>NC_062271.1:15228391-15855035 GCF_916048215.2 Malus sylvestris
AAAATTTGAAGGAAGATTTTGAAATCCATGATGCTATCACTTTGGGAAGTGCTATGAAGGTTGGAGGTGAACCCAAGACATCCAAACCAAGCCAAAACATGGATGAACAACTGTTGCTAGAAGAAGAGGAGAATAACAAGGCCACAGATCATGCAATCCAAGGAAGAAGAAGGTGAGAAAGGCATCTTCGAAACCTTTCCAACGAATCAAGAGCAAGAAGTGGATGGGGAATGTCTAGAATTCATCAAAGAAGATACACTTGAGACGAAAATTCCCAAAGAAGTTGGATTTTATGACACGGGACAAGTCATAACTCTCAAAACACCAAATCTGGCCAAGTCCCATATCCCTGCAACCTTCAATGATGTGGTGTTCGTAATTGAGTTTGTGTTGGAGCAAGCAAGTAAGCCATCTTCTCCAACTTTGATTTTATTATATACTAACTTGCTGATTTTGATGATTCAGACACCTACACTAGAATTTAAACCATTACCGGATCACGTCAAGTATCACCTTCCATTCAAGGATCAATTCCATGCTATGGGTCCTATCCAAGTTTAGAGGGAAGTTTCGTCCGGCTGGAAGACGTTAAAGCAAGCGCTTCTTGGAAGGCAACCCATGTATTCAAATAAGGAAGGTTTTTGAATTGATCCACAATCAGTTTTGCGTTTCTATAAACCTTCCATTTTCTGTAGTTTTATTTTGCCATGATTGTCATTTTTATTTGTTGCTCTGGGAGAGAGTCATACAATGAAGCTCTGGGAGAGAGTCATTGAGCATAGATTGAGGCAAGAGACACGGGTTTCGGACAACCAATTCGGGTTCATGCCAGGGCGCTCAACCATGGAGGCAATCTATCTCTTACGAAGATTGATGGAAAGATATAGAGATGGGAAAAAGGATTTACACATGGTCTTTATAGATTTGGAAAAAGCGTATGATAGGGTCCCAAGAGATATTCTTTGGAGGATTTTAGAGAAGAAAGGAGTACGAGTAGCATATATCCAAGCTATAAAGGATATGTATGAAGGAGCAAAGACTGCCGTAAGAACTCATGAAGGACAAACCGAAAGCTTTCCCATAACTGTAGGATTACATCAAGGCTCATCCTTAAGTCCTTACCTTTTTGCGTTGGTAATGGATGAGTTAACACGACATATTCAAGATGATATTCCTTGGTGTATTCTTTTCGCAGACGATATAGTTTTGATAGATGAAACTCAGGAAGGGGTAAATGCAAAGCTTAACCTTTGGAGAGAAGTGTTGGAATCTAAAGGTCTTCGCCTAAGCCGATCAAAGACAGAATATATGGAGTGCAAGTTCAGTGCAAATGGAGGCCAAAACGAGTTAGGGGTGAGGATCGGAGATCAAGAAATACCAAAGAGCGACCGTTTTCGTTACCTAGGATCTATCTTGCAAAAGAACGGAGAATTAGATGGAGATCTCAACCATAGAATACAAGCTGGATGGATGAAGTGGAAGAGTGCATCCGGCGTGTTGTGTGACCGCCGTATGCCACTGAAGCTCAAGGGAAAATTTTATAGGACGGCAATAAGGCCGGCGATGCTGTATGGCACAGAATGTTGGGCGGTGAAACATCAACACGTACACAAAATGGGTGTAGCGGAGATGAGGATGCTTCGTTGGATGTGTGGGCACACGAGAAAGGATAAGATTAGGAATGAGGATATCCGGGGTAAAGTAGAAGTAGTCGAAATTGAAGGAAAGATGAGAGAAAATCGGTTACGGTGGTTTGGACATGTGCAAAGAAGGCCTACTGACGTTCCGATTAGAAGATGCGACTATGGGACAGAGGTTCAGGGCCGAAGGGGTAGAGGAAGACCTAGGAAAACTTTGGAAGAGACTCTAAGAAAAGACTTAGAGTACTTAGATCTAACGAAGGACATGACACAGGATCGAGCACAATGGCGTTCTAAGATTCATATAGCCGATCCCACTCAGTGACTTGGATTTTCCAAGTCTCCAACCGAGAAGTTTTCCTCACTCGGGAAATTAAGGGAACACTACCCCAACCTACATGCTCCACTCAGAAAGCTTCAACATACAAGCTTTAACAAAAGAAAATTCAAAGAACTTAGCGAAGAAGGCTTTGGTGTATTTAACAAAATACGTTGAAATGAAGGAAAGTTTATTTATTGATATCCCCGATAAGCTACAAATATGTACATATACATGAGTCAAAATAAGCACACAAGAGGGAGCCTTCACAAAGGTTGCTTAGGAGAAGTCTCAGCAGTCGGTAGAGCCCCAGAAAGAGAAGGCACCGGAGGGGGATCATTTGGAGCCTCAGTACTGGACAGAACCCTAGAAGCAGGAGGCATCAGAGGTTGATCATTTGGAGCTTCATTACGCGGTACAGCCCCAGAAGACGAAGGCAATAAATGCCTTTGGAACAAACCCACAAATCTCTGATGATCAAGTAAAACCTGACCATCAGTTTCCTTCATCTAGTCAAGCTTCCTCTTCATGTGCGAGCCGGTGCAACTGTTTATTCTCATGCTTGAGCCCTCTAATCTCCTGTTTGAGACTCATCACTTCAGCCGCCAATGATTCAACTTGGCGGGTTCGAGCAAATAGGCGTTGGGCCATATTAGACACAGAACCTGCACATTGAACACTGAGAGCCAGCGAATCCTTAACAGCTAACTCATCAGACCGTTTGGAAAGTAGTCTGTTATCTTTGGGAGTGAGAAGGTTCCTGGCCACCACCGCAGCGGTCATATCATTCTTCATCACGGAATCCCCAACGGTAAGAGGACCAGTAGGGGAGACGAAGGATGGGCGCCATATGTTGTCTGGAGAAGGCGGGGCTGCCTCTTCAACAAGGTTCAAGTCAAAACGACGGTCGGAGGGGCCAGACATTTTCAAAGGTGTTGAAGAGAGAAGAGGTCGGACAAATCAAGATCTTAGAAGTGCAAGAATGAAGCTTCTACTGGTGGAGATTCAAGTGTGCTTTGGAACTTAATGCCAGCCCCTATAAAAATCTGCACTCGACGAAGCTTCAGAAATCGAAGAGGCGCCTGCTCAGAAATCGAAGAGGCGTTTGCTTTCTCAAAAGCTGGGCTGCTTAGAGATCACGAGGGTTGATCTCAGAAATCGAAGAGGCGTTTGCTTTTTCAAAAGTTGGGCTGCTCAAAGACCACGAAGGCCGATCTCAAAAATCGAAGAGGCGCTCGCTTTCTCAAAAGCTGGGCTCCCCAGAGACCACGAGGGCCGATCTCAGAAATCGAAGAGGCACCTACTTTTCCAGCCTTTTCCAGCCTTGTCAGCACCTGTCACACGCACACTCAGTTTTGCGGAAATTATGGGCATTCTGTCAAAGACTTCTGGGGAAGTAGAAAACACATGAATCTTACTGTTCAATCACCCACTTCTCACACGCAACAATAGCTCATGGGTACCATAGATAACTTTGCCAAAGTTCTCTGCCAAAGTTGAGCACGTGAAGCTTGCAGCTCCCACTACATCGCTCTGACCAAGAAGGGTAAAAGAATAGCAAAGAAACAGCACTAACAAAGTTTAGACCCATAAATTTTGAAGGTCTAGCTACCATATTATTACCCACAAGGGTAAAGGAACAGTACCACTGCTGGATAATTGGAAAGTCCCTGTGTGTCAACCTCTGTGCTTCGTGGCAAGGTAGACTAGCAAACATGCCCAACCTTTACTCACATTCGAGAAAACACTCCCAATAAGATTGCTTGCTCCAAAATCGAAGAGGCACCGTCCTCCGAATCTCGAGAGCCAGACTCCCAACATGACTACTTTCTTAAAAATCGAAGAGAGGGTAAAGGAACAGTACCATTGCTGGATAATTGGAAAGTCCCTGTGTGTCAACCTCTGTGCTTCGTGGCAAGGTAGACTAGCAAACATGCCCAACCTTTACTCACATTCGAGAAAACACTCCCAACAAGATTGCTTGCTCCAAAATCGAAGAGGCACCGCCCTCCGAATCTCGAGAGCCAGACTCCCAACATGATTACTTTCTCAAAAATCGAAGAGACACTGCTCCCCGAATCTCGAGAGCCAGACCCCCAGCATGATTGCTTTCTCAAAAATCGATGAGGCATCGTTCTCCGAATCAATCGAAGAGGCGCTCGCTTTCTCAAAAGCTGGGCTGCTCAGAGACCACGAGGGCCGATCTCAGAAATCGAAGAGGCACCTACTTTTCTAGCCTTGTCAGCACCTGTCACACGCACACTCAGCTTTACAGAAATTATGGGCATTTTGTCGAAGACTTCTGGTGAAGTAGAAAGCACATGAATCTTACTGTTCAATCACCCACTTCCCACACGCAACAATAGCTCATGGGTACCACAAATAACTTTGCCAAAGTTCTCTGCCAAAGTTGAGTCTGCATGTTCTCAAAAATCGAAGAGGCATCGTTCTCCGAATCTCGAGAGCCAGATACCACAGACCACTTTTTCAAAGTTCTCTGACAGAGTTAAAACATGTGAAACTGGCAGCTCCCACTACCGTGCTATGACCAAGCAGGGTAAAGGAATAGCATTACTACTTGTTGTTAGGGAGACTCCTATATATGTCGACCTCCATCCCCAACGGACAGGCAGACCTGCAAAAATGCTCAACCCTTCATCATATCTGAGAGGGCACTCCCAACGAAGCCTTTCGAAATATTCAGCTTTCTTTCCCCCCGATAATACCTCTGCAAACAAGCTATACTAGAGCAAGAATATCTCATATCATCAGGGTTAAAAGCAAGAGTATCCCATATCATGCTTTTTCCCTGTCTTTTCTTTTGGCCTTGTTTTTACCTGCAAGACAAGGAGAAAGAGAGCAATCAGTCAGCACTTGGAATCAAGTTTCCAGCCAGGAACTGACTGCCTGGAACCCCTTACCTGATTACTTACCTGGCATTGCTCTCGAGTACTCATCTTCAACATCTTATGTTTCCAGGGAAGATTCCGCATCTGCTTGAGGAACAGATAGGGCAAGTGCGAAGGATACAAGGAAGCATGTGGAGACAAGCGTAACAGCACACGTGCCGATACATTCATTACTCTGTCAAAAGCAAAAGTATCCCATATCAGCAGGGTGGAACGTACTCTAGATTTGATGGACTTGTTTTGACCCTCAAATTCTTCAGTCGGCCTTATACTCTGGAGGAAACCAAAAAACCCTCCAGCTCAGTTCAAGAATAAGCCTGTGGAAAGTTACTTCTTCAAAAGCAAAAGTATCTCATATCATATCTTCTCATTTTTCTTCTCTTTATCCTTCATGCTGCTGCAAGATGGGGAGAAGGTGAACAATCAGTCGAAGCTCTGATTGCTTACCTTGTCTGTCACCTCTTTCAGCAGACCCCCTAGCTCGGCGACTTGGGGGACTCCTACTACATGGTTTGTATCGCGCTTGACCAAGCCTGAAACTACAAGTAAGCTTCAAGGAAATTGATACATTACCTTGTGCATCTCCACCAGTTAAAGATACCACCCCTGGATGGAGGAAGAGTACTTCCAGAGAAGATGCCACATCTACCTATGAGACAGATAAGGCAAGTCAAGATGACACCACACTCCGATACTTAGAAGTTTTGTGATTACGAGATCATTCTCCCACAATATTTCCTAATGTCATTTGTACTAAATCATTCACTTGTACTCACTAAATGAGAGCTTGAACCTATGTACTTGTGTAAACCCTTCACAATTAATGAGAACTCTTCTATTCCGTGGACATAGCCAATCTAGGTGAACCACGTACATCTTGTGTTTGCTTTCCTATCTCTATCCATTTATATACTTATCCACACTAATGACCGGAGCAATCTAGCGAAGATCACAAAAAGCGATCGTTTTCGCTACCTAGGATCTATCTTGCAAGAGAACGGAGAATTAGATGGAGATCTCAACCATAGAATACGAGCTGGATGGAAAGAGTGCATCCGGCGTGTTGTGTGACCGTCGTAGGCCACTGAAGCTCAAGGGAAAATTTTATAGGACGGCAATAAGGCTAGCGATGTTGTATGGCACAGAATGTTGGGTGGTGAAGCATCAACACGTACACAAAATGGGTGTAGCGGAGATGAGGATGCTTCGTGGGATGTGTGGGCACACGAGAAAGGATAAGATTGGGAATGAGGATATCCGAGGTAAAGTAGGAGTAGCCGAAATTGTAGGAAATATGAGAGAAAATCGGCTCCGGTGATTTTGAACATGTGCAAAGAAGGCCGACTGACGCTCCGGTTCGAAGATGTGACTACGGGACAGAGGTTCAGGGCCGAAGGGGTAGAGGAAGACCTAGGACAACTTTGGAAGAGACTCTAAGAAAAGACTTAGAGTACTTGGATCTAACGGAGGACATGACACAAAACCGAGCGCAATGGCGTTCTAGGATTCATATAGCCGACCCCACTTAGTGGGAAAAGGCTTTGTTGTTGTTGTTGTTGTTGCTTGTTTAATTGTTTTTTGTGTGGGTATATTTTTTTTTTTGAAACACTGACAATTATGCAAGGTAATTTTACATTCATAAAAAAGAAGGGAACATTAAGCAGATAAATACAAGAGGGAGCCTTCACAAAGATTGCCTAGGAGAAATCTCAGTAGTCGGCGGAGCCTCAGCAGTCGGTGGAGCCCCAGAAGGAGGAGGCATCGGAGGTTGATCATTTGGAGCTTAATTACGCAGTACAGCCTCAGAAGACGAAGGCAAATGCTGTTGGAACAAACCCACAAACCTCTGATGATCAAGTAAAATCTGACCATCAGATTCCTGCATCTGGTCAATCTTCCTCTTTATGTTTGTAGCATAGTTATGTGTGAGCCTATGCAACTGTTTATTCTCATGCTTAAGCCCTCTAATCTCCTGCTTGAGACTCATCACTTCAGCTGCCAATGATTCAACTTGACGGGTTCGGGCAAATAGACATTGGGCCATATTGGATACGGAACCTGCGCACTGCACACTGAGAGCCAGAGAATCCTTAACAGCCAACTTATCAGACCGTTTGGCAAGTAGTCTGTTATCTTTGGGAGTGACAAGGTTCCTGGCCACCACCGCAGCTGTCATATCATTTTTCATCACAGAATCCCCAACGGTAAGGGGACCAGTAGGGGATATGAAGGATGGGCACCATATATTGTCCGGAGAAGGCGGGGCTGCCTCTTCACCAAGGTTTAAGTCAAAACGACGGTCGGAGGGGCCATACATTTTTAGAGGTGTTAAAGAAAGAAGAGGTTGGACAAGTCAGGATCGTAGAAGTGCAAGAAGGGAGTTTTTATAAGCAGAAATTCAAGTGTGCTTTGAACGTCCTGCGTACTTCTATAAAAATCAGCACGCGATGGGATTTCAGAGATTGAAGAGGCGAGCTCAGAAATCGAAGAGGCCAACTCAAAAATCAAAGAGGCGCTAGCTCTCTCAAAAGCTTGGCTTGCTCAGAAACCACGGCTAATCTTTTTTTCCAGATTTGTCCGCACTTGTCACATGCAACCTCTGCACTCGACGGGATTTCAGAGATCGAAGTGGCAAGCTTAGAAATCGAAGAGGCATTTGCTTTTCCAGACGTGTCAGCATCTGTCACATGCAGAGTCAGCTTTGCGAAAATCACGGGCATTTTGTCGAAGTGCCAATTCCAGATATCGGAGAGGCATATGCTTTTCCAGACATGTCAACATCTGTCACATGCAAAGTAAGCTTTGTGAAAATCACGGGCAGTTTGTCGAAGCGCCGATTCTAGATATCGAAGAGGCAATTGCTTTTCCAGACGTGTTAGCACTTGTCACATGCAGACTCAGCCTTACGAAAATTACGGGCAATCTGTCGAAGATCTCTTGTGAAGTAGAAAGCACGTGAAGTTCATTATTAAATCATCCAACGGTTGCTGACAAGAGTGAAAGAATAGTACCGGTTATTAATTCCTATAAATGGCACCCTTCACCCTCCATTTCAAGGCAGACATACATAACCCTTCTTCTTCTCAAAAAATGCCTTTCCAACAAACCCTCTTGAGTCACTCAGTGTTCCTTATTCCTTGGGGTACCTCTGCAAACAACTCATCCTAAGCAAAAGTATTTCATATCATGAAGGTTGAAAGCAAGAGTATCTCATATCATGTTTTCTCCCTGTCCTTCTCCTTGTCGTTGTTTTGGGACAAGGAGAAAGAGAGCAATCAGCCAGCACTTGGTATCAATCTTCCGATCTGGAACCGACTGCCTGGAACCCCTTCCTGATTGCTTACCTAGTCTTACTCTCGAGTACTCATCTTGATCATTTTATGCTTCCTCTTCGTTTACCACATCTACCTGGGGAACAGATAAGGGAAGTGAAAATGATACCTCGAAGCATGTGGAGACAATTTGCCAATTCATCCTCAGCTAGGGACAAGGAGAAAGAAAGCAAGAGGTGGGCATTTGGAAAGATTGAAGAAAGAAACAGACCAACACCTCTACCTCGTACCTGCCCACCGTGCAGAAGAAACAAGCAGAGAAGAATGCAGACTACACAATCAAATCAACCCAGCAGAAAGAGTCTGATTTGAAACCAAGGAACTCTCATATTCCTCGCTCAGAATTCCAAACCAGTTCGAGATCAAAGCTGTGGAAAGACAACAAGATCATCTATCTCCAAAACCAGATTTGCGTTCTTAAACTCTACTCTGTCTGATTTTTACTTTGCCATACTTGTCATGTTTATTCGTTGTTTGTTTGTTTGCTTGTTTTTATGTGAGTTTATGCTTGAAACATTGAGGACAATGTTTGATTTAAGTGTGGGGAGGGGGGTAACCATTGTTTTGCATGAAATTCGTAGGAGTTTATCACCCATTACTTATAGTGTTGTTCCTTGCTGTTTTAAGTGTTTTTAAGCTGTTTTGGAGTGTTTCAGTGTGTTTTGACATAAAAATCCGAAAATCTCATAAAAATTTGAAAAATTGTTTTGAAAAACCCAAAAAGAGTTGTTTTTGTATGTTTATTTGTGTCTTAGGGTACCTTCCAACGCAATGATGAGGATTTGGTTTTTAATTACATGACTATTAAAGAGAGTTATAAACATGGATGAAAATTTGATTTACTCTTTGGTGTATGCTTGGTTATGGTTATAATTTATGAATTCACATGCAATCATAAAAGGAAAAATCAGTTTTTTTTTTTTGTAACATGCTTGAAAGAAGGAACTCAAACTAACGTTACATCCTTGAGAGACTTGGGCCTAAACGTTTATTTGGAGAGTTATTAATCTGTGCAATTTTTTTTGTTTTCTAAAGTCGTTGCATGATCTCATTATTCTTTGCTTGGTTGCTACTTAGAAGTCGTTTCATTATTTAGTTCCAAATGCTAGAACTCATGCCTATTTCATTCAAAGCATGTTATTGATTTGCATAACACATATTCAAGATGAAGTTGTTTAGTGAGCCAAGAGCCAAAAAGCCTATCCCGTTCATAATGTGTTTAAGTTTAACCCCGTTGAGCCTTGTGTTGCCTATGTTCTTTGTTACCCACACTATCCTCACCTAGCCTAGATTAGGACCATCCATACCCTTGTTCTTGAAGCATAGTAAAGCATAATTTAGAAGGAATTCCTTTTGTTGAACTCTTGCAGAAAAACAAGTGTGGGGGAAGTGATTCTTGTGTGTGTGTGTGCCAAAGTCCTTCATAAGGCACGGGTAGAAAAGGAAAAGAAAAAGAAAAATTCGTGGAAAATAGAATGAAAAGAAGAAAAGTTGTGAAAGGAGTTGAAAAATTTATGAGAAAGAGCTCTAAAGTGTTGTTTGTTGAAGAAAGGGTCCAAAGCATTGAATTCGACCCTAAGTGTTGCATGAATCTTCCCTTTGTGTTTAAATGTTGATTTTTGCATTCTAAAGTAAATTCCAAGTGTCGATTCCATTACTTTGCTTGCTATCGCTTTAAGAACATTTGTTATTCCTATCCCTTTTTTGTTAGCCATTACCCCCAAGCCCTGTTACAACCCTTGACTTCAATCTTGAGTGTTGTGTGTTTCAATTTGTGGAGTTTGAAATTGATATGAGCATATGGTGTCACTGGTTCTCGCATCTAAGTTGTAGCATTCCATTCATGAGATCATATATATACATGAATTAATAATTCCAGAAATTGCTTCTTTGTTGAAAAACATATGTGAGTACTAGTTTTCATGTTTACATCAATCTTCTCACATATACCTAGTATGGGGAGTGTAGTCAGAAATTCTTGTGTGAAAATAAGAGTGTATCTAGTAAGGAATTGATGAAATTCTCTAAGGCATGTTACTATATTCAAAATGTTGTTTTAATTGATTAAATGTGAGCTAGTGAATGGTGACTATGATTAAGTATGCTCGAGGGTAAGGAATGCTTAATTCTATGTAAGTGGTGATCTTTGGCATGTCATGTTTCATTGAAAATCCCTGAGGCAAATGTTGGAAGGTTAGGCTATGTTTTGTTTGTTTTGTTTCATTTTGTTTCTTTTATTTTGCTCGAGGACTAGCAAAAGCTAAGTGTGGGGGAATTTGATAGGAGCATATTTATGCGACTTAGTTAGCTTGTTCTTGTGCATTTGTGTTGTTATTTCTTAGTTAATTATGTATTTTAAGCTATTTTCGTGTGTTTGTAGGTCATAACAATAAAGTTGGCAAGAAAGTGCATTTTGGAGCATTTTAGAGCATTTTTTAGCCAAGATTGGATAGTGCAAGCATGGAGACATGAGGATAGACGTTTTTGAAGATTTGAAGGCTAGAAATCAGCATGTGTGTGTGCAAGTGTGTTGACCTACAACTCCAAACATCCATCCACTACACCCATTACATCCACTCATTACCAAACACTCATCCACTACACCCATTACATCCACTCATTACCAAACACTACTCATTACAAACATCCACTCACTACACCCATTACATCCACTCATTACCACAACACTCACCCACTACACTCATTACATCCACTCATTACAACTCTATACACTCCTCTCCCTAGCCTATAAATACATCCACCCTTCACCATAATTGGGGGAAATGAATCCAAACACATCCATTCATCTTCACATCCATTCCTCCATACAAACAAACCTTCAAACGCTTACCAACACCTTGTGCCGTAGCAAAAGAAGGGAAGGAAAATGCTTGGATGTGCTTGCTGTCCAACTTGGATCGTTGGAGCGTTTAGGTGTTTTCTTTCTTTTTTTTCCAATGTTTAAATTCATTTTATTTTGTTTTGTTGTGAAGATAAGTGGTTAAACCCTTCTTGGCTAGGGGTGATTTCAAAGCCATGATTATGTGTGTAATATGATTTGATAAATTCCAGTTATGAACTCTTGAATCGTAAATGCAATTGGCTTAACTATTTGATTGATAACTTATTTGTATTTGTTGATTAAGGGTCGACACTTAATTGGCATGCATAAATCCGTTGCTAGAATATAAGGAAGTTTCACATAATCGTTACAAACTTATATTCACATGTAGTGAAGGTCGCTTATAAACGATCGCGTTAAGTTCAATTCCTAGCATGAGTGACAAGATGTCATAGTTACAAGTGCTTTGTCAATGCTTATGATTTTCATTAAACGTAATGATCTTTGATTGTATCTCTATTATGATGTTGATGTCATGTAGGGAACTTTAGAAGAATGTTTTGGGTTGTTGAATGATGTTATCCAATCCAATAAAACAAGGAAAATCTGAGGGTTAATTAGTGATGTCACTGTTAATTTGGAGCATTGTCATTCATAATTCAACGAAGTAGTAACTGGAAATCGAGTTATTTGCATACATGTCATGTGTGGAGAAAAAGCCTCTAGCTATCCCATCCATCATCTTATTTCTCAAATTTGTTTTACAATCTGTCTAGTTTTTCATAATTGTTTGTTTGTTTCAACTTCATCCAAATCAAAACCCCCCTTTTAGTTTCTTGTTTCGAAGTGTTTCAAATCTGTTTTAGTTTGTGTTTTTAAGTGCTTTGATTCAAGTAAAAGTTAATTTTCGTCCAAAGTCATTCCTAGTGTCTAGTTTAAGTTTATTTGGTTGTTTTAAGCTGTTTTGAGTATTTTAAGTTTGCTTTGAGTCTTGAGAGTCTTGTTAAGTGTTTTTAAGTTTAGTTTTATGTTTTTGAGTCAGTTTAGAGGTTATTAGCAAACCCTCATAATCCCCGGTCCAGAACGATCCCTACTTATACTTGTACTACAATTGTCAAAATAGGGTTAAATTTGTGTGCTTATATATTTCGCATCAACTTTCAAGGCTTTAATTTAACGAGCATTATCACCTATAATAATAAGATTATCCATGTATATTAAAACAACCAATTTCCAACTTGATCCACTTCTTATGAAAAAGGAAGAGTCAACATTGCTTCTTACAAAACCCTCTCTATCTAGCATAGAAATAAGCTTGGCATACCAAGCTCTTGGTTAGTGCTTCAGGCCATATATTGCTTTGTGTAGTTTGCACACCATGCCCTCCTTAGCTTGAGAATAACCTAGAGGAATTTGCATGTAGACTTCTTCCTGAAGCACTCTAAGAAGGAAAACATTCTTAATAGAGCAACAAACGAACTATGTTCATCTTTGACATAAATGCAAATGTTTCTTTGTAATCCACCTCAAATGTTTGAGTGAAACCATGAGCCACGAGCCATAAGCCTTGTTTTGTGTCTCTCTATTGTACCATCAGCCTTCAGTTTGGTTTTGTAATTCCAACGACTCCTAACAACCTTCTTCCTTAGAGGTAATTGAACAATACTCGAGGTGTGATTTTCTTCCAAGGCTTGAAGTTCTCCAAACATAGCTTTCATCCAGTGAGGTACAAGCTTAGCCTCTTGAAATGTACTAGGTTCCACAATATTTGAGACTTTAGTTAGAAAAGCAACATGAGAGTTCGAATATTTGTGATCCCTTAGTGTCTCAGAGATGGGATATCTTGAAGCATAGGTGACATAATCTACAAACTTGGCTAGAGCCTTTCTAGTTCATGGATGATTCCTTCTCATTTCTTGTTAAGGAGCTGATTGTGAGTCATTGTTAGAGTTTACTTCTCCATAGGAATGTTGTTGAGGGACAACTGAACTTGTGGTCTCCAATTCAGTGTCTTGAGCTTGTGATCTACTCGGTGGAAACTGATCATCATCAGGTGCTACCTCATTGTACAAAGGTAGGGGAAAATAAATCATCTAACAAATTCCTTTCACACGAAGTGGTCTTCATTTTTTAAAAGAATGAAGTCTCTTCCTTAAAATGAACATCTCTCGATACAATAAACTTGTTAGTGAGAGGATTAAAGCATTTGTATCCTTTTTGAGTGGTTGAATATCCTATGAATACACATTTTATAGCTTTAGCATCCAACTTGTCACAATGTTGTGGTTGTATATGAACAAAACAAGTACAACCAAACACTTTCAAGTAGGACAAATTTATTGGTCTATCTTTGAGAGTTTCATATGGAGATTTGAAACTTAAGACACGACTTGGAAGTTTGTTGATCAAATAGGTGGCGATGAGGATTGCATAGGACCAAAACTTTTTGGGAACATTCATGTGCAATATGAGTGCCCTAGTCTTCTAAAAAAGGTCCCTATTTTTCCTTTCTGCAATCCCACTTTGTTGTGGAGTTCCCACACAACTGGGTTGATGAATAACTCCATGAGAAATCAAGTATTGAGTCATGCTATTAGATAAGAACTTTGTGCCCTTGTATGATCTTAAGGTTTTAATGGTTGAATGAAATTGAGTCACAATTAAGTTATGAAAATCTTTGAAAATGGTTAAAACTTCACTCTTAGATTTCATGAGGTAAAGGAAAGTAACTCTAGTGTAGTCATATACAAATATGACAAAATACTTGTAACCGTCCATTGATTCAATAGTAAGACCCCATACATCAGTGTGCACCATTTCAAATGACATGCTAGACTTAGACAATGAAGAGTTAAAAGGTAGTCTAGTACACTTTGAGAATTGACAAGTTTCACAATTGATAGATAGGTGACAAAACATGGGAAATAGTTTTGACAAAACAACTTCGGATGGATGAGCTAGTCTTTGATGCCAAAGTTATAGATCCTTACATCTACTTGAATCAACTAGGAGACCTTTAGGTAGATGAGGCTTCTTGCAAAAATTGTAAACTCCATTTAGGAAAATGCCTTCACCAATCATCTTCTTGGTAGAGCAATCCTAAAATATCACATTTGTGGGTAAGAAGATAGCAAGGCATTTTAGGGTAGTAATGAGATGTCTTATTGATAGTAATTGGAAAGGGAAGGATGGTACATATATGACAGTTGACTCTACGCTATTTGACATCAGATTTATCTTTCCTTTACCCATGAAAGAAACATTTTTTCCATTTGTAATTGACACATGAGAAGGTTTTGACAAAGATTGAAAATTATGCAAGTTTGAAACCTTATTTGTCATGTGGTCAATGGCACCTGAGTTAATTATCCAACAATCATGCTCAATACTAGTTTTCAGTGCAATTGAGAAAGCTTGAAAGATACCTAGAGCTTTATCACTTGGGTCATGATCATGGTTAGCAAGGAACCCAGCAAATTGTTTGAGAAAGGCAATGTGTTTCTCATCTTCAACCTTTGGATTTAGTGCATCTTCTCTATGTCCTTTGCCTTGTAGGTAAGCTACAAATTCATTGATGAGTGATGTAGGATTTGCAGTGAAGTTAACTGCATCATGGTTGAGCAAGCTTGAGGCATGATTGGTGGTGTGGCGAGCCTTGTGGGAAGTTATCGAAGATGGTTTAACGGTGGTCATCCTAGGGTCTTTGTTGAACTTAGGATTTAGTTTTGGATGTAAAATCCAACACATCTCTTTTACATGCCCTGTAACATTGCAGTATGTGCACTTTAAGTGTGGATTATTCCCCTTGTACGCCTTGTTGTCAGCTTGTCCGTGACTAGCAACACACCCTCAAGCTTCAGGTACCTTGTGGTTTGACTTCTAGTTCATCACTCTTCTTCTTGCCTCTTTGCGTTGCACAGTGGCACATACATTTTTAAAATATGGCAGTTCAATGCTCATTATGATATGGCTTCTGAGATCTTCGTATTTAGAATTTAAGCTTCCTAGCAACTGATAAATTTTGTCTTCTTTAGCACCATTGAGAAGGATTGTAGGGTCGGTGGTATGAGGATGATATACATCCAGCTCATTCCACATGGCTTTGAGGCTACCAAGATGTTGGACAAAAGATTTTCCCTCTTGATGGATACATGCAATGTCTTTTTTTTTTTTTTTTTTTTTTTTTTTTATTTTTTTAACTAGAAAACCATAGCATAATTATTCTGGTTTCCATACATCTCCGTCACAAATTGCCATAAATCATGTCAGGATTCAGAGTACCTAAATATTTCAGCTACATGTTTCTCCATGGTGTTGAGCAATAGAGACATAACCAGTTGATCCTTACACAGCCAAGCTTCATGTGCAGAAGTGGCAATCTCAGGAACTTCAACAGCTCCATTGATAAATCCTAGCTTTCCTCTTCCTCATAGGGCTAGGGACACAGCTCCTGACAATGGAAGATAGTTGAATTCACTCAACAAGGCTGAACATAGACATTTATTCATATTGATCTCAGTGTTGGGCAATATAGAAGGAGAAGCTTGTGAGTTTTCTCCCCCAAGATTCATCGAGCTCTCTTCAACCATGACTGGAACTCGACGATGAACAACAATAGAAAAATGGGCAGAGACAGGTCAAAAATGACACTGCTCTGATACAATGTTGAATTTTAGTTTAAGTGTCTGTGTATTTCATAACTTGTGTAAATGTACAAAAGGAGATATAAAGGAAAAACAAAGGACTGGTTACAATCAACCATCCTTAAGCTAAACCCTAGAGACCAAGTAAACACAAAACACTTAACGACTATTCCTTAATTTAAGGAATTACACCAAACACAGTGCTAAGAAGTCAATCACACGTTAATCCCACAAATTAAGGGATTAAAGATTATCAGCCAAAGCAGGCATTAACATAAGGAGAGTCATGATTCAACACAATCTAGGGTTTATGGTTTTCAGCTTGATTTCAAATTGTAACTTTTAAGAGAGAATCTCCAACAGTCTAATTAAACGAGGGTTTTTA
Source organism: Malus sylvestris (assembly GCF_916048215.2). Lineage (NCBI taxonomy): Eukaryota > Viridiplantae > Streptophyta > Magnoliopsida > Rosales > Rosaceae > Malus > Malus sylvestris. Next base: position 15,244,462 of record NC_062271.1, read on the forward strand.
TGCTATTTTAACAAACAAAAAAAAAAATGTAGAAAAAGCAAGCTATAACAAGCTAGCTATCTTAATTTTGTGAACAGTAGCAAACTAGATTTAACTAGGAGGAGAGAAAAAGTCAATTTTTTTGCTAATCATTAAAAATTATAAAGTTGCATTGTTTGTGGCTTCAAGGGAAGAAAACGGCTTGGGAGTTGGGGTGTTAAGCTTAGGAAAAAATAATATTAAATTATGTAACTTAAGCTAAAATAACTAGTATTGTTTGAAATAGTGGCTAGCTAAATTAACATTTAAGTCATTTTGTTAGCTACGATAACAAAATTTTAGCTAGTATTGTTTGAAATGCTCCGAGTCGTATAAAGAAGCTGCACTTGTGTACTTGTACTATTCGTTTGTTTACTCATGATGGCATCTTAATTTGGACTTCAGTTTTTGTCACACACGCTCAATTATTCGTTTGTTTACTCATGATGGCATCTTAATTTGGACTTCAGTTTTATCACACATGCTCAATTATTCAACTCAAGTCTCCTACTCAATTAATCAAGAGATGATAAAGTTAGTCATCAACACTAAATATTAATAATCCCTAATTTGTCTTAAGTGGAGAGACCCCATTTGACTCGCAATTTTTCTGGACTGGACGCAACCCTAAACCCTAACCTTAAGCAAAAATCCCCCGGCCATGCCTTTGCCACTTTGGCCTTTTCAATCACAAGTAGTAATTGTGGAGCCAAAAATATTCACTAGGCGACACTTGAATTTTTCGACAAAAGAGGACAAAAATACCCTTGAGGCATACTGAGATTCCTACGCGCGAGCAGCAGATAATCATCCTCAACCAAGTTAAAAATGCTCCAAAAAAGGTAACAAATTCCAAATTATCTCATCCATCCTCATTTTAGGTAATTACTTCATAACCTATAAATTGTTCCATATAAATACAGATTAATTGGCTAATTAATGAATTAATTCTTTAATTCATTAGTCAACCAATTAAATCACCAATCACACCCAAAAAAATACCTCTTTTGGTCGATTACCTACTCCCCCAAAGGAACCGGCCATCTCCTTTTATTTCCTACCTTTTCTACCATATCTTTCCTTTTTTATGATAATAATTAGCTAAGATAAATAAGGAATTATTAGCTAATTATTTCATAAAATCTCAATTACCACAAAATATCCCCAAATATGCACTAAATGGCCGGCCATCTATTGCTAGAAAAGGAATTGGCCATACTTTGCTCATTCATCCCGTTAATTAGCTAATTCATTTGGTAATAATCCTATTATGCTAATTAACTAGCCAATTATTTCCATAACTCCCCAAAATAACTAGCCCATTATTTCCATAACCCCCAAAATAAATCACCCATGGCCTAAAGGCCGGCCACACCTTTTCTCTCCTATATATTGGTTCCCATTTTCACCAAACACTTATTCCAACACTTTGGCAAAAATCCCAAAATTCTCTAAACACTCTTTCTCTCTAAATTCTAACTTTGGCATCGGAGGTTCTTCAGCCAAAGCCCCCCTCCATTCATCGTGGGCGCGTGAGACTCTTGGCCTTAACCTAAGGTGTTAATTATTTTGTAGGTGCAAAATTGTCCAAGATTAAGAAGGAAGAAATTTGCATCCATAATAATATATGACTAGGAGCAACAATTCTAAAATAAGAAAAATTTCCCAACCATGATGATGTGTTGATGTGATGTGATTAAGTTTCTCATCCTAACTCATCGAATTTACATAATCCTGATCACTGTCTTAATAATTATCTATTTTTTATCACAATTTTGCTACTCTAATGTACAATCTAGCAAACGACTAAACAACTAGCAAGTAATAATCAACTACGCGTGCAAGATAACAAATGTATAATTATATATAACTCACGAAACGTATTTTAAGTGTTCAACACACTTAATTGACTCAGACAAATTTTGACTAAACAACGGACTGACGGATCCAAGTATATTTTGTTTTCTTATTCGTGATATTTCACTTATACCAGAAAAGAATTTCAAATTGGTTGCGTTGCGAGGCACGCAATTTGACACTCTTCTTCTCTATCCAAATTGAACGACTGACATTGGTTGATGAACGGGTTGGTATTGCCGATTAGTCCATTTATACCCTTGGGCGAACTTAAGCTCTCGACCCATGAACTTTCCTGTGGCCTTTATGTATGGAAGATTGATGGATTATTACAAAGAAAAAATAATAATAAATGAACTTAATAAAGTTGGCCCTAGCGATGTGCCTCATTTTTTGAGTAAAAGTCTAAATTGTCCTAGTAGTTTATATGGAGTGGGATGAGTATAATGTGGATGAGCAAATTTGGGCCCAAAATTGTGTTAGGTTTGCCAAATCATTGGTGTGCAATGCATCAACCCAACCCAACTTGATAAATGATTGGTTAAGGTCTTACTGAATTTGATTTTAATAAGCTCAATCACTAATCAAGTTAGGCATTGGCGGCTTTGAGTTTACCTAACCTAAATTGTACCCCTAACTAAAACATGAATTAGGTTCATTTGTCAAACTCTAAGCTTGCATATGACCGCCCTGAAGTATCTCTGTAGACATCGAAATTTCAGCGAAATAAATATTGACCAGTGCATTAAAATTACAACCTTTATTCATTTCACCTACATCATACACTCACTTCACCTACAAGCTCCACTCATTTCACCTACAACATCCACTCACTTCACCAAAAAAAAAAAAGGAAGGTGGTGATTCATTCTCAAAGCCTATAAATAGGCTCCTCCATCAAAGGATCAAAGGGACACCAATTGATAACCAATTCACATCACACCAAAACCTTGAAGTTTTGAAACTCCAAAGCTCCCAAGCAAGTACCAAAGGATCAAGAAAGCTCTCTTCGTTTCTTCGTCAAATCCTCCTTCAAGATCAAGCCCTAACGGTCCTTGAGGAACTTCCACCAAATCCTCCTTCAAGACCAAGCCCCAATGGCCCTTGAAAAACTTCCACTTATTCAAGATCAAGCCCCGACGGCCCCTTGAAGAAAGCGTTCATTGTTCATCACCTGTTCATCCTAAGATCAAGCCTCGAAGGCCCTGGGATCAACATCACAATCCATAAATCTACACATTATGAAGATCGAATCAGAGGCTAGATTTGTAGAAGAGATTGTAACCCCCAAATCATTAATACAAATATTATTTTGTACACGTGTTCTTGTCTCATTCATCGCAGGAATATTCGTGTTTACAAATTTGGCACGCCCAGTGGGACAATCTCTACCTCTCATTTCTATCTTCGAATTCGCAAAAGGCACAAATGGCATCAAAAAAGGTTCAAGCTGTTCTCGCACCAATGTAAAGAAGAAGAGCGTCATCACCGCAGGTGGTGTCACTTCGGGTGTCACAACTCGAAGCAAGGCAAGAGCTTTTTTTGCTGCCTCTTCCACCCCTGCATCAACTTCGCTGAAGGAACAAGAGCACCGGAGGCACGAGCCCGTAATTGCCCTGGCCTCGCTAAGGGCGCCAAGAGAGGAAAGCCCGAGGAAGTACTCAGAGCCCTTACTTTTCGATGCTGACTCAAGCAGCAGCATAGCCATGCAAGTCATGACTACTGGAGCAACTTCAATTGAGGAGTAGCTGGCTCAAATGAATGAAGCGATCGCAAAACTCACACGGATTGTGGAGGAGAAAGACTTGCAAATCGCCGCACTCGTTAACCAACTAGATGTGAAGCCCGACGTGAAAGTCGAGCCAGGGGTCGATCCACTAAAGAAATGAGCCGATGAAGAAGAGGAGCCTCCGGTGGAGAAAATCAAAGATAATCTAGAGCCAGACCAAGCAGCGGTGCTCATGAGATCTCTCTCTATCCAGCAGTTGCAGGAGATGATTGCCAACATCATCAAGACGCAGTACGAAGGAAGCTCACATGACTCTGTACTATGCTCAAAGCCTTACTCCAAGAAGATTAACGTTTTAAAGATGCCGAGGGGTGATCAGCCGCCTAAATTCATGTAGTTCGATGGAAAGGGAAACCCAAAACAACATGTCGCCCATTTCATTGAAACCTGCAACAATGTTGGGACGGAGGGAGACTACCTTGTCAAACAGTTCATGCACTTGCTGAGAGGTAACGCATTTGACTGGTACACTGACCTCGAGCCCGAGTCTATCAACAGTTGGGATCAACTAGAGAGGGAATTCCTCAACCGCTTCTACAGCACGCGTCGTACTGTAAGCATGCTGGAGCTAACCAGTACAAAACAGTGGAAGGATGAACTTGTCGTCGACTACATCAATAGATGGCATTTGTTAAGTCTGGATTGCAAGGATTGGCTTTCCGAAACCTCCGCCATTAAGATGTACGTTTAAGGCATGCACTGGGGGTTACATTTCATCATTCAAGGCATAAAACTGAGAACATTTGAAGAGCTAGCAAATCATTCCCATGACATGGAGCTGAGTATCACCAACCACAGGAAGAGGAAGCCGATCATCGACTTCAAGAAGGATAAGGTGTTTGCCCCAAATGTAGACAAGACCGGGAAGAAGCCCACCAAGGAAGCTTTTACCGTCAACACTACCCCCATCAAGACCTCATCTGCGCCTATCAAGATTTCCTCCAAGACCAAGATAAATGAGATAAAAAGAGGTGAGCCTCCTCGTACCGAAGATAGGTACAAAAACACCTTGAGGGAATTTGAGCAGAAAACGTACCCTTTTCCTGACTCAGATATGGCTGCAATGTTAGACGACTTGCTAGAAAAGAAGGTAATCGAGCTACATGAATGCAAACGTCCCGAGGAGATGAATCGTGTAAACGATCCTAAGTACTGCAAGTACCATCGTATCGTGAGCCATCCTGTTGATAAATGCTTCATCCTCAAAGAACTCATCATGAAGCTAGCACAGCAAGGGAAAATCAAGCTCGACCTTGAAGACACAGCAGCAACGCATACTACTACGATTGTGTTTGGATCCTTTGATCCCCTGCCTCTCCAAGTGACACCTGACCATTCTTATCAATGCTCAAGCTGCATGGCACCTTCTACACATCCATCGCTGGGGGCAAACGAACAAGATGCACCTGCCAATGATGAAGAAGGATGGACGTTGGTGACCTACAAAAAGATGAAGAAGCCAAGACCACAAGCCATAAGGCCACAAGGGGAGCAAGGGAGAAAACACCGCCGTCGCAACAATAAGAAACCCAAATGAAACATAAGAGCTGATAAGCCAATGTACGCTGGGGAACGTATGGAGCAAGAGCCATGCAATCCTGTCTCCTTGCACGAGTACTTCCCGAATGACTTCTTCCAACAGTGCACTACCGTCGCCTGTCACATGGTTGAAGTAGAGATGGAAGAGCCCTTAAAAGGAAAAACTATTGCCATTGAGGAAGAAATTACCCTCACACTTAAAGAAGGTTTGCTGACACACTTTAGCATTGAGGAAACACTACAATTGCCAAAAAAGATGTGAAGAGCACTAGCAGCGGTCTTGACAAGTCTCTGTGACCACGAAGTGCAAGAAAGAAAGGACAAAGGCTTGAAGCTTCGACCACATGAATGCGCCACATGTTATGCCGCCTATGACGCAATCAACTTCATTGACGAAGACTTATTACTGGGATCAAAGCCTCATAACCGTTATCTCTTTGTCTCAGGGTACGTAAAAAAGCACAAAGTCAATCGCATGCTTGTAGATGGTGGGTCGGCCATAAACATCATGCCAAAGTCAACAATGAAAACAATCGACATCAAGGTGGATGAACAGTCCCTAAGCCATTTGCTGATCCAAGGTTTTAACCAAGGAGGACAAAGAGCGATGGGCATAATCCGAGTGGAAATGACCATTGGTGTACTCAAATCAAGTATAATATTCCACGTGATTGATGCAAGAACCTCCTACAACTTGCTCCTAGGAAGGCCTTGGATCCACGGGAATGGAGTAGTGTCATCCACCCTCTACCAATGCTTAAAATTCTACCAGGAATGAGTAAAGGTGATCCAAGGTGATACCAAGCCATTCACCGATGCCGAATCGCACTTCGCAGACACCAAGTTCTACATGGATAAAGATATGGTGCCCGAAGCTCTTCCAGAAAAGATCAAATCCACGGGCAAAGTAGCACCTAAAAAGCAGGAATGGCAAGCCATGCCCAAGAAGCAAAAAGGGCAAGCTATGCTATCTTCAAGCAAAAATGATGATAAGTCTGCTAAACTTGCAACAACCAAAGGGAGTAGGATGCATTCAAAAGGATTGAACACACCCATCTTCCGATATATCCTGATGTTGAGAAGAAAGAATGGTCAATCCCCATTCGAAATTGAAGCAAGCAAAGCCGACACACAGTGGCACAAGGATAATGTGAAGTTGCTCAAGACAAATGCAGTTTTGCCTCTGACAAAGCTAGGTGACGCTAAGGTTGCAAGACTATCACAAGGCTTCATAAAAGCTCTGCCAAAGGGGAAGGAACCAAGCTTTCTTCCTACCAAGAGGACCGAAGAAGGTTTTGATCCAAACGCCTACAAACTTATGTCAAAGGCTGGGTACGACTTCGCCTCCTCGTCAAATCCTAGAAAGAAATTTTCAAACACCATCAACGATAAAAAACGTAACCTCACCAAGACTTAAAAGAAGTTGAAGGAGCATGGTTACGGAGTTAACAATAACAAAGCTGGACTTGGCTGCACACCAAATGCACCCGTGAAGATTTCGAGCAAAGTGAAAAATGCTAGCACTCAACACATCAGCGTGAGCATTGAACAAGATCAAGAGGAACCTAAATCCGCCCCTCAGACGTTAGTCTTCAATAGGATGAATCGTTCAAGGCCTAGAATTTCAACATTTAATCGCATTGGTGGTCAGAACTGAACCTCCGTCTTCAAGAGGCTTAACATGCCAACATCCCGAAGCTCTGTTTTTGAAAGGTTTCCAAAACCTAAGAAGCAAAGCAACACGGCTAGCTTTCCTCCTCGTTGGTTAGCTTTAGAAAGATTTGAAGACAACAAGAAGCTTTCCAGAAATAGGGAGACAATGTCAAAGGAAGAAAAGCTTGACGGGCTAGCAGAAAAAAGCGATATTCGAAGCTCAATTCCTTTAAGGATGAAGCGCCAAGCAATCTTGGAGGTTGACACAAATGGACCATTGAAAGTGAGAAGGCGCATCATCATCCACACTAGACAATCTTCATGCCAACAAGCCTAAGAGGATGGCACTGAAGGGGAGGTCCAAGACATCTTCCCCGTCACAATCCAAAAAGACAAAGAAGATGAAATCCCTAAGGAAGACATCAATCCTGGCTCTTTCGACTTAAAGTCTTCACCTTGACTGCCGTAGGCATGCTCCAAGTCAAGCGAAGTTGAAGGATAGACTCATGTCGCTCCAAAGAAATTACACACGAAGCTTACGTTGCATCCACAAATTCACCGGTCGGAAAGGGGGCAAGAAACCATTGTTAATACACTTTCAAGCCTAGATGAAGCTGAGATTGTCAACATGATCGAAGTTGATTTAATTCAAGAGGTTATGGACTCAGGATGAAACTTAAATGTTGCCCCAAAAAAATCAGGGCAACTCCGCACTTGCATAGAGTTTCGTAACTCAAAAAAATACAACGCCTGAGGAGGCGGCACGATGCTCCTTGTTTGCACGAGCTTAAACTGCACGAACCAATGCTCCTAGCCTGCAAGAGCATAAACTGTGTACGGCATCAAAATAAAAAAAAAACTCAAAAATATATGTATTTGAACTACGTCATGACTTGATCTCTTCTTTAGAAGGGTACATAGGCAGCTCGAACATTCAACTTCGAGTTTAGTCACAATCAAAATAAAGAATAAAAAATTTATTAAAAGTTTGATTTACAACAATTTCTTTGCACAAAAAAAAAGAAACAAATATATATAAGAATGGACTCCAGAGTCAACAATTAGAGGATATACAATTCCTGAAGGCCCAATGTGAAAGCCACTACAACCCACGACGAAGACATCTGCGGCGCTGCCCTCTTTCAACACCTGGCCCAGGCCCAGTCTCTCCGCCATCTCCACAGCGCACAGATCCAGGCCCAGCTCTCTTATCCACGTGTACCTCGATTCCCCAAGTGGTCACGTCATTGCAGGTTTTGCAAATTATGACACGGTGCAACACATTCAATCACCAAACAATACCATCTATTTAGGCCAAGCTACATCAATAGCTTCTCTTCTTTTAGCTGTGAGCATCAAGGGTGAGAGACGGTCTCTCCCAAATGCTACAGTTATGATTCATCTGCCTTCAGGCAGGTACAGCGAATCAAAACTTGCCCCCATTGACCACGAATTGCAATCCCTAATGGCTGATCTTCAGGACACCAAGTTCCTCGCACCTAACTCACTCATGGGTCGGCCCCCGCTTCCCGTTGGGTTCCTCAAACAGGCCCTGAAGGCCCTAAAGACAAGCCCACCATGATGCTGTTTATCACCGACACCATCTGCTCCATTCTCCTCGTACAATGTTTGGTCATAATAAAGGGCAACAATTTCCTCTTTTCTTCGAGACCACCATCCGCTTCTCATATCAGTTCCATGTTCGTCTCTGGAATGAGTGATCAATGCTGACAGCGCGAGATTAGAGCCATAGCTTTGATCTGTGTTTATGGTGATTTAATTCGTTGATCGTACGGTGGAGGATGATTGATGAGGGTGCGCAGTTATTGCTTTTCCCAACGGAGGTGGAAGCTTTTTCAGAGGTTGTCTTCTGTAATTCAGTCTCCCCTTTGCTGTGTTCTCTACGCCACCAGCTCTCATGCTTCGCTCAGTTCGAGGGTCTTGAGTTCGAAGGTTGGTATGCTTCTGCTGCTGCCTTTGAATATGATTAACAAAACCAAAGTTTGTCAAGTCACACCTACTGGCCTCTGCGCTCTGCCCCGTCAGTACTCATCCTCATTGGCAATCAAAATTCAAGCTACTGCTTACTCCCCCGTCGTCAGAATCAGCCGTCAATGATTCAATTGGGTGAGTTCGGGCTAACAGGTATTGGCCCATGTTGGACATAGAGCCCATACACTGAACATTGAGAGCCCGGGAGTCTTGAACAGCCAACTCATCGAACTATCTTGAAAGTAGCCTATTATCTCTAGGAGTGAGAAGGTTCCTAGTTACAACCGTAGCCGTTGTTGCATCCCTCATCACAAAGTTTTTAACTGTAAGAGGGCTATTAGAAGATAAGAAGGATGGGCACCATATATTACCCTGACGTGGTGCACTTGTATCAATCCCGAGACTCAAATCTAAGCAAATGTTAGACGGGTATGCCATTTTCAAAAATGGTAAAAAAAAAAGGGTTGGAGGAGTAAAATCTCAGAAATGCAGCAAAGCCAATTTTCAAGGGCGGGCAATCTTCAAAGTGTGCATGTTGAATATGATTGACACCGCTTTAAAAAGAGAGGCAACACAACCACTTGTTCAAAAATTGAAGAGACACCATTCTTCGAATTTCAAAAGCCGGATTTTCCTGCGTAAAGTCCGTCAACACTTTTCAAACGCAATCTCAGCTTTTTGGCTATCACGTGCAACTTTGTCAAAGATCTCTGACAAAGTTGAAAACACGTGAAGGTCATTATTCCAACCACCACACTTTTGCCAACAAGCGTGGGTGACAAGGCTGCATTCGTACTACCACCTACTATTGGGAAATCACTATATAGGTTGACCTCCATCCTCCATGGTAAGCCACACATCCAAAATGCTTAACTCATCTTCCTTGCCAAGAATACATCTGCGACCAAACCTCTCAACATACTCAGTTTTCTTCCTCCCTAAAAAATACAAATGCCTTACTCTTCTTCCTTGCTAAGAATACATCTGCAACTAAGCCTCTCAACATACTCAGTTTTGTTCCTCCCTGAAAATACCTTTTTAACCAAGTCAAACCAAAGCAAAAGTATCTTATATCATCAGGGTCGAAAGCAAGAGTATCTCATAGCATGTTTTCTCCATGTCGTTTTCTTTGTTCTTGTTCTTCCCTGCAGGACAAGGAGAAAGAGAGCAATCAGCGAGCACTTGGAATCAATCTTCCGATTTGGAACCGACTACCTGGAACCCCTTCCCTGATTGCTTACCTAGCACTGCTCTCAAGTACTCATCTTCAACTATTGATGCACTGCCAAAGAAGATACCAAATGAGGCAAGTGAAAGTGATGCATCAAAGCAGGTGGAGACGAGCGCAACAAATACATGTGCTGATCATTTGCTACTTCTTCAAAAGAAAAAGTATCTCATATCATCAGGGTCGAAAGCAAAGGTATCTTATATCATGCATTTCCCATGTCATTTCCTTTGCCCTTGCTCTTGCCTGCAGGACAAGGAGAAATAAAGCAATCAGTCGGAACCTGAAATCAAACTTTCGATCGGGAACTGATTGCCCGGAACCTTTGCCTGGTTGCTTACCTAGCATTGCTCTCGAGTGCTCATCTTCAACTGTCGACGGGTCTCGAATTTCCTAGCAAATACTTCAAGATAGTTAATATGATGTTGGCTCTTTACACTGAAGATGCCAAGCAAGGATGAGTTGCTGAGAAGTGATGCTCTAAAGGACCATTTAAAAGCAAAAGGTTGCGCACCACTTTTGCTATGCAAAAGAAACAAGCAGAGAAGATTGCAGCACGATGAGCTGGAACAAATCACTGTAGCACGACACCCTTCCCTGTAGAACTGCATAATCCAGATGGAGGAGTCTAAGTCAAATCCAAGCCCGACGTCGTCACTCTAATTAAAGAGCTCGAAAAGCCTCAACAACCTTTTGCTGGCACCGTCATCGAAGAGCAAAGCCTCGCCATGCAATGCCATCAAATCACCACAGCTTCTTCAATAGCAAAAGTATCTCATATCATGCTTTGTCCCTGTCTTTTTCTTTGTCCTTGTTCTTACCTGCAGAACAATGAGAATGAGAGCAATCATTCGACACTTGGAATCAAACTGCCAATTAGTAATCGACTGCCTGGAATCCCTTCCCTGATTGCTTGCTTAACATCGTTCTCGAGTACTCATCTTCAACTACTGATGTGCTTCCAGAGAAGATACCACGTCTACTTGGAGAATAGATAAGATGGGTAACAATGAAACATCAAGCTTATGGATAACCAGTAAACGCGACAACTGCAAGTGCTAATTCATCCCTCGACCCTCTTCAATATGAATTAGAAATATTGAACAAAGAAACAGACCATCACCTCCACCTCATGTTTGCCTGGCATGTGTCTAAATCCTGAAACTGCTCGTGGTCATGTTTAAGTTCAAGATCAAGCCCCAACGGCCCTTGAAGAAATCACAAGTCCGATTCAAAATCAAGTCTCCTTCACCCTTGAATCAAATTCATCTCCATATAAAATGAGTAAGTTCAGATCTTTGGAGGAACCCAGAAACCTTCCAGCCCAGTTCAAGATTAAGCCTGTGGAAAATCAACAATTGGAGGAAATTAGAAAATCTTCCAGCCAAATTCAAGATCAAGCCCCGATGGCCCTTGAAGAAATTACCAGCCTGGTTCAAGATCAAGTCTCAACGGCCTTTGGATCAACATTTACATTAAGGGACTTCAAAATGTATCTCATACACGTGACAAGCACATGTATACGAAACGCCTTGAAGTAGGGGCATTTGTAGACATCGAAATTTCAGCAAAATAAATATTGACCAATGCATTAAAATTACAACCTTTATTCATTTCACCTACATCATACACTCACTTCACCTACAACCCCCACTCATTTCACCTACATCATACACTCACTTCACCTACAAGCTCCACTCATTTTACCTACAACATCCACTCACTTCACCAAAAAAAAAAAGGATGGTGGTGATTCATTCTCAAAGCCTATAAATAGGCTCATCCATCAAATGATCAAAGGGACACCAATTGATAACCAATTCACATCACACCAAAACTTTGAAGCTTTGAAACTCCAAAGCTCCCAAGCAAGTACCGAAGGATCAAGAAAGCTCTCTTCGTTTCTTTGTCAAATCCTCCTTCAAGATCAAGCCCTGACGGTCCTTGAGGAACTTCCACCAAATCCTCTTTCAAGACCAAGCCCCAATGGCCCTTGAAGAACTTCCACTAATTCAAGATCAAGCCTCGACAACCCCTTGAAGAAAGCTTTCATCGTTCATCACCTGTTCATCCTAAGATCAAGCCTCGAAGGCCTTGGGATCAATCAACATCACAATCCACAAATCTACACATTATGAAGATCGAATCAGAGGCTAAATTTGTAGAAGAGATTGGAACCCCCAAATCATTAATACAAATATTATTTTGTACACGTGTTCTTGTCTCATTCATCTTCGTGTTTACAATCTCCTGCATGTTGTTTTGGCCAAAGACTTTTGGAGATAGATCTTCAAGGCGCTCCTTGAATATCAACGTTCATGGTTACCTAGAAGGTGACATATTCCTTGTCGTGCATTCATTTATCCCCGTATTAATGCACATGATCCTGAACCTCACACTATAGGACTCTGCTATTGTTTGAGAGCTTCGAAGCTAGACCAAAGATCACATTCATCAAAACATGAGATAACCAATGATAACTCAGGTCTAAGAACCAATTGCATCCGTAACTCAGATGTGTGGTATGATTGTCAAGTGGGTAATCTTTCATTTGTACACTTCTATAGTTGGTAACTAGCAAAAATTGCCTGCGCGATGCTACGAGTTTCAAATGCAAACAGTTCTTGCTATCAGTAAATATGGTTGAGAAATTGTCAATAGTCAAAAAACATGTTGGCCAGGATAGCCAAATTTTATCAATTTACTCCAAATGACTTCAACTTCTCCAAAAGGTTTCCTTCTAGATTCTTACAAATCACTCAATAGATTTGTTAATTGGCCCTAAACTCTTAGTAACAAAATTAGCCAACTCTAATTAACAATTCATAATCAAACTGCAAAAACAACATAGTGAGTTTCAACTGTGTTCAAACATCTGAATTAACAGATTCAAGGGTCTTCATATGCATTATTGCCCAAAAGGTATCCATTACATTTTAATAAAAATTTCCCTAATGGACTACAATTCACATACAATTTCAAATATCTAATTCAAACATTGAAGCACTTAAGCACCAGAGCATGACTATGATGCAGTTAATCTGTCCCTAGGATCACGTGGAAGTCTACGACTTCAATGGAATGAGATCAACTTGCACTTTTTGGTTTTCAATAAGAAAAGTGTGTTTTCTTTGTTTTGCTGGATGTGTAACAGACTTTGCCTCACGACATTGTGATTCTAATGTTGTATCCGTTAGAGGTACCTTAAGTCAATTGAGCAACCAGGGTGATATGATCGTGTGGGTGGCATTCGGGTCAATCAAAACCCTAACGAAGTAATCGGAATATCTAATGTCCCTATGATTAGGTCAAGATTGTCTTGATCATTTGTGGGTGATGTTGTTAATACGACCATGAGTTTGTTGTCCTTCGACATGGCATGTTCCTCTGATTCCACGATTTTGATTTCCTTGGTCTTGATTGTCTTTATTAGCCTGCCCGCTGGCTAAGCTGCTACATAACACTTTTTTGGTACTCTTGTGATGTTTGCCTCTATGGGACTATGAATTGACGTCGTAGTACTATTGTATAACTCCCCAATATTGCATTGGGTTTCAAGTATAAGAAGTCATACTGTCTGAACACTGATTGATAGCTTTAGATACAGGACATCATCATGAAAAAGCTCACTCTCAGGTAAAAGGTGTTAGTCAGCCCATGTGGGCTGTCTTAAATTGTGTTTTTAGCTCGAGTGAAAACAGTGAGCAATTCTAGCGAGACAACTGCACTAGTATTATAAGAATTAAGATATGTGATAGGAGCATATTTATGCGCCTTAGTTAGCTAGTTCTTATGCATTTTCGTTATGTTTTCTTAGTTAAAGTAGTCTTTTGAGCTACTTTCATGTGTTTTCAGGTTTAAAGGGCATATGACATAAAAGATGGCAAAATGGAGCATTTTAGAGCAAAAGTGAGCTTGGATTGAAAAGTACATGCTTGGAACAAGGAATGGACGAGTTTGAAGGTCAAGGGAGCGTAAGAAATGAAGAAATGAAAGTGAAGAACAAAGAAGTCGGAATTGGCAACTAAAGTTTCTAAAGTTGGAAGTTTCTATTCTTGGAGGTTTCCATTTTCGAGAGTTTCTATTCTTGGCTTTGGGCTTCTAGACGACCCATCCCTACCTCTTGGACAAGGCCGCGCCATCCTAGCCCAATTCATCTTGGATCCTCACTTAATGCCGCACCTAAACCCTAGCCCATTTCCAAATCTGATTTCCCTAATCTCTGCCGCACCTAGGGCCCCAAAATACCTGATTTCCTTGCCTTGCAAGGCATTCTAGAAGGCCCATCTCTAACCCTAATCTGATTGCTAGGGTTTGAAGTGCCTATATATACTCCTTTAAACCCTTTGGCCGAACATCACCTCCCATATTCATTCTACACGCCAAAACCCTAGTTCTAGTTCTTGCTGCAGCCTTCCATCCCCAAACTCCCAACTTTCTGCCCAAATTCAACCTTGCCGCAACCTTCCATTCAAATAACCATTCATCCACCATAGCCGCACCTTTCCACCACCATCACCACCTTGTGCAGCCACCATTGGAGGAGGAAGACACCTTGCACATGCAATCTGCCATTAGTGGAGTGTTTGGAGTTCTTTCTTTCTTTGTTTCTGTTTTCATGTTTAATTTAACTTGCTTTTCAATTATGTTAGACATGTGGAACTAATTTCTTTATAGTTAGAGGTGAATTTGAAGCCATGGACATATGTTTTATATGATTTGATTTCTTCCAATTATGATTTCAGAAATTGTGAATGTGATTTACTTATCTATTTGATTGATAACTTGTTTATGTATGTGGGTTGAGGGTCGACACTTAATTTGCATGCCTAAACTTGATGCTAGGATATAAGGGAATTTCACCTAATCGTTATTAACTTGTATTCATAAGTAGTGAAAGTCGCTAGTCACGATTGTGTTAAGTAAATCCTAGGCAAGAGTAACATGCGTATCCCATAGTTATGAATGCCTCGTCAATGCTTATGATTTCCATTAAACTTAATGATCTTTGATATGTGTCTCTATCATGCGTATTCCATAGTTAGGGCCCTTGATAAGAATAATTTGGTTGTAATGCGTATTCCATTCAATTCAATGAATCTAGGGAAATCTGAGAATTAATTGGTGCAATCTAGTTAATTTGGGGCATTGTCATTCATGGTTTGTTGAAAGAGTAATCGGAGATCGAGTTGTATGCATATGTTCATGTGTGGATAAGGAACCCTCTAACTAGCTTCTCACCATTCTATTTAATCACAATCTGTTTTGCTTTACATTTGTTTTTAAAGTTTGAGTTTTAAAGTTTTAATTTCGTCAAAATCATTCCCCCATCTATTTTAAAGTGTTAGATTAGTTAGAAATCCATTTAGTTGTGTTTCTAAGTGTTTTGAGTCAAGTCATAGTCCAAATTCGTCCAAAGTAGTGTAGGTGCTCAAAACTGCCCAGAAAGTGGTTTTTAGGCAGTTTTGAGCTTTCTAGTTGCTGTTTTGAGTTTTTAGTTTGTTTAGGTGTTTTAAACCCTAGTTTTGCATTAATTGAGTCTAGTTTAGTGTTCTACATTATATTTTTATGTTCTTGAGTCAGTTTTACATTGATTAGCATCCCTAGTTAATCCCCGGTTAGAACGATCCCTATTTGCTCATATACTACAATTGTCATCCATAGGGTTTAATTTGTGTGTCAAGTTAATTTTCACATCAATATGGCTAAATAGCTAAAATGGTCCCTGAGATTTGCATAACTCATCACTTTGGTCCTTAACATTTCAAATCGATAAAAGTGGTCACTTTGGTCCTTCCTTTAAAAACTCCGTGTCCCGGAGCTCTTGGCCGGAAGTTTGGGCAATTTTCAAAGCTTTGTAACTCAATTGTTTCTTAACCAAATTCTATTAAACTAAGCATGGTAAATACCAAAAATATATATGACAATATTTGGGAATTTCTTATATATTCATTAATCTCCAAAGTGGAGTATATATAGGAGTTACAATTGGTATTATATATGTACTTCACCAATGTGGGACAATAAACTACTATTTACACTTTAACTAATATATAACTCGCAACACTCCCCCTCAAGTTAGGGCAAAAATGTCATGCATGCCCAACTTGTCAAGCGAGTTGGAAAACCCACTATTAGACACAGCCTTAGTAAGAACATCAACAAGTTGATCTTCAGATCTCACAAACGGAAACATAATAATTATAGCATCCAATTTTTCCTTGATGAAATGTCGATCAATCTCCAAATGTTTTGTTCGATCATGTTGCACTGGATTACGAGCAATTTCAATAGCAGCCTTATTATCACAATGAAGTTTCATAGCACCCTTGGGTTTAAACCCAAGATTTCTCAACAATTTTTTCAACCACAACAACTCACATACACCATGAGACATACCACGAAATTCAACTTCTGCACTTGACCTAGCCACCACTTTTTGTTTCTTGCTTCTCCAAGTAACTAAATTACCACCCACAAACGTAAAGTATCCAGATGTAGATCGCCGATAAGATAGAACCTTCTCAATCTACATCTGTATATCCTTCGACATTCAAATGACCATTCTTGGAGAAAACCAAGCCTCTGCCAGGAGCCATCTTCAAGTACCTCAAAATACGGGTTACTGCATCCATATGAGCTTCACTAGGTGAGTGCATAAACTGACTTACCACATTAACTGCATAAGCAATGTCAGGGCGAGTGTGAGACAAATAAATTAATCTCCCCACAAGCCTCTGATACCGTTCCTTATGAGTAGGAACTTGATCTGGAAATAAGCCCAGACGATGATTTTGCACCAAACTGTTTACCTCTATGGGACTATGAACTGACGTCCTAGTACTGCTGTAAGAATTTACCTCATGTATGCCACCATCTTGTACCAAACTGTTAGAAGAATCATTACTGGACGAACCATCATCAGGCAACTCGTTAGACATTTCAACAACAGGTAACCGATCATTAGAAGGTAATTCGTCTGACATACTAACAGGCAACTCGCTGGGCACATTTGATCTGTCGTCAGTAGAAATAGTTTCGGGAGTGATAGGTGACCGATTACTATCTGTAGCCAACTGATCAATATCACACAACATAATAGGTTTTGTTTCCAACTCTGCCTGTAACACATCATCCATACCATCTCTTCGAATCTGCACTTCACTCCCTCTCTCCCCCTGAAGTGGAGAGTCGAAAGAGGGCTTCACAAAATATGAAACTTCCTCGTGGAATGTGACATCCATGGTAATATAAGTTTTTTTAGTCGGAGGATGATAACACTTGTAACCTTTTTTATTGTTAGCATACCCAATAAAGACACATCGAAGAGCACATGCATCAAGTTTACTCCGCTAATGAAAGTAGACATGCACATACACAATACACCCAAACACTTTCGGAGCAAGCTTTGATACAAAAACAAGTGAAACATGTTTTTGTAGCATATCAAACGGTGTCTGAAAATCAAGAACTCTACTTAGAACACGATTGATCAAATACACAGCAGCCAAAATAGCATGACCCCACAAATGATTAGGAACACATTTATCCAACATCAAGAAGCGAGCAACCTCCATTATTTGACGATTCTTCCGTTTGGACACACCATTTTGTTGGGGTGTAAACAGAGTAGTTGTGTGGTGAATAATACCTTGATCACGAAAAAAACATGCTAAAGTGTGATTCACATATTCTCCTCTGTTATTAGACCTGAAGACCTTAACCTTGGTCTGAAACTGAGTAGACACCATTGTACAAAATTCTTGAAGAAGTAACGGAACATCACTCTTATTCTTCATCAAGAACACCCAAGTTAACCGAGTACAATCATCAATAAAAGTAACAAACCAACAGAATCCATTAGAAGTAACTTTCGCCAGACCCCACACATCAAAATGTATCTAATCAAATGGCAAAGTAGCTTTAGAATCACTTACGGGAAAGGAAGCATGATGACTCTTAGCCATAACACATGTTTCACACTTGAACTCTGAATCACTACAAGTGCGAAACAAAGAAGGAATAGATACTTCATATAACTAAATGATGGATGTCCCAATCGTCAATGCCACAACCAAATTGATGTCTGTCATCCACTTTAGCACTTAAAACTTGATGATTATTTGAACCGGAAACAATAGTATCGTCCATAGTCAAGATGTACAAACCCCCTATTCTTTTACCATGACCAATTATCTTCTGAGTTTGAATGTCTTGAAAATAACAATACGTAGGGTAGAAGTGAGCAGAACAATATAATGCATCAAGAAGTTTTCCTACCGATAAAAGATTGCACTTAACATCAAGAACAAGTAAAGCACGGACTAGTGATAAGGTTGGAGTCAGAGAGATAGTGCCTTCACCCTTCACAGGGGAAGGTGCTCCATTTGCCTAGTAATATACAAATCACGAACATAATCACATAACTCTTCAAACACTCTAGGGTCACTAGTCACATGATCAGTGGCCCCAGTATCAATTATCCATTTATTTGTTCCACCAAATTGCATAAAAACACTATGATTATATTGAGCCATTGAACAAAATCACTAACAATAAAGGCACAAAAGATACGCAGCGGAATGAAAACAATTTACTAGAACACTGTAGCAATCATAGTTCACGGCATTGTAGCAAAACACTATTCATGGCACTGTAGCAATATGTTACAAAGCAGATCACTGCTTATGCACTGTAGCAAACGATGTACTGTAGCGCGACACTATTCACTTTTTTTTTTTTTTCAATGAAGGAAATCACGAAATATGTGAACACAAAATTAAAGCACACAGGTTACCAAGAGCGAACTACTCTGATGCCATATTAAACTAAACATGGTAAATACCAAAAATATATATGACAATATTTGGGAATTTCTTATATATTCATTAATATCCAAAGTGAATTATATATAGGAGTTACAATTGGTTTTACATATGTACTTCACCAATATGGGACAATAAATTACTATTTACACTTTAACTAAGATATAACTCGCAACAAATTCGATCCATAATATATCAAAATGAAGATAGGAAAGTGTAGAATAAGATTATACCTATTTGGAAGCCCAATGACTGCCAGCGATAGCCAGAAAATAGCCTCAAAGTTGACTGGTCCGAGGGAAAATTGGAAAACTCGCCGGAAACTGGGTAAAATTTAAACGTTCATAACTTCTTCAATACTCAACGAAATCAAGTGATTCAAAAATGAAAATCATACTTCTCGACGAGAAAAAGAGAATGGTACCTTTTGCTACAGATAAATAGTAGTGGTTTGGCTGGAAAATGGCTCGAAAGTGGCTGTCTTGGTCTCGAGTTAGCCACTTTCGAGCCTTTTTATGGCCAAAACATGGTGATTTAGCGGTAAAAGAAGGTACCATTCTATTCGTCTCATCTAGAAGTATGATTTTTATTTTTGAATCACTTGATTTCGCTGAGTATTGAAGAAGTTATGAACGTTTAAATTTTACCTAGTTTCTGGCGAGTTTTCCAGATTTCCCTCGGACCAGTCAACTTTGAGGCTATTTTCCGGCCATCTCCGGCAGTCATTGGGCTTCCAAATAGGTATAATCTTATTCTACACTTTCCTATCTTCATTTGGATATATTATGGGTCAAATTTGGTTAAGAAACGATTGAGTTATGAAGCTTTGAAAATTGCCTAAACTTCCGGCCAAGAGCTCCGGGACACTTAACGGATTTTTTAACGGAATGACCAAAATGATGGACGGTGGACAATCTCAGGGACCACTTTTATCGATTTGAAATGTTAGGGACCAAAGTGATGAGTTAAGCAAATCTCAGAGACCACTTTGCCTATTTAGCCTTAAGATATAAAGAGAATGTGTGCTAGGTAAATTACAAGATTGACAAGCAAAGCAGATGGTGACCCGGTTCAGCCTCGCTACACAAAAAGGTAAAGGGTTCAGATGGGAGTAATTGAGTGCATGTTGTCCCGGTTAGTGTCAATCTAGCATAGGCAACCCTCTTCCTCCCGAAAAACAACTAAGTCTAGACCTCAGACTCTCCCTCCTATCTTAACTTATTTCCTTCCCCATCGCTCTCTTGTGGGACGATGATTAACATAACTTAGTAATTCAGTATCCAATAAAATCAAGTTTAGACAAAATGTAAATTAAAATTTGCTTGTTTATTGATGTAGGAAAAACATGGGAGTCAACTATTGTTGATACAATTCAGAGTAAAGAAACAATTCAAAATCAGGCCTGCTTCAGGATGGGAAATCAATATGGCATTGGTATGAACTTCTGGGGTTGGGCTCCTTGAGCAACTTTCTTCCAAGGTGTCACACTATTATTCTCTTATGACCATTCTTGGTGTAATAATGGGAGACTTCTAACCACTTGGACTCGCAGGTGACGTCAGGATATTTAGGAGACTACTATCGGGAAAGCGTACATATGAAGAATAATACAATTAAACCGTAAACCGTTGTAATATTGGCAAATGTTTACCGTTAGAAAAATGACGAAACATCTTCAAAGTCTGAACACATTGTGTCAAAGCCTCCTTAATGAAAGTCCAGAGTGCGTCACAAATTCAGAGATTAGGATATTAAGAGGAAATGCAAAGACAATTCATAGATACAATTACTTAAAATTGCCATGAAGTGATCAAATCTACTCTTTGTCTGTCATGGTAGACGTCAACCTGTCATCAAAGAATTATTATTTACAAGAATGGTACTTGCCCAAAACAATGGATTTATTTTACTCCGTGCGCTTGCATTATTGTGTTCTTAGAAAAACCTAGAGAACGTAATTTATTTTTTCACTTGTTACACAATTGGACACCACCCCCCTCAACAAACAAAAAGAAAAGAATTCGATCACCTATGAACAAGAAAATCACAATTTTAAACACCAAACTCAAAAGGGCTTATTGATCATCATGTACTCTTACATTCAATCTTCTTAGCCATATAGAATGGAGGATCATGTGAAAAACATCGAATCGCTTCGGCGGAGAATTGACCTCAAAATGTTTCCTTACTTGTAACACTCTCCTCTGCATTCTCACATACTGCCTTGATGATATGCTCGTTAGTATTTTCTTCAAATTGGGAATGTCACTTACCGAAACCTCGACGGAGAATGACTTCCAATTCAAAATATCGCTGAATGGGGGCACGTAATGGTCTGAGATGAGCACCGGGACGCATCCGGTGTAAATTGCCTCCACCACCCTTGGGCTTGCAACTTCATACCCACTTGGGCAAAGGCAGAACCTGCTTTGTCGCATCATGTTGTAGTACGAAACACCCTTTGGAAGGTACTGATGGACTCGCATGTCTGGATCCTTGTTCTCCCAATGCTCTAGCAGAATAGGCCTAATAGGACCGTGAACTCCTCCAGCAAAGAAAGCGAGGTTGGAGCGTAGCCTTGGAGAAGGCCCGCCAAGGAAGCCGTGAGTGTCGCCTGTTTGAAGATTGATTTCTGGAAAGGACACATCCTTTGACGGGTTGAACCCTTCTGAGGTATTGGCATTGCACAAGGCACGAATGGAGTTTTTGCGAAGATGGGGATTGGAATTTGAAGTTTCGGGCCCCTAGAATCCAAGTAATCAAATTAGAACACATTCATGAAATATGGGATTTTATTGCAATGCGATAGTAAAGGATATAAGGTGGTAAGAGAACCATACCCAATCATGGCAAGCAAGCATAAAATGGTCAGCTCCAAGGCTTCGGTTCCAGTAGGGATATTTTTCAGAGACAATATTGACATAATCTCTCACTGTTTGTCTAATTGGACTGAAGTCATGCGAGTCGCGCACATAGACAAAACGGACCAACATTGTCACGCTGAAGGGTAGAAAATAAACATGTGCTTTCTCCGGATCTCGAGTCCGAAATTGTTTATTCACCTCAATTTGATGTATAAAGTTCCCCTCCATGGAGTATATACTCTTGCAAGGGCCATTATGAAACAATGGGGGTTCACCTTCTGCATAAACAAAGACCTTGAACTTTTCTTCCATTTCCAAATAGCTCCTGAAATTTCATATGGGAAGTACCACTGAGATAACATGTCCAAAATAATAGCAATGATCATACCATTGTACAATTTGTGTTACATCTTTAGGTAGCAAATTTATTCCATAACATGGATGAAATTTTGAACCAATGAAATACCAAATTGACCTTTAGAATTGTAACTTGCAAGTTGAAACTAATTCATTATAAACATTATTGAAGTAGGTACATACGAGTGAAAGGCATTAGCATTCCAATACATTGGACCATTAGGAATGTAATCGACATCATGTGTTTGATTTCCAAATTTAGCTTCTCTTATGGCAGCTCGAGCTCTTCTAAGGCGGGCCTCCAACAACCCTAAATTTGTATTCTTTCTTTGTCGTTTTTCCATGATAGAAGCATAAGTTTCATTCCTCGAGTCGTCTCTGTTTGTCACATTCTGTAAAAAAAAAAAAAAAAAAAAAAAAAAATGAATTGTCAGATTGACTAACACGCAACTCTTACTCAAATCAATAAATAATCAACACTCTTTCAATTAAAATCTGAAGAAGAATCAAATTGTTGCTTCGACAGAGCATGTGACACATTACTAAGTTTGGAACATATACCACACATATGGTCCATATTACCTGGGATACTATTTAATTAGTGGACACTAAACAAGTAACAATAGTAGATGCAAAAGCACAGAGAGTGCAGCATAGAGATTAAGCACCTAATTAATTCTTTTGTTTTTTCACTATTTTAATATCAATTACTTCATTCCGAAAAATACCACAGAGGTGATGAGGAAAAGGGACATTAACTGTGACAGCAAGATTTTTATTACATAATACCGACCGCAACTATATTATTTTTCCTCTGAAAAAAACGTGAAGTAAATTTAATAAAATTTTGATGTCAAAGATTCTTTTCTTAGACTTGTGGGTCAACAGATCAGCCACCCAAAAATTACAGAACAGAAAGTATGGAACAATTCTTTTACTTCAAAATAAATAAAATCTAGGTTCTTAATTTTTTTTTGTGATTTAATTTGTTAAGAGCTTAATTAATTTAACTTTCCCACCCGATAAGCCTAAAAAAGATGGCAAGAACAAGCAAGCAATTAAAAATAATCCAAAAAAATTAAAGCATGAAATATAGGAAAAGAAATTTTAACATGCATGAAAAGGATGAAGGACTTACGGGTTGTTGAAGAGTTGGCAAAGCTTCTGCTTCATCTTCAATGGCGATCGGAGGCGACGAGGATCGATTTTGTACGGAGTCGTCGGAGTGAGCTTCTTCTATGCTGTTCATATCGAGAACAGCCACCGTCGATCTCAACCCCAAAACGTCGTCATTCGAATCACTACTACTAGGACTAGTGGCAGTTAAATTTAAACTAGGAGAAGCAGAGGGGGAGATAGTAACCCAATTGGCGGTGTTCGGACCCAGCACAGAAATCAACCCGAAAACCACAACCAGCGGAACCACAAACAACAGAACCGCAATCGACGAGGACGACGACCACCATGCACGCTGATGAGTGCTGCTGGAATTACTAATCGCAGCCAGATTTTTACTACTTGTCCCCATCATCCAGAGAGCTAGATAGACAGCTAGAGAGCTCTAGCTGTCTGTTTCGTTGCTGAGAAAAGGGAGAGAGATTTTGGATGGTTTTTGAGAGAGAGAGAGGAAGGGACAGTTTAACATTTGGTAATAGATGGTTACGCTCATATTCTTCCCTCTACTTCCGAGTTTCTCATGCAACTTTTCTCTTTTCCGATTCTGCCCTTTCAACTTTTTTTTTTCTTTCCTTTTTTTGTTTTTCTTTTTTGGCTGGCTAATAATATTCTTTTTCTACTACCAACCACCGAACACCCTAACTTTATTTAATTTCCAGCAATTAATTCTGCCACCTTTCGTAGCACAATTACCACACTCGCCGTTTGCTTGCTGCACCCGCGAGGCACGAAATTTACTATATCGGTGCTGATTAAGAATTCTCTGACAATCAAGTCGTGAAGCTCTCAAAGCAGTGTGTTTATAGCGGTGTGAAATTGTTGAATGCCTTGGTTATGGTACGTAGGAAAGGTATATATATATATATATATATATATATATATATATATATATATATATATATATAGTGGTATGAAGGGTCCTTGTTTAATTAGGAATTGTAAACATGCTTGTTTGAAATTAACTGTAAAATCAAGAGGAAACCTTAGCTTAGTAGGTTAATCGTTTCATACTTAACCTTTTTGGTTCTCGATCTTTCCTAAATGCAAGTGGATTTGATCCGAAATTGTTAAGTTTCAAGAGATTTACATCAAATAACTTTCATGTATACACTTAACAGTTTTGAATTATGAAGATTTATCTAATACAAAGTAAGTCGTTTATAAACTAACCAAACGCAAATCCAAACATACCGAAATATTGGGAACTAGTAAACACACGGACACGGTATTATAGACATACTACTCTTTTATCAGATGCGCATACAGGCCTATGGCAATGGACTTTTTTATTGACTTGCTTTTTTTGTTTTTTTTTTTTTTTTGAAGTTTTACTTAGAAATATTGGGACACTAGTAAACATATGGACACGGTATTATATAAATACTAGTCTCTTACCACATACGCATACATGCCTATGGCAATGGGCTTTTCTATTTAGGAAAACTAACGAAAGATAAAAAAAAAATTACTTTTAATGAAAAAAGACAAATAAAGGGGTAATGAATAGTACCAGGGAAAGGTAGAAATGTGGTTTTTCGTTAAAAGTGAACAGTACCGGTGTTTCATTAAAACTCCCTTTTTATTTTCTTACTTTGTTTTTTTTAAGTTTTACTTATTTTAGATATTATTTCTTTTTTATTAAAATATGTTTTGAAAAATAATGAACTTAACCACTCACCAGTCCTATTACTTTTTTTTTTTTTGTAATTTTCTTTTTTAAATCCTAATGGGAAAAAGATAATTTGGATATTATTAACACTTTGCTTATTTTTTGCCATATTTTTATGTTTACCTACTCCAAAAAGGAATATGAGGACATAATTAGTAAATACACACATAATAACACACGTAATACTACTTTTTGTTATGAAATGTATGTGTATTCATGTTTTCGGAACGTGACAAAGGAGAATAAATTATATGAAATGAGTTCATTATCATTGTGAGATCTCAATTTTATAATTTTGCTAAACAAATGATATTATCCATACTAAGGGGGTGGGGGAGTGTGCTAAGTCTAACAATAAGGGGGTGGGGGAGTGTGCTAAGTCTAACAATAAGCTAACAATTATCTACACTTTGTTTTGTGCAAATTGTTCTCTACATAATCTTGGTCATTGTATTATTGAATCGAAACAACACATGACGTGCAATCTGTTTAATGTAAGTTAATTTGGTGACAAAAGCATTAATACGTGTGATTTTATTTTGTGAACTATTATTGGCACTACAAAGTCTCATTTATACACTTCTTACAATTGTATTTATCTTTAAATATGAAAAGTTTTAAGTGTAAAATAAAAATTTTGGAATGTCAATAATATATTTTTTTAATTTCCTTTTTTATTAACTATAAAACAAAATAAAAGAAAAGGCCAGGGACCAACCAAGTAATTTGGCCTATAATATTGATCTTGCTGCAAATGTGTAACAATGACCCTTGACGTACTTTTGTATACATCTGTTTCGTCGGGTAGGCAATGAGAGCACGCCAAGTCAATCTGTGGTGCTGATCCCGATTCCCAAAGCCAAATTAGGCCAAAGCGCAACCGCATGGAATCGACGTAAGCCTTAACTTGTACATTAGTGAAGAACACGACATCGTTCCCTGGTTGTCGTCCCCCGTGTCTTGTTGCTAATTAATTTAGTCGGCCAAAAAACCCCCAAAAAACCCGCTTTGTCTGTTGCTTTGTTGCTACTCGTCATGTATAATGAACAGATGATGAAAGTGAATTCAAAATGAATAAAAACATTTTATTAGTAAAAGTGTTTTTTAGTTTTAAAGGGATTTAAAGTGCTTTTGAAAGAAACACTAATTTTCTTGCGAGAAACATTTTTTTTTTTTAAGATTTACTTGTATTTATACTAAGAATTGGTTTTAAAAGCACCAACATCAGAAACACTTTCAATCTAACTCATATATAACAAGCAATGAGAGCGTAAAAGCAATAGTGCTAGCGTGCATCAACTCTGTTCAGTTTCACGCGTTTGCCAATGACGAAAAGGGTGTATTCACACAGTGAAATTGCAAAGAACTTGAGAGTGAGGAGATAGTGGGGAAGAAGACTGCTTACTAGACTCTCTAGTCTCCATAACGTGGCAGAGAAGATAACAAGGACACAAATGCTCTTACATACATTAGGTAAAAACCTTGACATAGTCAATCTCACAATTTCCTTCAGAGGAAAGTAAAAGGAGCCCCACAATTTTAGGTTTGTTTCGTTCATTGGATGAAGGAAACTACATTTCCTGGTTCAAAGTGTTTAAAGTATCAGACACGTTTCTAACACCATCGTATTAATCTCGTTTGTTAATAAATATTTGGGAAACAAAAATGATAAAAAAAATTATTGTGTTTGAGTTTTTCTTATGGCTAAATTATATTTTTTACCATATTTAGCTCAATTTTTTCTTCCTAATCAATCAACAAGTGTAGTCAATGAGAGGTGCTAAAAGAAGAGGTCAACCACTGAGTTGTTGCAGTTGTAGCTCCCAGGCGATATAGGAACTGTTGTAAAATCAACTGTACGTGTGCAGTGGAACATAAAATAAATAAAGCACAATATTTACGAGGTTCGGCAAGTGTGCCTACGTCCTCGGAGCAGCAGTAATATTTTCTTTCATTATGTGAAATAATAGGAGTACAAAGATAACTTTCATTATTTTTTGTCTTCTCTCTAGCCTAACTCAATGGTATTTTATTATGTATCTCTCTTCTTTCTCTTCTTCCTCTCCTCTCTTTTCTTTTGTTTCGCCCATCTTTCCTTTGTTCGTATGCTCTCATTTTATAGGCAAAAGATTACTGTAGTAACACTATTTGCTTTACAAACTTTCTTCGTATGAATAATAACTCATCTGATTTTTCTTTGGATGAATAGTGATGAACTATTCATGTGGGCCATCCACATATTACATTACAACACTCCCCCTTGGATGACCATATGTCAATTTTGGTTGCCTCGTTAAAATCTTGATATGTTGTGGATGCTCCCCCTGATATTGAATCCTTCAATCTGGTTGATTACTAAGTTGATGTAATCTGATACCATGCAAGATAGTTGAAGTGTTTGCTTTTGCAGGTGGTTCACATGCTCTCCAAATTTTAATGGGCCACAAGTATTAGCTAAATACATTCATGACTAGCTTCATGGATATATGTATTTATGAGAGATATGAGAATGCAACAATGAATCCTTGCTTACTTGATCGTTGCAGAGTCGATCTATTTCCATATGTAAATACAAATCATTTCTGAGAGCGATTTGTATGCAAGCTAGAGAGGTATTCAAATTTTGCTTGCCCAATAAGAATATGGCTTTAGTGAGTTCTTTGGAATAGAACAAGCACATGTCTATAATTTCCTAGAGATATCAATATATAAATTTTATTTCATTGCAATACCCATTTGTTGGTATTATGCTCCACAGGAAGTGTAACATCTGATTTGATAAATACAGTAAGGCACATACTTCACTAAGATATGGTACTCCTAGACCAAATATCAATTCATCATTTCCCTCACGAGGATGAATGATCTTTCTTAATGTTTAAATATTGGTCAATCATTTGAGTATTCAACTCACAATCTTCAATCCATATGGTTTTTTTAATACCATAAACATTTTGGATAAGATTTATGTTGGCATATTGTTTGATCTGTAGCTCGAGACAATGTTCCTTTCAACGCTTTATAATTTTTCTAGACTCTTTAGGAGTTCCATTATAATATTATCAACTCTTGCAAGAGATTTAGTATGCTGCACCAACATCATAAAGATAGTACTCACTAAGGCAATTTATACCATTTATTGGTATTAAGTACATAATTTATGCTTTACCTTTCTAGGGCTTCTTCAAGTAGTCTGAATCCTTCAGGGATTTTCTACACTTCATAACACATTCTCCTTTGGAATTTATACAAGGCCACTTGCTTTCATATATACTTGAGGGATTTACTTATGGAGATATGCTTCAGGCATTTCATAAAGCTTGGTGTAATATATAATTCTCCATTTAAATGAACAAGTTTCATAATGGGAAATCATGTTTACACGAGTGTATCATAATTTCAGGTTTCAACTAGGAACTTTGTGTCATATTATGTTCAATGTAGTTCACTGTATTACAAATGCCCATATGTAACCTTCTGGGTTCTACATCATTTGGCAATTTGTACTAGAGGTCCATTTTTCAACGTTCTTAATAAATTGTAATGGAATTGCCTTTCTCCACTTTGGCTAATAATTTTGCTTTTTGTCGACGAACAAAAGAACGTAGCTCAATATCAACATAGCTCTTTGATGAATTTAGTAGCTATTGTAAAACCAAAACTAACATTGGTAATCATCAATTTATGATCCCATAATTCTCGTGTGCATGCACTTGCATATTTAAAAGCATTTCATTACTTTGGATATCATTGCCTCTTCAGGGGCTTTACATTGTCTCTTCTAAGACAGTCATCACTTATTAGATGAATTGTTTGAGAATTTGAATCACAACCTCCTCTAGAGCATTATAGAACTTGGATTTTTAATCTCTACTTCTAGGGACTTGAATCATTGGAACCTACACATCGATCATGCTCAGGCATGAGATATATTAAAATTGCCATGTCCATAGATTTTAACCTTTTGGAACTTGAATCCATGCGACAACAGTTATACTTCAGGCATGCAACAGTTCAGTAGTGCCAAGTCTATGGATAGTCTGACTGAGACTTCAATCCGTGCAGCATCTCTGTAACTTATAATCAATCAGTAATTTTCATGACCTTTTTGTACATCATGTGAATGATATAAACTAGTAGTGTTTGTTAGGGTTGTGAGTAAGATTCCCATCATTGAACTTTTGGTCTTCCATTCACTTAGTCAGCCAATAATTTTCTCCTTTTGGACTTCTATGGGCTCATCGTTGATCCCTCTACTTCAATCTCTTGCACAACAGAAGTGGTGCGCAACCTTTACCTTTGAATGGCCATTCAAAGCATCACTTCTTGGTGACTCATCCGTACTTGGCAGCTTCGATGTAAAGAGCTAACAACGTACCAACTGTTCTGCAACATTGGTGACTTGAAACCTAGCTCCAACAACAGTTGAAGATGACTACTTGAAAGCAATGCAAGGTAAGCAACCGGGCAAAGGTTCTAGTCAATCAGTTTTAGATCGGAAGTTTGATTTTAGGTTCCCACTTATTGCTTTCTTTCTCCTTGTCGTGCAGGTAAGAGCAAAGGCAAAGGAAAAGACTGGAAAAGAGCATGGTATGAGATACTCTTACTTTTGACCTTGATGATATGAGATACTTTTCCTCGTGAAGAAAAACAGTAAAAGGATTTGATGCTAATGTAAACCTTTTTTTATCGAAAATGGTCTCTTGCTGAGGAAATAAGTTTGGCATTTTGAAGGACTTGGTTGAAAAGGTATTCGAGAGAAGGAAGACTGAATATGTTGAGAGGTTTGGTTACAAATGCATTCTCGGCAAGGAAGATGAGTTAGGTGTTTTGGAGGTGTGCCTTGCCATGAAGGACAAGAGTCGATATATATAAGGATTTCCCAGTAGCAGGTAGTGGTGCAGATATGGCTTTGTCACCCACACTTGTGGGCAATAGTGGTGTAGTTGGAATAGTAAACTTTACGCGTTTTAACTTTGCCAGAGACATTTTGACAGAGTTGTCCTTGATATCCGGAAAGCTGAGATTGTGTCTAAGAAAATGTTGACGAACTTTATTCAGGAAAAATTGGCTTTTGAAATACGCAGAGCAGTGCCTTCAATTTTTGAACAAGTGGCTGTGTTGCCTCTCCTTTTATAAAGGTATCAATTGTATCCAAAATGCATGCCTTGAAGATTACCCACCTGTGAAAATTGTCTATGTTGTATTTCTGAGATTTCACTCTATCCAACCCTTTTCCTTCATCATTTCTGAAAATGGCTTGCCCATCTAACATTTGTTTAGATTTGAGTCTCGGGGGAGATTCACATGTCCCGCTTCAGGATAATATATGGCGCCCGTCCTTCTTATCTTCTAATGGTCATCTTACGATTAGATATAATAGCTACAGTAGTAGCTAGGAACCTTCTCACTTCCAGAGATAAAATAATACTTTTAAAAAGGTCTGATGAGTTGGTTGTTCAAGACTCTTTGGCTTTCAGTGTTCAGTGTGCGAGTTCTGTATCCAACATAGGCTAACACCTACTTGCTTTAACTCGCCAAGTCAAAACATTAATGGATGAGGTGGCAAATCTTAGACAAGAGATTAGAGGGCTCAAACATAAGAATAAAGAGTTGCACAAACTTGCAAATATTTACTCAACGAGCATGAAAAGAAAGCTCAACTAGCTGTAGGAATCCGAAAGTCGGATTCAAAGTAATCACAAAAGATTTGTAGCTAGATTTCGAAGGCAACCGGTGCCTTCCACTTCTGATGTTTTGCTAAGTACTGGGGCGTCACATGATCAATCTTCAGTGTCTTTCCCTTCTGGGGCATTGTTAAGTATTGAGGCTTCACATGAGCAACCTTTGTGAAGCCCCCCCTATTTGTTTGTTTTTATAGATGTAACTCATGTGTATGCACGTGTATGTACAAAAAAAAAAATTCTCCCATTTGATTTGCTTGTTATATATGGGAACCCATGGAAACTTCTGGTTCCATGAATATGATTCAATAAGCATTTAAGTATAAATGTTTTCTAATATCATATGCTTCCACATGAATTCTCGGGCATTATGAATTCATGAAAGTATCTCTTGTGTAAGATGTCCATGGTCATAAAATCAGGTTTTGCTAAGTTCACCATTTTCTTATTCCCAAAAGGAAGAAATTCAGGTATGACAGAAATTGTGATAATTAACTCATACCACATATAACATATGTCTACACAAAATGTTAGAACTTCAAGTTCTTTACATTATTCATATTTTGAACTTCAGGTCAAAACATTATTCATATGTACTCGAAATTTATTCTCAATATTGACATCATTAGAACCTTTAGGTTCATATTTTGGAATTCATGCCCATACTTAATTTGTACATGGATTAAGGAACTTATGGTCCTCATTTACATGAATCAAGGAACTTCTCGCCCTCATTTAATTTATGGACTGAGACACTTGTGGCCGTCATTTTAATTTAGTTGAGAAACTGTTGTTCTCTCAATTGATTCAAAACTTCAGGTTTTGATTTTTGATCAAGGAACTTCGGGTTCGATCTTTTTATATGATGAGGATCAATAAACTTCAGGTTATAATCTGATTAAGGAGCTTCGGGTCTTTTATATACTCATCATAACAAAATGTAGTACACTAAATAAATTAAAGTAATAGGCGGTAATTCCAGCCATGGTAAATAAGTTACCTTTAAATAAAGCTTGTGACAAGGGCTTTGATTCAGCACCATTCACATAAATATCAAAGCTTAAAGCAAAGGGTAATAATTCCACCCATTGTAAATAAATTGTGTTGATGCACAAAACCGAAGGGGTCTTGAAACAACGAAAATCCAACTGTGAATCTGCAACAAAGTAAAAAACACAAGATGTATCGTGGTTCACCCCAATGTTTAGGCTACGTCCACACTGATTTTGATTGTATTCCTCTGTAACTGTATGTATGGATTACAAAGTGTTGTTGTGTTTGTGAGGGTATTGCTCTCTGTTGGGTTCACAGAGGAAGAGAGTTGAAAGAGGGGGATGCTCTGAATATGAGAGCCTCTGTTTGGGGATCTCAGGCCCTTTGATTGTGAGGGTGAAGAGTCCCTTTTATAAACTAAGGGCTCCTCCCCTTTTACATAGATCATGGGCTCAATATCTGGAAGCCCTTGTAACGAGGCTCAATATAATATGGTACTAACAGTAGTCCCCCAAGTCTTCAGTCAAGGGAGTCTTTTGGTTGGAGACTTGAAATTCAGTCCATGTATGGGCCGAAGTAACTAGATGTCGTCTAGAGCTGATACTCGATATGAGGCGGTGTTCATTGTGAAATGATGCTCAACTAGAAGTATCACATGTTGCGAGGCTGCTCGGCTTATGGCTTATGTTGCCTTGGTTGGCTCGGCTTGTGGCGTTGAAGATGAGGGAGTCCCTTTTATAGAATAATGGCTCGCTCCTCAATACATAAGTGATGGGTTAGGAGTGATGCTCGCAGCGAGGCGGTTGCTCAGCTGGCGGGGATGCTCTCTAATGGTGGTGAAGGAGTCCCTTTTACAGAATAAGGGCTCGCTCCTCAATACATAAGTGATGGGCTAAGAGTCTCTCTCTAATGAAAGTGAGGGAGTCCCTTTTATAGAATAAGGGCTCGCTCCTCAATACATAAGTGATGGGCTAAGAGTCTCTCTCTAATGAAGGTGAGGGAGTCCTTTTTATATAATAAGAGCACGCTCCTTAATACATAAATAATGGGTGCTCTCTAATGAAGGTGAAGGAGTCCTTTTTATAAAATAAGGGGGGGAGTCCCTTTTATAGAATAAGGGCTCGCTCCTCAATACATAAATAATGGGTGCTCTCTAATGAAAGTGAGGGAGTCCCTTTTATAGAATAAAGGTTCGCTCCTCAGTACATAAATAATGAGCTAAGTCCCCCAAGTATTTTTCATGAGGCCCAGTTGTGGAAGCCCAATATATGGTACATAGTGTAGTCCCCTAAGTCTTCAGTCAATAGAGCCTGTTGGCTGGAGACTTCAAATTCAATCCATGTATGGGCCGAAGTAGCGGTTGTTCGGAGGCGGTCTTTGTATACCATGCACTGAAGCTTTGTAGATGAAGCTTTGAAAGTGAAGCTTTGAAGCTGGAGCTCTGTAAATGAAGCTTTCGAAACTGATTGACATGAGTGATGCTCATGTATGTTTATGTTGATTGACATGAGTGATGCTCATGGGTGTTGACATGAGTGATGCTCATGAATATTGACATGAGTGATGCTCATGAATGTTTATGTATGATTGACATATGTAATGCTCATGAATGTTTATGTATGATTGACATGAGTGATGCTCATGTATAATTTTGGAGTACTGGACGTACTTTTGATCACCTAGTTGGTGATAATAGCGGCAGGCTGCCGAATAATTTTGGAGTACTAGACGTACTTTTGATCACCTGGTTGGTGATAATAGCGGCAGGCTGCCGAATAATTTTGGAGTACTGGACGTACGTTTGATCACCTGGTTGGTGATAATAGCGGCAGGCAGCCAAATAATTTTGGAATACTTGACGTACTTTTGATCACCTGGTTGCTGATAATAGCGGGCCTATCTCTTTTGCTCATATGGGCCTTCGTCCTCCACATAACATTCCAGCCCACTATTTTGGGCTTGCCGACATTTTGCCTTTTTTTTTTTTAGCATGCTTCCTTTTTTCTTTCTTTATGATTACCCTCTGGTGGGGTTATATAGATGTCTCCATTATATATATGAATAATATAATAAAGATAAAAAAAAAATACTTATCTTCATAAGTCTTTTTTTGGTGGTATTGCAGAAGGTGGGTATGGCAGATGGTTGGATAGTGGGATAGCATGTGCAGCTGGCAGTTGCGGGGGGCAGGGCCTGCTCAATGGGTCACACCCATAATTTCCTTCTCTGCATGCCATCACCACCGCAATTATGTCTACTTTTTTTTTATCTTCTTTTTCTTTTTGCTTTTGCTTTTGTTTCCCACTCCATTTCCAGACATCCTTTTTCTTTTTCTTTACCTACAGACATCTTTTTCCTTTTTCTCCACCTACAGATGGCTGTTTTCTTTTATATATATATATATTTTTTTTAATTTTATTTTGCAGCAACCTCGGGAGCATCAACAACATCGAAAGAGTATCAAAACAAAGCTGCATACGAACAACGAAGCTTGAGCTCCTTGGAAACGTCGAGAGTAATGGCGGAGGAGGACGGTGACTTGGAGACGATGAGAGTCAACTCGGGATCCGAATCTGGAGGAGGAGCATTCTCCCAGAGATTCTCTCCCATCGCCAGAGTTCAGGTGGCTGATTTGTGCATCATGAACAGAAGCTGAAACGCCGTCTTGCTTTCTTGAAAAAAAAATCCACACTTGCCTTCCTTCTTTGTCTAACTCTGACTCCCTTCCTTTTCCTTTTCCTTTCCTCGTGGATGCTTCTCCATGGCGACCGATGAGCAGGCGAAACAGGTGAGGTGATAGTTTCAGAAGAACACAAGACTGAAAACTGAGAAGAAAAGGCAACAATGACTTCAGCCAACTCACCAAACAACAAGTCATGGTTTCATGGCGTGCAACGTGGCCATTCTTTGTCCATTTCTCTCTTCTTCGGCTTCAGTAACGGAACTTCTACAGTTCGCATTTGTTAGGGGGGATATTTCTGTAAGAAACGTCGGTAGTAATCTCATCGAGCCAACGCTTGACGCTCTCAAAGGTCGTTTTCCTACTGATGTCGTACACAATCAAGGCGCCGACAGCGCCTCTGTAGTAAGCAGAGGTGACAGCCCTGCAGCGCTATTGGCCGGCAGTGTCCCAGATCTGAGCCTTGAAAATGGCGCCGTGCTGGTCTAGCGTGGTTCAGTCGGCGGGGTAGACTCCGTGGACTCGGCTCGAGGACAAGGTGTTTGAGGAGGCGTTGGTCAGAGTACAGTACCAGTTCCCTTGAGCTCTATGTCCCGTTATACGTTGCATCGCATCAAATGCCATGACAAATCACGAATCCAACGGCTATGATGTGTATGGTTTGCACAGTTTTTTTTTTTTGTCGACTTTCCCACACCAGATCACCACCGTATATGTGGATGGCTACGAAGAGAGAGAGGGAGAAAGAAAGAGAAAGAAAGAAAGCAGGGATTGTGGTTGAGTTTATGAATTTAGTGAATGTTTTTTTGGAAAAGCTTTGGGTTCCTGAGTTTTTGCAGATTCACGGGGTGATTTACGTTGTTCCAAGACCCCGCTGGTTTTGTGCAGATTCACGGTGGAGTGTGGTGAGGTCTCACGGTGGTGAGATGAAAAAATGAAAGAGAACCGACATAGCTTTTCGTATCGATTCCCACAGACGGTGCCAAATGTTGATGCACAAAACCGGAGGGGTCTTGGAACAACGTAAATCCGACCGTAAATCTGCAAGAAAGTAAAGAACACAAGATGTATCGTGGTTCACCCCAATGTTTAGGCTACGTCCACACTGATGTTGATTGTATTCCTTTGTAACTGTATGTATGGATTACAAAGTGCTGTTGTGTTTATGAGGGTATTACCCTCTGTTGGGTTCACAGAGGAAGAGAGTTAAGAGAGGGGGATGCTCTCAATATGAGAGCCTCTGTTTAAGGATCTCAAGCCCTTTGATTGTGAGGGTGAGGAGTCCCTTTTATAGACTAAGGGCTCCTCCCATTTTACATAGATCATAGGCTCAATATCTGGAAGCCCAAGTAACGAGGCCCAATATAATATGGTACTAACAAATTGCTTTAAATAAATAGAACTTGTGATGGGGCTTAAACCAACATCATTAATATAAATATGCCAAAACAGAAAAGGCAATGGTTTAGTCTCTATCTTTTGTTTTTTTTCTCGTCTTTTCACATGGTGCAACGCACCATTCCAAAAGTTTGGCAGCATTTCCCTTTTTTTATTATTTCACACGTGAATGATTGATCATTCACTTTTTTTTTCTTTTTATGTGCACAACCAGAGCCACACCTCTCCCATTGGCTCCCATTTTTATTCTATTTATTTATTTAAGTATGATAATGGGCTTTAAGCCCTTTGGTCAGCAAGGGTAATCCCAAAAAAAAAAAAAAACGAACCTTTGTCGTCATCGATCTCTTCACCAAAAAAGGATGGTGATAACGCTTCCGATGTTGGGTATTAGACAGGGAGTCACAAAATTAGGGACGACGAAGATGTTGGCATCTACCAGAGGATTGCAATGCCATCAAAAGACGGCAGCCATAGGCGCCGGGGCGAGCAGCGTAAAACTCAAAGCTAGAATTACTGTGAGTCCTTGAAACCCGTTGAGAACAATGCGATCTGAGTTTCCAAGTCCGATGAGATTCTTCTGGATCTCTAAAAACCAATTGTCAAGTATGATTTCTCATCTCGTGATAACTACAGGTCGTTGTAGATTTCAATTCTCACCAGAATTCGTTGGGGCGCTTCTGGCGCGGTGGGAGAGACAAAATATAGATGAAAAAATGGACATACCTAAGAACGATGTCATCTTGAACCATTGTTTCAAATGTGGATTCTTTGTAGCGTTTTCCACTTAGGCGAGAGCTTCTCATGCTAATAACGTGTTGTAAAATCGACGGTATGTGTGCAGTGGAATATAAAGTAAATAAAACACAATATTTACGAGGTTCGGCAAGTGTGCCTACATCCTTGGGGCAACATTAGTATTTTCTTTCATTATGTGAAATAATAGGAGTACAAAGATAACTCTCACTATTTTTTCTTTTCTTTCTAGCGCAACTCACTGGTATTTTATTCTGTATCTCTCTTCTTTCTCTTCTTCCTCCCCTATCTCTTATTTTCTTTCACCCAACTTTCCTTCCTCCATATGCTCTCATTTTATAGGAAAAAGATTATTGTAGCAAC
The DNA here is from genome assembly GCF_916048215.2 of Malus sylvestris. Lineage (NCBI taxonomy): Eukaryota > Viridiplantae > Streptophyta > Magnoliopsida > Rosales > Rosaceae > Malus > Malus sylvestris. The sequence goes on from NC_062271.1 coordinate 15,281,303, forward strand.
ACTAGTTGCTTTACAAACTTACGTCATATGAATAATAACCCATCTAATTTTTCTTTGGATGAATAGTGATGAACTATTCATGTGGGCCATCCACATATTACATTACAATAGGAACCCATATATTGTTGTTTCAATAATTTTCTTTCAAAAATATCAAGAGATGTTCTTGTTGATAAGGGTAGATATGAAAAACTTAAAAGGAGATTAATTTATTTATCTCATACTCGTCCTGATATTGCATATGTTATGAGTGTTATAAGTTAGTTTATGCACTCACCCAATGAAGATCACATGTGTGGAGCCAAAAAAATAACCCTTAAGGCACACCGAGATTCCCACGCGCACAAAATGAACAATAACGGCTTAATCAAGGAAGAGTCGAAGGTGATCAAAATGGTATTTATTCAAAACCGTCTCATCACTCCTCATCAAATCCTCACTCAAAATGTAACTCCCATTTTTCCTATTCAATTTGGGATTAATTGCCAAGTTATTTGCAAGATATTATTTCACATAATATCTTGCAATTACACTTACAATTTGACCATATGTGGCCGACCTCTATTCTCCAAATAGGGCCAGTCACTCCCTTATAAATAGCCATGCTTTCCCACTAAAATAATCTTAGGTGTTATTATTTTGCAGGTGCATTTTTGTTAAAGGAGAAGACGGCGGAAATTTACATCCATAAATTGATTCACACGCTCAAAGAAGACTCTCGTATTCAAAGTTTATAATTTCTTGTTCATATGTAGATTTTTCGTACGTTCTTATTGTAGATATCGAAATTTCAGTGAAATAAATGTTGACCAATGCATTAAAATTACAACCTTTATTCATTTCACCTACATCATACACTCACTTCACCTACAACATCCACTCACTTCACCAAAAAAATGGGTGGTGGTGATTCATTCTCAAAGCCTATAAATAGGTTTCTCCATCAAGGGATAAAAGAAAAACGAATAAACATCACACCAAAACCTTAAAGCGTTGAAACTATAAAGCTCCCAAGCAAATCTCGAAGGATCAAGAAAGCCCTCTTCGTTCTTCGTCAAATCTTCCGTTAAGATCAAGCCCCAACGGCCCTTGAGGAACTTCCACCAAATCCTCCTTCAAGATGAAGCCCAACGGCACTTGAAGAACTTCCACCAATTCCATATCAAGCCCTGACGGTCCCTTGAAGAAAGCATTCATCGTTCATCACTTGTTTATCCTAAGATCAAGCCTCGAAGGCCCTTTGGACCAACAACACAATCCACAAATCTACACATTATGAAGATTAAATCAGAGGCTAAATTTGTAGAAGAGATTGTAACCCCTAAATCATTAATACAAATATTATTTTGTACACGTGTTCTTGTCTCATTCATTGCAGGAATTTCCATGTTTACACTTATTCCTAGAATTTTTTGTAAAGTTCTTTGAATAAACATAAAAGAAAATTACAATGACTAGAAATTCGAAAACCACAACGAACGGAATTTCCTACTTTAAAGGATTTGGACCACGACGATCCACGAGGCTCAACGCAACGATGAGTGGAGTGGCACCACCCCCACGAGTCACCACCATGGCAGCCACCATGGTAGCAACCACGACAATGGCCTTTGGCGAAGACCAAGCCCAAGGTGAAGGGGTCACCTTGCAACCGCAAGCCTAGGCCTAAGCCACCTTGCAGCAGCAAGCCCATACCTGCACATAAAGGAGCCTAGCACGGCCCAAATTGAGCAGGCCCAGAATTAAGCAGTTGTTGTAGGAGCAGTGGCCCAGCACTCACGGGCCTAAGTTCAGCATGCTCCAGAGCCGAGCCCAGGCCCAACGCCTACACCAACGGCCCGACCTGCTCCGACGACCCGACCCTCTCACGTGGCCCAGTCCGAGATCAACCCACTCCTGTGGCTTTCCAAGCCATCCAAACTAGTCCAAGATCGTTCAATCGTCCTGGCTATAGATTTCTGGACCAATAATTGAACCAAAGGCATTTTCACCCCATTTCTCCACAAATTTGACATTTCCCATCTCAAATTTTGCACCCGGAGTCTATTACACTTCTGTTACTCAAGTAGACACATACCGTCCAAGCTCTTCCAACCAAAATGGCAAACAACACTTATCTTGACAAGTCATAGAGTTGACAAGCGCCCTCGCGTAGTAGACGACCTTGGTGAATCAGCTTTTGCAGCGTACTGAGATGCATCGTGCCCTAGATAAAGAGTCTGAAAATAAGGCAAGGGCAGATGATGAACCTTTCGAGTAGCGTCCTGACAAGCAGCCACTCGACCAGTCACAAACTGAGCGTTCTGGTAGTGTACACTCCCGACTGGGCCCCCAAGATAGCGTATACTCTTGTCTTAGTGCGCAGATGAGCATACATTCTCGGTTAGGTCCAAGAACGACCATACACTCACGGTTGGGGCCACACTCCGATAATCAACTTGAACAACCTTCCAGGTGAAATGTTTATTCGAGGCTAGGCCCACAAGGAGCATCATCCACCTTACATTGGCATAAGTAGCACGGCAGACGAGGAGAAACAATCACTCAATCTGGCTCAAGTTCAACCAGTAACCTACGAGGAATTCAGTCGCTTGTTAGGAATGTACCACATGCACCGCAGCTGCGGTATAGACGAGCCGAACATATGGAGGAGTAGCTTAGACTAGCAGGTCACAATTAGAGCCAGTCGAGAGCTCCGCTACCCCAACAAAGGCAAATTCAGGAAGAAGTAGAGAGGTTCTTGGCCGAGCCAGTCGATTGCTCAATTTGCAATGTAACAATGTCATTAATAGGGCATTACGAATGGACATGACCAACATAAGCAGGTCACCTTTCACGGACGAGATCAAGCAGGCTGAGCCTCCACGTAAGTTCAGCATGCCACATTTCACATTCTTCAAAAGAAATAGTGACCTAGAGAGACACCTGAAGCATTACTGTAACACAATGGTCCTTTATCGGAACATCGACGCTCTCATGTGTAAAATATTCACCATCACTTTACAAGGCGAGGCACAAGATTGGTTCCACAATCTACTTCCACAATCCATTCGAAGTTTAGATGAACTTTCTTTGGTTTTCACCAAAAAGTATTCATCATATATATCGCTCAATCAAGAAGAAGTCTGACCATTTGTTTAACGTCAAGAAGAACCCAAATGAGTCGTTTCGTGACTATGTGAAGAGGTTCAAAGCAGAGAAGGCAAAGATAGTCAGAGAATTGATCATGAAAAAAGATCTAACTCTAGTAGACTCTTTTGCTCTGGCAAAGATGCATGCACTTTGGGACGAGGCTCAGCGAGCAGACAAGGCACCTAAGCAGCCTCGATGAGAATCGACAGTAGCTCAAAATAAGAAGGAAGAAAAGCAATAAAACAACAAAAGTAGACAGGAGGCCAAGCATAGGGACCGACCCACGACTAAAGAAGGCCCGACACCCAAGAATTACTTTAAGTTCTTGATCTTGATCCACCAAATCATCAGCGACATCAAGAGCAAGCCATGGTTCAAGCTACCAAAACAATCAAATGGAGATACCTCTAGGTTGGACCGCACCATGTGCTGCGCATTCCATCGAGGTGCTAATCACACAACTGATGACTGCTACACTTGGAAGAACTACCTAGAGAAGCTGGTGAAAGAATGCAAGGTCAACATATACTTTGACAGGCCAGCTGCTCATCCTAGGAGAAACGCATATGCCGATAAAGTGCCGCTAACTAAGATAATTCGAATTAATGGCATCTTCGTCGAATTTAAGCACTTAGGGGCCACCAACAATTCCAAGAAAAAGAAAATCCAGTAGGCTCTACTAGTTTCACAGGTCTAGGCAGTCAACACCTAACTTGGACCCATGGTTGACTTCATCGAGCAAGATGCCTAAGGCGCCAACTTTCCACACAACAACGCACTAGTGGTATCTGTCTAACTAGCCCACATTATAGTCGACAGAATGATGGTTGACAATGGAAGTACAGTCAACTTACTTTAGCTCTCAGTAATTCAAAAGATGGACCTGGGAAACAAAATCATACGCTAAACGGAGGTACTCACCGGATTCAACGGACACTCCTCGATTGTCATCGGCAACATTACACTTAACGTGAGAATACCACTAGTTGTCTTAAAGCAGATGTTCACAATGGTAAGTGACCCGTCTCTTTATAATGGGATTCAAGGACGACCTTGGCTGATAAAGTTGGACGCCGTAACCTTTGTCAAGTATCAAAAAATCAGACCAGGCCACATCTCAACGATGTACTATGCTAGGAGTCAAAGAAATCAAGTTTGACCAGGCCACGTCTCGACGATGTACTGTGCAATACTGAATGATTTAAAAAAGAAAACCTTTACCCTTGTAGAGGCTACCGAGGTCCAAATGGATGACGAAGCTACCAAATAACAATTACAGAAGATGGTGTCCAAATCAATGCTCCAGCGGACGAGGCATGATGGAAACCCAAAGAGGATGCCGAGCACATCATTCTTGATCCCTAACAGCAGAAGGAAACTGCTAGAATTGGTTCACATCCGAGCATGAAGGAAAAAGATGAAGCTACTTGTCACAAGCTCAAGGAAAACATGATGTCTTTGCATGGTCACATTCCGACATACCCATTATCGACCCCAAGATAACTTGTCACAAGCTGGACGTCGACCCCGCTGCTAAACAGGTGATCCAAAAGAGAAGATATTTCATACCCGAACGAGTGGTGATCATCGAATAAGAAATCGACAAGCTATTGGAGGTCAGATTCCTTCAAGAGGTAAGACACTCAGCATAGTTTGCCAACGTCATGCTAGAATGAAGAAAAAGAAGGGCAAATTGAGGGTTTACGTAGACTACACCGACCTTAAAAAAGCATGCCCAAAGGATCCTTATCCAGTTCCCCGAATCGATCTACTCTGGCTATAACGAAATAACGAAATAACCATGAAGGTCTACGTTAATGACATCATGGTAAAGGGTAACCAGCGATCAGACCATATCGACAACTTGGAGGAAACTTTCGACATCCTTAGAAAGTACAAGATGAAGCTCAATCCCCCCAAATGCACATTCGGAGTATCTTGAGGCAGATTCTTAGGGTACGCAATAACCCAACGAAAAATCGAAGCATATCCCAAGAAAATCCTAGCAATCCTAGAGATAAAATCTCAACTACCCTGAAGGAGATCCAAAGCTTGACCGGATAAGCAGCCGCGCTCAACCGCTTCCTCTCACGGTCCACCAATCGATGCAAGCCTTTTTTTAAAGCAATCAAGAGGGCACAATGAGACAAATGGGATGATGATTGCGAAAGAGCTTTCTAAGACCTAAAAAAGTATCCTACATCACCTCTCTTACTATCAAATCCAGAAGCAGTGGATTACTTATACATTTACTTGGCAGCCTTGGAAGTAGCAATGAGCTCTACCCTCATACAAGAAAAACTGGGGGCCTAACTGCCGGTATTATGCACTTCTAAAGCTCTTCTCGATGTCGAAACTAGATATCTGAAGATCGAGAAATTAATTTTGGCACTAATAGTTGCGGCTCGGAAGCTCAGACCATATTTTCAAGCTTACATAGTCATCGTCATGTCTCAATATCCTCTATGATTAATCCTACATGGTTCAGACGATTCTCAACGAGTAATGAAATGGGCGTTGGAACTCAGCCAATACAACTTAGTTTACTGACCCCGCAAGGCGATAAAAGCCTAACCCTTGGCAGACTTCATAGCAAAATTCACTCCTAGCCTAGACGACGTAAAAGAACGACCCAATGACGCCTCGGACGCAACATAGCAGCCCAGCGACGCCTAGTTTACCTGATGGAGATTTCTGGTATTTGCATGTCGACAGTGCATCCAACTATAAGGGCTCAGGAGCAAGCGTGGCCTTTATCACCCAAACGGTTAGATGTTCGAGCAGGCAATCACTTTAGGCTTCAAAACATTAAACGATGAAGCAGAGTATGATGCCGTACTAGCAGGCCTCCGAATGGCAAAAGACTTGGGGTTGAAAAAGCTTGTAATTCATTCTAATTCCCAACTAATCACCAGCCAGACTACTGGGGAGTACATGTCAATACATTCGATGATAGCGCAATACCTAGAGAAGGTACGAAAGCAACTTGAGGCGTTTCAGACTTACACCCTCACTCAAGTTCCGCAAGCAAACAACGCCCACCCGGAAGCGCTAGCCGGCTTATGCTCCACCCTCAACCACCAACTCAAACACTCTATTCCGGTGACATATCTAGACAAGCCAAGCATACAGGTGGAGCCAGCAGTCGAGGTGTCACAGGTTAGTACAACTCCAAACTGTCAAGATTCCATTATAGACTACATGGTCAATGGCACATTTCCCATGGAAAGATTGGAGTCTAGAAAGCTCCACACAAAGGCGGCACATTACTACATGTGGAACAACATTCTTATCCGAAGATCCTACACTTGACCATATATCCGCTGCCTAATGCCTCCCAATGACCTAAAGGTTCTAAGTTCAATCCACGAAGGCATTTGTGGAAATCACTCCGGAGGCTGATTCTTAGCACAAAAAGCTATTAATGTAAGCTACTACTAGTTTACCATGCATCAAGACACTAAAGAGTTAGTACAAAAGTACGACCATTGCCAATGCTAAAAGCCGGTACCAGCACTACTTGCCAGCAAACGACACCCGCAGACGAGTCATTGGTCATTCATGCAGTAGGTAATCGACTTGGTAGGGCCAATGTCGCCTGCTACTAGGGGCAGAAGTATGATGATCGTGGCAATTGACTACTTTACCAAATGGGTAGAAGCAGAACCCATAACAACCACAACTCAGACGGATATAGAGCGCTTCACATGGAGGAACATCATTTGTCGATTTGACATCCCTCAATCTATCATCACAGACAATGGCTCACAATATGGCATTAAGCAGCACATGTCCACCCCAAGGTATCCCAAAGACAATGGGAAGATTGATGCATCCAACAAGATGATTCTCGACTACCTCAAGAAATCCCTCTCCGATAAGAAGGGAAAATTGCCAGATGAACTTCCTAAATGCCTATGGGCGTATCGCACAACCAAATGACTAGCAATCGGTGAGACTCATTTCTTCTTAGCATTTGGTTCAGAAGCAATCATTCCCCCAATGTCATCGTGCCAAGTATTAGAACTCTACTGCCAAGCATCGAGCAGAACGGAAATGAGATGGCCATAAATTTAGATCGGGCAAAAGAGGAACGCGAGAAAGTCATCACCCGCATCGCAGCCTAATAGCAGCAACTCATCTCCTGCTACAACAAAAAGGCCAAGATCTGGCAGTTCTAGCCTGAAGATCTAGTCCTAAGAAAAGCCTTCATCACTACCCGTGAAGAAGGCTTTTAAAAGATGGATCCCATTTAGGAAGGTCTGTACAAGAATAACAAAGTAGGCGGTAAGGGTAGTTACACCCCTGCCACCATAAACGACAAATAGATCGAAAAGTAGTGGAACACCTACAATCCGAGGAAGTACTATGCGTGAAACATAGACCTGCTGAAGAGATCGAAAAGTAGTGGAACACCTACAATAAGGAACAAAACATTTCGATCTATGCGTGACACATAGATCGAAATGTTTTGTTCCTTATTTATTGATTATTATTCGGAAGAGATATTAATTCTGAATAATTTGATCGCATATGAATCAGGTTTAAGGGGTGGGGTTCGAAAGTTTCACACAAACCTGCTGAAGATCTTGCTTTTACTATATGGTATAATGACACTAATTTATTTTAACAATAATGCTATTTAAACATTCTAATTATCATAACATTAATGATTTCCTTTCTATCTTGCAGTATCACGGTGGTACAAATTATGGCCGTAGCGCAGGAGGTCTATATATTACGACATCATATGATTATGACACACCATTGGATGAATAAGGTTAACATTACAAGAACCAAAACTTAGTTTAACTTTTAGTTGTATTTGTTCAGACAAATATAATGATTAATTGTATGAATGTTAAACTTAGTTTAACTTTTCGTTGTATTTGTTCAGACAAATATAATGATTATTGGTATGAATGTTTAAATAATAGGCAATTACAATCAACCCAAATGGGGTCATCTCAAAAAGCTTCACGAGGTTCTTAAATCAGTTGAGGAGGCTCTCACTTATGGCGTTACAGAAAATTATCAATATCCAAACTTTGTTGATGTAAGTCGATCAATCGTTTTTGTGTCGATCGATGTTTTCCAAACTGGCAAACTATATTCTCATTGTATTTTATCTAATCTATTTTGCATTGCAACATACAGGTTCAATTATATAGCTACAACGGACAAGATGTATGCTTCATGGGTAATGCCCACGAATCATACGATGCCACCATTAGTTTTCGAAATAGGGAGTACTTCATACCGGCGTGGTCTGTCACCATTCTTCCTGATTGCGTTAAACCAGTTTACAACACTGCACACGTATGTTTCCCTACGTTATACTATGTTATGTCTTTAGATTATCAACTAATCATTATATATGTTAATATAATAATGATGAAACATGACTCACTAATTTGAATTATGTAATCTTTTGCAGGTTAATGTTCAAACCTCCATAATGGTGAAGGAGCACAACCCTGGATCTTTTGGACAGGAGGAGCCTTTAGTGTTGGATTGCCACTGGAAAAATGAGCATATTGAGAACTTTGAGAGAAGTGGTCCTCCTCGGGGAAGTATTTTGACTACTAACAAATTATTGGATCAGAAAGTTGTAACAAATGACACCAGTGATTACTTGTGGTGCCTCAGCAGGCACTAATTCTCACACCTTATATTTTATTCCTCATTCCTTTTGTTTTTTGTTTTTAATTTGCATGTTTTCATATGTACTTTTGATTTTGTTTTAGATTTAGTTTGTCATAAAAGTTTGATTTTAGTATGAGTAACGCTATTTTGACGCATACAGTTACTTGCACAAGCTCATGCGGTTTCAAATACAATACTATAGTCCGACTTTATTAGAGTATTATTTTTTTACGTCTAAATAACATGATTGTTTTAGTGCTCTACAATAATTCTAATGATACTTTATGTATCCTACTTGAATGGCAGGAACCCAATATGCTCAAAATGGACAGTACTCCTTCACCTATGAAATAAGGATCAACTTAAGGAAAGGGAAGAATTATTTGACTCTATGCAGTTCCACTGTTGGACTCGCAGTAAGCATGAAATTGATACTTCATGAAATCAAAAGAGAATTAATTAATAATCTGTCAAACCTTGTCATTCTTTTTTGATTTCTTATTGTTTTTTACCTTTATTAATTTATTTATTTTTACAGCATTCTGGTGCATACTTCGGTAACGTCCCCGTCGGGATTAAGGGTGTTCAAATTGTGAATGGTAGTGATGGTACGGTGACAAGAGATTTAAGCACAAACCAATGGGTGTACAAAGTTGGATTGCTAGGTGAAACCACAAAACTCTTTGATGTTTCTGGTCTCTCGGATGGTCATAGGTGGCGTACAGAATTGCTTTCAACTAGTGAACAGTTTATTTGGTACAAGGTACAATTCCCATACATCGATTTATCTCGGCCTTGAATTTTATCGTTCTCTCATCACATATCTGACGGTTTTCTTGTATTACATTATTTTTTGTTGCGTATTGTCTTTAATTAGACAAACTTCAAAACTCCACTCCTTCCGGACCTTGTTGTGGTGGATTTGAAGGGTATGGGCAAGGGCCATGCTTGGGTGAATGGCTACAGCATTGGAAGGTTTTGGTCAAGTTACAAGACAGAATGTGATGATACTTCGAGTTGTGACTACCGTGGAGCGTATGGGGCCGACAAGGGTGCAACTAATTGCGCAGAATCCACACAAAAATGGTAATCAAATCAATATTCATTAGAAAACTAGATATTCATCCTTAAATAAGAAGTTTAGAAAAATGTCTTATACAAGATTAAAAATTTGATTTAGTCCCTAAACTCTATTTAGTGTCACCATATGCATTCACTGTCTTTTAAAAAAAAAAAAAATATGGTGTCCATGAATTAAATTATATGAAAAATATTGTAATTTTAATACACATTTGAATTCAAATGAATTAGCTCTTATTTGTTGACATTTTGCATCACCAATTTCCAGTAAGTATCTTATATAATCTTATATAAGAAAATATTTTGGTAAACACATTTTGTTACACTAATGTTTTTGCACATTTTCTTATGTGCCACAAATTTATTACACTATTTAGGTACATACATTTTTCGATACACTAGTTTAGTATAATATGTTTAGATATGAACATTTCAGTATACTAGTTTAGTATAATATATTTAGCTATGAACATTTAGGTACATTAGTTTAGTATAACTGTTTAGGTACAGACTTTTCGGTACACTTATGTTTTTGCATATTTTCTTATGTGTCAATTCATTATAATATATTTAGGTACAGATATTTTAGTACACTAGTTCAGTAAAATATATTATAGTACGGATGTTTAGATACACTAATCAGATGAGTTAAACAAAATTAATGAATTAAAATGTGTATATTAATAAATTTAAAATTTAAGTGGAGACCTTAAATAAACTATACATAAATATTAAAACAAAAGCATTATAAATTTGAATTAGGTAAACTAAAAAGGACTAAACCAATATGTAATCTACCATTATGTTTATATTAAATTTTAATCTTCTTGAAGGATTAAAGCTCATAAATCCCTTATATTTATTAACTTATGTTTATTAATAACTATTAAAATGCACGTGAAGACTTGAACTTGAGACATCTTTTAATATTTTATTTTCATCTTTGATTGAAAATATTAGGTACCATATTCCACGACAATATCTCTGCGACGAGGAAAATTATGGGTGGGCAAACGAGTAGAGGAACCGCGGGTCGGGGCAGGTAATGTAGGTTTAGGGAGGGTATGGGCTGGTTCCAAATGTTTTAGAAAATAAACGGGGCGGGCCGGGCCAAGCCCATGTCATTTATGGGGCGAGCCGGTCCCTAAACCCTAGAAAAACAGGGCCCCAGACCAACCCATTTCTAATTATAATCAACCGGTCGAGATTGAATGATAACTTATCATTCAATCTGAACCGTTAGTTTGTACCCTAGTCTCACTCACTCATTACCTCAACTCCCTCGACGCCGCGACCAACACAACCCATCTAGCCATCCTCCGACCTCTACGACATCCCAATTCCCAGGACCCAGAAAACCCCCAGGTCCCATAACCTCGATTCTCTCCTCTTCGACAACACCACCGCCGTTGCGACCACCATCACCCCTCATCATTGATGTCGAGGACACTGTGCGAACAGCCTAGATTCTTTTACTTACCCGACTACCGGTAAGTCTACTTCTTCAAAAATTGAACTGCTGCTAGCCTATGTGGATCTGTTAGGTTAGGATTGTGGATCTGTTAGGATGGTATTGAACTGCTACTAGTCTATGGGTGAAGGAATTGTGGATCTATTAGGATGGGAGTGGGATTTGGGATTTGAGATTTGGGGTTTGTGTTGGGATGTGTTTGGTTATTGATGATGAAACCCTAGAAACGAAAAGCTAGGTCAGCTAGTTGCGATTGGGATTGGGATTTCAATCTAAGTAGGCAATTTTGAATTTAATTGATCAATAACTAGGTTTTCAGATTTGGGTTTTTTTCTTCTTCTTGTTTTTGTTAAGGTTTCATGTATACTTATTCTGCTAGGTTCAACATTTCATGCTTTCTGTCACTCGAATGTTCTTACAATTCTAAAACAAATTCAGATGAGTAAAAGAAGCCACAATCAGAAAGACTTAAATCAGTCATAGTAGATTTCTTTTCTTAACCAAAATGATATAATTCTAGAGACAATAATAGCACAAATAAATAGCACATCATCTTGAAATATAACAATGGATATTTGATTAATATAGTGAACTATCTTGTGATACATACGAACTACGAAGCATAGATATGGATATTGTTACGGTGTGATACAAATTAATGTTAGTGCGTAATGTTTTACTGTGATCCACTTAAAGGTCTAATTAGTTATGCATATATAGCAACTATTTGATAAGTTTGGCATATAAATAACCATATCCACAGGAGTTATGCACTAAATAAGACCACAGATGTGGCACATTCATGTACTAATCATAATGTACAATTGTCAATGTGGAGACTCCTAAATTGTTTGTTTCATGTTTATACTATCCAAGCCTTCATGAACTGCGATCTTGTTTCTAAAAGACTTCAAACTCAAAAGTTGAAGAATAAAACAATAAGAAAGAGGTTGCAGTATGTTGCATACTTGCTTCTTAACTGTATTTAAGCTTGCCTCCATTGTATCACTTTTTTTTCAGGGCACGAGTGCTCCTTAACAGCTCAGTACAAAGATATCATATCTCAAGTGCTGGACACATATCCACTGGTGATTCGTCACTTATAATAGCTTGGTACAAAGTTTCACTGCCCCTACCTGTAACATACTTATAGCTTGTAGTTGTACTTACACCCGTTGCTATTTATGAACTTTTGTTTAATAATATATTTGTACTTACAACTCAATACAAGTTGCTACTAGGTTATGTTTGATGCATTTGAAATGCTATTCGTTTATCTTGAAGAGTGGTTAGTAGGTCAATTCCTTTATTCTATTGTTGGATATATATGTGTGTGTGTGTGTGTGTGTGTGTGTGTGCAGTTTTGAATCTGTACAGTTTTGTGTAGTTTTTGCTTCTTCTATGTTGTGCATTTATGTGTTGTGTGCTGAGCTTAGCTATGTATGTTTTGATTACTATATGGTGGGAAAACAGTGAACGTGCTTCTTCTTTGTTTTGATTATTAATTGGTGTGCATATTTCGAAATATCTTTATTTGATTAATGAATATACTTTCATTATTTAATTTTTACATATTTTGACATAATGTCTCAATCTCAAAGCCAAAGTACCCCTAGTACTAATGTAGCATCAACTACGGCTACATCACCATCACCATGTCCTTCACAACCACTAACACAAGCACAAGCCACACAGTCAAAATCAACAATGCCTCCCCCAAAACCCTCCTCCTCCAAAAAAAGAAAAGCACCACCTATTCCAAAGACAAAACAACCAACTATATTAGCTACGATAGAGAGATCTTCTTCTAAGAGATCTTGGGTTTGGGATCATGTCACTAAGTGTATCATCTCAGAAATACAAGAAGTAGAAAATGATGGAAAGAAAGATGGCGGATGTACAAGTATTGAAGGCTAAGTGTAACCATTGTAAATCCCTTTTTGCATGTGATACTAGTGGGGGTGGAACTAGTACTTACATTAAACATATCAATAAACATTGCAAGTCATATAAACCAATTGATGAGTTGCAAAAGGTTCTAGGCAGTTCTGGACCTTCTGGGGACGTTAAAAACATGGTTGTTGCTAAAGGGTGGAGCCAAGAAGAGGCAGTGGAAGGTATTATTAAGTATATTGTGATCGACAAGGTAGCTTTTAGTTATGTGGAGAGTGAGGGGTTTAGGCGGATGATGTGGAAAGTTTAGCCTAAATTGCATGTTCCATCTCGGAGAACTATTGTGAAGAATTTATTCACTATGTATGATACCATGAAAGATCAGTTAAAAAGGGAGTTACACAAGCATAGAGTGAGCTTGACTACTGATACATGTACAAGTGTGCAAAATTTGAACTACATGGTGCTAACTGCTCATTTTGTGGATGATGAATGAAATATGCACAAAAGGATTCTAAACTTTTGTTTGATTTCAAGTCATGAAGGCAAAGAAATAGGGAAGTTGATTGAGCAATGTTTGGTTGAGTGGGAGATTGCAAATGTGATGTGTATTTCAGTTGACAATGCATCAGCTAAGGTGGCAATTGAGTATGTTATTCGTAAAATGCAGAAATGGCCTAATACTAAAATGATTATGAATGGCAAGTTTATGCATGTGAGGTGCTTAGCTCATATTATCAACTTAGTAGTGAAAGATGGGTTGAAAAGATTGGATACGAGTGTGGATGCTCTTAGAAACGCCGTGTAGTTTTTTAGATCAAGTCCCCGAAGGTTTAGTTATTTCAAGAAATGTTTGGAGAATGAGAAGTTGGATAGTAGGGGTCTAGTTGTTATGGATCTGCCTACTAGGTGGAATAGCACATACATGATGCTAGAATCTTGCTTGAAGTTTAAAAAAGCATTTGAAGGGATGTACGAAGATGATGAAGCCAATATATACTCCACCTATTTCAGGGAAAAGGTGCTTAATGATGAAGGAGAATAAGTGGCGAGTAAAGGGAGGGTTGGACCACCTAAGGAGGAAGATTGGGATGGTGCATAAGTGTTTATGAAAATTTTGAAGGCCTTTTATTTTGTAACTTTGAAAGTTAGTGCAAGTAAGTATCCCACATCTAATATAGCTAGATGTTCATGATGTCATTACTGTGGAGAACGAGATTGAAAAGCTTTTTTTGTCTGAATATATGCAAACTGGAAGAACTGTAGAGTTGGTGCTACGTGATATGGCAATGAGCATGAGAGCCAAATATCGAAAGTATTTTGGCTCAATTGAGTCCCTTAATCAAATATTTGTAGTTGCCCTTGTCTTAGACCCAAGGTTCAAATTAAGGCACTACATGCACTTGTGTAGAAAGCAATTACAGCTTCCTGAAGAAGAGATTGAATAGAAAAGTAATGAAGTGAAGACATTGTTGAAGGCGATGTGTGATGAATATGCTCACCAAGCGTTCGGTTCACAAACACAATAACAGGGTAGAGAAGATTTAGTTGTTGACACTTCTTGTTCAAGGGTAAAACAATTATCTTCTAGTGTGGCAACAAAAAATCCAATGATATTTAGTCAAATGATGGATGATTGGGAGAAGGAACTAGAAGACACCGAGGATATTGCGCTTGCACATGAGGTGGATAGGTATCTCCTTGATACTTTAGAGAAAGCACCACATGGTTCACCATTTGACATTTTGAAATGGTGGAAGTTGAAAGGGAGGAGCACATATCCCGTACTTGCTTTGATAGCCAAATATGTGTTGTCAATTCAAGTGTCAATAGTTGCCAGTAATTGACCCATTTAAATCATCTCTCCTTCCTCAAACAGTGGAGTCATTGATATGCCTCCAAAACTGGTTAAAAAGTGAACCAATTAGCAACATTGAGTATGAAGCAAGTCCGACAGAGGTTGAATTTTATCAAGAGTGTGAAGAAGGTAATTATTTTGTTTTGTATAGTTTGGTTTATAACTTTATATTAATTGGTTTACAATTAACGTGATTTTGTTCTTTGTTGTAGAATATAAAAGAAAAAGAGTAGCAGCAAATACTATATCTACAACTACAACTACAAGTTCAACAATCTCACCAAGTGTTCCTGAAATTGAAGCTCCTCAAACAACTCGAAAGAATAAAGGAAAAGGAATTGCGGTAATATTTTAAGAGAAAATTAGGTTCACATCCTTCTTTTTGTTACTCCATTGATTAAAATCCTATTCATTTTGAATTTTTGATCAAGGTCCTTGGTATTAATAACATCATTAATTATTTGAATAATAAAATATTTTTATTTTTAAATATATTCCTTTAGTGTTAAAAATGTTACAATTAGTATATTTATATTTATGGCTAAATGTTTTATCATATATTTTTATTTTTAGTTTGTACCTATTTTTAATTTGCAAATATTTTTTAATTTGTACCAATTTTCTTTACATTTTTAATTGTCCCATATATATATATATATATATATATATATATATATATATATATATATATATATATTTTTTTTTTTTTTTTTTTTTTTTTTGCACCCATATTTTTTAAAGTTTTATTTGTGTTTGTATCCATGTGTATACCGTCACGTGACATTGTATATTTAATCAATGATAAAAAATTATATATGGTATATTTATGTTTTATGCCTAAACTTTGTATCATATATTTATATTTTTAGTTTGTACCCACTTTTTGTCACAGCCCGTCCCGGGATTCTATATATCGAGGACGTGAAATGACGGAATTACCCTCGACGGGTATTAAGGTATGTGTGTGTGTGGCATATTATCGGACTAAATACATTCCTAAACTTTTGGAGAAAATAATTTAATTTGGATTAAATTTGGATTGTATTTTTGTGGTTAGGGAGTTAGAAAATGAAATGGATGGTGATGGTTTGAGGTGGACCACACAACACACACACACATGACGACCCTCTCCCTTTCCCCCGTGCTCTCTCTCTCCTCTCCATTTCAGTCTCACTCTCTCCCTCTCGAAACCGTACGGACGAGGCCAATACCCTCGAACTTTCACGGATCGACGCCAAAAAGGTATGGTTCTTCATCCTTTCGACCTCCTGAGTCGTTTGGTACAAGTTTTAGAACGTGAAACCTTCGAAATCACGTGAAACCTGAACCCCAGTTTTATGTCATTGTTCATGCAATCGTGATATGTTGATTTTCAAGGAATTCTAAGTTTATAGTGAGCTTAGTGAGGTCCCAAGGAAGCTCGGAGTGCTTTGTTTGAAGGTTTTGGACGTCAGGATCATTGGGTTCGAAATTGGCCGGTTTTCTTGGAATTTCTCTGGTGAGATTTTGTAGTTTTTAGAGCCTCAAAGTAGTGTAACGTGAAACTACATGCTTAGGGCTTCATTTTGATATAAAATACGAAGAAAATGGTTGAGAAATGACGGAGAACAAGGAGATTGAAAAATCTCCAATTTTCCGGCCACCGGAAAAACCAGTCCGGTGAGCCCGAGGTAGGAGACGCGCGTGGGGGGCGCGTGCAGCCTCAGAAATTTTTTCTAAAAATTTCTCAACGTCCGTGACGTCGAGTAGGTCGATGTGGTATATTCATATACCCAATTTGAGCATCGTATGAAAAGTTATTACGAATTGTCAGTTATGTGCTTTAATTAACGTTTTTATAGTTGTTTCGCATATAGGTGACACCTATCCCGAGGACGAGCGCATCCAGGGACGTCACGGGGGTTACGACCCATCGACTTACTAGTGAGTGGGCAGTTTTGTTTTCCGTATATACCTATATACTATTGATTTTTCCCAGAAATTGAATTTATATGAAAGTATGTTTTAAATGCCATGCATGCATATTGTGAATTGTATGAATTGATATTGATGCATATATATATATATATATATATATATATATATATATATATATGTGTGTGTGTGTGTGTGTGTGTGTGTGAATTGGTGCTATGGACGCACATATGAGTATCAGGTGAGTTTTATGTTATTCATGTGAATCATTAATGATGTGAATTGTGTTGAGAGCTCATAACCTGCACCCCTAGTGTTAGTGCTTATATTATTCACCGCACCGCACGCTCACCTTAGATCCAAGTAGGTGCATGTCGTACAGACCATGTGAGGGTTCCGACATGCTAGTCGTATAGATCATTAGAGGTGGTTCCGACTAGTAGGTGACCTTAGATTATGCGCGCAGATGATTGATGAGAGAAGCACCAGAGCGTATTCTTACACCTTTCTTATCGTACAGACTACTTTAGGTAGTTCCGATTTATGTGCAGAGTAGTGTCGTACAGGTCACCGTGGTGACTCCGGCTAGGTTGGATATTGAGCTATGGAATTAACCGTACAGAACCAACTGCTGGGTCTCCGGTTGATTCATTATGTCACCTGTTATTTTGATGCATCCATGTTCTGTTATTGACATTTATGGCATGGTATATTTTTGGATTTGTGATAAATTGATGATTTGAGACATATGAGGATTTATATACTATTATGTTATTTTCTGGGAAAGTATACAGGTTTTATAGTGAGGGGTTAGAAATGTTTTAAATGAAATGTTTTGGAAAACTTTGGTTTTACTGACCCACTCAATTTTGTTTTGTGCCCCTCCAGGTTCTAGTTAGCAGCGTTGGTGGCCCACGAGGATCCCCACAGTGTACTGACAGACTACATAAATGTAGGACTCACCTGCGGGTGTTGTAACTTAGTTATGGTCCTACTTGACTGCACCTAGTATCTATGCTCTGAATTTGTGTGTTTTACTATTAAACTCACTCTAACATGCTAGTTGGATATTATTGCTAGTAGTTGGTTTTAATTCCTTCATATTTCTCGTATCCTTTGCTTCCGCATCGCACTTTTGGTTACGTCACGCTCACGTGACGGCCAGGACGCCTTGATTCTAGGATCGGGGTGTGTCACTTTTAATTTGCAACATTTTTTTTTTAATCTGTAGTATTTTCTTTTTAGTTTTATTTTGTACCCATATATTAATTTCTTTTAGCGCCTATATTTTTAAAAATTCATTTGTACTCATAATTTTTAATCTTTAATATGTAGCCTAATTTATTTATAATGTACCAATTCTTCTTTATTAATGTATCACTTTGTTATATGTGAAATGTAGCAATTTTTTTAACACTATGGATACATTCTTTTACCATTTATTATTTCTTATTTTTACATAGTTTTTATCCATTTATTCAATCGAAATATTTGAGTTTTTTTATTATAACCATTTCTAATAGTATTATTATGAGGGATTTTAAATTTATAGGATTATAAATCTCATAAAATATCAAACAATTAATGTCAAAACTATAAAAATATAAATATTAATAGTAATATAATGAGGTGTACAAAGTCAAGAGACTTTGATCAAACATTGAATACTATTAAGATTTTAATCAAAGAATGTTAAGGATTAGGGACCGCATCCAAAGTATCCCATATTTTAAACTCAAATGAATAAACTTTAAATTTCAATGATTCAATGAGGATAATATGATGTTGGATGTTAAAATGTCATGTTTATATTCTATTTTTCCTTACAAATTCAATGAGGAATGTTGTTGGAACATGGATGTTGGATGTGGTTTGATTTTTGTTAATCTATGAATTTAGAGTCTTGGACGATGTGTTGTTATTTTAGATGATGTCATGTAATATTGTTATGTTGGACTCTCGAAATTTGGATATGTTGTTATTTTGGACGCTGGTAGTGTCGTGGTAGAATCATATAATTCTTGCAATTGTTGCAATCTGTGCAATTGTTGCAATCTGTGGTTTGCAGTATGTGTAAATTGCAATAATCTCCTATAACCAACATAATCTACAACAGTGATCTTCCTTTTACCAAAAGCCAACTTTATCCACAAGAATTGTTAAAGTTGAACATGTGCAGTTTTGCACCAGATGATGGTTGCAATATATTATATATAGCTAATAGCTTTAAATTTTTGTAGGATAAATATTGGGCTCCTCAAGATTTCAAGAGGCTATTATTGAACGATGTTTGAATCTGTGCCGGTGTAATGGTTGGAATGTAATGTTTGAAACTGAATTTGTGCTGTTGTAATTGTTTTTTCCCAAACAAAAAAAAAAAAGGGAACCGTGGACCCAGGCTGGGTTCGGTTCAATTCCTGTAATGAAATATGATGTACCCGGCCCATTTTGTTTAAGCTTTGGTTCCTTCAAAATTAGGCCCAGCCCTAAGGAGAATACTTTGGTTTTGTTTGAGGAAATTAGCGGTAATCCTTACAGTATTACAATCCAGACTGTTATTGTTGGAAAAATCTGTACGGATGCTTCTAAAGTTAGTGTCTTGGAATTATCATGCCAGGGAGGTCGTATCATAAATGAGATTAAGTTTGTTAGTTTTGGTATGCCATAAGGTTCGTGTGGAGCTTTCGGAAAAGGTGTATGCGAGTCAACCACTGCTTTCTCATACATCCAGTAGCAATGTCTCTATAAAGATCGATGTTCGATCAATGTCAATGAAACCACTCTCGGAATTACTAATTGTTACCAAGCAGCATTTAATTCTCAAGTGCAATTCATAGGAAATCAATTGGCAGTCGAAATGGAATGTGCACATCCAAATTTCTAAAGGGTAGCATGTAAAGCACTTGATCGTGGCTGCATGAGAGAATCAATGATGTGATTCAAAAACATTTAAACGATGCAATGCTTGTTAAAGTACTGCAATGACTGCCACATTATTAATACTACCATCTTATAGTTTAAACCATATTAATCTTTCTCACTTTCTCAGTTTATAAAATCAGTAACAATAGAACCGTCTATCTTTCGATAAAATTATGGGTAAATTACAATTTATCCATTCAGGTTTTTGTGTAACTGCGACTTCATACAATATCTTTAAAACATTTCAATCTCATACATTTACTTAGCATTCATCCCTCACAGCCCCCGCCGATAAACACCATCTTTACCCTACTATCAATATCGATGACACGTGACTCTTTCTCCCTCCCTGCCTCTCCTTCAACTTCTAAGACCTAGCTACAATACCCAAATCAATTGAAATTGAATACTAAAATCCCGAATTAGTCCCAACTAGAAAGTTCAGCCTGCGTGTTGCCGCGAGATTAAAAATTGTAACAAAGATTATGTTTCGAACATGTAAAGATTATGCTATAGTAGATTAATATTGTTTACATTGTAAATGTTAGAAAGTTTTTACGTATGAAAGATTTAATTTATACAGCAAACACATAAATTGTATATAAGTTTTATTGGTTTATATAGAACGACAATATATGATAAAAGTTGTTTATTGCAATGCTAAATTTTTTTCTCCAGTACTGTTGATTGTTGAGGAAGCACCCTAAGCAAGGAAAGAAAAATATTGAAACAAATGAAATAAATTTATATGACAATGGAATTATACTATAAAGAAAATAAGGATAAGGTATAGTTACCTTTCTCAGCAATTTTATATCTTCTCATGAAACCTTTGTGCGTTTGCCTCACTGATTTGTTTTGTCTCACTATTTTAAATGTATAACAAAGATCCAAAAAGATAAATGTATATTAGATAAAAGCTGGATGAAACATAGGAGAAAATATTGTTTGGTAAGGTGTAAACAAAAAGTTATATACCTATCGATCAATTGGAGTGGGAAAAGTTGTATAGCTACAGTTGTAATATAAGTATTCTATATCACTATGCATCATTCATTTGTTACTTTCTTTTGGTTTAAACCTTGTTGATGCAAAAAACCGGAGGGGTCTTGGAACAACGTAAATCCGACCATGAATCTACAAGAAAGTAAAGAACACAAGATGTATCGTGGTTCACCCCCATGTTTGGGCTACGTCCACATTGATGTTGATATTGTTTCACTCTGAATGGTGAATATACAAGAAGGCTAGAGGCAGTGTGCTCTCTCGCCTATTTTCTGTGGCCTAAGCCTTGCCCTCAATCTTGGCCTAAAACTTGGCCTCTCCTAATAAGGAGAGTGAGGAGTCATTTTATAGAATAAGGGCTCCTTACTTATTACATATTTTCCCCTTAATTTATTACATAATTACACTTGAGTCCCCCGAGTATTTATACGAGGTCTAAATGCGGAGGCCCTAAGTATGGTACAAACAGTAGTCCCCAAAGTCTTCAGTCAAGAGAGTCTTTTGGCTGGAGACTTGAAATTTAGTCCATGTGTGGGTTGGAGTTACTAGATGTCGTCTAGAACTGATACTCAATATGAGGCGGTGCTCAATCTGAAATGATGCTTAACTAGAAGTAGCACATGTTGCGAGGCTGCTCGGTTTGTGGCTTATGTTGCCTTGGTTGGCTTAACTTGTGGCGTTGAAAGTGAGGGAGTCCCTTTTATAGAATAAGGGCTTGCTCCTCAATACATGAAAGATGGGCTAAAGTTGATGCTCGTGGTGATGCGGTTGCTCAGCAGATGGCGATACTCTCTAATAATTGTGAGGGAGTCCCTTTTATAGAGTAAGGGCTCGCTCATCAATTCATAAGTGATGGGTTAGGAGTGATGATCGCGGCGAGACGGTTGCTCAGCAGACAACGATGCTCTCTAATAATGGTAAGGGAGTCCCTTTTATAAAATAAGGGTTCGCTCCTCAATACATGAATGATGGGTGCTCTCTAATGAAGGTGAGGGAGTCATTTTGTTAGAATAAGGGTTCGCTCCTCAGTAGATAAATAATGGGCTAAGTCTTCCAAGTATTTTTCATGAGGCTCAGTTGCGGAAGCCCAATATATGGTACATAGTGTAGTCCCCTCAGTCTTCCGTCAATAGAGTTTATTGGCTGGAGACTTCAAATTGAATCCATGTATGGGCCGAAGTGGCAGTTGTTCGGAGGTGGTCTTTGTATACCCTACACTGAAGCTTTGTAAGTGAAGCTTTTGTAAATGAAGCTTTTGAAGCTGGAGTTCTCAAAGCTGGAGCTCTGTAAATGAAGCTTTCGAAGCTGATTGACATGAGTGATGCTCGTGGATGTTGACATGAGTGATGGTCATGAATGTTTATGTATGATTGACATGAGTGATGCTCATGAATGTTTATGTATGATTGACATGAGTGATGCTCATGTATAATTTTGGAGTACTGGACGTAATTTTGATCACTTGGTTGGTGATAATAACGGCAGGCTGCCAAATATTTTTGGAATACTGGACGTACTTTTGATCACCTGGTTGATGATAATAGCGGTAGGCTGCCGAATAATTTTGGAGTACTAGACGTACTTTTGATCACTTGGTTGGTACTATTTTAGGCTTATGGGCCTTCGCCCTCCACATAACATTCCAGCCCATTATTTTGGGCCCACTATTTTTTTTTTTTTTGGCATGCTACCTTCTTTCTTTATTTATGATTACCCTCTGTTGGGGTTATACAGATATCTCCAAAAGATAAGAAAAGTAAATCACATCATTCAAAACAAAGGTTTCGACACAAAAGCTTCGATAGTTGTAGATAGTTGGTGCGTACTGCACCTACTGCGTATTGGGTTGTTTCAGATCTTTTTCCATGTGCGTAATGCGCCTATTGAATGTTTTACCTTTTCCTTTCTCTTTATTTTTCTTTCTTTTGGCAGATGATAGACAAGGGAATAATGCCATTTCCTTGTTTTTGCAGAGGCAGATCAGGAGAGATAAGGATGAGATATTCTTCTTTCCTTCTTTTTCCTTTTTTTTTTCTACTTTTGCTTTTGTTTTCTCAGAAAATGGGAACATGCATAATGAAAGTGTGGGCATCTTCTTTGTTGTTTTTCCTCTTCCGCTTGTTGGTTGTAAAGGTCAGTTGGCAGATGGCAAACTAGAGGAATAATAATAGGATTGTTATTGAGAAAGTTTATCTTCTTCCTCTCTACTGTCGGTCTGGTCTTCTTGTTCCAGTCCACAACCTTTTCAGTTCCGGAGCAGTCATCTCTGTGTTTTATCTCCAATATAGCTGCACCTCCTTCTCTTCTTAATTTGTGAGAGAGGCAAGCAGTAGTTGTGGTTCCAGCATGTCGACCATGCTACCTCCAACGAAACTGTTGCAGCTGTCATGAACAGTTTTTGGTTCTTGTAGAGCCTTAGCCTCACCGCATGCCTGCATTAACTGTAAATAGAGATGCAAATCCACATGAACATGTTGTTTCTCTAGTAGTCCCAAGATTTGTACAACCTCTTTAACATTCCCCTCCTTGCAAAAATGATCCAACTCTTCAAGACTAGAACTAGATGGGCTATTTTCCAAAGCCTCAATCAATTGCCCCTCAGATTTTGACTCACTTCCCATATGAGAATCCATTATCGTATTTTGAAAAGCATCTGAATTTGTCTGACATTGTCCAACACGAGGGCTTTGCTGGTATTGCCCAATACTAGGGTGTTGCTGGTATTGCGCATAACTAGGCCGTTATGGAATCATCAGCATGAATGGCACTAATGAGCTGTAGAGAAACCCATTGGTCGACCAACTCATACACGCCATTGAGAATCGAAGCGTTGAGATCGTTGAAGTCCAAAACATTCTTCTTCATCAACACCACAGTCCCATTGATCTTTCCATGATTCCCATTTTGTTGTTGGCCTGTGAGCTTCTCAACTATATTCTGCAGTATTTTGGTCTTCTGCTTGGGGTTGTACTCACAAAATCGATAAGGTTTGTATCTCTAACGTTGACACCCCGCGTAGGGTCTCCGGAATTGATATCAGCTCCTATAACTTGACTCAGTTGAAGATGATGATGTATCCGGAGCTGGAAGTACCAGAGAGAAAGAGAGAGAGAGGAGAAAGAAAGTTGATGATGTCTCCGGAGCTGGGCGAAGTTTGGCAAGGAATCATCGTAGCTGAGTATCATCTTGAGGTTGCTGTCGTCGTTCATGGTGAACCCAGCACGCATGTCGGAGGCCATGGAGTCTGCCACGTGGCGCATGAGGGGCAGAAGAGTGGCACTATCGTTGTGTGACTTGGTCAACAGTGAAGTAAGGGAAACAGCGGCAGATCAGACGGCCATCCTGAAGCGAAGCATGGTCACAGTAGGTGATCAGCATCGGAGGTAGAAAAATCCAACGGCTGGGGACGTGGTAGCAGCTGACATTGTGTTGTACGGTGAGATCTATGAAAAGGAAAGAAGTGGGAATATAGCGTTGTGAAGGGTTTGGGTGTCTGGGCTGCTTGGAGAATTTAGCCACACAGAGAGGGGTTTTGATTTCTTAGGTTGTGCCGATTTAAGGTGGTGAGATGAAAAAAATGAAAGAGAACCGACATAGCTTTTCGTGTCGTTTCCCACAGACGGCGCCAAATGTTGATGCACAAAACCAGAGGGGTCTTGGAACAACGTAAATCCGACTGTGAATCTGTAAGAAAGTAAAGAACACAAGATGTATCGTGGTTCACCCTAATTTTTGGGCTACGTTCACACTGATGTTGATATTGTTTCATTCTGAATGGTGAATATACAAAAAGGCTAGAGGCAGTATGCTCTCTAGCCTATTTTCTGTGGCCTAAGCCTTGCCCTCAATCCTAGCCTAAAACTTGGCCTCTCCTAATGAGGAGAGTGACGAGTCCTTTTATAGAATATGGACTCCTCACTTATTACATATTTGCCCCTTCATTTATTACATAATTACACTTGAGTCCCCCGAGTATTTATACGAGTTCTAAATACGGAGGCCCTAAGTATGGTACAAACAAACCTAAACCAAGGAAACAAATAAATATTAAATGCGGGGGGATCATCATCTGTCTTGGCAACTTAAACCATACCGTTTTTATACTAAATTGAATGAAAAAAATAAATGACAACATTGAACATATGATAGAAATTCAATTAGAAGAAGTAGAGGCAGTGATAGTACGACTTTATATATTAAGTGTACTCATAGATAAATAATGATATTGGTACTATGTATAAGTTGATCACACAAACTATTCAAAGGGTATAGAGTAATGATCAAACGCTAAGTTCACAACAAAGTAGCCAAAGGAAAATAATAATGAGATATTTAGATAAGAAAAATTATGGAAAACTGAGATTAAAAAGTTACACGCAATTGAGTGAGCTAAAATTGAGTTGATAATAAATTTGAACTAGGCAAAAAAGTTTAAAAATAATACAATTTATTTTATGTTTTTTAGTGAAAGTACCTCATTGGATGCCTTTATTGGTTGGAACGTCCAGTTATTTTGGTAGGAATTTTATATCTTTATTTCCTTCTCAGCAATTTTTTTTTTCCACAAGGTATCGTGATGTCTTTCTATGGGGATCAGAGTGAATGGAAAGGAAAAAGCAAAGGATTATGTGCATGGACAATGTCTTGCCTAAAGGTGACATTTATTCTGTAATGAAGTGTGACAAGAAAATCAAGTTAAGTTCTTGATCACAGATAATTATGAACTCACAATTGAAAGAATCATGTTATCTGCAAGTTTTAACATGTTGAATTTGGTGAATATTGAAAAGTTGAATGGTAACAACTTCAATACATGGAAGCATCAAATTGAGATGAACTTGGGAATGTTAGAGTTCACTGTGGCATTTAAGACCCCATCAACCTACTGTACTAACTGATTCAAGCACTGCACAACATAAGGAGACTTTTGCAAGATGGGAGAAAGCTAATCAAATGTCTCTCCTCATTATGCAAAATGCTATGGAAGAGCATATTCGTGGTGGCATACCTAGCTGTGACTTAGCCAAGGATTACACGGCTAGGATTGAGGAGAAATTCAAAAGGTCTGACAAAGCTGAGATAGGTGCATATCTCACTGCACTGATTAACACCAAGCATGATAGGGTGAGTAGTGTTCGTGAACATCTGCTCAAATTGGTGAACATCTCCAACAAGCTGAATGCATTGGAGATTGGAATAACAAATCAGTTTCTGGTGCACATGGCCCTATACTCCTTATCTGGTGATTATGATTAGATTAAGGTGAATTACAATACACAAAAAGAGACTTGGACAACCAATGAACTTATTTCCATTTGCTTTCAAGAAGAGGAGAGAATAAAGAAGTCCAAGATTGACAAGATGGAATTGGCAAACCTTGTCAACTCTGGGAAAGGAAAAGGTAAAATAGGGGTTGCTAAATTCAAAAATGAGAATTACAAAGGCAAAAAGCAGTCAAGATTCAAACATCAAGCTGGTGTAGACTTTGGTGCCTAGAAATCTTTCAAAAACACTTCAGTTGCTACCAAAAATAATGGTGCATGTACCTCCATAGGTCTACGAGTTAATAAAGTACAACTTAAAAAGTGTTTCCTTTGTCAATCCACTAAGCATTTAAGGAAAAATTAGCCTGCATTCAAAATCTGGTTGGTTAAGAAAGGTAATACTAAAATTGATGTTTTTCTCACAGTAGAGTCTAACATGGTTTTTATTCCACAAAATTCATGGTGGTTTGACACTGGTTGTTCAATCCATATAACTAATTCATTGCAGGGATTTCAAAACCAGAAGGGACAAGTAAGGAAGTCTACAATGTGTTTGTTGGAAATGGGAATAAAGTTGTAGTTTAAGCTATTGGCAGAATTATGTTGAGACTGTCATCTAGATTTGTTTTAATTTTGAACAATGTATTTTATGTTCCTTCGATAAGAAGGAACCTGCTTTCTGTTACTCAGTTTGTCAAGGATGGATTTTCATATGTTGGTGATGTTAATAAAATTCAGTTTTTTATTCAAAACCAGCATGACAATCCAATTGGTTATGCATTCCCAAATGGAGATATTTGGCAAATCCAATGCATATATTATGAAGAGTGTCTCAATCTTGAACATTCAATCTCGAAACGTATGCTTGTTAATGAAAAATCTTCAATGTTATGGCATAGAAGGCTAGGGCATATATCAAAAGAGAGAATGTTGAGACTAATTAAGAATGGCATATTGTCAAATATCAATTTTGATGACTTTGAGGAATGCATAGATTGCTATAAGGGAAAAACTAACAAAAGAAAAGCTACAAGAAGCAATGATCTCTTAGAGATCATTCATACAGATGTGTGTGGTCAATTCCCAACGAAGACAATCTGTGGAAATTCATACTTTGCTCTCTTTATTGATGATTTCTCAAGATACACTTGTATTTGGTTTCAGAAAAAAACTCAAGTTTTAAACTGTTTTAAAGTTTTCAAAATAAAGTGGATAGACAATTGGGAAAACATATCAAGGTTATAAGATTCGATTATGGAGGAGAGTTTTATGGCAAGTACACTAAAAGTGGACAGCATATGGGTCCATTTGCCTTGTATCCACAACATGGCATTGTAGCACAATACACTACCCCAAGAACTGATAGGAGCATATTTATGTGACTTAGTTAGCTTTTTTTCTTGCGTTTTCATAGTTAGTTTGTGTTTATTATAGTAATTTAAGCTATTTTCGTGTGTTTGTAGGTCCAAATGGTTAAAGTAGCAAGAAAGTGCATTTTGGAGCATTTTGGAGCAGTTTTGGGCATAAAATGGATATCACATGCTTGGAGCCAAATGGATGGACAAATTTGAAGACCAAAGATGGCTAGGAATCTGATAAGGAGATGAAGAAATTAAATTCAAGACAAAGAAGATAAGGAATAAGCTCAAAAGAGGAAACATTATCCACAACCTTATCCAACCTTATCTTATCCAAACCAATCTTATCTTATCCTATCATATCCTAATCTTATCATGCCTTAAATCTAGCTGCAAGGGGACCTAAATATCTATTTCTAGAAGCTATTTCTAGAAGCATTCCCTTCTATAAGTCCCAAATCAGCCACAAAACACATTGTTTCTAGAAACCCTACAAAGGTGGCGCCTTCTAGAAGGCCTTGCCTTGCCTTGCAATCCACTCTCCTTTCCCTCCAATACCTGATGCACCTCTCTATCCCTTTTCCCTTTTAGAGTCTGATTTATTAGGCCTTTTCCTTGTGGATTTGGGTTATACAAATCCTTTGCAGAAACTAAGTGGGCCAAAACCTTTTCCTTGGTGGATTTACACATTGTGCCGCACCCTTTAAACCTTAGACCTAATTCTGAAGGTTTTACATACCTATATATATGTGTTTTAAGAGTTGGCCGAATTCACCATCCCCTTACCATAAGAAACACATCTTGCCGCACCCTTCATTCACCATTCTTGTGATTCATACAATTCCATACACATTCAGCTGCAACCTTTCACCCTCATCAACCATCATTCATCATTCTAAACAAGATTACGCCATCCATCACCCCCAAAACCACCAACCACACCTTGTGCCGCAGCAATGAAGAAGGAGGAGAGCCCTTGGACGTGCTTGCCATTCGAGTTAGAGTCGCTGGAACGTTTTAAGTGTAATCTTTCTTTTGTTTTCAATGTTTAAATTCAATAATCTTTGTTTTGTGAGTATGAGGAACAAAACCCCTCTTAGCTAGGGGGAATTTCGAAACCATGGCTATATTTGCAATATGATTTGATTACATCCAGTTGTGATTTCATGAATTGTGAATTCAATTTACTTATCTGTTTGAATTAAAACTTGTTTATGTATGTGAGTTGAGAGTGCACACTTAATTTGCATGTATAAATCTGATGCTAGGATATAAGAAAGTTTCACCTAATCGTTATGAACTTATATTCATAAGTAGTAAAGGTTGTTAGTCACAATCATGTTAAGTAAATTCCTGGCATAAGTATCATGCGCTTTCATAGTTACGAATGCCTTGTCAACACTTATGATTTTCATAGAATTTAATGATCTTTGATTGTTTCTCTATTATGCGCTTTCATGTAGGGAACTTTTGAGTAATAATTTGATTGCGATGAGCTATTTCCATTCAATTCAATGATTTAAGGAAAATCTTAGGGTTAATTTAAGCATACCTAATTAACTTGGGGTGTTGAGGTTCATGGTTCATTGAAAATGCAACTGGAAATTGTTTTGTATGCAAGTATGTCATGTGTGGAGAAAGACCTCTTAGCTAGCCCATCATCCATCTAATTCCACCAAATTCGTGCAAATCTGCCTAGTTTTAGTTCTTGTTTTGTTTACTTTATTTTCGTTCAAAACCAAATCCCCCTTTACTTTAGAGTGTCTAACTAGTTAGGATCTGTTTTAGATTGTGTTTTTAAGTGTTTTGAGTCAAGGAAAAACTAAAATTTGTTCAAATTTGTGTTTAGAGTAAGAAACTGCCCAGTTTGTGTTTTTAGGCAGTTTTGAGTGTTTTTAGCTTATTTTGAGTTTTGTGAACTTGTTTTGAGTCTTTTAAGTCTAGTTAAGTGTGTTAAAGCTTAGTTTTATCTATTTGAGTCAGTTTTAAGTGTTTTAGCAATCCCTCCTAATCCCCGGTTCAAGAACGATCCCTACTTACATATATACTACAATTGTCAAAAGAGGATTTAATTTGTGTGTTAAGTTAATTTTCGCATCAGGAAACCATCTCAGAATGGTGTTGCAAAAAGAAGAAATAAGACTCTCAAAGATATGGTAAGGAGTATGTTTTCTCATTCACATTTGCTTAAGTTCTTGTGGGGGGGGAAGCCATCAAAACTGCAAATTACATGCTGAATAGAGTGCCTACAAAGGCTATTGAGGTTACTCTATTTAAAGCTTGGACAGGAAGAAAGCCAAGCTTATCTCATTTTCACACATGGAGGTGTCAATGTGAGGCTAGATTATACAATCCAAATGAAAAGAAATTGGATTTGAAAACAACCAGTTGTTATTTCATTGGTTATGCAGAGAAGTCGAAAGGTTACAAATTTTATTGCCCTCATTCATACAATAGAATTTCAGAGTCATAATGCTAAGTTCATTGAAAGTGTTGGTGAAACCTATGTTCCAAGTGATCACTCCAATGTTTTTGAAGAAAGCAATGAAGACATTGCAGAACTAAAAAATGGTTCCGTGCTGAATCAAACACTGTTGTTACCATTAGCAGCTGCAGATACCATTGTAGCTTCATTTTCCAACATCAATTCCAATGTACCACTTGACAGTGGTAATAGGGCATCCTGCAACAATTTACAACAGATTCCAACAAGTATTCAGCCTTCATTCATTGTGCCCACTTGACAATGGTACTAGGGCATCCTGCAGCAATTTACAACAAATTCCAACAAGTATTCAGCCTTCATTCATTGTGCTTCCAAATGCTGCATTAACTTCTCCAGTACCAACAATTGTCCAACCACAAATAGGCTTGGATCACTCTTAACAGGTTATGAGAAAGTCTACTAGAATAAGAAAATCAGCCATACCAGATGACTATCTGGTCTATTTGCAGGAAATGGAGTATGACATTAGTGATGAAGATGATCCAACAAGCTACAAGGAGGCTATGGAAAGCTCTAATTTTGCTATGTGGAAGGAGACAATGGAAGATGAGTTAGCATCTATGTCAAGAAACAAATTCTGGACCTTAGTTGAAAATGTAGAAAATATGAAATCCATAGGCTGCAAGTGGGTTTTTAAAACCAAACGTGACTCACAAGGAAATGTGGAAAGATTCAAAGCTAGATTGGTGGCCAAGGGGTATACTCAAAGAGAATGAGTCAAGTACAATAAAGGATATGGGACCAGCTCATTATGTCTTGGGTATTGAAATTGTAAGAAACAACAGTCAAGAGTTGTGTCAACAATGGAGTCTGAATATATTGGTTGCTTTGAGGCAATGAGACAGTCAAACTGGTTGAAAAATCGATTGCATCACATAAAGACAGTAAGGAGCATTAAAAGACCACTGAAGATATATTGTGACAACACTTCTGCAGTGTTTTTCGCCAAGAATAAAAAAAAACTCAAGAGCTTCAACACTTAAAGATATCAAGTACTTGAAAGTGCAAGATCAAGTTAGAGATGGAGTTATAGACATTGAGCATATTAGTACTCATGAGATGGTGGCAAATCCGTTGACAAAAGCGCTCAATGTCACTGTATTTAACAAGCATGTGATGAAGATGGGATTGCAATCTTCAATGGATCTTGAGTAATGTGGGAGCAAGGTATTATGGATATGAATCTTGCTACTTTATGTTGTACAGAGTTGATTAATTTCATCTATAATGAATCTTTGCAAAGTTAATAAAGAAGAGATGTTCATGACATCTCAGGATCAAAAATGTGGGAGTCTGTTAGTATACTATTATGATCCCTAATAATGATGTTCCTCAATGACCACATTCACATTATATTGTATTTGTTTAGTGATCTTGGAGAACTAGTACATAAATTTGTACAACGCTTCTCCTAGGTCTGGAGATGCAATATTTTAATCAGTTGTGAAAGTTCTTAAATCAAGATTAGCTCAGTGATCACATTTACTAAGTAACTGTAGTAAAGTTAAAAGTTTTGACATCACTCATGTGGTAGAATGTTGGAATTCATGTGATTTCATCACATTTGAATTCCAGTGAGTTCATCAAAATTTGGACAGTAAGTAAACTTAGGAATGAGCTATAACACATTCGAACTTATAATAGTTTGAATCCGGACAAACTTAATACATAATGGAGGAAAAATGATGTGAACCACATGTAAATAACCAAACCATAAGGCAGTTGGATTGGAATTCGAAAACTGATGGTAACTGCCATGTTAATGGGATGAGGTAGTTACCAAAATCAACGGTGTGGATTAGTCCCTCTTCTCAGTATATAACCTTTGTGTTCATTATGAAGGAAAAGCCCCATTGAGTATCATGAACATATATGCACTGAATAGAAGAGAAGAGAAGACACCACCATAACAAGAGGCATGGCTACAAATTCTGGTCAGTGCATACATACATTTGCATGTCTCTGGGGTTTATGCAGTTTCTGTATTTAGTACAGAAACATATCAGGATGCATGCATGCATAATAAACTTGATGTTCATGTAGATTAACAACTTGGTTGATTGAATCCTTTTAATTAAAGTTAACAAGATGGAATAAGGAAGATGGATTGATGCTACAAAGCAATAAATTAAATCAAAATAAATTTTAGGACTTACTAATTGTAAGTTTACAAGTGTCATTTTTTTGAAACATGGTTTACAAGTTTCATTAAATAGTAAGTAAAAAAGCTACAAACATAACATTCACTAAATAATCAAAATCAGTTCCAGAGATAACTCTTTGGAAAAATTTCATGGAGAGACAATTCTTGGTTATATTTCACGCAGGGACAACAAACTTTCTAAATGCCAAGACTAGCCTTGAGAAAGCTTCCAAAAACTAATGCACAATGGTCTAAATGGTCTAAGGATGGTCCAACTTTTTCAACTAAGCACCTAACAACAAAAAGTAAATCCCGCAACATCAGTTTCCTCTATGCAGAAATAGTAACTCCACTACTAAAAGTGACACAAGTGGATCCAAGTCTTCTTCCACTATAGCCATTTTTTCTTAAAGACAACCTCAAGTGTATATAAAGAAAGTTGTAGAGATTGATTTTCAATTTCAAGTACCATCTTGATGGTATGGGTCAATTTCAGGGACCATTTGTGATAAAAACCCTATATTGTTTTATGTAGTCGCTGTTTTTAAGTTCCCTAAAACCCAAATTTATCTCAATATATAGAAAATAAGTTTCGCCTAAACAGTTGTGAAACCATCGGATATCCTATACATAAATTTGACTATGCTCTGCATGCTTATTTCATTCCAAACTATAACTAAAATAGTTTTATTCTTATGACAAACAAGTTATTTCTCAATCCGTTTGAACAATAGAAAACCACTTTAAAATCTTTTTCTAAAGAAAAAAAAACCAAAAAACCACTTTAAAATCTTTTTCAAGAGAAAAAACCAACATACATCTTCAAACAGTGTCGTACATGAACTATTGTTTTTCATGCATAATAATAGGCAATCATATAATGAAACTAATATCTAAGAGCGAGTGTGAGTTCCCCTACTTTGATTCGAAAAACATTTTCATCAAAGCAGGCGGTAGTTATGCTCCTATTGCCAACTGTGCAGCATGTTAGTTTCCTACTGCATTTGTTACGGTTTTAACAGGGCGTACTAAAAGCTGATACATTATTTTATATTCATCCCTTGCTTATAAGGTTTGGTGTGATTAAAGTTCTATAGGTATTATTGTGTTACAGACATTATAAAACGCAAATGATAGACTAAGTATTGAATTTAAAGGAATCCTTTGAGTGGAGCCACACATAAAAACTTCCAAGTCCTTAGCTCTCTTGCTCTCTTTGCATTGCCCTCTTGTAAACACTCATCTTTGTAAACATTTGTATATCAATAAAAGTTCAAGTGTACAAGTAAGCTTCCAAGCTTAAGTAAGTTCCCTTTTTTAGTGTGGTTTCTTTAAGTAGACTTCCGGTCCAAAGCAGGAAACACTATTATGGTTATATTATTATCTTGCTAAACTAATGATCATACTTTGTTTGAACACTCCGTTATAGTTGAATATTGGTCATATAATTAACTAGACATCAATCAGGGAACCTCTAAGTTCTCAATAACTCTGAGTACATCCCTTCTGGCCTTATACATGCTTTGTGAGTGGCCTTCATATTGAAACATGTCAAGTTCTATGTGCAAGGTTATATGTTTAGTTGTCATAATGACCATCCCATTATTTAACAGAGACCCAGCTCGAATTTTTGGTATCGGAGCTCAAGTTTAGTATTTTAGTAGTATAATTATAATAGTAATGTAACTTGAGGACATTAAGTCATCAACACAGCTAATATCACACACCCACTTAATTTGCATGAATACTGTATATTATTGTCCTTGTCTACCATTTCAGAACCATTACCAGAGTTTATTGTCCTAGACAACCTGTTATCACTAGTATTAAGGGATATGTAGCCCATATTTGTAAGAGAATTAACAAGGTTCTTAAGAAGCAAAAACTTTATGGTAGGGTTCTTATAAATCCCAAGTCCATTAGTAAAGAAAAAGAAATTCAACATAATTTATTAGAAGCAAATAATCATACTTTAGAGACTCTAAGAGGACAAAGAGAGTATTTAAAAAAATCAACTAGTAGTAATTTTTGGACAATGTAGACTTTAGTTCATGATGGATTGTCTTAGTTTAGAAATGAATGAGCATCAAAAAGAAAATTTACTGTAGACCAAAATAGTTTAGTTTGTTATTTTTCACTTAGAAAGCATAATCATATTTTGCATAGTGAAGAAAATCCCAAGCAAATAGTATTTTAGACCTTATTATTTGTCAAGCAGGAAAATATAAATTAGAAAATAATAAGTATAATAATTTATTGGGTAAAGTACAAAAAACTACCTCAACTATTGGTGTCACGACACTTTCATACCTCATCTTTTTAAAATAACAATGTCATACCTCATCTTACGAATTTGTGTCAATGTTGTACCTCTGTCAGTTTTTCTATTAATTTTTTTGTTAAGTGCCGACGTGGCTAGATAGAGGGCCACTCACTAATCCAACTGGATTAAAATATAATATTTTAATAATTAAAAATTTTAAAAATATTATTATATCTCTCTCTTATCTCTCTCTCTCCCCCATCTATCTTGACTCTCTCTCTTCTCTGCATCCCCAAAACCCCTTCCCACCCGACCCCCCCAACCTCTTCCCACATGTCCCCTTAACCTTCCTCCACCACCCTCTCTCTCTCTGTCTGGACACCCACCTGCATCCTCAAAACCTTCCAACCCTTCCCACCCGTCCCTCCCAACCTTCATCCCCTCACTCTTTCTTCCCCCTGCTCCCATCTTCTTTGCGCATTCTCTTCCTCCAAAAACTCTCCCTTCTAGAGCCCCTCGACCTCTCCGTCTTCCACCTCTGCTTCGCCACTTTCCCGCCCCGCTGCCCCTCCCTCTCAATCACCTGCCTCGCCGTCAACCACAACCTCTTCTACGTCGCATCAGGCCACGAGAAATGCCTCTAGATCTCCGATGCGTTGAGCCTGAAGATTTGGCTGGACTCGGATCTTCGCTGCGTCGAGTCGGTCAAGGTGCATGAGGACGCCGTGAATGCATTGGCAGTGTCGAACGATGGGACGGTGTACACCGGGTTGACGGATTGTCGGATCTGGGTGTGGTCCAAACCATTTAGGGAAGACATAGAAGATAGGAATGGGGTGGGATCTGGGTTGGGTGGTTCTAGTTTTGAGTTTGGAACGGGGTGGGATTTGGGTTTAGTGGTTCTGGTTTTGAGTTTAGGGAAGACGGAGCGAGGGGAAGAAAGGGTAAGGGGGAGGAAGGTTGGGGGGGACGAGTGGGAAGGGTTTGAGAGATGCAGGTGGCTGTCCAGAGAGAGAGAAAAGAGAGAAAGGGTAGTGAAGGAAGGTTGGGGGGATGGGTGGGAAGAGGTCGAGGGGGTTGGGTGGGAAAGGGTTTTAGGGATGCAGAGAAGAGAGATGCGAGAGAGATGGGGGGGGGAGAGAGAGATTTAATAAATAAAAAATTTTAATTTTTTAATTTTTAATTATTAAAATATTATATTTTAATCCAGTTGGATTAGTGAGTGCCCCCCCCCGTATCTAACCACGTCAGCACTTAACAGAAAAATTAACAGAAAAACTGACGGAGGTACGACATTGACACAAATTCGTAAGATGAGGTATGACATTGTCATTTTAAAAAGATGAGGTATGAAAGTGTCGTGACACCAATAGTTGAGGTAGTTTTTTGTACTTTACCCTAATTTATTAAATCATTTATTAGATAATTTAGAAGAATTCATGGAGGACAAACTAAAAACTTTCCCATAACAATAAGGTTACACCAAGGTTCAACTTTAAATCCTTATCTTTTTGCATTGTTACTAGATGAGCTAACATGAGTGCTAATAGCTAAAATCCAGGAGGGAGTAGATTTGAAGCTTAACCTTTGACAGGAAGTGTTGGAATCTAGCCGTCTTGACCTAATGTAGGGACCATATTAAAATAACGCAATTCTAGGAAGTATAGGGGTCACCATATTGGCAGATCAGCAAACATGTGAGACTTGTGCACCTTCAAAATGTTGGACATCTCTTAAGAATAATAATTAATAATAGTTTTCCTAAAGGAATCTCTTAATAATACAATAAAGACTCTTTTATCGTGAAATCGATGGTACGTGTGCATTCTAGGAAGTTTAGGGGTCACCGTAGTCGCAGATCATCGGATATGTGAGACTTGTGCACCTTCAAAGTGTTGGACATCTCTTAATAATAATAATAATAATAATAATAATAATAATAATTAATAATAGTTTTCCTAAAAGAAATTCTTAATAGTACAATAAAGACTCTTTTGTTGTGAAATCGATGGTACATGTGCAGTAAATAATATAAAATAAATAAGACAAAATATTTACAAGGTTCGACAATTGTGCCTACATCATCAGGACAATATCAGTATTCTATCTCATTATCAAACATAAATTACAAAGCAATGAAAACAATAGATTGTTTATTTTCTTCTCTACAACAGTTGTGATCTAATAGGCCTTTATACAGGAAAATATATAGTTTCCTGCTAAGGCCAAGAAATGTGACAGTAGTACATGCTACATGTGACTAGCAGTATACCCTCAACATTTGCTGGCTGACAAGAAGCGGTGAGACGGTGCTTGTTTCTTCATGTTGGCCATCCACTTTTATAACACTCCCTATTGGATGACCACAAGTGTTTGGTTGATTGTCTCTAAAATTTATCCAATAATAACTCATGAGATGAATGAATGGTCTAAAGGAAACAAAAGTACTTTGCTCATATGACCAATATAGTATACTTTTAGACACTCCCCCCGATGATATATCCCTCTTATCAAAATATTCTTGGATTAATTAACTTTATTAGGCTAATGCATGTTGGTGCAATCCTTGAATTTCTGAAGGGAAAACTTTGGCAGATAGTTAGTAAGGTTGTGTACCATATTAGCTTTGAACTTGTTTCTCCAGTTTCCATTACTTAATTCTTTCTGTGAGTGATCTTTATGCAGGCGAGAAAGATATTCAGATTTTGCTTGCCCAATAAGACCATGGCTATTAAAGAGTTCATTGGAATAGAACAAGCTCATGTCTATAATTTCCCGAAGATAACAATAGATAAACTTTATTTCATTCCCATACCCCCATATGTTGGTATTGTATTTCGCAGGAAATATAACATTTGATTCACTGTATTGTGCTAAATAGTGTAAGACACATAACTAAGATATGGTACTTCTGAACCAAATTTAATTTATCATTTCCCTCACAATGATGAATGATTTTCTTAATATCTAACTATTGATTAACCATTTGAATGTTCAAATCATGATCTTCAATCCATATAGTTCTTTGATACCCATAAGCCTTCTGATGGATAAGAATCACGTTGGCATATCGCTCGATTTGCAGCTCGAGACAATATGTCATTCAAGGATTTTCTACACTTTATGACACATTCTTCTTTGGAATTTATACAGAGCAATTCGCTTCTATGTATGTTTGAGGGATTTATTTGTGGAGATATGTTTTGAGCATTTCATAAACCTTCGCATAATATATAATTCTCCATAGAAATGAACAAGTTTCACAATGAGACATCATGTTTGCAAGAG
Organism: Malus sylvestris; assembly: GCF_916048215.2. Lineage (NCBI taxonomy): Eukaryota > Viridiplantae > Streptophyta > Magnoliopsida > Rosales > Rosaceae > Malus > Malus sylvestris. The sequence continues at coordinate 15,319,046 of NC_062271.1, forward strand.
TTTACTACAATTTCAAGTTTCGACTAGATGTTGCAGGGATTGAAGTCTCAATAAGACAATCCATAGACTTGACACTACTAAACTATTGCATGCCCGAAGCATGACAGTCGCCATATAGTTTTAACCCCTAAAAGGACAATTCATGGACATGGCAATTTTAATATGTCTTATGCATGAAGCATAATAGGCGAATATATTCCAATGAGTCAACTCCCCAAAAGTGGAGATTAAAAATTCAAACTTTATAACGCTTTAGAGGAGATTATGATGCAAATTCTCCAACTAATTCATCTGATAAGATATGATTGTCCTAGAAGAGACAATGTAAAGTCCCTGAAGAGGTAAGGATATCCAAAGCAATGAAATGCATATAAATTATGCATGTGCATACACATGAAAATTATGGGATAACAAATTGATGATAATCAATGTTCATTCTGGTTTTATAGTAACTACTAGAGTCATCCATAAGTTGTGTTGATATTCAGCCGCCTTCTTTTGTTTGTTAACGAAAAGAAAGATTATTCGTCAAAATGGAGAGAGACAACTCCATTACTATTTAGTAAGAACGTGTTGTAACTTGCTAAAGCATTTAGTAGTTTATTACTAATCCTTAATTACCTTTTACACATCATTTGAATGTTGAAGTCGTTCTTGTCTCCTAGCCGTCATAGACTTAAGTAAAGTTTGTTGGGCCTGTGAGTAAGATTCTCATCATTGAGCTTTGGTCTTCCATTCACTTAGTCAACCACTCATTTTCTCACTTTGAACTTCTTAGGGTGATTGATCCTTCAGCTTCAGCTTCCTGCACAACAGAAGTGGTGTGCAACCTTTGCCCTTGAATGGTCCTTAAAAGCATAATTTTTTAGTGTCTCATCCATACTTAGCAGCTTCGGTGTAATGAGCCAACATTTAATCAACTATGCTGAGGTGTTGGTGACTTAAAATCTTATGCCAACAACAGTTGAAGATGACTACTAGAGAGTAATGCAAAGTAAGCAATAATGCAAGGTTTCAGGCAACAACATTACATACCTCATATTTCCTTTGTTCTCATCGTCCTTGATAGAAGCATATTTATGCAACTTAGTTAGCTTGTTTCTTGGCATTTACTTAGTTTAATTCTAGTTATTTTAGTACTTTAAACTATTTTCGTGTGTTTGTAGGTTCAAATAACAAAGTTAGCAACAAAGTGCTATTTGGAGCATTTTGGAGCATTTTTGGGCCAAGATTGGATAGTGCAAGCATGGAGACATGAGGATGGACGTTTTTGAAGATTTAAAAGCTAGAAATCAACATGTGTGTGTGCAAGTGTGTTGACCTACAACTACAAACATACATCCATTACACCCATTACATCCACTCATTACCAAACACTCACCCACTACACCCATTACATTCACTCATTACCACAACACTCACCCACTACACCCATTACATCCACTCATTACGAAACAGTCATCCATTACACCCATTACATCCACTCATTACCAAACATTCATCCACTACACCCATTACATCCACTCATTACCAAACATTCACCCACTGCATCCATTACATCCACTCATTACCACAACATACACCACTACCACCTTAATTAGATGGTGGTCCTCTCCCTAGCCTATAAATACATCCACCCTTCACCATAATAAGGCAGGGGAGATCCATCCAAAGACACATTCACACGGACAGTTTAGGGAGAAGGAAGGAAGACACATTTTGCCGCAAGGCATAGTCTTTTCTTCTTAACCATTCTACACATTCCCACAACAAAAACACAATTTCGTGCACCTTCATTTCCCTTTCCTTACCGTGACCTCTATCCAACCTAAACACATTCAACCATTCCCTTCCATATATCCATACGCATCCATCAAACCACATTGTGCCGCAACAAAGAGAAGAATGAGGACCCTTGGACGTGCTTGCCATTCAAGTTGGATTGTTGGAGCGTTTTTAGGTGTTTTCATGCTTTTGTTTTCAATGTCTAAATTTGTTTACCTTATCCATTTGAATTAAAACTGATTTGTGTATGTTGGTTGAGAGTGCACGCTTAATTTTCATGCATAAATCTGATGCTAGGATATAAGGAAGTTTCACCTAATCATTATGAACTTATATTCACAAGTAGTGAAGGTTGCTCGTCACAACCATGTTAAGTAAATTCTTGGCATAAGTTTCATGCAATTCATAGTTACAAGTGTCTCGTCAATACTTATGATTTTCATAGAACTTAATGATTCTTGCTTGTATCTCTATTATGCAATTCATGTAGGGAACCTGTGGGGAATGCTTTGGGTTGTTGTATGCAATCATCCAATTCAATGAAATTTGGAAAATCTGAGGGTTAATTAGTGCAATTCACAGTTAATCTGGGGCGTTGAGAATTCGTAGTTTATTGAAAAGCAACTGGAAATCGTTTTGTTTACAAGTGTGTCATGTGTGGGGAAGAACCTCCTAGCTAGCTTTCTATCCATTCAATTTACTCAAATTCTTGCAGATTTCATTAGTTCTTTAATTTACTTGTTTTGTTTTCAAATTCATCAAAACCAAAACCCTCTTTACCTTGTTGAGTCATATTAGTTAGAAACTGATTTAGTTTGTGCTTTTAAGTATTTCGAACCAAGTTGAAACCAAAATTCATCCAAAAGTGTGTTTAAAGTCCAAATCTGCCCAGTTTGTGTGTTTTAGGCAGATTTGAGTGTTTTTAGCTTGTTTTGAATTCTTTGAGTTTGTTTTGAATTCTTTGAGTCTAATTTAGTGTTTTTAACTTTGTTTATATGTTTTTAAGTCAGTTTAGAGGTTATTAGCAAGCCCTCCTAATCCCCGGTCCAGAACAATCTCTACTTACATTCTTTACTACAATTGATACAAGAGGGTTTAATTTGTGTGTTAAGTAAAAATTCGCATCAAATTTTTGGCGCCGTTGCCGGGGATTAGCAACTTTGATAATCCCTTGTTGTTTCTTTTTGTATTTTTTCGTGTCTTTTGTTTTTAGTTACTGACTTTGTTTCTGTTTGTGTTTTTTTTTTTTTTTTTTTTGTTTGTTTGTTTTACTTTTGATATTTGATTTAGTTTAGTTTCCTAGATTTCAGGTACTAGAGAAGTAAGACATTGATTTTGCTACCATTCAAGCTCAAATGGCGAAACTTACTTCTCAATTGTCACAACATGCCGAAAGGACCACAATGCAAAGTGTCCCTACATATGGTGTGTCCTATGGGCAAGGATATCCAACTCATCAATGTTCTCAATTTGCTGCGAATGAAGATGCTTAGGGTTATCAAGGCCATAGCCAATCATGGGTCAACATGTTTTCCAACGCTTACAATTCGGATTTGAGAGATTATTCAGATTACATATGGGGAGAACCTCAACAATTCCAACAAGATAGATATTGGCAGCAAAAAGAGGAGTTCTATTCAAGACCTATGCAGCCACCACAACCTCCTCCACAACAATTCCAATCAAATTCAAGTATGCCTTTGAGTTATGATGAAATTCTTGATGTACTAACCTCTTTGATACAAGGCTCACAACAAGAAGAATATTTGCCGCCGTCAGATGAGTTCTATCACTGGCCATATGAACCATCACAACCACCACAACAATCTGCCCAATTCAATTCAGGTACGTCTTTGGATAATGATATGTTTAATAAGTTACTCACCTCTTTGAACCAAGAAGTAGAAAATCGAAACAAAGAGATGCAAAATCAAGCCAAGAAGACAGGTGAATTGGAGAAGCAAATTGGGCAGATTATGGAGTTCATGGCACAAATTCAAGAGCAAAGTGAACTCTCTAACTCAACTATTGAAAATTTGAAGGAAGATTTTGAAATCCATGATGCTATCACTTTGGGAAGTGCTATGGAGGTTAGAGGTGAACCCAAGACATCCAAACCAAGCCAAAACATGGATGAACAGCTGCTGCTTGAAGAATAGGAGAATAACAAGGCCACGGCAAGGGAAGAACCACCCTTGCCGCAGCCTCATATGCCCTCTATGTCGTCCACTACAACCAAGGTAAGCCTAAATTCAATTTGTCCTGACCCCGTTTCACCAAATGTCCTTATTCCTTGCAGGATCATGCAATCCAAGGAAGAAAAGGGTGAGAAAGGCATCTTCGAAACCTTTCCAAAGAAGATACACTTGAGATGAAAATTCCCAAAGAAGTTGGATTTTATGACACGGGAAAAGTCATAACTCTCAAAACACCAAAACTGGCCAAGTCTCATATCCCTGCAACCTTCAAAAATGTGGTGTTCGTAATTGAGTTTGTGTTGGAGCAAGCAAGTAAGCCATCTTCTCCAACTTCGATTTTATTATATACTAACTTGCTGATTTTGATGATTCAGGCACCTACACTAGAATTTAAACCATTGCCAGATCACATCAAGTATCACCTTCCATTCAAGGATCAATTCCATGCTATGGGCCCTATCCAAGTTTAGAATGAGGTATCGTCCGGTTGGAAGACGTTAAAGCAAGCACTTTTTGGGAGGCAACCCATGTATTCAAATAAGGAAGATTTTTGAATTGCTCCACGATTGGTTTTGCGTTCCTAAAAACCTTCCATTTTCTGCAGTTTTATTTTGCCATGATTGTCATTTTTATTTGTTACTTGTTTAATTGTTTTTGGTGTGGGTTTATTTTTGAAACATTGATAGATATGCAAGGTATTTTACATTCATTTTCATGAAAAAAAAAAGGAACATTAAGCAGAAAATACAAGAGGAAGCCTTCACAAAGGCTGCTTAGGAGAAGTCTCAGTAGTCGATAGAGCCCCAAAAGGAGGAGGCATCGGAGGTTGATCATTTGGAGCTTCATTACGCGGTACAGCTCTAGAAGATGAAGGCAAATGCTGTTGGAACAAACCTACAAACCTCTGATGATCAAGTAAAATCTGACCATCAAATTTCTGCATCTAGTCAATCTTCCTCTTCATGTTTGTAGCATAGTTATGTGCGAGCTTGTGCAACTGTTTATTATCATGCTTGAGCCCTCTAATCCCTGTTTGAGACTCATCACTTCAGCTGCCAATGATTCAACTTGACGGGTTCGAGCAAATAGGTGTTGGGCTATATTGGACACAGAACCTGCACACTGCACACTGAGAGCCAGAGAATCCTTAACAGTCAACTCATCAAATCGTTTGGAAAGTATTCTGTTATCTTTGCGAGTGACAAGGTTCCAGGCCACCACCACAGCGGTCATATCATTCTTCATCATCGAATCCCAAACGGTAAGAGGACCAGTAAGGGATATGAAGGATGGGCGCCATATGTTGTCTGGAGAAGGTATGGCTGCCTCTTCACCAAGGTTCAAGTCAAAACAACGGTCGGAGGGGCCAGACATTTTCAAAGGTGTTGAAGAAAGAAAAGGTCGGACAAGTCAAGATCGTAGAAGTGCAAGAAGGGAGTTTCTACAAGCAGAAATTAAGTGTGCTTTGAAACATACTGCGCACCTTTATAAAAACCAGCACTCGATGGGATTTCAGAGATCGAAGAGGCGAGCTCAGAAATCGAATAGGCCAATTCAAAAATCGAAGAGGCGCTAGCTTTCTCAAAAGCTGGGCTTGCTCAAAAACCACGGGTCAATCTTCTTTTCCAGATTTGTTCGCACTTGTCACATGCAACCTCTGCACTCGACGGAGCTCAGAACTCAAAGAGGCGAGCTCAGAACTCGAAGAGGTGAGCTTAGAAATCGGAGAGGCGTCTGCTTTTCCAGACGTGTCAGCATCTGTTACATGCACACTCAGCTTTGCGGAAATCATGGGCAGTTTGCCTAAGCGCCGATTCCAGATATTGAAGAGGCACTTGCTTTTCCAGACATGTCAGCGCCTGTCATATGCACACTCAGCTTTGCAGAAATCATAGGCAGTTTGTCGAAGCGCCGATTCCAGATATCAAAGAGGCACTTGCTTTTCCAAACGTGTCAGTGCCTGTCACATGCACACTCAGCCTTGCGGAAATTACGGGCAATTTGTCGAAGATTTCTTGTGAAGTAGAAGGCACGTTAAGTTTACTGTTAAATCATCCAACGGTTGCCGACAAGAGTGAAAGAATAGTACCGGTTATTAATTTCTATAAATGTCAACCTTCACCCTCCATTGCAAGGCAGACATACATAACCTTTCTTCATCTCCGAGAATGCCTTCCCAACGAAGCCTCTCGAGTCACTCAGTGTTCCTTATTCCTTGGGGTACCTTTGCAAACAACTCATCTCAAGCAAAAGTATTTCATATCATGAAGGTTGAAAGCAAGATTATCTCATATCATGCTTTCTCCATGTCCTTCTCCTTGTCATTGTTTTCATTTGAGGGGACAAGGAGAAAGAGAGCAATTAGCCAGCACTTGGTATCAATCTTCCGATCTGGAACCGACTGCCTGGTACCCCTTCCTGATTGCTTACCTAGCCTTGCTCTCGAGTACTCATCTTCAACATCTTATGCTTCCTCTTCGTCTACCACATCTGCTTGGGAACAGATAAGGGAAGTGAAAATGATACCTCGAAGCATGTGGAGACAATGTGCTAATTCATCCTCAGCTAGGGATAAGGAAAAAGAAAGCAAATGGTGGGCACTTGGAAAGATTGAAGAAAGAAACAGACTATCACCTTTACCTCGTGCCTGCTTGCCGTGCAGAAGAAACAAGCAGAAAAGAATGCAGACTGCACAATCAAATCAACCCAGCAGAAAGAGTCTGATTTGAAACCAAGGAACTCTGATATTTCTCGCTCAGAATTCCAAACTAGTTCGAGATAAAAGCTGTGGAAATTCGCCAAGATCATCTATCTTCAAAACCAAATTTGCGTTCTTAAACTCTATTCTGTCTGGTTTTTACTTTACCATACTTGTCATGTTTATTCGTTGTTAGTTTGTTTGCTTGTTTTTGTGTGAGTTTATGCTTGAAACATTGAGGACAATGTTTGATTTAAGTGGGGGGGGGTAACCAAGTTGTTTTGCATGAAATTCGTATGAGTTTATCACCCATTACTTCTAGTGTTGTTACTTGCTGTTTTTAAGCTCTTTTGGAGTGTTTTAGTGTGTTCTGACATAAAAGTCCGAAAATCTCACAAAAATTTGAAAAAAAAATTGTTTTGAAAAAACCAAAAAGAGTTGTTTTTTGTGTGTTTATTTGTGTCTTAGGGTACCTTCCAACACAATGATTAGGATTTGGTTTTTAATTACATGACTGTTAAAGAGAGTTATAAACATGGATGAAAATTGATTTACTCTTTGGTGTATGCTTGGTTGTGGTTATAATTTATGAATTCACCTGCAATCATAAAGGAAAAATCAGTTTTTGTAACATGCTTGAAGGAAGGAACTCAAATGAACGCTACAACCTTGTGAGACTTGAGCCTAAATGTTTATTTGGAGAGTTAATAATATGTGCATCATTGTTTTCTAAAGTCGTTGCATGATCTCATTATTCTTTGCTTGGTTGCTACTTAGAAAGCGTTTCATCATTTAGTTCCAAATGCTAGAACTCATGCCTATTTCATTCAAAGCATGCTATTGATTTGCATAACACATATTCAAGATGAAGTTGTGTAGTGACCACCAAAGCCAAATTGTCGTGCCCCTATTTCATTATGTGTTTAAGTTTAACCCCGTTGAGCCTTGTTAAGCCTATGTTCTTTGTTAACCCACACTATCCTTACCTAGCCTAGTTTTAGGATCATCCATACCCTTGTTCTTGAAGCATAGTAAAGCATGACCTAAAATGAACTCTTTTTTTATCAATGTATTGCAGAAAGCAAGTGTGGGGGGAAGTGATTCTTGTGTGTGTGTGTGCCAAAGTCCTTAATAAGGCACGGGTAGAGAAAAGAAAAAAAAAGTATGAAAAAAAGCTCTAAAGTGTTGTTTGTTAAAAAAAGGTCCAAAACATTGAATTCGACCCTAGGTGTTGCATGAATCTTCCCTTTGTATGTAAAAGTTGATTCTGCATTCTAAAGTGAATTCCAAGTGTCTATTTTATTGCTTTGCTTGCTATCGCTTTAAGAACGTTTGTTATTCCTTTCCTTTCTTTGTTAGCCATTACCTCCAAGTCCTGTTACAACCCTTGACTTCAATCTTGAGTGTTGTGCGTTTCAATTTATGGAGTTCGAAATTGGTATGAGCATATGGTGTCACTGGTTCTCGCATCTAAGTAGTAGCATACCATTCATGAGGTCATATCTAAACATGCTTAATAACTCCAGAAAATTGCTTCCTTTGTTATAACATATGCCAGTCCCAGTCTCTAGTGTAGGGTGTGTAGTCAGAAAATGTGTGTGAAAATAAAGAGTATCTTGTAAGGAATTGAGCAAATTCTCTAAGGCATGTTACTACATTCAAAACATTGTTTTAATTGGTTAATTGTGAACTAGTAAGTAGTGACTGTGATTAAGTTTGTGCTCAAGTGTGAAGATAACCAAAATCTGTGGGAATAATGATTTTTAACATGTCATGTGCATTGGAAATCCCTGAGGCAAATGTTGGAAGGTTAGGTTGTGTTTTGTTTGTTTTGTTTCGTTTTGTTTCTTTTGTTTTGCTCGAGGACTAGCAAAAGCTAAGTGTGGGGGAATTTGATAGGAGCATATTTATGCAACTTAGTTAGCTTGTTTCTTGGCATTTACTTAGTTTAATTCTAGTTATTTTAGTACTTTAAGCTATTTTCGTGTGTTTGTAGGTTCAAATAACAAAGTTAGCAACAAAGTGCTATTTGGAGCATTTTGGAGCATTTTTGGGCCAAGATTGGATAGTGCAAGCATAGAGACATGAGGATGGACATTTTTTAAGATTTGAAGGCTAGATATCAGCATGTGTGTGTGCAAGTGTGTTGACCTACAACTACAAACATTCATCCACTACACCTATTACATCCACTCATTACCAAACATCCATCCACTACACCCATTACATCCACACATTACCAAACATCCATCCACTACACCCATTACATCCACTCATTACCAAACACTCACCCATTACATCCACTCATTACCAAACATTCACCCACTACACCCATTACATTCACTCATTACCACAACATACACCACTACCACCTTAATTAGATGGTGGTCATTTCCCTAGCCTATAAATACATCCACCCTTCACCATAACAAGGGAGGGGAGATCCATCCAAAGACACATTCACATGGACAGTTTAGGGAGAAGGGAGGAAGACACATTCTGCCGTAAGGCAGAGTCTTTTCTTCTTAACCATTCTACACATTCCCACAATAAAAACATAATTTCATACACCTTCATTTCCCTTTCCTTGCCGTGACCTCCATCCAACCTAAACACATTTAGCCATTCCCTTCCATATATCTATACGCACCCATCAAACCACACCTTGTGCCACAACAAAGAGAAGAATGAGGACCCTTGGACGTGCTTGCCATTCAAGTTGGATTGTTGGAGCGTTTTTAGGTGTTTTCATTCTTTTGTTTTCAATGTCTAAATTTGTTTACCTTTGCTTTGCTAGGGGGAATTCAAAACCATGTTTATGCTTGCAATATGATTTGATTACTTTCAGTTGTGATTCATAAGTTGTGATTTCAATTTACTTATCCATTTGAATTAAAACTGATTTGTGTATGTTGGTTGAGAGTGCACGCTTAATTTTCATGCATAAATTTGATGCTAGGATATAAGGGAGTTTCACCTAATCGTTATGAACTTATATCACAAGTAGTGAAGGTTGCTCGTCACAACTATGTTAAGTAAATTCTTGGCATAAGTTTCATGCAATTCATAGTTACAAGTGTCTCGTCAATGCTTATGATTTTCATAGAACTTAATGATTCTTGCTTGTATCTCTATTATGCAATTCATGTAGGGAACCTGTGGGGAATGCTTTGGATTGTTGTATGCAATCATCCAATTCAATGAAATTAGGAAAATCTGAAGGTTAATTAGTGCAATTCACAGTTAATCTGGGGCGTTGAGAATTCGTAGTTTATTGAAAAGCAACTGGAAATCGTTTTGTTTACAAGTGTGTCATGTGTGGAGAAGAACCTCCTAGCTAGCCTTCCATCCATTCAATTTACTCAAATTCTTGCAGATTTCATTAGTTCTTTAATTTACTTGTTTTGTTTTCAAATTCATCAAAACCAAAACCCCTTTTACCTTGTTGAGTCATATTAGTTAGAAACTGATTTAGTTTGTGCTTTTAAGTATTTCGAACCAAGTTGAAACCAAAATTCGTCCAAAAGTGTGTTTAGAGTCCAAATCTGGCCAGTTTGTGTTTTTAGGCAAATTTGAGTGTTTTTAGCTTGTTTTGAGTTCTTTGAGTTTGTTTTGAATTTTGAGTCTAGTTTAGTGTTTTTAACTTTGTTTATATGTTTTTAAGTCAGTTTAGAGGTTATTAGCAAGCCCTCCTAATCCCCGGTCCAGAACGATACCTACTTACATTTTTTACTACAATTGATACAAGAGGGTTTAATTTATGTGTTAAGTAAAAATTCGCATCAGCCCTCATGTTTGTTTATGGAGTGGCTGGTACAATCATCCACTAAAGTAAATGAGACACAATATTTACGAGGTTTGGTAAGTGTGCCTACGTCCTCAGGGCAATGGTAATATTCTCTCGCAATATCAAACTGAAATTACAAAGCAATGAAAATAATAGATTGTGTATTTTCTTCTTTTGTAACATTTGTGAGCTAATAGGCCATTTATATAGGAAAACATATAGTTCCCTGCTAAGGCCAAGAAATGTGAAAGTAGCACACGAGACTAGCATCACACCTTCAACATTTGTGGGTTAACAAAATGTAGTGGGATGGTGCCTATTTCTCCATGTGGGTCATCTTTTTTTTTTAACAAGCAATATTATCTACACTAAAGAGGTGCAGGAGTGGGCTAAGCCTCATAAGGGCCTACCAATAATGTGGTTCAAATTCGCTTTTGGCGAGAATCGAACCTAAGACCTCTCACTTAAAAGTGAAGATGAATACCACTAGATCGTACTACTGATTGGCTCATTCATTTTTATAACATCTTTTAGGATATTTCTTAATAATAAATTGGCTAAATAGGATTAATTGTCCCTGTGGTTATAGAGTATTCGGAAAGTAACTCTTGTGGTAGAAAAATTAGGATTTAAACATTCGTGGTGAAGAATGTTAGAAAATTTAACCCAAAAGTTAGATTTTTGTCAAATCTTAGTTAAAATGTAGGAATAAAAATGTCCAACAACTCTTTATTTTTGTTACCCTTTCTTCTCTTCACCTTTCTCTCTTTTTGTGTACCTCCACGGCTCCCTTACAAAATAACATGGCATTGGGCTCATCTGCTGCATCTCCCAGGGTTGAAGACTCAAGGAAACAGCTTTTGGGTCCATTAAATTCGGGTTTTGAATTCAAAGCAAACGGTTCGAGTTTAAATTCCACTTTGGTAGGGCAACTTGTGGGAGTTATTGCAAATACACCTGAATATGAACAAAAATAGAATGGAGAAACCGATAAAAGAAAAGTTTAGGAACTTTGGTGGTGTAAGATTTGTAGCACTATCTTTTTGTTTTGCTGAATCAGAGTGATTTTATTTTTAGCTAAAAGAAATGTTTAGTTGAGTTCCACAATGGAGGTATTGTGTTTGTTATGATAAAAATGCGATGGTTGAAAGTGACAAGATGAGGAATGGGAATAGAGATGCACTCATATCTTTGAGGAAGATACCTCGGACGACCAAAACTTGTGTTCTATCTATTTTTGAGTCAATAATGGAGATTGGGGGCTACAATCAAGACCTCTGGTGAAGGAGGTATGCCATACCTGTGGCAACCATGACTCAAATGAGCGCACTTGGCGAGCCGTGAAGGTACACAGAGAGAAAGAGGAAGAGAGAAGAAAGGTTAACACAAAGAAAGAGTGATTCAACATTTTTATCCCTACATCTAATTGAGATTTGACAGAAATCTAACTTTTGGGTTAAATTTGCTAATATTATTCACCAGAGGGTTTAAATCATGATTTTTTTTTACAAAAGGGGTTACTTTTCGAATACTCTAAAGACCACGGAGATCTTTAAACCAATTTGGCCTAATAAATTCTTTAAGTTTGACTTTTGAGTTTAGCTGTTTTGCAACATCTTAACCTTAGGATTTACTCGCGCCTTGGTGCGTGTGGGATAAAAACGAAAGTGCACGACTTGATAAAAAGTGAAGGGTTTTTGTGACAAATGGTCCTTGAAATTGACTCATCTCATCAAGATGATTCATAAATTTGAAAATCAATTAATATAGTGCTTGGAAATAGGTGTTACAAATCAATATGGTCATTCCGTTAAAAATTTGTCAAAAAATTTGTTGTGTGCTGATTTGGCAGATAACTTGGTTCCACAAGTCTAATTAAATATTTTTATTTGAATGAAAAATATTTAAAAAATTAAAAAATTATTTTATATAATTAAAAACTTGAAAAAAAATAGGGAAGACGATGTTCTTTCTTCCCACCCCAGTTGTCGCACATAAAGGGGAGATGTCATTTCCCTCTATAAACCATAAAGATGCGTTTGTTGCATCGGACTATCTCAAACTAAATTAGCTTCAGGGACTAAGCTAGATTGGCTTAGACTAGACTAACCTGGACTAACTTAGTGAAGCGTTTGTGACAGTGTCGGACTAAAAACAAGATAATTAATAAATTCTAATATTATATTATTTAATCCCTTTTTATTAATATTTTATTATTAATTATCTCTTTTTTTTTGTCTGAAAACTTTCATCTTCGAAAACCAATTACACAATTTGAGATCAGATCAAAACAACTCCAATTCCACAATTGCAGAGTGTCCCGTCGTCGAAATAGTGTCTCAAAACCAACTCCAATTCCGCAAATCAAAGCCTCTCAGGCTGCTGCCTCTATCTTCTTCGCCAATCCCAATGTCCTTGCATCTTAGGCGGTGACCCCAAGCCGCTTCGTCGTCGTGGACACCGGCATTCTTGGCTTTTCAGATTCCTCCATTGCAATCATGTTCCTCACCCACTAATGGGTTCACAAAGATCTCATGATTTGGGTTTCAATGAAACCCTCTGCGGTGATATGTGCCCACGACAGTCAGAGGCGGTAGAGGTTATGGGTCTTGTCAGATGAGGAATAAGTGGAAGATTGGCAGAGAAGGAAGACGAAAGAGGGGCTCTGGGACTTAGACGAGGAGAAGACAACAGAGAAGGAGACGGTCTTAGCAATTCGGTTGAAATTGGGGATCTTTGTTAAGAACACCTAGCAAGTTATATAATCCGAGCGAGTCCGACCTAAGCTCATTAAACATGATCCTTGTCCAGACCAAACAAGGGACTACACTAGCAATGAGTCTAGTCCAGTCCAGTCCAGTCCCCTAATCCAGTCAAACATACACACCCTAAAGTTCCTAATGAACGGCATATAATCGTCTCCCGAGAGTCCTCCGCTGGTACCCAAATGCCTCCCACGTCGATCTCACGCTCTGCCCGCGAGTCCTGGACGCCTCCCTCGCCGCCGTTCAAATGCCTGCAAGTTGAGCCTCCTTTCGATAGATCTTTCGCGGTCGAATTGCTTTTACTGAACTGGGTTACTGTGTTTGGCTGCCAATTGCTAGAATCTGGTGGAGATCAACTTGTCGAACGCCACCGAGCTCAGAGACTCCGCGGCCGCGGCTCTGGCTGAGGCGAAGAACATTCAAATGCCTGCAATTCATCTTCGTTATTCTTTTTTCTTTTTTTAGCTTCTAATTATACAAAAAGAAAAATTGTTTTTTATTAATTAAATATTTTTAATTCTTATATCAATATTTAATAAGATTTATAAGAGGAGTAATGTGACACGTGAGCACACGTTGATTTGCGACATTCAATTTTAATTTCAGGAGCATGTTGGCCCATTTCAGAGATAAAAACCCAAAACTGAACAAAACAAAGGGGAAAACCAGAGTTTGAGGAAACGGTCACGAAATATCATCGTCGAAGAGAACTAGAGAAGCGAAAGAGATCGAAGAAAAAGCTCGACTTCCATGGACAAGCGAGGCAAACATCAGGTACTACAAATTGCTTATTCGACCCCACAATTCATTTTCTTTTTGTCCAATCAATCGAAACTTGCGATTACATTTCTCAGAAATTTGAAAAATTTGATTCGAAATGGCGATCGGATTGCTCAGGTTTCGTTGAGAGGAGCGAGCGCCAAGGAGATTACCAGAGACGCGCTTCTCGAGAAGGTCTCTCAGGAACGAGAGCTCCGTCAGTACGCCCGACGGGCCACGGTTGCTGCGCTCTTCATTCAGGTGTTTGCTTTTCTTTTTTTCATTAGTTTTCAAAAAAATTTCCGCTTTTTCATTTATAAAATTTGAAACTTCTGCATTTTGGTGTTGATTTTTGGCTAAAGTAAGCGAATTTTTTATGTGGGCAAGAATTGAAGTTCTAAAAAAATGAAAAACAAATTAGAGTTTAGATTCTGTTGTGGAGGGCATATAAGGGTTTTTCTTGTTCATATTTAATTTTGTGTTTTCAGAGAGAGTGGAGGCGCTACAGGGCCGTGAAGATGGCCGCGTTGGAGGTTCGAGGAGAGTGGGAGAAAGTGGTGGAACAGTATGCTGAGTTAGCCTTCACTGCAACATGGATTTCCAGCAATGTAGTGAGGCCTTTTCTTTTCTTTATTACTTGTTTATCTACTTGGCATAGCAACATTCAAACTACAGAAATGTGCTCTATGAAGACCTGCTTTCAGATTCTACTGGAAAGCGTGAATTCTACTGGTATGCTTCTTTTTTACAGTTGACTAGTTTTCTCTGTGTGTTTTAGCTGTTGGGTTGATTTCATTTTTCATATGTAGATTCAAAGAAGAACTTTTGTTCATTGGCAATCGGCACTCTTGAAGAGAGAAGAATCTGGAGTTATCAGTCAAGGAAGCTGATTTCTCTCTGCATGTTTGTTCTTTCTAAGTGTGACACGTCCCGTGCACGGGATCAAGTTATTGTTGCTCTCACCTCCTTAGCAATGCGTTTTGTTGTTGTCTTAACTGATTTCAAAGGATGGAAGAGCGTTGCTGAGCATGACTGCCAGAGTGCAGATGCGGCAGTGAAGTATTTAGTTCGATTTATGGGGACTGGTGAAAGTGGTCTTTACCTATCTATTAGAAGATACATTAGTACTTTGGATGCTCCTGGATTTTCACGGATAAGCAGTAACATACAAAGAGATGATAGTTTTCTGATTACAGCAAGTACAATAACTTTAGCTCTCAGGCCATTTCATCTAGCAAAGTTTGATTCAGATGGCCCTGGCTCATTGGATGTCCATTATGTTGCCGAGAAGTACTGCGTGTTTCTACTTACAATTCCTTGTCTTACCCAACGCCTTCCAGCTGTGCTTATATCTGCTATGAGGCACAAGTCCATTCTCTCACCTTGTTTCCAGACATTACTGGTAAGGCTCATTAAATTTGAACCTACTAAGTGCAAATTCATTTTTAGTAAGGTATTTCCTTTAATATACACTCTCATTAGAATATGTCTATCATTAGAATATGTCTGTGTAGATTTATCAGTGGTTATGATAACCCTTCTTTTGGATATGAAGAGCCAACTTGCTTTTAGGAATCTATATATAACTAGTGAGCAACGGTTGCATAATTCCAATCTTAATCTGGCATTTCATGTTGAAATCGTAGCTATCTCTTTTCCATGTAAAAGGGATCTATTCCAACCAATACGTCGAATTGATGCCAATTTAGTATGAGCGGGCTAGTTTAGGGAAAAGTAAAAAAATTAATCTTATTAAGATTTTGGGAATAGCATATCTCTTCTTCTGAAAACAATACATGCTTTATCAAACAATTATATTGGATGGGGAATTAATTTTATTAATGGTTCAATACTTTGTGACACTTATTAATAGGTAAATGTGAACATATTGTGGAAGGTACCTTGCAGTTGCTAGTAACAATGACTCCGAACATTACTACATAGGAGACAACCTTTTTCATATATTTTATTTTGACATTCTCAACTTGGGTAATCCGTGAGCAGATTCATTATTAAGTATGTATGATATTGGTTCTGTATTTTGTTCATTCTTCATAAATTGCATGCATCCCTCTATATGTCTTTCTATCTATGTTATGTGAATTTTCAAAAATTTTGTCATCATATTTGGGGTTGTAATCGCACATAAGTGATTAAAACCTAAGTTCCTTCCTTTTTGTTTCCTTTTAAATATAACTTCTCAGTCCTGTGTAATTCCGACATGTGGAACCTGATCAAACTTTTTCAGGTGATGGCAGATTTTGAAAGACAAAATACTAAAGGAGATGTTAGATGTGGATCAATCAAAGGTTCATTTTCTTCCGAAGGTGATTCCCCCAGTTGGTTGGGCTCTTGCAAACATTATATACCTAGCAACAGTGACAGAGAGTGATTCCGTTGATCCTGGAGGGTTCAATCAAGATTTGGACTCTGTCTCATATGTCTGTGCTGTTAACACTCTTGCAGAAACCTTATTGTCTATGCTTGAGAATGTTGACTGTGTCAAGGATAAGCAGGCTCTCCAAAGTGATGTTGAAACCCATGAGAAGCCCAATACAGTTTTATGTGAGGGTGAGACGGGTTCCTTTAAGATGTACTTGGATATGTTTAGGCCTATTTCCCAGCAGTGGCATCTTACAGATCTCTTGGCAACAATGAATAAAGTTGGTGATATTCAAGGGTCTGAGACTCTGACACCAAAAAAAATTGAACGTTTAGGGAAGTTGGAACTGCTAGATATTGTGCATTTATATTCTTACATGCTCAGAATATTTTCATTCTTGAACCCCACAGTTGGTTCTTTTCCTGTCCTTAACATGCTCTCTTTTACTCCTGGGTTTCTTGTGAATCTGTGGAGAGCCTTGGAAACTTACCTTTTTCCTGGGGATGGTCACACTGCTCCTGAGCATTATGATTGTATCACTAAAAAGTCTGGTGGTGTAAAAAAAGATGAGGCTTTTGAGAGAAAACTAAAACACACCAACAATGATGGAGTTAATAAGTGGGTCACTGTTCTTCATAAAATTACTGGCAAGTCGCAATCAGGCATTGATAATACAAATTTGAGTGATAGTCAACCTAATCCTAGATCTGTTCATGAGGATTCTTCTGATGTTTGGGATATAGAACCTGTGAGGCATGGCCCTCAAGGTATTTCAAGAGACATGTCATGTATGCTTTATCTTTTCTGTGCAAGTTATTCGCACCTGCTTTTGATTCTTGATGATATAGAGTTTTATGAGAAACAGGTAAATACTTTAAGGTTTTTCTAATTTTCTATGTTTTCACTGATTTCTTGGATTAGTCAATTCTAATCATTTGAGCATTTCAATAGGTGCCATTCACACTGGAGCAACAACGGAAAATTGCATCTGTTCTCAATGCATTAGTTTATAACGGATTTTCTCAAACTATTGGACAGCAGGATAGACCCCTTATGGAATCTGCAATCAGATGCTTGCATTTAATGTATGAAAGGGATTGCAGGCACCAGTTCTGCCCCTCTGTTTTGTGGCTTGCACCTGCTAGAAAGAACCGCCCTCCAATTGCTGTAGCTGCCAGAACTCATGAAGTTTTCTCAACAAATGTAGGATCAGATGATGCCCCAGTCGTTCCAAGTATAGGCTCTGTTATAACTACAACTCCACATGTATTTCCATTTGAAGAAAGGTATGGAAATAATTGACAAACCGAAAACTCAATTGATTGCATAGTTCAAGTTGTTTCTTCTTTCTTAACTTTGGAGAAGCCTGGGGGGGGGACAAATAAGCAGTGGCGGATATAGGTCCTCATGGAATCCCATTTTTTATTTTTTTCAATTTTTCTAAGTGAGCCATTTTGTTGAGCACTTGACAAACCCATAACAAATTGTGTGCTTAGCGTACATCCCCAACCTTTGTGCCGTATTAATTGTATATTTAGGTCAATATTGTTATAGTGAACAAAGAGATAAATCATGTGTATAGGACCGGCAGGTCAAGTTTATAAGACATGGGAGGAGGGAGGGTTAGTGGGCCTTTTATTATTTTATTATTTTAAGAAAAATGACTAATTTTAAACTCTTTTCAAAATGGTGTCGTTTCCTTGAAAACTTAGACTTTTTCTTTGTTTCTTCATCATGAGACATGAGCTGCCATAACCAGCTTTGCAACTAATTAAACTTTTGTGTTATATTCGCCTTCTGGTGGGTTTGGATGAGGAACGAATGATAGAGTTGGTGGTGTTGAGTTGATTATTATTCGCCATAGTCCGATTCGACTTTGTATCATGTGACAAAAGGCGGCTACGATTTAAGCAGGACCCTGATTCTTGCTCAGATCGACTACCATTTTTTTAGGCCACAAAATTTTTTTTTTTTTTTTTTGGGGGGGTTGGGGGGCTGTGGGGGCCCTGGTCATATGCCTTGGGGTTGAACAGGTTTGTCAACTTCAATGTTTGGTTTCTATATGTTTGCAAGTGAGAGTGCGGAAGTTCTTCAATGCAATATGCATATGTGGCTTCTCTGGCTTGTGAGGTTGAGTGAGCACTGGTAGGTGGGTGGGTTGGTAGGTCTTGTTCAACTCCGATTCTTCATTGTCCATATGATTCTTCACCGCCTTTAACAATATCGAATTATGTTCCTCACTACCAACTTTTTTAGTTTAAACTTTGACATTATTATTTGAACTTTGGTTTCGAAAATCTTAAAGATGTCTGCTCTGATTTATTCTATATTTTATTATCCCGGCAGAGTTGAGATGTTTAGAGAGTTTATCAAGATGGACAAAGCCTCCAGAAAAATGGCTGGTGACGTTGCTGGACCTGGTTCACGATCAGTTGAGATAGTAGTTCGCCGTGGTCATATTGTTGAAGATGGATTTCAGCAATTAAATTCCCTGGGTTCAAGGTTAAAGTCATCAATCCATGTTTCATTTGTCAGTGAATGTGGCCTTCCGGAGGCTGGCCTGGACTATGGTGGATTATCTAAAGAGTTTTTGACAGATATATCAAAAGCAGCCTTTGCTCCTG
Source organism: Malus sylvestris (assembly GCF_916048215.2). NCBI lineage: Eukaryota > Viridiplantae > Streptophyta > Magnoliopsida > Rosales > Rosaceae > Malus > Malus sylvestris. Next base: position 15,338,045 of record NC_062271.1, read on the forward strand.
AGTAAGTTTCAGAGTTTAAATAGATAATAATCTATCACGAATTTGGCTTTCTTACGTGGTAGCGGCGTTTTTTTTTAAGTCAATTTTCTAAGTTCACCTTTCCGATTATCAGTTATGGGCTATTTTCCCAAACCTCAACATCAGACCGACTTCTAATGCCTAATGCGTCCGCAAGGTTCCTAGAGAATGGTATCCAGATGATTGAATTCCTTGGAAGAGTTGTTGGCAAAGCTCTTTATGAAGGAATTTTGCTAGACTACTCCTTTTCACATGTTTTTGTACAAAAGCTGTTAGGTCGGTATAGCTTTCTTGATGAACTATCAACACTGGATCCAGAGCTTTACAAGAATCTCATGTATGTGAAGGTAAACATTGTATTTGTTTGTTTTGTCTTTGTCTCCCTTCTCATTTACTTTCTCAACCATTGGTCAATATTTTGACGATCATGTAACTAAATTGAATTGATGTACGAAGTTTTAAGATAACATGGTAAGACTCTTCAGGATTTACCAGACGTTTTAAGAGTAAAACTTGGATGAGAAAGTAAGGAACTAATGTGCCTTGCTCCTTAAGGGGCTATATAACACCCAACAAAAGAAAGGCTATATGATGCCAAGACCACTTAATGTAAACTTCATAGGGTCCGTATGGTGGCATTGCTACCTAAACTCTTTGAAATAAGGTGAGTTTGGTTGCTTTGTCTGAAATATTTGAGATAAATATATTGGTTCATGTCCAGCTTTAGGTATCTGGAAGTTTCCATTCCGAATTAAGTTTGTCTTACATGTATTGAAATGCTTTGTCGCGTATTTCATCTCTTGAAAGATTTTGATCCTTACTTGTGTGGTTATTGCAGCACTATGATGGTGACGTGGAGGAACTCTGTCTTGATTTTACAGTAACTGAAGAATCATTTGGGAAACGGCATGTCATTGAGCTTAAGCCTGGTGGAAAGGATACTACTGTGACAAACAAGAACAAAATGCAATACATTCATGCAATTGCTGATTATAAGCTTAACCGACAGGTTTATATTTCATTCCGGTTCAACTAAGGAAAAGATATTGTTTTTGAATAATTTACTATTACTGGTGAGAAAAAATTACCTTGTTTCAATGTTGAACTGCAGATATTTCCTTTTTCAAATGCATTCTATAGAGGGTTAGCTGATCTCATATCACCATCCTGGCTAAAATTGTTTAATGCAGGTGAATTTAATCAGGTAACTCCCTCAGTGCATGGGTTTGCTTGTAATTCTAGTGAATGTGAATGTATGACTGCTGGGTGCATTTCTCTATGATTGTACTCATATAAAATATGTTTCACTTGTAACCTAATGTGCCAATTAGTCTTATGCTCAATATATTGATCATCTTAAAACGTGTAAGTTTAAGTAGTCCCTTTTTTTTATTCCAAAAGTAGAAAAGTAAAACCATAAAAATGGACTATCATTTTTTGTACTTTGTTCTGTCTTTGGTTTATATCTGGCTGATAATGTGATAATTTGGAAAAAAATATCAATATGAATGGCTTTAAAAAGGGTAGTAGAATTGTTCCTCACTTGCAGCGAATTTGAAGGGGAAAACCAGAGTTTTATTTGTTGATCAATGTTGGAAGGGGGGTCGAACTTGTGACCTCTTCCAACGTTGGGAAGAGAAGCCATTAACCAAGAGCTATTTGGCAAGAAGAAAAATGTTGAAATCTGACAATAGGGACCACTGGAATTAAAATATAATAGTCACTTTAACTAAAGGATCCCTCTGTAGAGTTATTCTATCCCCAGATTTTCTGGGTGGGAAATAATTATAAGTTTTCTATCTTGATTTTACCTTTAAAATATGTTCATAATGGCAGTGTAACTGGTCATTACGGTCCAGTATTAAGTCCTCAAATTCACATTTCCTGTAAGATTGCTGAACTTTCATGCACATGAGTTCAGTTGGTGTCAAATACTGATCTATAATTACTTTATGCAGTTGCTTTCAGGTGGAAACCATGACATTGATGTTGATGATTTAAGGAAGAACACAAGGTACACTGGTGGTTACTCTGACGGGAGCCGAACGATTAAAATCTTTTGGGAGGTATTGACTCATCTTTTGAGGTTGAATGAGCCTATATAAATTCGTGGAATTAGGTTTCCTTGTTTTAGGAACTTACACTAGTGGTTTCTCCAAAATGGTTCTTGTAAAATACATGTTCCCTTTTGTTTTGAATGAATCAATATGGAGTTCTGTATTTGTGGCCTATTATTTGTTACACATTCAAGACCCCATATGCTCATATAAACTTATTATGCTGTCTCTCTCTTCCCAACATCTCAGTGCTGGTTCATGTCTCACTATCAGAAAAGAAGCAAGTTAACTTTCATCATTATCTGATTTTTGAATGAACAGTCATATTATTCGTTTTTCATAATTGAAGGTGGTATTTGTTGTTTAATAGTGCCCATTTGTTATTTGAGATGCCTACAATCCTTTTATGTTTTATTGAGTTTCTTCATACCATTACCACAGGTAATGAAAGGTTTTGAACCTAAAGAACGTTGTATGCTTCTAAAATTCGTCACCAGTTGTTCTCGAGCTCCATTACTTGGATTCAAGCACCTGCAACCTACTTTTACAATCCATAAGGTATCTTAATTGATCTTACATCTACATATATGTATGAGTATATACAATCAATTTATCAAACTTCCTCAAGAATTTGGTCTTATATAGGTTGCATGTGATATCCCTGTCTGGGATACAATGAGAGGACATGATGTTGAGCGGCTTCCATCAGCCTCAACTTGCTATAATACTCTGAAGGTACAATAAGGGAGAAATACCCCCTATCCCTTCTAATTTATCAATAACATTACAAAGGACGGGGTTCAGAAATGCTACTAGACTGCAACGTATATCTGTGGGCCCATTATGCTCTCTTTTTTTCCAGCTACAAATAACACTTATTTTTTTCATCCTATGTGATGCCTACAGCTTCCAACTTACAAACGTCCAAGCACTTTGAGAGACAAACTTCTATATGCAATCAGTTCCAATGCAGGATTTGAACTTTCCTAAGGTCTCAGCTAATACCTTTTTCTTCTTGCCTTACTGAACCTTAATCCTATCTTGTACCAACAGTATTTCTCACCAGTTACATACTGAACTCAGGTGAATTTTGATTTTCCTTGATTGTACGGATTTTTAAAGGCATAAAATATTACATATAGGTCATACCCATCTTGGCAGAGAATAACCCATAACCTCATATTCTTGTCCAGATTAGTCATTCCAGAGAATCCAGACAGAAGATAGAAGATATTAGAAACGGAAGAGAAATACTTTAAATTATCTGATAAGATGATAACTACACCCAATGATTGCCTTATAAGTTTTCATTTTTCCTTTTCATGTATAAAAAGGTTTGGCAAATCATTGAGTAAGCATCAGTTATGTAGCTTCATTTTCATGCACGGGATTTACCTTCACTAACTTAGAATCTGTTTACAGATTACAGAACTGCTTCACGATCTTATTAACACTAGGGATCTAAACACATGAACTTTCATAGTGAGAACATCGAGTGGCATTCTTACATGAATAGCAAAGCAACTTCACATTATGAGGAAACTAAATTCCTGAACTAAAGCCACTAAGTACCAATATATTATCATATTACATTATATAAGATAAAAAGAGTGCAGTAGTATTAGATTATGCCACTTTGGAAATAGATTCAAGATATGAGGTCAAAACCCTGTTGAAGTAGATCTCCAGCTAAGACCTCATTAGCAGCTTCAGAGGGATGGAATCCATCCCAAAACACATAACCAGTCGCATTGGTACATGTTCCTACAGACCTAGAGTTGCAAAGCACAGAGGTCTCTAATATACCTGTTCCACAACAAGCTCTTCTAGACTCAAAGAACCCTGTCACATTACATCACAGAAATATTAGAAAATCACTACGTTTAGCTCAAACAGATTTTTTATTATATTCATGTAGTGGTCTTGCTTTGTGAATGCTGATTGCTGAATGATGGTTTAATGTGTAAGTTAAAGAGGAAATGTATTTGTGATAGAGGAAATATATTTTACAAGATGCCAAAGAGGAAGCTGAGAATTTTTCCCTTAATATTTATTATCTAGAACTACTTTTGTTCTTAAGCAACGATTTGGATGGGAGGGGAGAGAACTTTGTATTCAGTAAAATGTCAAAAATTAAACATTAACATCTTTTATTTTCTCTAGATAATGAAATTTTGTAACTAGTATAGTTTTTATTTTGTCGATTGGTTTACTAATCAACCGAGAGGTGCTTTACCATTATCACCAGGATTCATAATCATATCCAGAAGAGGCTGGAAGATATTGAAGACCACAAGCTTGAGGCCTGGAAGCCTATTCTTCAAATCTTGAGATGTGCTGTTTAGCTTATTGTTGAAATAAATGGCATCTTGGTTTAACCTTGGGACACATTCGTTGGTTCCAGAGCCAAACATTGTGATTGCTGCTGGCAAACACCCAATTGGTGGTAAGTTTGTGACTCCAATCCTTCGTGCTCCGAGTGCATACAAATTCTGTCAATGTGCTGCTTATGTCATGAGTGTATTTAAAGAAACAGATAGACTGATGTACAATTTGCTGTATCAAACATATCCACTATTATCATCATGCAAATCTATTTCTATATGATCACTATGCATTTAAATCGGTTCTGTTTCACATACATTTAGGTTTGGTCAGCAAACATCATTCGGTAATGTGATTATTTCTTCTTTTTTCGGGATCATGGACAAGACCAATAACTAGATATAGCAAAGATCTGACCAGGTTTGATACTAATTGTTACGTAAAAATAGTTGAGAGGGATGCAATATGATGTTTTGTTTAGAAAAAGCGCTTTTCCATTTATTTCCAGATAAAGAGAAAGTAAATAGTATATAATCTGAGTTGTGGAGTGACCTGAATGAAAGTGGAGTATGATCTAATGAGAATGTTTGAGAACTGGTCAGGTGAGTAGATTCTAAGAAGGGGATTGATATAGTAGTTTTGAATGAAATCACTGGTCCCTGCGCTTAGAAGGTGGATGGCACCAGAGAATATGGCACTGGTGTTGTTGCTACCCACCATACTCACCACTTCATTCTGATACTGCCTATAGTAATTCAGTTGCCAGGTCAGCGAAAGTGTATTCTGCAAAACCAACAGTGATCAGCATGAGAGAGAGAGGGAGGAGGGGAGAGAGTTTTTACTGCTTACATATAAGAAAGGTGTGTAATCCAAATAGCCAGAAGCAGCTGATGCAAAGTTGACTCCGGTCAGGAGGTTCTGCCCTTCGGCTTCTGGGCTAAGGTAAGCAGGCGGGTATGAGGTGAATCCTAGATATTCAGCTGTGAAAGGCAGTGCTGAACTAATTATCTTCAAGCAAAAGGGAGGATAAAAAACAGTTGGTAAAAAGTTTTTTTACCAGTGAAGTCTGTGGTAAGCTTTCCATTGCAGAATCTTCCAGTTGGTCTATGAGTCACAAAGTCTCTTCCATAAGGAGGGAAGTTTGCCTTGATGGGTGTAGTGAGGTTGTTGTTGTTGCCCGCATCAGCAACAGAGTCCCCAAAGATGATAAGAGCAGGAACCAGAGGGTCTGCCCAAGCCGCTGCGAAAACCAGCACAAGAATGCTCAAGAAAGCCAGGAGTTCACTTGAAATCCCCATTTGCTTTTGTATGTTCCAACAGTGAAAAACTCACTGGCCAAACACAGAAGGGATATGGAAGAAAAGGTTGGGTTGAGTGAATGAAAAATGAAGAGGGCAGGTGGGGGGCAATTTAAGGAGAACAAACAGTACCTACATATCTCATTTTATGAAAGTTGCTCTCAGGTTTAAAAAGCGGTACAAAGCTGCCATTTTCTGGTAAGTAAACACGTTTAGTGCTTATGATATTTGTCCTATTTGTTAGCCTGTTGCAGTGAAAGTGCCATCATTTTGTCCATTTTCTGGGTTTGTTTTGAGGAGGGACAAATGGTTTAGTTAAAGCATTAAAAACTTTAAGAAAGCTTATGGAAAAATATTGGCCTCTTGTAAACTCCTCACGTTATACATCATTCAGGTGCCGTGATCTGGTTGTATCGATGAATCTCTCTACCTTTTGAGAATCTATCAGTGTCCAGAACAAAAGTTGGTACACCAAGTGTTGTAATACAAGCGGAGGGACAATGAAAAATATATTCTCTCTACTTATACTATGGCAAGTGGTGTAATGACTTGTGTTTCGAGTTTCTTGTCCATTTTTAGCGAAGGGCCTAGTCTTATAGAGACAGCTTCCTCATCAACGCTCATGTCCAAACTTACGGTAGCTTTTCTCGACATCCTTAATCTTCATAGATGTTGCAAGAGATGTGTACGAATTTACAAATCTTATTTGCTGAATTGATCACTTTCTAGTATTTGATCGATATGCTGTCAATATTTAATTTTTTTAATGTAAACAATAATAACCATTTTAATCAATATGCTAGGAACAAATTTTTTTTAATCACGAGAACAGATTTTTGATCAATATCCATAAATCATTTTAATCCTCAAAGTTCAACTGGGAACAAATTCTCCGGTTGTAAGATGTGATTGTAAGATAGAGGTTCATGGGCAAAGGGGTAGAAGAAGATCTAGGAAAAATTGAAAATAGACCTTAAAAAAAGATTTGGACTACTTTGACCTAACGGAAGACATGATACAAGACCGAGCGCAGTGGCGTTCTAAAATTCATATATCCGACCCCACTTAGTGGCATAAGACTTTATTTGTTGTTTGTATTTTTATTAATCACAAGGAAAGATATAGGAAGAAAGGGTTATACACCACGTTTCATGGAAGTTGCCGTCGTGTTTAAGAGGGGGTAAAGCTTTTGTTAGAGCACCTCCAGCGGGGGAGGTTGCTCGGGGGCTGTGGATCAAACAGTAGCAAATTGCTGGGGGGATGAGCTCCAGCGTATGGAAGCCCGAGCAACAGGCGAGGCTCGAGGAGCAGGCCCGTCGAGGATTGCCAGCCCGAGAGCCCGAGGGTTGCGTCAGGCGCGTGCGTTTCACGCGCGCGTGGGCGCGAGTCGTCCGACAAAAAAACAGGGCTGGGGCCCGCGATTTCAGTTTTGAAAAGTAACCGTTGGGGAAGCCACGTGGCTTCCCCATGTCTGTTCGATTGAAACGGTCATATTTTATGGACCGTTGGATTTCCAACGGTAAAAAACATTTAAAAATCTCATTTAATTTCATCCGTTTGATCTAAAATCAACGGTTCACGTTATTAGGCTTTGTAAATTATATATAAAAAAAAGAAAAAACTGTTTAAAAATCTAAAATGTTACCGTTGTGACATGTGGCACAATCTGAAGTGTTGGAATTAAAATTTTTTTAAATCCAACGGCAAAGATTAATTAGGTGAATAAAAATTTAAAAAAAATGTAAAAAAATTCTTAAAAATCCGAAAAAAAATTATGAAAAATTATAAAAAAATTTGATTTCACTTCACCTATAAATACCTTCTCATTATCTTCTACCCTACACCACAATTTCATATTTTCTCAACTACTTTCAACCACATTCCTATCTTTCTTTCAAAGTTTCAATCCAATTTTTTTTCCAACAAAATGACTACTCAACCAGGTACGAATTGGACGCTTCTTGAAGATGTTGCGTTGTGTACTAGTTGGGTTCAAGTTACTCATGATTCGATTACGGGTAATGAGATGCAGTTGCGAGAAATGTGGAGTCTTATTCATACCAATTATCTTGAGAAAATGGGTGGGCAAAGAACTAAAGAATCGATGTCCAGTCGTTGGAAATTACTTAGTCAATCGTTTAGTACGTGGAGAGACGCCTTGGCACAAGCTAGTGGTAATCTTCGAAGTGGGGAAAATTTAACGGATCAGGTAACAATATATTATTTATTTGTTAGCTACTTTCATTATATTTATTTGTTTGTATTATTTATTTGTTATCTTCTTTCATTATAATTATTTGTTAGCTACTTTCATTATATTTATTTGTTTGTATTATTTGTTACCTACTTTCATTATAATTATTTGTTAGCTACTTTCATTATAATTATTTGTTTGTATTATTTATTTGTTACCTACTTTCATTATAATTATTTGGTTGTATTATTTATTTGTTACCTACTTTCATTATAATTATTTGTTAGCTACTTTCATTATATTTATTTGTTTGTATTATTTATTTGTTACCTACTTTCATTATAATTATTTGTTAGCTACTTTCATTTATAATTATTTGTTTGTATTATTTATTTGTTACATACTTTCATTATAATTATTTATTTGTTACCTATTCTCATTATAATTATTTGTTTGTGTAGGAACTTCAAGCACAAGCTTGGTATGGTGCCAAAACCAAAAGCAAAAACAAAACATTCACCCGGTTTGAATGTTGGAATATTGTCAAAGATTGTCCTAAATTTAGAGTTGTGCATGTCGGTCCAGAAGTTTTCATGAACAGCACCCCTCTACACTCTACACCTGAGCATGCCTCGCATGATCATGATGAAGATGATGAAGAAGTGCCTGAAACGCCCCCCGTTGAACAAGCGTCGGGGTCGACCCGTTATCCAATTAGGCCTCAAGGTAAGAAGGCTTCAAAGAGAAAAGGTAATGCTTCCAAGAATGATTATGCAAAGTATATGGAAGATCTTGCCCGCCAAGGTGAATTGAATTTGGCCCGGGAAATGGCTAAATTTGAGGCTGATAAGGCTAGAGAGGATGCAAAAGCTGCAGCTTTTGAGAGAAAATTTGAAGCTGATGAGAGAGAAAGAGAACTACTTCGGCAAGAAAGGGAACATAGAAGAGAAGAAAGAATGGCTGAACGAGATCGTGACATTATGAAGGAGCCTTTAGAAGGGAAGTCTCCAGACTCTAAATATTTTTGGAAGTCAGAGAAAGCGGATGTGGTGCGAAGGATGCGTGCAAGAGAAGCGAGAGCAAGAGGAGATGGTCCTAGCACCACAAGAGAAGATTATCCTAGCATGACAAGAGAAGATCATCCTAGCACCACAAATTGGTTAGGTGATGGTTATCATCCATTCACGAACCCATAATTTTCCAATCAATTCGGGTTGTAATTTCTTATTCGGGTTGTAATTTCTTATTCATTGAATAGAGTACTTTATGTTGTTTCCAATTTATTGAACTTAGTACTTTATTCAAAACACATTTAAACACACCAAATAAAATAACATCAACACACCAAAAAAACACACCAAATAAAAACAAACACCAAATAAAATAAAATTACATTTCAACTCACTAAATGAACTAAAAAAACACACCACATAAAATAAAATAAACACACCAAATAAAAACAAACACCAAATAAAATAAAATTACATTTCAACTCACTAAATGAACTAAAAAAACACACCACATAAAATAAAATAAACACACCAAATAAAAACAAACACTAATGAACTTAAGTATCGTCAGCACCCCTCAATTCCCACTGGTGCTCTATCAAGTCAAGTTGGCGGGCATTGTGCATATTTGACCTTTGAAGTGCAGTATATCGTTGGATGATCCTTTCATTGTAACATCCATCCCTTTCTAATGGCTCATGTTGCACGGGCTCATCGGTGGCGTCATGAGCACAATATATACGTGTTCTTGAATTGTTCATCGTGTCTAGCTCATATTCATCAACGGCTTCATAATCGTACTCATCTTCCACAATCATGTTGTGAAGAATGATGCACGTCATCATGATGGATCGAAGCGACTCTACATCAAACAATCTGGCAGCATCCCTGATGATCGCCCAGCGAGCTTGGAGGATACCGAAACAACGCTCCACATCCTTCCTGCACCCTTCTTGACATCTTGCAAAGTGTTTTTCCTTTGCACTGCGCGGACGTGGCACTGTTTTGACAAATGTTGACCACCTTGGGTAAATGCCATCAGCTAGGTAGTATGGCCCGTCGTACATACGTCCATTGACTCATACGTGACTTTTGGTGCCTTTCCTTGCAGGACATCGTTGAACACTGGGGATTGGGCAAGGACGTTGAGGTCATTTTGAGCTCCCGGAACCCCGAAAAAGGCGTGCCAAATCCATGTATCAAAAGATGCCACCGCCTCCAAAATGATACTTTTTGATCCTTTTCTGCCCCCATAAGCGCCTTGCCATGCACTTGGACAGTTTTTCCAAGTCCAGTGCATACAATCAATGCTTCCAATCATCCCTGGAAAACCTCGCATCTCGCCTTTCTTCAGAAGCCTTTGCAAGTCCATATGAGTAGGTATCCGGAGGTACTCTGCGGTGTAGATAGATTCGATTGCCGAACAAAACCTCATGAGGGACTCAAGAATGGTTGATTGTCCCATCCTCGTTATCTCGTCCACTTGGTCTGCAGCTGCTCCATATGCAAGCATCCGCAAGGCAGCAGTAATTTTTTGCTGAGGCAGGAGACCCATAGCACCAAAAGCATCCGGCTTTTGCACAAAGTAAGAATCATGGTTGCAAACAGCGCCCATGATTTTGTTGAACAAATGTCGTTCCATTCTAAAACGACGTCGGAAGTATGTATCAGGGAATGCACTGTTACGGACAAAATAATCGTCCAAGAGCTCCTGACCTCGTCGTTGCCTGTTTCTATCAATGTTTACAGCACGGTTGGGCCTGTAGATATGAGCCACAGCTTGGACGACTCGACGGGATTGTGAGGCTCCTGCCATTCTTGATTCGTCATCTCTCCGTCTACGCTCGTCATCCTCTTCCATCTCATTTTGGGCCCAATCCCCAACATTGAACATTCCTTGTGATTGGTTAAACAATTCTTCCTCTTCTTGCTCGATTTCCCACATCATCTTTGAAGAAGAAGAAGAAGACATTGTAAGAAGGAAGCAGAAACTATGAATAATGATAGGGATTTTGGTGAAGAAGGAAGAAAAAACTATGAATAATGATAGGGATTTTGGCGAAGAAGGAAGCAGAAACTATGAATAATGATAGAGATCTTGAGAAAATTGGTGTGAGATTTATGAGGATGAATGGGGGATTATATGGAGGATTCAGAAGGGATTAGGTTGTAGATAATGCCACGTGGCATGCCGTCATTCGTTAAAAATCTGGTGGAAATCTATCCTCAAAGATTGTAATCGGATTGTGACACGTGGCACGACGTGATTGGTTAAAAATCTTATCAGAAATCCATCATCAATAATTGTCTTTTCAGATAATGACATGTGCCTTGACACAACGATTAAAAATCTTATCGGAAATCCATCACCAATAATTTTCTTTGCGGATAATGACACGTGGCGCAACGAGAACGATTAAAAATCTTATCCGAAATAACAAATATAATTATTTTGAATTATTTTATAAATACAAAAATACAAAAATTTTATTGCTATTGGCTTTTCGGATAATGACACGTGGCGCAACGAGAACGATTAAAAATCTTATCCGAAATTACAAATAAAATTATTATGTATTATTTTATAAATAAAAAAATACTAATATTTTATTGCCAATTGCCAGGGCTATTCAGTGCAGGGGTGGAGATGCAAAAGGCAATTGCCAGGGGAATGCACTATTTATTAAGGGCAGTTACTGTTCACTAGGTGGATTAAATAGTGAATTGCCTGGGGGGAGGGCTCCTACACTGGAGTTGCTCTTAGCCTCCTCTTGCAGGGATGCCATCATCGTGTCAATAATGTAGGTTTGTTCTGGAAGGGCAAATGATATAGTTAAAGCATCAAACACTTTTGAGTGTCACGAATGAACGAATTGCTGGTGGTATGAATGAGTTTGTGGTTAAACATGTCCCAACTCAATACCTTGAAAGCCAATTATTGCTTCAACCCTTCAGGTACACATTTGTCAATGGCAGGCCTGTAGACTCGTTGGGATCACTGGTCATTGTTTAAGTGTGGAAATATTCCACTTCAACCATATCTGTGAGAAAAGAAGAGTTTAAATATCCTAAACCCCACTCCAACTAACACCGAGGCTTTTGTGATAAAATCTCACACCTGACGGATGGTGGTAATTAACAAGTTGGGCACAGTATTAGTGTTGTTGGAATTGGGCATTTAGCTAGTCTCTCTGATAATTCTACAATAAGTATGGATACCTATGGTGTGGTTTGGATCCAACCAAGGTTGATCGCGGTGGTGCTTATATTGTAAAGCAGGCAGCAAAGGGTGTAGTATATATTGAGGTTTCTAATGCAGTTGGCGTCCCAGAACCAATATCAGTGCATGTTGACACCTTAAAAACCAATATCAGTGCATGCTAGATATTATTAAGGAGCAATTTGACTTTAGGCCGGGAACGATTGCCACCAACCTTGGTTTGAAAAAGGAGGCAACCTCAGGTACCAGAAGACTGCTACTTTTGGTCACTTTGGTCGCGATGATCCAGACTTTACTTGCGAGACGGCGAAGCTCCTCAAGCCCAGGGCTTAAAAAAGAAGCATAATTTTGAAAACTGTACACGTGAGATCAAAGTTTCTCTCATCTTGTGGCCTAAGGGGTTCTATTCATGCCAAGAAAACTTCACTTGAACGCTTTTGTTACTGAGATTTATAATTAAAGCATCTTTTACAAAGACTTCATATGAAGGTAGATATCAGTACAATTTACAGGTTACTGATTTCAGTTAAAGGAGAAATTGGCCCTCCCTGAGACATGTTATATGTTAATTCAAAGTCGAATATTATGTGTTGATGCACTAGAGCAAGACTTCCTTGGAACGTGATGCTCCTCTGCATAATCCGAAACAGAATTTCTTCCAAAACACGTAACTTGTCCATGCCTTTCTTTCTCATCCAATCTTCCTCTTCCCTTCTCATTCCCTTCCACCCATCTCTTAAGCCTTCGGAATAACTTTTTTCTTTTCGGATGCTCTTGATCGCTGCTCATATTTCCAAAGCACTGCTCACACTTTCCAATTTCTGCTCTTCCTTCCAAATTTATTTCCAGATTATTATCCTTCTCTTGAGCCTGCTGCTCTAGTTGCGCTTGATTTCTCATCAACTCCTGCCTTAAGCAAGCATTGCTCCACCTCAAGTAAATCAGTTCCTTAATTTCAGCTGCACGATCCTTTTTCAGATTCTCCAACTCCTTTTCGAGGCCTGTATAGTCCTCGATTTTGACCCCTTCTCCTTCAGTCTGCATTTTTTGATACCTCAAAATGGTTAGACTATCCATTTCCGGGAAGCAATATATATGTTTGTTCTTTATTCTTTTGACAGGTATTAAATTATTGCTCATCTAATTGCAATTAGCTAAGTTGTTTGATTATTATAAACCAAAGGAATCTGAACTTTTGCAATCTAAAGTGATGCATGCATTAGTAACTGTGATCTCTATGCTTTGAAGAAGAGTGTTTTCACCTTGGAGATTGAAGCCGCCGATTTTTCTGCCAAGGCAAGCCTTGCCAAGAGCCCCTTTTTCTCATCTTGCACTCGCTCCAAAACCGCTCTCAATTCCCCAGTTTCATACTCCAATTTCTTGATAACCTTTGCCTTTGTTTCTTGCGCATCATGGATTCCCAAAGCTTCTGCTTCCCTAGCTTCAAGTTTCGAGTCTTGTTCGCGTATTACATGATATTGCCTTCTTGCTTTCCTCAAAAGCTTCTTTACCTTCCTCTGAAGCAATCCATTTTCTGATTTCCAATACTCCATTTGCTCCGAAGCTCTCAAACATTCTCCAACCAATTTCTCAAGCCCTTGGCTCTCAGCCTCCATGGATGAAGCTTCTTTCTCCAAGAACTCAACACGAGCCACTTCCAATAACAACATATTCGAAAGCTCCATAAGAACAGATTCTTGCTCTTTCAAGTTGCAGTAGCGTATAAACTGCATCTCCAAATCAGATTCTCTTTTCTGAAGCTCATCAAGTCGGAGTCTTAGGCACGAAATCTCTTCTTCCAATACGTGTTTATTATCTTGAATCTCCAAACATTCCGTTGAAAGCATACATGCAGAGCTGAAACTATGAAAAACATCCTCATCTCTAAACTTCCGAGAATTGGCCTTGAGGTAACTCACCTGATCATCAGTTCCTGTTGACGACCCTTTCAGATTAACGCTTCGGTTAGCCATAATCTTGGCACAGATGAAACCAGCCACTGACAAAGCTAAAGGAATCACAGCTGCTTTCAGCACTGGCTTTATGATGATATCTGCCTTTGATGTTGAGCTCTCCATCCTAAAAAACCAACTTGATGCTCGTGCTAGGCTGTTGGATGATCGAATTCAGATCACGATATGAAATCACAACGAAACTTGATTAGTTTCTTGAATGTCAAGGCTTTACTTCTTATGGACGTAATCAAACAATGTGAGTTTTGTTATATAAAGCTGTTAGGATTATTCTTTAGCTTTGTGTTTTGTGCTTAGCCTTCCGTAAAGAGAGGTAGAGGGGGCTTTCTGTTGCCTTTCTATTACACTATCAGGCCTTTATCTCACTTTTATACAACTTTCTTGGTGGAGTTTGGATTTGGAATCTAATTCCTTCTCTAGTATTATTTCCGCGAATGCACACGTGGGTGTTTAGTAACATATGTTTCTTTTTTCCTTTTTGGATACGAGCGACATGGGGTGCGACGTAATTCCCAACTCGGAACTTATGTACAAGGCTGAATGCTCTCTAACAAGTTACACCCCCCTTGCCAAGGTCTAAAATATCGGTGATATCGGAAATATCGATAGTCCAAAAACACGGAAATTTCAATGGAAATATCGGGATATTATCGATATCGATAAAAATTGAATAAAAACCACGGAAATTGTAAGAAAAACTTGGAAATTTTTATTGAAACTTTGCAGGATGTTTATTTAATTAATTATCTATTAGTTTATAACAAAAAATTGGAAGGAAATGCATTGCATGATGGATTTAACTGATTTAAGTTGATTATATAGCGAGCTGGCAAACATTGTAGAAAATATGTAGTAATTAATGAAAGAAGTTTAAACACACCATAATCATTTATATATAATCAATTAGTACAATATTTAGAGCAAGTCCACCGGAGAGGACATTGCCCAGCACACAGTCCAAAAAACAGCCCAGCACCATGTCCATTACCTCCAGCCCGCGCAACAGCCTGGGGCCCAGCCCATGCTGGTCTCTGGGCCAGCTCAAAATTGACTGACCAAGAAGCTGGGCAAGTGGCCACGTGGCAACTTTCTAGCTCTTGGATTTGAATATTTTTCAAATCCAACAGTCCAGATTAATTAACTATATTAAAATTTATTAAAAATTATAAAAAAATATAGAAAAATTATAAAAAAATACAGAAAATTTTTAAAAATGTTATTTTTTTTTCTATAAATAATAAAGTTTGTGGTTGAAGAATAAAGTGTATTTGATGAGTTTATGTAATTTCATTTTAGTGTGTTTTTTTTATAGTTTATTTGATGAGTTTATGTAATTTTATTTTAGTGTGTTTTTTTTTAAGTTTATTTGATGAGTATGTAATTTTATTTTAGTGTGTATTTTTTTTTTTAAGTTTATTTGAAATTTTATCCGAAATTGATTAAAAATCTTATCCGAAATAAACTTAAAAAAAAAAACACACCAAATAAATGTGCTGGGTGCTAGCGCATTTTTTTAGGGGTGGAGATGCCTTGGCCTATTACTGTTCACTCCAGTATATTACTGTTCACTTGAGTAGATAAATGCGCTGGGTGCTGGCGCAAAGTCCTTAGGGGTGGGTTGCTCTTACACTTTATACATTGCTTGGTAAGATACATGAGTGACTTAGGGCTGGTTTGGTATTCTGTGCTTTGAAAAAAAGCTGTTGTGAGAATAAGCGGCTGTGAAATAAATCAGCAGAGTGTTTGGTAAACTTTTTTGTAAAAGTGCTTTTAGAAAGAAAAAAAAAAACAATTTGATAATTGGTCTTTTCATTAAAGGAGCATTGTAGCTCCTTGTGCTTTGAAAAAAAAAGTCAGTTTTTTAAAGCTGCAAATAGCAGCTTCAGCTTTTTTCTTTGATTTCAGCTTATTCTCACAGCAACTTTCAAAATAAGCCCTTTTTTTCAGTTTACCAAACACCTAAAACCCTCATAGCTTTTTTTCATGGGTGCTTTTTTTTAAGCACCTCACTCCCAAACCACCCCTTAGTACCACATAGAGTTTCTATCAAGGTCTAAAATATCGATGATATCGGAAATATCGGTAGTCCAAAAACATGAAAATTTCGATGGAAATATCGGGATAATATCGATATTTTAGACTATCTTGCAATACAATAACATGTTTGATAACATTTTGTAAAACAGTTTTTTATTTTTCAGATACAAAAATATGTGTTTGGTAATTTTTTATTATTATATTTTTTTTTTAAGAAAGAACACAGAGAACAATATTTAACTAAAATTATGTAAAAGATCAAATTATGCAAAAGAAATTATAAAGAACGTAAGAAAAACAAAGCCAAAGTTTTGGGAAAAGATCAGAAAAAACTATGTACACCACAACCACCTTACCATGGCCATCACAACCGGCATTCCAACTATAAGTATTGTCGCCGCCAACACTCTACTACCACCATGATCACCCCGCCACCTCTATCATCACCTCAATCCCCAACCACCTCCCAACAATTATGCCACCTACACCTTCTAACCATCATTGTTAACAACATCCACATCCACATCACCATCTCCACCGCATTTCCCCCTTCCACCACCACCACCTCCCAACAGTTCCATTCCCACGACCACGCTCACCATCATTGTTAACCCCCCCTCTGACCATGGCCACCACCACTTTCAACATCATTGCCACCATTATCCCCACCACCTTTTAACAACTCCATTACTGGCCACTACCACACTTATTGTCATCACCACTCCTGCCACCATCACCAACTCCGCCGCCTCCCAGCACCATTGCCAATGCCCCGTTTTCTTAATCTTGGGACCAAAATAGGATTTTACAAACCGTGAACACAACATGCACAACAATATGACAGAAATCCCCTCAACCATATCACTCTGCCAATTGACATGTAAGAAAGATCAATTAACAACAACGATCTTGCCACCCCCTTCGCAAATCCACTAGAAGTACGATGACGTTACTGTCATAGGCGAGATGTGGGAAAACGTCATGGAAATCTGTTTATCTCTAGAAGGAGTCCAACGAAGCCCACTGGCTAGAGAACCTATAAACTTGCCGACATGAAGGCATGTATCAAAGACCTCAAAGAAGCTATTTCTTGTTTTGAAGAGTTGGCTACCCGAATGACGAAAGTAATTGATCTAACCTCCGAGGACCCACCTCAACTTCTTATCCCTGAGGAACATTGTAGGAAATCCAAGAGGCTTATGGGTCTCCCAGTTTATTGTTGAAGTCCATCACCAAGACTAGCTAGCAAATGTAATGTTGGTGCAAAAGATGAATGGAAAGTGGAGAGTATGTGTAGATTTCACGTACTTGAATAAAGAATGCCCAAATGATCTGTATCCACTTCCACAGATCAACCTCTTAGTAGATTCAGTCGTAGGACACAAGCTCCTAAGCTTCATGGATGCTTACTCTGGGTACAAGCAGATAAAGATGTATGAACCGGACATGGAAGCAACAGGTATGTACTACTATAAAGTTATCCTTTGGACTTAAGAATGCAGAGGCAACATACCAATGACTCGTTAATCGGATCTTTAAGGAAAAGATCGAAAACACAATCGAAGTCTACGTAGACAACATGGTTGTCAAAAGCAAAGAGAAGAATGACCATATGACACACCTCCAAGAGTCATTTAACTTGTTCTGAAAATACAACATGAGGCTGAATCCATAAAAGTGTACCTTCGGAGTAACATCATGCAAATTCTTGGGTTACATGGTTACTAAGCATGGAATTGAGGCTAAGATGCAACCAAGAACAAGTACAAGTCTTCTCCATCGACTGGTTTGGATAGCAGCGAGGTTTGGAGATGTATTCTTTAAGCTTCGTGAAGGCTTCTTCGCATTCATCTGTGTATAGTAGACCCTTGCTATTCTTTATTGTCGTAAAGAACCGTTTGCACTTGTTAGTCATGAAAAGAATTTACTGAGGCTACCGCTTACTTTAGACTTTGTATTTTCTTCATGGTTATGGGCGATCTCATCTCTATGATAGCCTTGATCTGGTCTGGAATCCTAAAGACTGATCTCAACTTTGCAGAGGAGCATCAAGAATGCGCTCAAGTTTGACTAACAGCCTATCAACAGTAGATCCGATCATATTACAACAAAAGTGTCAAGCCCAAAAGTTTGCAAATCGAGGACTTGGTCTTAAGAGAAGTTTTTTAGAATACCAAAATCACAAGAGAGGGCAAACTCGGGGCAAACTGGAAAAGACCATACAAGATCACTAAAGTATGAGGCAATAAAACCTATCACTTAAAGCACATAGATGGAACACCGGTCACCAAGAACTAGAACATTGCCAAGCTCCAAAAATATTATCCATGAACACACCATCCTAACTACACGCAGTTTGATTCCCTCCCCAAGATGTGAAGGCAGTCCACTTCGGACCCAATCGCAAAGCCATCGTCTACACGAAGATAAGTCCATGGAGAACTTGTCTCCTCACGCCCCACCATAGACTTATCGTCAAAAGTGATCCCTGGTGTAATTTTTACATCATATCATCTTTTTCTTAGAATTACACCGATGATTTGATTCTCCATCCCGAATATATGTAGTCAATCATTTCCAAATTCAATCATACCCCCTTTTTCAATCAAGCCTATTTTGATTATGAATTAAAAAGTCTTCTTTGAACGTTTATTTCTTTTTTTCTCTTTTACGATGCATGGAACATCTCGTAAGCTTTGAAAACTTTGCACGAATGCAAGTATAAAAAGTTCAAAGTAATATTGTCAGAGGAACCTCCCTTAGCCCAATCTGTCTTGAACGGTTAATAGCTTGATAGACTTGAACCGTAATAAGCACGATAACGGTTGGTTGGCTATAGGCCCAGGCACATAGTGTCCTAACCTGAAGTCCAATGCACCATCCAACCTCTGGAAAGTTTATACAAATAGTAAGGTTGTGGGTTATAACATTCAAACCCGAGCTCTTCGCCAGTCGACAGAATAGTTGAAAGGGCGATCCGGAAATCATTCAAAGGTGGCTCTGAACTCCAACCCCGAGTACAACTACTTCTATCATGAACCAGCATACTAAGCCAAGTATGTTCTGCAACATCATATGTTAGTAGGTTCGAAGAAGGCATCTAGACTAAGTAATCCCTAAGAGAAATTTTATTCCAATGGAGTTCCGATATGCGAAAAGACTTTGGCCAAGCCAACCAAGGTGGTTCGATCAGAAACACTTATGCCTGACACATAGGCTCTAACCAAAGGATTCGAAAAGTGTTTTTTACCCACATGCTGATGACCAAGTTTCCAAAGAACTTTTATTTAAAATTCACTGGAAACGGACATGCGATCTAGTCTAGAAAGAAAATTCCCTTCTCTGACTACGTTGCAAGTAGGCTTGACAAACATGTCATGTTTGTCGTTTTTGTGTAACACCTGCTATCTTAATGGGTTATATTGTGTCACACCCATTATCTTAACCGATTCTTAACAGGTTGGGTCATTTTACCCAACAAGTAAAATGACCTGACTCGTTATGACCCATTAAGAAAAAAAAAAAAAAAATATATATATATATATATATATATATATATATATATATTTTTTATATAAATTTGAACATACCACAATGCCACATAAACATTACTTCAAAACATAAAAACACATTTGTCGTTAAGTACTACATACTCCAAAATAAGAGCTTAATAAAAAAGCATCAATACACTACTACAAAATATCAAATGTCCAAAGATATGAAAAATGAAGGAGTTTTTCTTTTCAAGGTTGTGAAACCTTTCTCAAAAGTTAAAACCTTGCCAATGAAACTCAAAGCTTGCATGTCGTTCTTTTTACAAAATCCTTCAATTTTCATTGATCATCATGGGAAAATAGTATTGGAACTTTGATTTGATTTATTGTCTTCAAAAGTTATATTGATAAGAGAGAGTCCAATTTAGGGTTGAGAAAAACATTGGGCGGCCAAGATTAAATTTCAGCCGATCCAACAATCATCCATTTTCTAAATTTAATTTATATATATATATATATATATATATATATTAACTTTTAGTTCGGTTAGGGATTTAATTATACTGATGTTAATTATACTATTTTTTTTAGTGGTATAAAATTATAATTAATATTTTTCTTATCGTGTAACGGGTACCCACGTGTATACCTATATCGGCCCATTATTTCAACTGGTGCTTATCGGGTTACCCGATAACGACGCGATTCATTATTATGTTGACCCGAAAACCTGTTAATTTCGTGTCGTTTGGTGTCAGATTAACGGGTCATGTCAAAAATTGCCAGCCAAAGACTAGGGCAAGGTAAAAATAGTTGATTATCATTTAATTCTTTCGCAAGTAGCTTCAGACTTAAACTTCTTCAATCCGATAAATGTATTGATAAGCATGGAGTAAAGGGTCCTTCATGAGTTTAATGCTCAATTCCTAGTACCAGAGCAAGGTGGTTCTCTGACTATTGTGATGAGGATCCTTTACTAATGCTAAGTTTGGGAGGTAATATTTTTTCCGAATCAACATTATCAAGGAAGCTTTTTGAGCCATGTCCCAGACCCATAAACTTATTTGCATTCTGCTATGTTGCTTATTTATTTCTTGAAGTACGTTTACTTAGAAAAAATTATCGAATTAAGAATCTCCTCACATATACAAAGACAAAGCAGATAGTCACACAAGCACATGCTCATTGTCCAATTCCCAATAAGAGGGACCAAATAGTTATAGTGTTTGGGGGAGACAAGCTCTCACCCCTAGCAAAAGGAAAATCTTAAGGACAAGGCAACATGTTGGACCAAAATCATTAGTGTTGAAGAGGATACCACTATCAGATCAGTGGCATACTATGCCCATCTTGCTGCATTTCGAGCACGACACTACATTGAGGGCGAGCATTCAGATGGAGATCTGCCACCGTCATCGTCTATAAGCAGAGGAAGAGGAAGAAAGCGTTGATGGAAAACCCCAATGTAACCTTAATACCTCAAAGAGATTGGACTCAGATGCAAATCCTGCATCGTGAGTGCCTGAACGGGATGAATGTTATGGAACAAATCGCAAGAAGTGAAGGACGTTAAGATAGAACTATGGCTAAATAAGGAAACATTTAGCTTTGTTGGACAAAAATCGACAAACAAGAGGAAGGATTTTGGTTGGAGGATTCTCGACATCGAAAGATCAAAGAAGAAATTGACAACGGAAGCATTGGTTAGAACACAAGAGTTCAATAATGTAGAAACGAAAGTGGTTGTGAAACAACTATTTAAAAGCAAATCATTAGAAGATTTCACCGTTGAAAACAAAGAGTTGTGTACCTTGGGATCAATACGTGCAAAGATTGAAGCCAATTAATGAAAAGTGTGGAAAAGCCTGCACACGAAACAGAGGCGTTCATCATCATTGCAGTTGATTTTTCACGATTCTAGAGGTTGAGTTATGGAAACCGAAGCGACTCAACTACCTCGCTTTAATGTTTGAGAACCAAACTAGCTCACAAAGAATCTGAAAACTAAATGGTGCATTTTCCAGCTTACTCCGTAAGGTATGGTCTTTGGTTAACAATTCATCCTTAAAAGGAACGGGTTACCTCTCAGATAAATGGTTAAGGGCAACCGTGGGACCATGACTCTCCTGGGCCGAAGTAAGCCTAATCTGAATACAGTTACCTCAGAAGTCCTGTCATGGACTCACCAGCTTCAGGGCGGAGCTATATCAGACGAAGCAGCGGTGCCATCATCACCAACTTTAGGGCGGAGCTGTATCAGACGAAGCAGCGGTGCCACCATCACCTATTCCGAGACAATACGTGGAGTCCTAGCGACTCCGCTGGATGACCATGCTTGTCCCGTAGGACACGCAATCTAATCCGAATATAGACATAATTAGATCATTTGAGTCTTGGAATTCCTATAATCTAAGAATTGGTGTGCGCTATAAGTAATCATAATTGCTAAGAGGATGCAATATCTACTGCTAGATATCCTCTAGGAGATTCTCCCAACTTAGAACGAGGATTCTATTCTATAAAGGTCTCTTTCTCCACATTGTAACACACCCATCTAGGGTTCATCTATTGTATTGCCAATCTAAATACTTCAATTCACTAATCCATTGCTTGAGTCTAAAATCAGTCACTAACTTGACCGTCGGAAAGCCTTTGGCCAGCACAACCCCCTCCCTCTGAGCTAGTCTCAGGCTTGCTCACGGTTGTTTACTGTTTTGCAGGTTACTCGAGTTTGTGCTTAATCACCACTCATTGTGGTGCACGAATTTGGTTCCAACAGAATGGTTCCGTCGCACAAAGGCCTTTTCATCTTTATCAGGACAAGAGCTCTCCATTTCTTGCAATTCATCATTTTCATCAAATTCACTTTCTTTCTCTTTCTCCAAAATTCATCCACTGTAAACTGATCGGCTACTCTTTAGCATCCACCTACAACATCTCTTCCCAAATTTCTACATCTCTCATAGTCCCACAAAGATATTACATTTATTCTTAATAATTTTGAAGTTGTGAAATTTGTAATTAAATCCTGTGTTCTTAGTTTATGTTGTGAATTTGTTATATATATTGTGAATTTGTTTTATAAATATTGTGAATGTATTCTTGATTAGTATGTTTTAATATTTGTGAGAATTTTGTTTAAAAAAATTGGGGAACTTGTTGAGGGATAGGTTTGGAATGTTGAGATATGGGTTGTATGGCCGAGTTGGGGAGGGGGAGAGGTGGTGAAGGGGACAGGTTTGGGGATGAAAAAGGGTTTGGGGACAGGGAACGCTGGAGAGGGGTACATGTTTGGGGAAGGGGACGAGTAGAGAGGGAGATGGTTGGGGAGGGAGATTAGTGGGGATAGAGACGGTTGGGGAGGGGGACAGGGTGGGAGGGGGTACAGGGATTGAGGAGTGAGGGTACGACGATGGGTGATATGGTCAAGATAAGTTTTTGTTATATTACAATTTTTTAGGAAATTTCTAGAAATTTTTTAGATAGATACCTAGGCGCCTCATTGTCGTCACCATTTTTCTTGGCTAATGACTCATGGTTGAATATGCACAAGTCATGGGCGTCCAGCATCCCCACAGGTTCGTTCAATGTTGAATTACACAATACGTGTACTCATATGCCTTAATTGTCTTTTGACTACCCATAAATGGAGGAACATCTCCTCCGAAGTGAAGCAAGCCCTAATGGTAGAGCTCTCATGAGTTATTTTTTTAAATTTAATATTTTAATTATGATAATTACTAAATTACCCTACTTTTATGACTAAACTTGTTTTTGGTCTATTTCAAATCAATTTCAATATTAATGTAGGAGACTCAAGTACGTTGGACTACGTTAATCGGTTGTGGACTAAGAGATTTCAGAGAGTGGATGTTCAAGCTACACTCCCAGTACAAGAATTTTGCAAGTCATGAAGAAGCTCTACCCATCCACCCCATGAATTAGCAAATAGGATGGACTAGTGAGAGTGGCTTTGTGGTTATTTTCAGAGTTTATAAATTCTAGCATCTTCCATGGAACGAGTGAAGCTGTTTATTATCCGGAATAATATTTTCTTTCCAATAATGTTGTACGAACTTTGGTATTAATTAAATAAATTTGTTTAATTTTATGATATTAATATAATAATAGTTAATTATTTTTTTAAATTAATGTAGACGACCATTTCCGTCGGCCAACGACATCAACTAATTTTTTATCTTCAGTTAAAGCATGTCGTCGGGCAAAGTTGACAAAAATTATTTTTATAAATATTTAGTTTTTGCGCAACGATAAGTTTTCGTTGAGTGAAACATTGTCCGCAGGGCCTCGACGGTCAGCAAAAGACTCGCTCGATGAAGTTTAGTCGCCATGTTCATCAGGCAAGACCTCGTTGCCTGACAAAGTATTTTACGACGGCTTTTGCTCGACGACTTTTACTTGACAGAATTCCGTCACCTTATCTTTTCGTGACTAATATTGTCCTTAGGAGGCGTAACAGAATTCATCTCCCAAGTCGGTTTTTTTGTAGTGTATATCTACTGATTTTTTTTAATGGAATTCCCTTTTAATTGATAGTTATTCAATCCTAGTAACCCAAAAGCTACACACATATCTTTTTGCTTACAGTTGATTTTAACAAAATCCCAGCAGTCTGCATAAATTTTCTAGAATACTCGATAATGATCTCTAGCAAGAATGCTATATTTTTCACTTTTACTTACCAAAACGTAATGAAAGTTCAGAGAAAACGGGTAGAATGATTGAATGCCTCAATAGATCACTTGAGCCTTAATTTTGTATTATATATTTGGGAAATGATAAGCACACATTTTTTTCTTTTTTCACCCACTCATGTTTAATCATGTCTGTCACAGCCAGTCCCGAGATTCTATATATCGAGGTTGTGAAATGACAAAATTACCCTTGACGGTTACTAAGGTATGTGTGTGACATGTTATTGATTATGCATATTTCCTAAGTTTTGGAAAAATTTAATTGGATTAAAGGTTATATGTATTTTTGTGGTTAGGGAGTTAAGAAAAATGGATGGTGATGGTTTTGGGATGGACCACACACACATACACACGGGTCAAACCTCTCTCTCCTTCCCTTGCTCTCTCTCTCTCTTCTCTTCTTAGTTCACTCTCTCCCTCTCGAAAACGTACGGACGAGACCAAATTCCCTCTAAACATCGCGGATCGACGCCAAAAAGGTAAGGTTCTTCATCCTTTCGACCTCCTGAGTCGTTTGGTACTAGTTTTAGAACGGGAAACCTTAGAAATCATGTTGAAAACCCGAGGTCCGATTTGAGTATTGTTCATGCATTCGTGATGTGTTGATTTTCAGGGAATTCTAAGCTTATAGTGAGCTTAGTGAGGTCCTAAGGAAGCTCGGAGTGCTTAGTTTGAAGGTTTTGGACGTCGGGATCGTTGAGTTCGAAGTTGGCCGGTTTTCTTGGAATTTCTCCGGTGAGATTTCGTAGTTTTTTTAGCCTTAAAGTAGTGTAACGTGAATCTACATGCTTAGGGCTTCATTTTGATATAAAATGCGTGAAAAATGGTTGAGAAATGACGGAGAACAAGGAGATTGAAAAATCTCCAGTTTTCCGGCGACCGGCGACTAGAGGTTAGGGGTGATGCGCGTAGACCCGTGCCCATCCCGGCGCGTGGGGGCACGTGCAGCCTCGGAAAATTTTTCTAAAAATATGTCGACGTCCGTGACGTCGAGTAAGTCACTATGGTTGAGCTACTCCTCATATCGCCAATTAATTTTTTTTGTAGAACCTCGACGTTCTTCAAATTTATTCAATCTAGTGGTCAAAAATAAAAAATATGTGGGTTAGAAACTAAAAATGTATGTCAAAATCAGCTCCCTGAAAATTATTGTACAAAAAAAAAAATGTAATCCCCAAACTTGGATTAAAGTCTATCAACTAATTAGATGAACATTTATCCTTTCGGTGATTATATTTGTCATCACTTGAAGGGAAAGCAAACATGATGAAGAAAGGAGTTGCTGTGTTTTTCTTTCTATTTTGTTTAGCATTGACACGATGTATTGCTTCTTCCGATAGTCATGGCAGAACCCTGATCCTAAGCTTGTCAAAATAGAATGTAGAATTATCACATGTTGTTTTCAACTTGGTAATTACTATATGCACAAGCATTCAGGTGTGGGGTCTCATCACAAAAGGTCTCGGCATTAGTTGGAGTGAGGTTAGGATATTTAAACTTTTTTTTTCTCAGAGATACAATCAATGTGGGATATTTGAACAGTCAAGTGCCTTCGAACTTACCACACTGCTTCTGCAATTTTTTACCATGAGATTTGCATACTTACTGGACTCGCAAAGTCGCCATTCAACAAGATTGCTGCAAGACCATTGTAGAAATGGACGACGATTGAGCCAACTATGTTTTCTACAAGTTCAACAACTATTTCTTCCATGCTTTGTTAAAGAATCATTGCTGCAGTAAAGCTTCCCCGGCACCACCAAAAGCTTAAGATGGCTAGTTAGTTTTAGGACAACTAAAATATATAGCTCAGAATAAATTAGTACTATTTTATTTCCCCTGATGTTAGCACTTATTAGGTTTTTATTCCAGCATTCTCCCTTGGGGCATGTATATATTATTAGATAGTTTTAGGATTTTAATAATTTTTTTAACAAATGATATTATTTATACTAAAGGAATAGGGAAGTAGGAAACCTCATAATGGGCTAACAATAATGTGGTTCAAATCTGCCTTTGACGAGAATCGAACCTAATACCTCTCACTTACAAATAAAGAGGAACATCACTAGACTATAGTACTAAATGGCAAAATTTTAGTAATCTTTTAAATACATGGTAAGAATTGTTGGAAATAAAATATAAAGAGAAAGAAAGAAAAGAGAGAGATTAGGAGGAGAAATCAAAGTATCTTCCTTCTTATGATAGTGCCTATTTACAGGCCTAGTGTTTACATCGAAAATGTCTTAACTAAATACATATTACATATTGATCTAGAAGATGAATAGCCACATGATAAAAGTTATTTATAACATTTTTCCTTGGATGTTCACCAATTAATGGAAGTTGCCTCGATAAACCTTGCATGGAAAACAAGTGGCGTAGCCAGAAAAACTTTGAAAAAGGGTCAACTTTAAATAACTATAAGATTAAAAGATAAAGAAAAACTCATATAAAAATAATAATCCTTAGTCTTAATAAGTATTCATAAAACATGATGTCATTCATCCAAATATCTCCCATTTAGTTTCGCAAATCACTTCCTAATATATTCATAGCAGAAAAAGTTATTTCGACATTAACTCTATGAATTACAATTTTTTTTATTAAACAAAAAAATAATTCTCACCTATAACCAACAAAATCACAAAGAAATTCTAACTAAGAGTTAAGAATTACCCATTAATTACCTATCTTGGAGTTGGAGATGCCAGATTCTCTAAATAGGAGAAGTTTAAAAGTTTTTTTGATGATGGAGGAGAAGTTTAAAGTTTAATGCTAATTGATTGATTACCTTTTCAATTTTTGTAATTTCTCTAATTTTTTAAGTATTTTAAATGCATTAAATAATGAAAGAAGACAAAATTAAGAAATAATTCTTCCATATTAGGACTCTTCGGTCAACTAACAAATAGGAATTAAGTTGTTTAGTGGGCTACAAGGGTCAATATATAACAATACAGCAGACCATTAATAAATTATAATATAATACATATTATTTTAATGAGGATCATTACAATTTCACTAGAGTCAAATGACCACTCTAATCACAAGGCGGCTTAGGCCCCATGAAAAACACAGTGGAAAAAAACCTAAGCGAAGGAGAAAAATCGGGCACCACGATTTTGAAATAATTATATGGTGTTGGACATGTTAAAACCTTGACAAGAAAAAGCCAAGTGGGATACGTCCATTACAACATATTGTCGAAGACTCCCCTTAATGAATAACTCCGCTAAATAAGTGACTCCCTAATGATAGCAAGTCTTCCATAGACTAGTCATCATTGTCAAGTTTGAAGTAATGTGCTTCAGTATTAAGTTTGAGTGTGATTGACTTAGGGAAGTGCAGAAATTTATTGGGAGTTGACAACAGGCATTTGTGTTCCTACAAAGAACAAATACAAACTAAACTCTAGTATTTAAAATAAACTAGGAGAAGTATAAAGTTCCATTGTAAATATAAACCATATATACAAATAGCCTTGTTGGTTCTTCAAGAGTCATAATAAAACTATTAACTCTTTTAAGAGTATGTTGCAACAATATAACTCAGTTCGAACTAACAAAAGTACTCGTTGAGGGAATTTATACTAAATTTATCTAGATTAGGTATTGAGTATATATTTTGAGCTTTATGCTCTTCATTTGAAATCTTTGATAAAGAATTTCATGGCATTCTCTATTCTTTATAAAATTGCTTCGAGGGAGATCAACACTTAAAAATCTCAAGTAGTTGCAGTCTCCACATGCTATGAGTCTCACGTTTAAAATAACAATGTACTTATAGAAATGTGGTTGCATATATGACAAAATAAAAATACTCATGTCTCTACTATGAAGCACCATGCCATTTAGTGAGTTTATTTCATTACAAACACACAAGAATGACGTTGGGGTATAAATTATATGTTCTCTTATTCCTCATTTTTTAATGGCTCTTAAAATGAAATTTTCCTCTTTCCAATTTGGCCAACCATTTTACAATTGTATAAGGGAAAACGTGACTGAATAGCCCTTGATGACGTGAGTAGCTCATCATTTGTGATCCAGTTCTCATTTGCATGCGCATGCTTAATTTATAAGTACTTCATTACTTGGGTACAATTGTGACAGTCCGTCTCGGAAAATATTGATTTTTTTTATAATTTTATTAAGTGATTTTATGAAATTGCCTTTCGAGACACGTGTGTTGACTGAGATTATTTACGGTGTCGTGTCACCTAAGAATTTCTTTATTGGCCTATCCTCGTAATACTCGTCACTACGGACGCGTGGGCGCAAGCAGTTCGTGATTTGGAGCTATAACGAATAAGTTATTAAAGTTTGAAATTTGATCAATTTTATTATTTTCAGAAAATATGGATTCTTCCTTTATAAAATCTGGTGTGCTATTTGGATGGCCCAAATTTAAAGAAGAAGAAATGGATGGTGCGGATGGAAAGGAAAGAAAGAAAAAAAGAGGAAGAAGAAGAAGAGATTGGGCAAGCTGCCCAACCAGAGGAAGAGATGCAGGAGCTCCGAGAGAGAAAGGAGAGGGATCTGGCCGAATTGGGAGAAGAGAGAGAGAGAGACTGACCAATCAGAATCAGGGAAAGGAGGAAAGAAGGGAGAGAGTGGCGCGGGGGATCGGCTGGATCCCCTTGGCCCATTCTTGACCCAGTCGGCACCCATGTGTAATTTCGATGATTTCCACTCGTTTTTCTGGCGAATTGCTTCAAGAAACCTCATGGGAAACACTCTAGAACCCTTCCTCTATCCATTCCATCTCAAATTTGGAGAGATTTGGTTTTAAAAATAGTGAAAACCGCAAGAAAAGGGTGCGGCAGAGTTGATTTGAGGACGGATTGAGCACACCCAAAATCTAGGGTTTCCGACGGGTTTTGTTGAAATTGGAGGCCTTGCCGACCTAATTGGCCTTGTCCACAAGTATGAAAGTTTCTCTACTCATTGAGATCTTCATTTCTGTAAATTTTGGTAATTTTTGGAAATAGTTGGATTTTTCAGCGAGCCGGGGCGGCCGACCGCCACCCACGGCGACGCGTGTGGTGGCACGTGGCCAGTGGGCCACCAATGTTATTTTTAAGCTATATTTGATGTCCTGAGTTCAGTTTTGATAGTGGCTTAACGTTAGTTGATCATTTGGACTTAATTTCCATACGATTCATGGTTAGGCCAAAAAGTGAATCGACGATCCAACCGTCGGATCATCACCAAAATTTGATACGTAGTAGTACGTAATATTTGAAGAATTTAGGAACTTACGGATTGGAAATCCGACGTATGGATCTTCCCGAATTGGATTTGTAAGTTCATAAAATAAAATGTTAACCGCCACTCGGTTTTGGAAATTGGCGAAGATCCAACCGTTGGATCATAACGAAATTTTAGTATGTTGTTCTAGAAGCTTAATTTGTATCTTGGGAAGTGACGGATCAGAAATCTGAGTTGTGGATCTTTCAGATTGAGTTATGTGGGTTTATGACCCTACCGTCGAACTTAGTCGACGGTTGACCTTTGATCAACGGGTCTCGCATTATTCTTGAATACCCTTGTGGATGTGTGTTATGTGAATTTCATATTCTATGGATAAGAGTTCTGAGACGTGGTTTGATAACTGTTTTTGTCGTCGAGCGTTCGGGACACCTTGGTTCTGATGTTAGGGAGTCGTAGCGCGGACCCCAAGTCAGTGGGTATTTGTTTTCTATATATACTTATATACTATTGATTTTTCCCAGAAATCGGATTTAAATGAAAGTATGTTTTAAAATGCCATGCATACATTATATAAATTGATAATTGATGCATATATATATATATATATATATATGTGTGTGTGTGTGTGTGTGTGTGTGTGTGTGAATTGGTGTTGTGGACGCACAGGTGAGTATCAGGTGAGTTTTATGTTAATCATGTGATTTATTGTGATGTGAATTGTATTGAAAGCTCAAACCTGCACCCCTGGTGTTAGTGCTTATATTATTCACCCCGCACCATACGCTCACCTTGGATCCAAGTAGGTGCATGTCGTACAGACCAATAGAGGGTTCCGACATGTCGTACAGACCATGAGAGGTGGTTCTGACTGTA
This sequence comes from Malus sylvestris, assembly GCF_916048215.2. Classification (NCBI taxonomy): domain Eukaryota; kingdom Viridiplantae; phylum Streptophyta; class Magnoliopsida; order Rosales; family Rosaceae; genus Malus; species Malus sylvestris. Next base: position 15,368,475 of record NC_062271.1, read on the forward strand.
GGTGACTTTAGATTATTATACAGCTGTTGATAAGAGAAGCACTAGAGCATATTCTTACACCATTCTTGTCGTACAGACTACTTCAGGTAGTTCCAATTTATGTGCAGAGTAGTGCCGTACAGGTCACAGTTGGTGACTCCGGTTGGATTGGATATTGAGCTATAGAATTAATCGTACAGGACCAGCTGCAGGGTCTCCGGTTGATTTATCATTTCACCTGATTTATATTGATGCATCCATATTATGTTTCAATGCATTGCATGGCATATTTTCTGAAAAGTGTTAAAGGATTGTGATTTGAGATATTTGCTGATATATATGCTGATATATATGGTTATATAAATTATTTTCTGGGAAAGTATACAGGTTTTTCAGCGAGGGGTTATGAATGTTGATAAATGAGATATTCTTGAAAAGCTTTATTTTCGCCCACTCACATTTTCTGTTTTGCGCCCCTCCAGGTTCTAGTAGCAAAGTTCCTTATCGACGAGGATTCGTGGCATGTCCTTGTTAAGGTGGCTATTTTTGTGGGTATGGTTTCTACCTACATTGCTGTACTTGACTATGCTCTGACATCACCTGTGATTTGGGTTCATACCCACGCACAGTGCACTCGGTTTTTTAGGCACCTTTAGGTTTAAATTTATTCGCATCTTTCCTTATCATCACTTTATGGCTTCGTCACCTTCTAGGTGGCGGCCAGCACAGCTCAATTCGGAGTCCTAGTGAACATTCCGGATCGGGGTGTGTCAGTTTGTTATCAGAGCATAAGTTGGACAGTATTGCGTTCATCACACGCGTGATGTGAGCATTATTTGGTTTTGCCACCTCGTCGATTACGAGAAAATGTAGTAGCTTCTCTAAGTTTTTGTGGTCAGGTCGATTTCTTGATGTTTAAGAAGAGCACTCTGGCGAATGTTCTCATAATTAAAGAGAAGAAATTCTCTATCAAGGGGCGAATTAGAGGAAAGAGGATGGCCTAAATTAGGGTTAGCGCATCATTGGGTGTTATCAGATACTCTGCCAATTAATTCGATACTTATCCTCTAGCCATCGGCATTAAACTGTTGAGATTGGAACTCCGAAATAGTTTGATTCCTTGACAGTATCTATTGGATTATTACCTATTGGAATTCTTGTGAAGTCTACCTTGTTAAGATTCTAGGACAGTCTCGTGTGACGATGGTGCTAAAATAATAGCATTTAATGGAAAAGCACTTTGGAAGTATCACTTTGGGTGTATGATTGGACTTGGAAAGTGATATTGTACACCCTTAGTGCGGAGTATCTTGTATGTGTAAAGGATGTGAGAATCAATAGCCATGGTGTTGAACCTAAGCTATGCTCATGTGATGTTTCAATTATTGATAGCCTTACTTAAGTAGAGAAGTTGTGTTCTTCCAGCCCTAAAGCTTAGAGTATTGATGATGTTTTATTTCCTTTAAAAAGGGCGTTAGAATTTTGAATACAAGCATTGGTGGATCAGCTAAGTTAGAAAGGTGAGTTGTTATTAATTTCTCTCACTTTGTGATATAAATGTGATATAAAAGTCCGTGTTCATGATCCAATCAAGTGTGGAGATATAAAAGGAATTAAAAGTCGAGGCTCCACTTGATGTGATTGAAGGAAATTCTCAGTCTAGGCGAGCCTGCCTTTGGTTAGAGCAGAAGAATGTTTGAGGATATACAATTCAACTTCCTGGGCAACCACAGTTTCTTATTGGTTGTTTCTAGATGATGATGGCATTATGAGAGAGCTACTTTGGACTCTTATACTAGTTCGGACAATTAGAAAACGAACTAGATTATTATTTGGATATAATTGTAATTCGTCGTATTGCATGTTTTACTTCAAGAATTGAAAAGTCTTTCCTGAGGTTATGAGTACTGGATAGTACGTGAATTGCGGAAGAGCATCGTAATCAGGTATTTGGAGGATCAACATTGTGTCATAGAAATTTTATGATTTTGACACGATGTTTGAAAGGTAGTACGTGAACACGAGCAAGGCTTTGTTCAGATGTTGCGTTCTAAAGTTTATCGATTAAGGAATTTATTCAACCAAGTCTCCTGCTTATGGAACTTCGAACTTTGGGATTTTACTTAGATTTAGTCACTTCCTTAAGTGACGGTTGGAGTTATTTTCCTTATACACCAGTTTTATTTAGATTGATACTTATCTTGGAAGGTGTGATCTTTATAGATGGTATTCTTTTCTCATTTCAAAAAGAGTTATAGGGATGAAGGTTGAAATCCTCACAAAGTGTCGTGAGATTTAAGATATTCTTAGTCTTATTGAGGTTATCGACTATTGATCAGCGAACTTACAGCTTTAGTGTTTTGCATCACTTTTGATCAAAGAAGTTGGTTTAGTGTGTGATGTGAGTTATGAATGAAGATCTCTGACAGATTAAGTGTTGCCTTTTCTTCATATGATTTTTACATCCTTTGGTAGCAGCGAGACATTTTGGAATTTAAGGTGACGTCTCTTCTCGGATGTTGGTTAAGTAAATGCATCGAGATGGGATAACACTTATGCTTCCTAGCAGTGGAACCAATAAAGATGAATCATTTTATATGTGTTTGGAGGTAACAATGGTCATTTTTCATTTGAAACAGGTTTGGTACTTCTTTGTGGAGAAGTGTGTCCAAAATCTTCATTAACTTTGGAGCTTTTTAATTACACTTACCTTTGGACAGAGTAAGTTGCTAGCAACAGCATTGGAGGGATTAAATTAATGCCTATGATTGCACTATCGTGTATTATCCTGGTTGTGCAAATGTAATTACTGAGCATCATAACACAGATGATTTTTATCCTAAGTATTTTAGTCTCCCTCATTCCTTTATAGTTGACCCTTGAATATCGTTGCGACGTTATTTGGATTCTCCAAGAAATTGTCTAAATGAGTTACATCACTTACCATATCCAGATGCAAACGGGATAATTACTATAAGCTTCTGGTAAGAAGTATTTTGGTACATGTGGAGTGATAGTGATGCCTTGATGTTTATGGATTGACTTGGCAATCAATCCATTCTTCCATTGATTCTGAGGGAGCTACAGTTGGATCATTTGTTAAAATTACCTATTCTCGAATTTTTTGGTTAGTTGGCATTTTGGTCAACATCATTTCTGGTCATGACTTCATATTCATTCCTTGTGCTGAGAGTGTATTTGGTCAACTTTGGTACATGCCTACCCTATTGCAGTTCACACTATTTTCAAGGACAGATAGTCATTCGGGAAGAATTGCTTGGATATTGAAATCTAGTTGGAATCATTAATTCCTCAATCACCTGTCGATTACTCTGTGGATTAGATCATTACCATTGGTGATTAAGTATTCTGGAAGTTGTTTTTGGTAAGGGTAAGGACAACCAATCAGTTGGATATCATGAACTTTGAATGTGATGACCTTGTTTGGAGTTCTCAGATTTTCGAGTATGCTTTAGTCTTCTTGACATGATTTTTTTCATTCGATCGATGAGTAATTCGATACATTGTCTCGGCGAAGGCGTGCGCCAGTTTTATATCGATGCGTACAAGAAATCTCGAAGTGCAATCTCCTCATGAGTTTATTGGACTTACCAAAAAGGAATTTCATGTGGTATTGAGAATTGAATGGATTTCAGCTTAGTATTGGGGAAAGTATGAAGCCTAGTAATATTGACGACACTCTCCATGTAAGATTGAAATTACAATTATCGCTTGAATGTTGTCGATAAAGATTTGGATTCTCAAATTTTAGATTTCAAAGGTTATATTTTTTATTTGGTGAGCAATGCTAGTGAATAGTCGCGAAGGAAATATTTGATGATATATGTTCTTCTACACGCATCTTTCAGGACATCATTCTAGGACTTGATAATTTGGGGAGTACATGGATATCAAGCACTCCTAGCAGTTAGATTGATGCGCTTAAAGATTCTATGGCATTGCGATCGAGGCACGAATCGGATGATTTGGACATAATTGCATTCAAGGAGCAAGATGATTCTTACTAACTTATTGAGACAACATTGAACTATCGACATTCCAGGCCGCAAACAGTAATATCAATGGCTTAATTTTGGGTTCTCTAAGCTAGTAGGTAAGACGACTCATCTTTAATAGTAGTTACTAATTAGTTATATTTCAAATTTTCTCGAAGTTCGTGTCACAACAAATGTTTGGCAATGACCATTTTCATTTTGAATCTTGATTTTTGTGTGCAAGTATTTTCTATGAGACTATTCTATTTATTTGAGTATTTCTGATTTTGCAAATGTTGAGTGAGTTATTTCTTCTTTTGGTTTTAAGTTTGGCGCAAGTATTTGAACTGAAGGCTTCTATATTGATAGTTGTTTTTTATATCCGTAAACTTTTCTTAAGCCATTACGTGGTAAGTGGTATTCTTACTTGACGGATTTTGTGGAAGTTATATTACTATACTGACGAGGAAGGAAAAAGGTATGAGCTTGGAGGCATGAAAGAGGAATAATTGCAATCCGATCGCGACGGAATGGCACTCTCTTTTATGCAACCGCTCTAATTTGATCTCTTCCTTGTGTAAGTATTTTTATATAATGGTACTCTTCTTATTTTTGAGTATTTTGCATCTAGCAAGTTATTTGAAATTTCGAGGACGAAATTTTTAAAGGGAGGAAGATTGTGACAGTCCGTCCCGGAAAATATTGATTTTTTTTATAATTTTATTAAGTGATTTTACAAAATTGCCTTTCGAGACACGTGTGTTGACTGAGATTATTTACGGTGTCGTGTCACCTAAGAATTTCTTTCTTGGCCTATCCTCATAATACTCGTCACTACGGACGCGTGGGCGTTAGCGGTTCGTGATTTGGAGTTATAACGAAGAAGTTATTAAAGTTTGAAATTTGATCAATTTTATTATTTTCAGAAAATATGGATTCTTCCTTTATAAAATCTGGTGTGCTATTTGGATGGCCCAGATTTAAAGAAGAAGAAATAGATGGTGCGGATGGAAAGGAAAGAAAGAAAAAGAAGAGGAAGAAGAAGAGATTGGGCAAGCTGCCTATCCAGAGGAAAAGATGCATGAGCTCTGGGAGAGAAAGGAGAGGGAGTTGGCCGAATTGGGAGAAGAGAGAGAGAGACTGACCAATCAGAATCAGGGAAAGGAGGAAAGAAGGGAGAAAGTGGCGCGGGGGATCGGCCGGATCCCCTTGGCCCGTTCTTGACCCAGTCGGCACCCATGTGTAATTTCGATGATTTCCACCCATTTTTCCGGCGAATTACTTCAAGAAACTTCATGGGAAACACTCTAGAACCCTTCCTCTATCCATTCCATCTCAAATTTGGAGAGATTTGGTTTTAAAAATAGAGAAAACAACAAGAAAGGGGTGCGGCGGCCTTGGCTTCGAATCACCCTATCCCAAAGCAATTTCTTTCAATTTTCACCATCCATGGCATCCTCTTGAGGCCTAGAACAAAGCCCAAGCAATGGTTGGGACGGCGGAGTTGATTTGAGGACGGATTGAGCACACCCAAAATCTAGGGTTTCCGACGGGTTTGTTGAAATTGGAGGCCTTGCCGACCGAATTGGCCTTGGCCACAGGTATGAAAGTTGCTCTCCTCATTCAGATCTTTATTTCTGTAAATTTTGGTAATTTTTGGAAATAGTTGGATTTTTCGGCGAGCCGGGGCGGCCGACCGCCACCCACGGCGGCGTGTGCGGTGGCACGTGGCCAGTGGGCCACCAATGTTATTTTAAGCTATATTTGATGTCCTGAGTTCATTTTTGATAGTGGCTTAACGTTAGTTGATCATTTGGACTTAATTTCCATACGATTCATGGTTAGGCCAAAAGATGAATCGATGATCCAACCGTCGGATCGTCACCAAACTTTGATACGTAGTAGTACGTAATATTTGAAGAATTTAGGAACTTACGGATTGGAAATCCGACGTATGGATCTTCCTGAATTGGATTTGTAAGTTCATAAAATAAAAGGTTAACCGCCACTCGGTTTTGGAAATTGGCGGAGATCCAACCGTCGGATCGTAACGAAATTTTAGTATGTTGTTCTAGAAGATTAATGTATATCTTGGGAAGTGATGGATTAGAAATCTGAGTTGTGGATCTTTCAGATTGAGTTATGTGGGGTTATGACCCTACCGTCGAACTTAGTCGACGGTTGACCTTTGATCAACGGGTCTCGCATTATTCTTGAATACCCTTGTGGATGTGTGTTATGTGAATTTCATATTCTATGGATAAGAGTTCTGAGACGTGGTTTGATAACTGTTTTAGTCGCCGAGCGTTCGGGACGCCTTGGTTCTAATGTTAGGGAGTCGTAGCGCGGACCCCAGGTGAGTGGGTATTTGTTTTCTATATATACCTATATACTATTGATTTTTCCCAGAAATCGGATTTAAATGAAAGTATGTTTTAAAATGCCATGCATACATTATATGAATTGATAATTGATGCATATATATATATGTGTGTGTGTGTGTGTGTGTGTGTGTGTGAATTGGTGTTGTGGACGCACAGGTGAGTATTAGGTGAGTTTTATGTTAATCATGTGATTTATTGTGATGTGAATTGTATTGAAAGCTCAAACCTGCACCCCTGGTGTTAGTGCTTATATTATTCACCCCGCACCATACGCTCACCTTGGATCCAAGTAGGTGCATGTCGTATAGACCAATAGAGGGTTCCGACATGTCGTACAGACCATGAGAGGTGGTTCCGACTGTAGGTGACTTTAGATTATTATACAGCTCTTGATAAGAGAAGCACTAGAGCATATTCTTACACCATTCTTATCGTACAGACTACTTCAGGTAGTTCCGATTTATGTGCAGAGTAGTGCCGTATAGGTCACAGTTGGTGACTTCGGTTGGATTGGATATTGAGCTATAGAATTAACAGTACAGGACCAGCTGCACGGTCTCCTGTTGATTTATCATTTCACCTGATTTATATTGATGCATCCATATTATGTTTCGATGCATTGCATGGCATATTTTCTGAAAAGTGTTAAAGGATTGTGATTTGAGATATTTGCTGATATATATGGTTATATAAATTATTTTCTGGGAAAGTATATAGGTTTTTCAGCGAGGGGTTATGAATGTTGATAAATGAGATATTCTTGAAAAGCTTTATTTTCGCCCACTCACGTTTTCTGTTTTGTGCCCCTCCAGGTTCTAGTAGCAAAGTTCCTTATCGACGAGGATTCGTGGCATGTCCCTGTTAAGGTGGCTATTTTTATGGGTATGGTTTCTACGTACATTGATGTACTTGACTGTGCTCTGACATCACGTGTGATTTGGGTTCATACCCACGCAGAGTGCACTCGGTTATTTAGGCACCTTTATGTTTAAATTTATTCGCATCTTTCCTTATCATCACTTTATGGCTTCGTCACCTTCCAGATGGTGGCCAGCACAGCTCGATTCGGAATCCTAGTGGACATTCCGGATCGGGGTGTGTCAACAATGCCTCTTCAAGGCTTCCATTGTCAAATCTAGAACAAACATCTGAAGATGAATTACTTAGAGAATTGGACTATAACCTCTTATGGAGCGTTATTTTCAATTAGGGCTTGAACTTTACTAATCTTTACTTAAGAAGAGTTCAAAGTTTATAAACTATATATATATATATATATATATATATATATATATATATGTCATGCTTTAGGCATGCAACAAATTAATTAATGTCACTTATGACTTTATATTGCTTGGATGAGATAAATGCAAATGTATCAATGCTAATTCTCGACATTCTTTGAAAATTGTCTTTCTCCCTTAAAGTCGGGAATGTTGTTTGATCAAAGTGACAACCTGCAAAACTGCAGTAACTATGAGCACAACTTAAAACAAATTGACTTGAATCCTAATTTTAGTGGATGAAAAACATCGTTGTACACAATTACTTATTGGTTGGAAAATATACCTCAACCGAACTGATCATTACGATGCATGTGATCAAGATGCATCTTCCAAGCTTCAATTAGCAATGCATAAAATGCGTAAAGCTTGTGGTAAGCCATAAGAAGTTGTGTGCTCAAAATTAATCCCAAGTGGCATGAAATAGCATAAAAAATTTGGAAAATGGCGCTTGTCATAGTAGGCAAATAATAAAATGATCGTCTTGTAGATACACCTAGGTCACTAATCAAATAATCCACAATAAGATGTTGCATTCTCAAGACAAAATACAGGATCTAAAGTCAATTTTAGATGGTCAGAGGACCAAATTTCTATGTGAGCAATCCTTACAAGGACATGGACATTGCACTATGTTGAGGCCTCAAAATATGTCCATACATATTTGTAATAATCCTACACATCATTATGGATATTGAATGGCCAAGATAATTATGCCATGATTTGGTCAATGAACTTCTGTTTATGACAATATAAGCATACACTACTACTATAATTGTGCGATACAACTCATTAAAGAAAGTAGGAGCTTCTCAAATAAATAAAAATTTTAACTAACAAATTCAAAATAATATACGAAAATGAAATAAACAAAATTGAATCAACATAATAAAAGTGAAGAAAAATAAATTAAATGAAATGAAAAGCCAAGCTATTGAGAGATAACTCAACTGTTTATTGTTTGTAAGATCAAGTTGGGAGATAAATCTCAAACACTAAGAATGGAACAAAATGGCTTTCATCTGTATTAGAGAACAAGTTTGAAAACTCAAGGTGGGTGATATCCACCAAATTCAAAATTCATGGGAGAAATATCAATTTGTCTCAACAAGTTTTCATTTGTCTTTAACCAAGACTTTGGTAAAACTACACCAAATTTTGGTTCAATTATTTAGAATCAACAAATTCTGGGTTCTGATTCAATCTAATAACTTATCATCTAAGATGTACAATTTCATTCCTAAAATAAGGGACATAATAATTTTGTCATCAACGTTGAGAAAAAATACTCCAAGTGAACTGTATCCATCGAGTTCGAGATATTCATATTCCCATTTGAGTTTTGACGCATGCTTCAAATTGTATGAATACGAACCTCTATATTCATATGTGGGCCCTTTAACACCACTTACGAAAATTGGGATCAACGGACTAAGGTCCGGATCTAGCTATTTGATAGGGATCCTTCATGTCATGATCTTTTATATGATATTATTATCTTTATCATATCATATTGTGTAGTTGCATGCGTTTAACATACATAAATCCTAAATCTTTTATCTTTTATATACAAAGCCGGCAGACCCTATTGGTCACAGGCTTTACTAAAATGAAGTGGACAGAAATGCCCTTCAAACAAAAAAGTTCGAAAATAGTCTAAAATAATGTAGGAATGCCACTCAGTACTACAGTTTGGTGATATTCCTCTTCACTTGAAAGTGAAAGGTCTTAGATTCGAATTTTGTGAATGACGAATTCAATACCAAATTAGGTTGCTCATTGTGTTGCTTAGCCGAACTCCCCCTCCCCCTAATATAAAAATATCAATGTACTAAAAAAATAATAATAATGTAGGAGTAATTTTGTATTGAAAATAGTTTTTTTTTTTTTTTAAAAATTAGTATCTCACTATTACGTGGTCATGAAAACAATATTTTTTTTTTTGTCAAATAGAAAGTTTTTTTTTTTAATTAGTATCTTATTATTATGTGGAATATCCAAGGATTTCTTCTAACATGATCTAATATTATTCATTTAGTTCAAACTTTCTCACAATGCAACAAGATTGTTTCATAATTTGTGTAATACAAATTGATCCCTTTTTCAAAAATGAGACGCTTGCCAAACATGTGGTTTGGACTTTGGACATACATAAAAGATCTTTACAGGCGCGTAATGCCCGTAATAAAAAGTGCAAGTCGCGCGTAGCGCACCGTGATTCAAAAAATTGATTGTGCTAGATATGAGATTGCTTGTGATAAAGTAAATGCAAACTCAATTGTACTTGGTGACTAAGCGATGCAATCTCAATCATAGTATAGAGCACTGCTTTTTCTTTAATACTGAATCTGCAAAGAAAGTCGCATATAATTAGAACAAATGCAGTTGGAAATAAAGGGCAAGTTACATATATCATATCTATAGAAGTTTGAGCAGGAAATATGATCTTTCAAGGGGTTTTCTGCAACTGTTGTCTCTTTATTCTCTTCAGCTGGAATTAAGAGTTTTGATAACGTGTTAGAAATAAAATATAAAAGAGAAGAGAGAGATTGAGAGAAGAAATCGAAATATCTTAATTGAATACATGTTATGTATTGACGTAAAAACAAAACAAAAAGCAGGCACATGGCAAATGCAGTGCACATTTCCGTGTCCTTTCGGGAACGAATGCAATGCACATTTCCATTTCCCTTCCCGACACCTACAGACCTACAGTGTGGGACCCCCAACAGAACACAGAGTATCTCTTCACGTCCCAACTGAATGTTCCTGTAAGATAGCTACTATAAAATTTTGGTCAAGAACCGCGCACTCGATACCCATAATCTCCCCGGCTGTTGAGTAACAGACCAATAACCATCCAACCTTCTGCACGTGTCGCTCTCTCATTTGCCGTTCGTACAATCTTAATTGTGAACTGCGTGTGACCAAAACTAGAAAGTAGAAGCAAACCCCCCAAACCTCTGCGACTCCCCCCTCTCCTTCGCAAACAAAGCCGCCGCCGCCACTTTCAACCAACCGACAATGGAGGCCCTCCACCTCTGCCCCGCCCATTCCCCCCTCATCCGCTCCAAACGCCTCCATTCTCATCACCTCCCCAGCGGGCCGCACAACCTCAGCACCCGCCGTCCGCTCCGGCCCTTCGTTTCCGCCACCCTGTCCCGACCGACTGCCGATATTTCCGCCGAACCCTCCACCTCCGCTGCTTCATCGGAAACCATAACGAAGCCGTCTCCGCCTCCCAACCGGGTTTCCTCCAATTCGCTCCAGTACCCGCCCGGCTTCCTGGGAGCCGTGCCCGACCGTTCGGCCACGGACGGAAACGACAATGGGAACATTGTCGACGCCATGGAGTACTTGACGAACATTCTGTCGTCCAAGGTGTATGACGTGGCCATCGAATCTCCATTGGAATTGGCTACGAAGCTCTCGGAGCGATTGGGGGTGAAATTATGGATGAAAAGAGAGGACTTGCAGCCTGTAAGTGTGTTGCCCAATAGTTGATTTGAGTAGAATTTGGATTGGAAAATTTGGGGATTTTTCGATTGAATGTTTTCGTGTTGGAATGTGTAGGTTTTCTCGTTCAAGCTTCGTGGGGCTTACAACATGATGGCAAAGCTTCCAAGGGAGCAATTGGATCGAGGGGTTATTTGCTCTTCGGCCGGAAACCATGCCCAGGGAGTTGCTTTGGCTGCTAAGAAGTTGAAATGCAGTGCCGTGATTGCTATGCCCGTCACCACGCCGGAGATTAAGGTACTTTTTTTCATTTGGATCTTGGCTTTTGAAATTGTAAAATGTGGGTTTGGCGTTCTGAATTTTTTGAATTGTATATTGCTTGTGTATAGTGGAAGTCGGTGGAGAGATTGGGAGCCACGGTTGTTCTTATAGGGGATTCATATGACGAGGCTCAAGCTTATGCTAAGAAGCGGGCAAAGGAGGAGGTAAGGACCTTCATACCTCCTTTTGATCACCCGGATGTTATTATCGGCCAGGGCACAGTTGGGATGGAAATTATGCGCCAAACAAAGGCTCCATTGCATGCAATTTTTGTGCCTGTTGGGGGCGGTGGCCTTATAGCTGGTATTGCTGCATATGTAAAGAGGGTTGCTCCAAAGGTTTGTCTGGTTTTGGTGTTTTCAACTTTCTTACTATGTCTGTTGAGTTTACATTGCTGGGCAACTGAATTTTTCAAGTTCGTAGGTTTTCTTCTCGGAAAGATTTGATAGTTTATTTGTTTTTTCTAATGATTCTTTAGTTTCACATCATATAATTCTTAAAGAGCGCTGATTGTGGCATCTCTTATACAGGTGAAGATTATTGGTGTGGAGCCCTCTGATGCAAATGCACTGGCATTGTCACTACATCACGGCCAGAGAATAATGTTGGACCAGGTGGGTGGTTTTGCAGATGGTGTGGCTGTGAAAGAGGTTGGTGAAGAGACCTTCCGCTTATGCAAGGACATGGTTGACGGTGTAGTTCTTGTCAGCCGCGATGCTATCTGCGGCTCAATAAAGGTGAAATTTCTTTCGAGTCTTGAAACTTGCATGGGTGAGTGTCTTTTGCTTCTCATGCATTCTTTGGTAGTTGGCTTCTTAAAGAAGCCTTCTGCTTGCATTTGCATGTTATAGATTGTAAACCTACTTCTAGCTTTGTAACTGTACATACGCTACCTGTCTTAGAATTGACATATTTACGTACATATGAAGAAATTGAATTCATGGCATCAGAAGCTAAAATTCTTGGGCAGCAGTTAGAATGTGTTTGGGTGAAGAACAAAAGGGCTCGTCGTACAATCTTGGCAATTACTAAAATCAAGGAATATATCCCTCTCCCTTAGTGTCTTTCCACATAAGGAATTGTGGATTTACTTGAGGACTTCTAAATATGATAATCAGGTCGAGTGAATGTTCTGTATCTGCATGGGTGGTTTCTGGTGGCAATTATGTACTGTATATTGGTTACTGGATTACAAATGTATGATTAGAATGTCCAAATGGCCAAAAAAATATTCTGTTGTTGTGAATGTTGCTTTTAAGAATGGGAAAAACAGAACAAACTCGGATATCGAAAACAAATAACCAAGATTAGCAACACCAAAACTATGTGCCTTCGTCCACGGGGCAACAACAACAATCTTTCACCATATCAATAATGAGTACAACGAATAATCTTGCCAAGCCTCTAGGATTAAGACTGGGTGAAAAGCTTGAAAGAACAAGAACATGATACACACTCTTATTTCTTGTCTTTTCTCTCGCACACACTTTGCCCTTCTCTCACTCTAACTCCTTGAGTAGTATACAACTTATTGTTTTGCTCCAATTCAAAACTAGTGCAATAGCCCCTTTATATAGACATAATAAAGGTCTTCTTCAATAAGGATTACAAATCCTAATTGGAATCCAGTTATGAATCCTTCTCCAATTGGACCAACTCCAGTTGAGAAACCACTCCAATTGGTAAAACAACTTCGATTGGGTAAATAATTTTAATCCTCTAAAGCTGTAATTCCTAATAAACTTAGGACAAGTCATCATGGGCTGGAAAAAATTCCTTGAACCAAGCTTACCATAACTGATATGGTAGCGAGGTCCTTTTCGGCTTGTTCTAATGCCTCAAGGCGGGCCATTTTTCTGCTGTTATTCTATTTAATCCTTCAAGCTTTGATACTAGGGTCGTCATTTTATGTTGATATTTTAGTTTGGTCCGTGACGTTTTTTCTCATACAAAGGGATGTGTGCTCCATAATGCACTTACGACATCAGAGAGCTTCTTGCTAATGTTGGTTCATTCATGTTCAGGAGTAACCTCTTTCCTTTATTTGACTGTTTGTGACACTGATCGGTTCAAATGCAATTATTGTGCTAGTGTACCCAATAGGGAAATGATGAGCAGAACAGTAGGTTACCATTTGAGAGTTTTGAATTCTTAGATTAGAACTAACAATCGTATTGCTTCTTTTGCAGGATATGTTTGAGGAGACAAGGAGCATTTTAGAACCGGCAGGTGCTCTTTCTCTTGCCGGTGCTGAAGCTTATTGCAAGTATTATGGTCTTAAAGGAGAAAATGTTGTTGCAATAACGAGTGGGGCAAATATGAACTTTGATAAATTGAGAGTGGTGACTGAACTTGCTAATGTTGGTCGACAACAAGAGGCTGTACTCGCAACTGTTATGCCCGAGGAGCCTGGGAGCTTTAAACATTATTGTGAACTGGTATGCTGATGGAGCCAAGTTACACATGCATTCTGCAAGCTCATAGTCTTTGAGTCTCTCTATGTTAAAATATTAATGTATTAGGTATCATAAATTAGTATATTAATGTGGATCTTTCCAGATTCATGTACCTAGTAGCCTATCAAAAGGTCTACTTCTTAATCTTTTAAAATAAGTATTAGTAAAATGAAATTCTGGGTTTCCTGCTTGTGCGTGAGGAACAACCACCTTGGAGTGATTCCAATGCACCTTCAGTGTGAGGCTGAAGGCCAGTGTGATTTTTTTTTTCTGATTTCTCTATTGGAGTGCTTCCATTACACCTTTGGTGCGATGCCAAGGGCCGGGTGTGTCCAGATCTTCTTCTCTGTTCATATCTATTCCTGTTGTCCTACATCATATGCTAATAATGCTTTAGTCGATTGTTTTTTTGTTTTCCCCATCCTATTAAAGTTGTCTTCATGGTTTGAACTGAATCACTTTGGTTGACAGGTGGGCCCAATGAATATCAGTGAATTCAAATACAGACACAATTCTGATAAAGAGGCTATAGTATTGTACAGGTAAGCCTTAAGAAGGTTTTAGTGATCACTGTTGTTACTTTTTCCGAATTCAGGGCCAATTTCTTTTGCTTGGTTTAGATGTGTTTAGTACGGTCGTGTTGACTCCCATCAAATGGTTTTCTTACTTAGGGCTGATAATACATGCAGAAGTGAGATATTTATTTATCCTTTGTACGTTATATGCAGTGTTGGTGTGCATACAGCCTCTGAACTTCAAGAAATGCAAGAGCGCCTGGAGTCTTCTCAACTCAAGACTTACAATCTCACGAAAAGTGACTTAGTCAAAGATCACTTGCGTTACTTGGTAATTCTTCTACTTATAATTGTCTTTCTTGTATGTGCATGTGTGTATATATGAATTATGTTCCCTTCCCATACAGTGGCATGCTATGCTGCTCGACCATAGCAACACCATACAGTATGTGGAAAAGTAGCAATTTCATTTTTGTTTAGTCGATCAAATGACATTTTTTGATGGTCACAAGTTCCAAACACAGCACTTACCCCCATGCCATGGCGAGAGTTTGATTCTCATAATTGTCTTCCATTGCAAAACTGATTTCTTTTGACCCAAAAATTAGCACGTCATTTATGTCAACGGTGTAAATTTTTTTTTTTTTTAATTTTTTTTTTTTAAAAAAGAAAGGACTTGTTTCCTGTCCTGGCTGCAGTTGCGCATCTTGGTCCTAAGTTTACTTTGTTTGCATCATTCAGATGGGGGGCAGATCAAATCTTCAAAATGAGATTCTTTGTCGCTTTGTCTTCCCAGAAAGACCCGGTGCTCTGATGAAGTTCTTGGACGCTTTTAGTCCACGTTGGAATATTAGTTTGTTCCACTACCGCGGAGAGGTTGTAATTCAACATCTTTTCCTTTTTAAAGATTTTATATTTCAATATGATTATAGTAAGAAATTTAAATTCGTTTTTTTTTTCTTCTTATTATTAACAATACTTTGATTGTGTACCTGCCCTTCCTCTGCAATAGGGTGAAACCGGGGCAAATGTGTTGGTTGGGATCCAAGTTCCTCAAAGCGAGATCAATGAGTTCCATGCTCGAGCCAATACTCTTGGATACGACTATGTAGTAGTGACCGATGATTTTGACTTCAAGCTTTTGATGCATTGATAAGACCATCCTGTTACGAAATCACGCATCTCTGGCGCTCGAATTCTGCATCGCTATGTTGTTTAGTCGTGCTTTATATATATGTTTCTACTGCTGAAACTTTGGGTCAGTTTTATAGCATGTAATGCATTAATATCACTTGGAATTTAAGAGAAATATGTATTCAAGGGCAAACTATGATATTCTGATTCTCTATCTTAAGAACACTGGCCTTTTAGAATTTCTAATCCTCTGTCTCATATGTGATGACTGAGATAAATCTCTTAGAACCTTGCTGTAATATAATCATATAATCTCAATTTTTTTTTATTTAAACTAACTCAAAAAACAAAAATCTAAATGGGCGAGTTTGGTATGCCTCATTCCCCATGTTTCGAAACTAGAATGATGAGAAATGCACCAAATGGTAAGGAATGAAATATCTTTTTATCTACGTTCCTATGCTTGGTTTGTGTTGTCTGAGGGATTAAAATTTGATCTACTTTAGAATAATACCTATTTTAATTCAAAATAAAAATAAAAATAAAAATAAAATAAAATAAAACCGATGTAAATATAATTTCGAAGAGAGTGAGAGTTGCAATGATGAAATTGGGGTTCCACTATAAAACCAATTGGCTATATAGGGAGTAACCCAATATCATATAAGCACATAGCAAACCTTGTCTCTCACCAATGTGAGACAACTCTCAACATGTCCCTGCACATGTGGCGGGTTTTCAAGCCTACACGTGAACAACAACTGGGTGATGTGGCGTGTGGCCGTTGGGCTTCACACGTGGACAACCTTGCTCTGATACCATGATGAAATTGGGGTTCCACCATAAAACCAATTGGCTATATAGGGAGTAGCCCAAGATCATATAAGCACATAGCAAACCTTGTTCCTCACCAATGTGGGACAACTCTCAACACAATGCACAACAAAAAGAGAAAATTTGAAATTTGGTGAGTTTGGAAATGTGGAGCCCTAAAAATAAATTCTATTATTTTTGTAAAGTTTATTAATCAATGTAGTTTTTAAGGTTAATTATGCATATTCGTTGATGAAATTAGTTGAAATTGGTGAATATTTGTGGAATTTTTTAGAAATTTGGGTTGGATGTGGGTTTATGAAATGTTGTTGACAGGTTGTGTATAAGAGCTATGTCGTTCACTTTTGTTTTGTTGAAGTTATATTGTCTAGTTGGGAATGATTTGTTTTGATGAAATCTTTTTTAATTTTATGAATTAATTTGATATTGCTTAAGTCATGAAGTTTTGTATAGTAGATGTATTGTTATGAAAACTTGTTGACAGGTTGTGTTAAGGGTATACATTGGTTGTGTTCAGGGTATATATTGTTGAATTTGGTTATGTTGAATGCTTATATTGTTATGTGTACAGGAGATGACAACTCAGGGGATTCAGCTAGTAACAAAATAGGAAGAATCGTATAGGGGAAGGGTTAACAAACTTTCTCAAGCAAGTCATGTGCTAGGAGACATGCGTCAAAAGTTTAATGACGCACATCGTGCTGCCTTTAGGGAATCATGCTTTGGACACTTAGAGCATGTCAATAGAATGGCCTTCAAGGGCCCATTGGTGCATGAATTGTCACTCCGTAGAGTGGCTAATCAAGGGGTGAAAGGCCTAGAAGGGCTCATGTATTTAATAGGCTATAAAGTAACCCAGTTCACGAAGAAGGAATTTTGCCTCATTACAGTGCTTCATTGTAAAAATTTTTTTGTATCGCTGATATGTGTTGTTGGACAGCTTTCCATTTATTGTGACATATTGTGATAAATTAAGTTAGGGAAACTAAACCTTATTATTACTTGTTTTGGATGACTTTAGAAAATGCATTGTATATATTGGATATAGGTTTGTGACAACTTATGAAACTAAACCTTATGTTTACGAAATCACATTTTCAGTTACCGTTAGGATTAATGCGTAAGCGATATTTAATTTGTAAACATGTTGAACCAATGCGGATTAGCAAAGACTGAGTCATAATTGCTATCATGAGCAATCAAATGCACATAGCGATAAAAAAAATAAAAACCAATTATATTATGGACTAGCGACATTGAGTTTGAAAATTAAATATGAGCTCTGAACTCGATGTGATAATGACACACCCCGACCTAAAATCAAGGCATGAAGGCCATCACATGAGGGTGACGAAGACATGTGCACATTACGGAAGCAATAAGGATATAAAATATACAAATAAATAAGAACCGAAAACTAATTAATGTGCACTAATAAGTAGAAAGTGCTAGGAATGAGATACAAGTGTAAATACACCTAATCAGAGCATAGAAAGTTTAGGTGCAATCCAGTAAGACAAGTACTAGTTATACAATACCAGAAGAAGTCCTACAGATATTATATTTTGTCAGAACCGCTGAGATCCTTAAATGCCACCAACAACGAGTCTATCTAAAACCTGGAGGGCGCAAAACAGAAAGTGTGAGTGGGCAAAAACAAAGCTTTTCAAAATCATTTCATTTAACAAGCCTCTAACCCCTCCCGTAAAACATGTATCATTTTCCCAGGAATTGAATAATATATATATATATATATCAATTCATGCTTCACACATCCATAATCACAAATATGCCATGCCAAGGTATAAACAGAATAAGTAACTCAGGTGAAAATAAATTCATGGAAAATAACATATTAGCCGGAACCCCTGCAGAAGTCTGTACAGCTGAATTTATAGCTCATTAATCAATCTAGCCGGAGTCACTACAAGTGACCTATACGACACTACACTGCACAAGAGTAGGAACCACTGTAAAGGTCTGTACGACAAGACTGGGTCTCCTACACGTATAGCATGTGTAGCCCTATGCCCCATCTGTCCATAAGTATAGCATGCATTGCTGCCTCTCTTACACTCCCCAAAATTCCTATTATTACACCTACGGCATAAAGGAGCACCTGAACCACCAAAGTCCCTCTGCCTCTGAAATTTTGAGCCTCCAAAAAATCTACCACTTCTCCTTTGCACATTAGAGCTTAAACCTCCACTAGAAGAGCTGGAAGTGACACCACTTCTATTAAAACTCTGAGTCTTACGAGGTCCTTGAGATGATTGACCTTCACATTTATCATCTCGCCTCTGGTTCCCGTTCTTTTCTTCTTCATCTTCACTTTCACCGGGCATGTTCTTTGAGTCCTCAATCCGCAGTAAAACCTCATAAAACTCCTGGTAAGTGGCACAAGGAGTCGATGTCGGTATAGAACGCCATTTCTTCTTAGTACCCAACCTGAAACGACAGAGCATCTCAACCGGATTAGTAGCAACCTCCAAATCATATCAAGACAAATAAGTGAATCTCCTGTAATATTCATTCGCCGTCATCTTTCCTTGTTTCAGATGCGTAAATTCTTGTTTCTTGCGATCAATATACTTAGGGGGAATGAACTTTTTCCGAAACAACTGTTTAAACACTTCCCAATCGGCTGCTACCTCTGGTGGCATCTGATATGACTCATGTCTCCACCAGGATGCAGGCTCCGGACCTAGAAACCAGGTAGTTGCTCAACCCACCTATCAGGAGGAAGATTCCCCTGACTTTGCATCACAAGGAAAGTCTTCTCGACATGATTAAGCCACTTCTCTGCTCCTTCATGTCCTCCATTACCCATGAAATGATTCAGCTTCAGATTATACATAGTCTCAAGATGTGTCCTTTGAGGAGGATGAAGCGAATACTGAATGGCATTAGCTATAACTTCCCCTAACTGAGCAATATCGGGGAAACTAAGCTCAGCTGAGTGACAAGGCTCTCTATGAGGCGGCATAGTTCTGACAAAAGACATCATAATGATTAGATTATTCACGAGATATACATGACTGCTAAATCTAGGCTCTGATACCAAATTGACACACCCCGACCTAAAATCAAGGCATGCTGGCCGCCATGTGAGGGTAACGTAGCCATGTGCACAGTGCGGAAGCAATAAGGATATGAAATATACAAATAAATAAGAACCGAAAGCTAATTAATTTGCACTAATATGTAGAAAGTGTTAGGAATGAGATACAAGTGTAAATACACTTAATCAGAGCGTAGAAAGTCTAGGTGCAGTCCAGTAGGACAAGTACTAGTTATACAGTACCATAAGAGGTCCTATAGATATTATATTTTGTCAGAACCGCCGAGATCCTCAAATGCCACCAACAGCGAGTCTACCTAAAACTTGGAGGGGCGCAAAACAGAAAGTGTGAGTGGGCAAAAACAAAGCTTTTTAAAATCATTTCATTTAACAACGCTCTAACCCCTTGCCGTAAAACATATATAATTTTCCCAGGAATGGAATAAAAAATATATATATCAATTCATGCTTCACACATATCCATAATCACAAATATGCCATGCCAAGGTATAAACAAAATAAATAACTCAGATGAAAATAAATTCATAGAAAATAACATATTAGCCGGAACCCCTGCAAAAGTCTGTACGGCTGAATTCATAGCTCATTAATCAATCTAGCCGGAGTCACTACAAGTGACCTATACAGCACTACACTACACACAAGTCGGAACCACTGTAAGGGTCTGTACAACAAGATTGGGTGTAATATAGTTATGCTTAATGCTACGCACTCATGATAGCTGTACGATAAATCCTAGTCACCTACGAGTCAGAACCACCTATAATGGTCTGTACGACAAGACTGTGCACCTAAATTGGATCCAATGTGAGCATATGGCGCGGGAGGTGACATTATATACAGGCATGTACCATATCTCTGGCTAAATCACAATCACCCGGGGTGCAGGTTTATGAGCTTCCAATCACATCTCATATTATAAATATCTCATATAATAAAACATAACTCACCTGGTACTTACCTGAGCGTCCACAATACCAATTCATATTATACATCATATACTAATTCATATGCTGAATGTAAATTTATAAGCATGGCATTTCAAAGCATACTTTCATTTAAACGCATTTTCTGGGAAAATATCAAGTATATAAGTATATATTGAAAACCTAAAGCCCACTCACTGGTATGTCGAAGGGTCGTAGCCCCCGAGTCGTCCTTGACTGCACTCGTCCTCGGGATAAGTCTCCCCTATATGCGAAACAACTATAAAAACATTAATTTAAAGCACATAACCAATACTAGCTAATAACTTCTCATACATTGCTCAAATGAGGTATATAAATATACCATCGTGACCTACACAACTCCATGAACACGCCCAAATTTTTTAAATAATTTTTGGAGCCCTCACGCACCGTCACGCACCGACAAAGGCACAACCCTACGCGCGGCCATACGTAGGGAACCCTAACGGAATCCCCTAACCCAGTTAGGAATATTCCGTTAAAAAGTAACAGAAACCGTTAATTCTACCTGACGGCGTCAGAATATTCCGTCAAACTTTGACGGAATATTCGCTCGTCTTCTTCCTTCGACTCTGGTGACCGTTGTCGTCGCCGAAAAACTGCGCATTCGAAAAACTTGATATTTCAGTCATTTCTTAACCAAATTACCTCAAATTTGTCCCCAAATGAAACTTGTAACTAGACGAACAAAATCTTACCAATTTCAAGGCTTGAAATCCATAGAATCTTGACGGAGAAGACTCGATAATCCGGCCAAAACTTACAACTCGTCAAACTCGACTTTCCGACGTCCAAATTACTTGGTTTTTCTTCTCCGAGCTTCGTGAAGACATTCTAAAGCTTCCTAGAGGCTTAAAACCCACTGAAACCTTCACATTTACTTGTGCATGAACAGTGCACCAAAACTGGGTATCTCGGGTTCACAGGTTTCGAAGGTTTCACGACCAGAAAAGGGTATGGCTAAGCTTGTGATGATGAGATGAAGATTATGATGGTAACTATGAGCTCGATCAGTCACGAGAAGTGAAGCTTCAAGGTGGTCCGTACGACTTGTACGGAAAAACTGAAAATCCGAGAGGGAGGGAGTCAACGGGAAAGAGAGAGAGAGGGTATGGGTGTTTGTGTGTGTGTGTGTGTGGTCCTAGTTGGTCACAAACCAAACAAAACTAAGTCCTTTTTAGTTCTAATTGGTTCCAAAATACTAGGGACTTAACGAATCGGTCCAAATCTAAATGTAAACCACACAACACCACAAACACTCAAGGGCATAATTGACATTTCATGTCTAAAGATATTGTTTATACCATATTTAGGGCCTCGTATTTAGACCTCGTATAAATACTCGGGGGACTTAAATGTAATTATGTAATCAAGAAAGGGGCAAATATGTAATTAGGGGAGGAGCCCTTATTCTATAAAAGGGCCTCTGTTTATACCATATTTAGGGCCTCATATTTAGACCTCGTATAAATACTCGGGAGACTTAAATGTAATTATGTAATAAAGGAAGGGGCAAATATGTAATTAGGGGAGGAGCCCTTATTCTATAAAAGGGCCTCCTCACCCTTACAAACCCTAAGCTTCCTCACACCCCATAAGCTCTAAGCTCTCTCTCCCCTTCTTCGACAGAGAAATATAATACAATCAGTGTGGACGTAGCCCAAACCTTGGGGTGAACCACGATACATCTTGTGTCATTTACATTTCATGCGGATTCACGGTCGGATTTACGTTATTCCAAAGCCTCCGGTTTTGTGCATCAACATTTGGCGCCGTCTGTGGGAAACGACACGAAAAGCTATGTCGGATTCTTTCCCTTTTTTTTCATCACAACCACTATACACCGTGGATCCGTAAAAAATCCAAAACGCCTACAGATCTCCATTTTCATCTACCAAACAAATCAAAACACCCAAATCTCATTTCAGAGATATCATAGTTTTTCCAATCACTTCCTAGAAAGAAAAAAAACCCAAACAAACGGTTACAAAAAACCCAGAAAATACCCTCAAATATCGGCACACTCCTTTTCCTCCTGGCGACCCCCGTCTCCACCTACGGATCCATTAGTATAAACTGGGGAACTCAATCCTAGCCCATAACCCGGCCTAGTACCGCCCGTCATTGGAGATCCGACACACTTGGCACAACACCCACCATGAGCTACCACCATCTGGGTTGCTGCTTTTAAATCTGTGTAAAGCTCATGCTCTCACCTTGTGTTTCGAAACACAGTGTACCAAAAGCGTTGAAAGAGAAATCCTAGAATTAAAAAAAAAACACATTTCCTTCCTTCCTGCGTGAAAAGGCCGACGCTGAGGAAAAATTGTCTTCGCTTGCTGGAAACCAAGACCCACACAGCGTCGTCGTTTGGGGGAGAAATAGAGTTCGACTTCGACCACCGAGCTGGCCGTCGATCGAGCAGAAGGAAGAGGGCCGGAAGAACAAGGAACACGTGGCGCGCCTTCAACGCAGGAAATTTCAGAGAATGATCAGTTTGCAGGTTTGTAGCTTGAGTTCGTGTCACAGTCAATTGATAGAGCTGAATTGCAGGAACTCAGGTTTGGAAGGCGAACAGCAACATGGGCAGATCAGTAATAAGAAACGCAAAGAGATTTTCCCTTATGGAAACCACAAAAGTTGCTATCAAATTAGCCAAGAAATGGAAGAAGATGTTAGGTTGAAGGTTTTCAAGAAGGAACGGTTCGAAGGAAAAGATTGTCCTGACATTGGCTGCAATTATGGAATCATGACTATTCAAATTGGTATTTTTCTCTCAGTTAAAATAGTAATTGAAATTTTTTGATTACAACCCACAAAGCTCGAAGCTTTCTCCAATGGCGTCCTGCAAAGATTATCTCTAGGTTATCCTCCCAATTACAGCTCTTCACGTGCAATCTCACCAATAAGACGCTGGCATCCGAGCTCTCTCAACTCAAGTCGAACCCTCTCTTTACGGCCTCCGTTCCTGTCCGACGCATTTCTGGTCTTCCCAGATTACCAGTGGAGTTGGGATTGATGATATTGTTGCACAGCATGGTGGTTTCGGCGTGGTTAATGTCAAGCTGGTCGATTGACTCTCACAATCTCGGCCTCCTCGTCCTCCTGTTCCTCACTGTCCTCATTTTCCCGTTCTTCCACAATCTCGGCCTCCTCGTCCACCGTGTCTGGGTCATTCTCTTTTCCATTATTGTCAGAACCCTTTCAATATTATGGAATATTTTGACAGACACAATCGCGGATGAACGTGCGAAAAGAATATTTTGACCATACTTTCTTGGTCTCTGGTGCTTTGAGTTGTCATCCAGAGCTTTACCCAGCAAGATAAAGGAATTCAGACATAATGATGCCAAGCTGGTTATCATCCCACAGGTCCCAACACCAACCAGGCCGAAAGCAAAAGCACTGACAGAAGCAATGCTATTGGCAGATTTAGATCAAAATCCACTGTGCCTATGTAGAAAAAGAAAAAGAAAGTGAAAAGAAAAAGAAACAATGGGGATTCCCTGGGACACAGATGAGAAACGGCTTAAGGAATATTTCAGGAAGTATGGAGAGGTGGTGGAGGCTGTGATCATGAGGGATCATGCAAAAGCAGAGATAAGATTAATGTACTTATCATCCCTTCTACCATCTGCAAAAGAGAAAAGAAGATAGAAACAAAAGCAAAAGTAAAGCAGAAAAGGAAAAGAGAAAAGAAGAAGAGAGGCACATAGGACACTGCAAAAGTAAGGAATAAACATCTCACCAGCATGATGTAATTTATTTTATCTTTCGGAGACATTTGTATAAACCCCATCAGAGGGTAATATGTATAAACCCCATCAAAGGGTAATTAAAAAAAAAAGCCCAAAATAATGGGCTGCAATGTTTTGTGAAGAACGAAGGCCCATAAGCCTAAAATAGCACCAACCAGGTCATCAAAAGTACGTCCAGTACTCCATAATTATTCAGCAACCCGCCGCTATTACCACCAACCAAGTGACCAAAAGTACGCCCAGTACTCCAAATTTATTAGGCAACCCGCCGCTATTACCACCAACATGAGATGTACAACCCGAACTCTAATTTGGCAACTAGCCATTCATGCCACCAACCAGGTGATCAAAAGTACGCCCAGTACTTCATATTATACATGAGCATTACTCATATCAATCATACATAAACATTCATGAGCATCACTCATATCAATCATACATAAACATTCATGAGCATCACTCATGTCAACATTCATGAGCATCACTCATGTTAACATCCATGAGCATCACTCATGTCAATCAAACATTCATGAGCATCACTCATGTCAATCAGCTTCAAAAACTTCATTTACAAAAGCTCTAGCTTCAAAAGCTTCATTTACAGAGCTACAACTTCAAAAGCTTCATTTACAAAAGCTCTAGCTTCATTTACAGAGCTCCAGCTTCAAAGCTTCACTTACAAAGCTTCAGTGCAGGGTATACAAATACCGCCTCCGAACAACCGTCACTTCGGCCCATACATAGATTCAATTTGAAGTCTCCAGCCAACAGACTCTATTGACCGAAGACTTGGGGGACTACATTATGTACCATATATTGGGCTCAACTGGGCCTCATGAAAAATACTTGAGGGACTTAGCCCATTATTTATGTATTAAGGAGCGAGCCCCTATTCTATAAAAGGGACTCCCTCACTTTCATTAGAGAGCACCCATTATTCATGTACTGAGGAGCGAGCCCTTATTTTATAAAATGGACTCCCTTACCATCATTAGAGAACAACCGCCTTGCCGTAAGCATCACTCCTAACCCATTACTTATGTATTGAGGAGCGAGCCCTTATTTTATAAAAAAGACTCCCTCACCACCATTAGAGAGCATCGCCGCCTACTGAGCAACCGCCTCGCTGCGAGCATCAACTCTAGCCCATCATTTATGTATTGAGGAACGAGCCCTTATTCTATAAAAGGGACTCCCTTACCACCATTAGAGAGCATCACCGCCTACTGAGCAACCGCTTTGCTGCGAGCATCAACTCTAGCCCATCATTTATGTATTGAGGAACAAGCCCTTATTCTATAAAAGGGACTCCCTCACCATCATTAGAGAGCATCAACTCTAGCCCATCATTCATGTATTGAGGAGCGAGCCCTTATTCTATAAAAGGAACTCCCTCACCTTCAAACGCCACAAGCCGAGCCAACCAAGGCAATATAAGCCACGAGCCGAGCAGCCTCGCTGCGTGTGCTACTTCTAGTTGAGCGTCATTTCAGATTGAGCACTGCCTCATATCGAGCATCAGTTCAAGACAGCATCTAGTTACTTCGGCCTACACATAGACTGAATTTCAAGTCTCCAGCCAAAAGACTCTCTTGACTGAAAACTTGGGGGACTACTGTTTATACCATATTTAGGGTCTCGTATTTAGACCTTGTATAAATACTCGGGGGACTTAAATATAATTATGTAATAAAGGAAGGGGCAAATATGTAATTAGGGGAGGAGCCCTTATTCTATAAGAGGGCCCCTGTTTATACCATATTTAGACCTCGTATAAATACTCAGGGGACTTAAATGTAATTATGTAATAAAGGAAGGGGCAAATATGTAATTAAGGGAGGAGCCTTTATTCTATAAAAGGGCTTTATCACCCTCACAAACCCTAAGCTTCCTCACACCCCCTAAGCTCTAAGCTCTTTCTCTCCCTCTTCGACAGAGAAATATAATACAATCAATGTGGACGTAGCCCAAACCTTGGGGTGAACCACGATACATCTTGTGTCATTTACATTTCATGCAGATTCACGGTCGGATTTACGTTGTTCCAAAGCCTCCGGTTTTGTGCATCAACAGATATAATATTTCGGGACGGGCTGTGACAGATAATAATGGGATTGTATCCATTGAAATGTGTTCCTAAGTAGGGAGGTTGTTTAGGACTTACAAGCTGGTCTGAATTAAATTAATAAAGAGCCACTTTGGTTCAAATGTATTCACATTATAATTCTTTACCATGGTTTTCATCATTAAGTTGGTGGTGTTTCTTCATTCCTACAATGAGGTTACATTGTCAACTTGACGTCGTCCAGCACATTATGGTCATTTAACTAGTTAGTTATTGGGTCGTGGTGTGTCATCCTACGTCTAAAAGATCAAAACCCTTTGATATTTGCCCAATATAATCATGAATATGTCATCCTTTAGGTACCGTTTGGTACGCAGACAGGACGAGACGGAACAGGACGGGACAGGACGGAACGTGACGGAACAGAGGTTCCATGTTATGTTTGGTACGTGCAAGACGGAACAGGACGGTTGTTCCAGTCTGCGTTTGGTACGCGCTGGACGAAACGAAACCAAAAGATTAAATGACTAAATCACCCCTGTTTTGTTTGTTGTTTGGTACAATGTTTATGCGTAGTACATGGCTGAAGATATGTTATGCCATGAATTCTATCTTTTATAACAATACGATGCTTAGCTTCAATATGGTTGAAGCTTATCGGATCAATGATGTGAAGAGGCAACATTCAAACAATATGATAGTACTAGTGTAAAATTATGAGTCTCTATTTTACGGAAGTAGGCTTTCCATACATGTTTACATCTCAGTAGTCTTTAAGCAATAAAAAAAAATTACAACAATCATTTTAGCAAAATGTCATCAAATTGTCATCAAACAATGAATTGGTAAAGTACCAAAATAAGAATGGAAACATATCTATCAAAGGTTATTCGCATTAACTTATGCCATTATCCATTATGATTGTTATAAAGCAAAAACTAAATCCAAGTGCTGTTATCTAAACCAATAATTATGTTGCAATTTTAGCTAACAAATGTCCCACTCAATCAGCAGACATTTGAGATTAAACCCGCAGACATTTGAAATTAAACTCCATGGTGTGATCCTTCTTGGTGTGATACTGCTGCATTTCTGTGTCAAACCCTGAACTCGAAATCTCGAAAACTCGAAAAAGTGAGCCAAAAAGCTCTTACCCAGCTGAGATCAAGCAAAAATGGAAAGAACCTGGGTCCTCAAATCCCACAATAACTCAGCCACATTTGCCCCCCCTTCCCCTAATCCTTATCACAAGCCCACAATCCCACCTTATTCTCAATCCCAAATTTACCCAGCATACAACCCACAAGACCAAATCTCTCATGCACTCCAATTCCGATTGCAATCCTTCTAAAACCTCACTCACTGAACAACAATACCAACAAGGCAGCCTATACAAGTACAGAAGGTAAAAGCTATGCAATTCACCACCTCGTAATCATCCTACTCCCTGTAAAATTATAAGAGGGAATTCCGATACAAGAATCAGCATGCTAACTTGTAGGCATGAAAGTTAACAAATTCAGTTATCTGCACCAATATATAGATAACAGATAGATTAACATATATCACAAGCTTCACTGTTATCCAAATTATTTGTACACCAAGCAATCCCTCATTTGTATATATCATACAAAGTGAATTCCAATTCCATGTCGTCATTTTTACTCCATCCCTTCTTTGGCCAAATTCTCCAACTCATATATATAAACAAACAGTATATAGATTAGGTTTTGATAAGCCACAGGCTCGCAACCATAGAAAAACCAGTCGATACCACTAATTTTTCTTACATTCTTCTTCTTCCTCATCTTCTCCTTATTTTCTTCCATTTTTCATTTTATCTACCCTTCCTAAGTCCTAACAGACCCAAAAAATCCACAACCATGGCTGCCACTCTCTCTTCCCTCACATTGGGCACTCCCTGATATTCCGCCATGCTCGTACCTCCTTTCTCCAATGTTTTAAACTCCCAAACAACAACAACAACAACAACAACAAAGCCTTTTCCCACTAAGTGGGGTCGGCTATATGAATCCTCGAACGCCATTGCTCTCGGTTTTGTGTCATGTCCTCCATTAGATCCAAGTACTCTAAGTCTTTTCTTATGGTCTTTTCCAAAGTTTTCCTAGGTCTTCCTCTACCCCTTCGGCCCTGAACCTCTATCCCGTAGTTACATCTTCGAACCGGAGCGTCAGTAGGCCTTCTTTGCACATGTCCAAACCCATTTTGTGTACGTGTTGATGCTTCACCGCCCAACATTATGTGCCATACAGCATCGCCGGCCTTATTGTCGTCCTATAAAATTTTCCCTTGAGCTTTAATGGCCTATGACGGTCACACAACACGCCGGATGCACTTTTCCACTTCATCCATCCAGCTTGTATTCTATGGTTGAGATCTCCATCTAATTCTCCGTTCTTTTGCAAGATAGATCCTAGGTAGCGAAAACGGTCGCTCTTTGGTATTTCCTGATCTTTGATCCTCACCCCTAACTCATTTTGGCCTCCATTTGCATTGAACTTGCACTCCATATATTCTGTCTTTGATCGGCTTAGGCGAAGACCTTTAGATTCCAACACTTCTCTCCAAAGGTTAAGCTTCGCATTTACCCCTCCTGAGTTTCATCTATCAACACTATATCATTTGCGAAAAGCATATACCAAGGAATATCGTCTTGAATATGTCCTGTTAACTCATCCATTACCAACGCAAAAAGGTAAGGACTTAAGGATTGTTGATGCACAAAATCAGTAAGGACTTTGGTACAACAGAAAGTATTAAGTTTGTGATCTTCGCTAGATTGCTCTGGTCATTAGTGTGGATAAGTATGTAAATAGATAGAGATAGGAAAGCAAACACAAGATGTACGTGGTTCACGCAGATTGGCTACGTCCACGGAGTAGAGGAGTTCTCATTAATTGTGAAGGGTTTACACAAGTACATAGGTTCAAGCTCTCCTTTAGTGAGTACAAGTGAATGATTTAGTACAAATGACATAGGTTCAAGCTCTCGTCTTCACTTGCCTTATCTGTCTCATAGGTAGATGTGGCATCTTCTCTGGAAGTACTCTTCCTCCATCCAGGGGTGGTATCTTTAACTGGTGGAGATGCACAAGGTAATGTATCAATTTCACTTTAAGCTTACTTGTAGTTTCAGGATTGGTCAAGCGCGATACAAACCATGTAGTAGGAGTCCCCCAAGTCGCCGAGCTAGGGGATCTGCTGAAAGAGGCGACAGACAAGGTAAGCAATCAGAGCTCCAAGCAATCAGTCCTAGATCAGAAGTTTGATTTCAAGTTCCGGCTGATTGTTCTCATTCTTCCTATCTTGCAGGCAGCATGAAGGATAAAGAGAAGAAAAGAATAATAGATGATATGAGATACTTTTGCTTTTGAAGAAGTAACTTTCCACATGCTTATTCTTGAACTAGGCTGGAGGATTTTCTGGTTTCCTCCAAAGTATAAGGCCGACTGAAGAATTTGAGGGTCAAAACAAGTCCATCAAATCTAGAGTACGTTCGACCCTGCTGATATGGGATACTTTTGCTGTTGACAAAGTAGTGGATGTATCGACACGTGTTCTGTTATGCTTGTCTCCACATGCTTTTTTGTATCCTTCTCACTTTCCCTATCTGTTCCTCAGGCAGATGTGGTATCTTCTCTGGAAGCATAAGATGTTGAAGATGAGTACTCGAGAGTAATGCCAGGTAAGTAATCAGGTAAAGGGTTCCAGGCAATCAGTTCCTGACTAGAAGCTTGATTCCAAGTGCTGACTGATTGCTCTCTTTCTCCTTGTCTTGCAGGTAAGAACAAGGCCAAAGGAAAAGACAAGGAAAAAGCATGATATGGGATACTCTTGCTTTTAACCTTGATGATATGAGATATTATTGCTTTGGTGTAGCTTGTTTGCAGAGGGATTATCGGGGGGAAAGAAAGCTGAGTATTTCGAGAGGCTTCGTTGGGAGTGCCCTCTCAGATATGAGGAAGGGTTGAACATTTTTACAGGTCTGCCTGTCCGTTGAGGATGAAGGTCGACATATATATGAGTTTCCCTAACAACAAGTAGTAATGTTATTCCTTTACCCTGCTTGGTCATAGCACGATAGTGGGAGCTGCCAGCTTCACGTGTGTCAGAGCACTTTGAAAAAGTGGTCTGTGGTATCTGGAAAGCTGATGTTGCGTGTGAAGATTACAGACAAGCTTTATCCAAGAAGATCTGGCTCTCGAAGTTGACAAAGCGGTGCCTCTTCGATTTTCGAACAAGCAATCCTGTCGGGGATCTGGCTCTCGAGATTCGGAGAACGGTGCCTCTTCGATTTTTGAGAGAGCAATCCTACTAGAAGTCTGGCTCTCGAGATTCGGAGAACGGTGTCTCTTCGATTTTTGAGAAAGCAATCATGTTGGGAGTCTGGCTCTCGAGATTCGGAGGACGGTGCCTCTTCGATTTTGGAGCAAGCAATCTTGTTGGGAGTGTTTTCTCGAATGTGAGTAAAGGTTGGGCATGTTTGCTAGTCTACCTTGCCACGGAGCACAGAGGTTGACACATAGGGACTTTCCAATTATCCAGCAGTGGTGCTGTTCCTTTACCCTTGTGGGTAATAATATGGTAGCTAGACCTTCAAAATTTATGTGTCTAAACTTTGTTAGTGTTGTTTCTTTGCTATTTTTTTACCCTTCTTGGTCATAGCGATGTAGTGGGAGCTGCAAGCTTCACGTGTCTAAACTTTGTCAGAGATCTTTGGCAAAGTTATCTGTAGTACCCATGAGCTGATAGTGCATGTGGAAAGTGGATGATTGAACAGTAAGATTCACGTGCTTTCTACTTCACCAGAAATCTTCAACAGAATGCCCGTAATTTCAGCAAAGCTGAGTGTGCATGTGACAGGTGCTGACAAGGCTAAGAAAAACAGGTGCCTCTTCGATTTCTGAGATCGGCTCTCGTGGTCTCTGAGCAGCCTAGCTTTTGAGAGAGCAAGCGCCTCTTCAATTTCTGAGATCGGCCTTCGTGGTCTTTGAGCAGCCCAGCTTTTGAGAAAGCAAACGCCTCTTCGATTTCTGAGATCGGCCCTCGTGGTCTCTGAGCAGCCCAACTTTTGAGAAAGCAAATGCCTCTTCGATTTCTGGGCAGGCGCCTCTTCGATTTCTGAAGCTTCGTCGAGTGCAGATTTTTATAGAGGCTGGCATTAAGTTCCAAAGCACACTTGAATCTTCACTAGTAGAAGCTCCCTTCTTGCACTTCTAAGATCTTGATTTGTCCAACCTTTTCTCTCTTCAACACCTTTGAAAATGTCTGGCCCCTCCGACCGTCGTTTTGACTTGAACCTTGTTGAAGAGGCAGCCACGCCTTCTCCAAACAACATATGGCGCCCATCCTTCTTATCCCCTACTGGTCCTCTTACCGTTGGGGATTCCGTGATGAAGAATGATATGACCGCTGCGGTGGTGGCCAGGAACCTTCTCACTCCCAAAGATAACAGACTACTTTCGAAACGGTCTGATGAGTTGGCTGTTAAGGATTCTCTGGCTCTAAGTGTTCAATGTGCAGGTTCTGTGTCTAATATGGCCCAACGTTTATTTGCTCGAACCCGCCAAGTTGAATCATTGGCGGCTGAAGTGATGAGTCTCAAACAGGAGATTAGAGGGCTCAAGCATGAGAATAAACAGTTGCACCAGCTCGCACATGACTATGCTACAAACATGAAGAGGAAGCTTAACCAGATGAAGGAGGTTTTACTTGATCATCAGCGGTTTGTGGGTTTGTTCCAAAGGCATTTATTGCCTTCGTCTTCTAGGGCTATACCGCGTAATGAAGCTCCAAATGATCAACCTCCGATGCCTCCTCCCTCTAGGGTTCTGTCCAGTACTGAGGCTCCGAATGATCCCCCTCCGGTGCCTTCTCTTTCTGGGGCTCTACCGACTGCTGAGACTTCTCCTAAGCAACCTTTGTGAAGGCTCCCTCTTGTTTGTTTATTTTGACTCATGTATATGTACATATTTGTAACTTATCGGATATATCAATAAATAAGCTTTGCTTCATTTCAACATATTGTGTTAAATACACCAAAGCCTTCTTCATTGAGTGGGGTCGGCTATATGAATCTTAGAACGCCATTGTGCTCGGTCTGTGTCATGTCCTCCGTTAGATCCAAATACTCTAAGTCTTTTCTTAAAGTCTCTTCCAAAGTTTTCCTAGGTCTTCCTCTACCCCTTCGGCCCTGAACCTCTGTCCCGTAGTTGCATCTTCTAACCGGAGCGTCAGTAGGCCTTCTTTGCACATGTCCAAACCACCGTAACCGATTTTCTCTCAATTTTCCTACAATTTCGGCTACTCCTACTTTACCTCAAATATCTTCATTCCTAATCTTATCCTTTCTCGTGTGCCCACACATCCAACAAAGCATCCTCATCTCCGCTACACCCATTTTGTGTACGTGTTAATGCTTCATCGCCCAACATTATGTGCCATACAGCATCGCCGGCCTTATTGACGTCCTATAAAATTTTTCCTTGAGCTTCAGTGGCATACGGCGGTCACACAACACGCCGGATGCACTTTTCCACTTCATTCATCCAGCTTGTATTCTATGGTTGAGATCTCCATCTAATTCTCTGTTCTTTTGCAAGATAGATCCTAAGTAGCGAAAACGATCGCTCTCTGGTATTTCCTGATCTCCGATCCTCACCCCTAACTCATTTTGGCCTCCATTTGCACTGAACTTGCACTCCATATATTCTGTCCTTGATCGGCTTAGGCGAAGACCTTTAGATTCCAACACTTCTCTCCAAAGGTTAAGCTTCGCATTTACCCCTTCCTGAGTTTCATCTATCAACACTATATCGTCTGTGAAAAGCATACACCAAGGAATATCATCTTGAATATGTCCTGTTAACTCATTCATTACCAACGCAAAAAGGTAAGGACTTAAGGATGAGCCTTGATGTAATCCTACAGTTATGGGGAAGCTTTCAGTTTGTCCTTCATGAGTTCTTACGGCAGTCTTTGCTCCTTCATACATATCATTTATAGCTTGGATATATGCTACTCATACTCCTTTCTTCTCTAAAATCCTCCAAAGAATGTCTCTTGGGACCCTATCATATGCTTTTTCCAAATCTATAAAGACCATGTGTAAATCCTTTTTCCCATCTCTATATCTTTCCATCAATCTTCGTAAGAGATAGATGGCCTCCATGGTTGAGCGCCCTAGCATGAACCCGAATTGATTGTCCGAAACCCGTGTCTCTTGCCTTAATCTATGCTCAGTAAATTCATATCATCTAAGCACCATAAGATATTAGTAAGAATTTAAGAAATTTCAAATTGGAAATATAGCAACATTCGAATATCACCAGTGGGGTCTTACATTTGTTTGCTCCGTTCTTCACTTCTAATTCAGAAATCTCAAATTGGCATGTTAAATCTATGCACTCGCACTCCCAGTTGCACAAATCTTAACAAAACCCAGTAATTAACAAATCAAATCTGATAATTAACAAAACCCAGTAATTAACACAACCCAATAATTAACAAATCAACAACAAAAGATAAAAAAGAAAACCCCAATTAATTAAAACCCAGAAAACTTTCAATCAAAACGCAAAACAATGAAAAAAAACTGAGATTCATCAAGCTATCAATCGCATACCTAGGTTAATTTGCAGCACGACAGTTGTGGGTCCGTGCTGCTGCGTGCTGGCTGGGTGCAGTCGACGCCTACTGGAGAGGATGAGGAGGAAGCCCACGGGAAGAGAAGGGCAGCGGCAGAATGAATGCAGGACGAAGGAGACGGAGAGATTGAGGTCTGAGGAAAGAGACAATGGGAGAGGGGCAATTTTATCTTAAAATGTTATAATTTTATGTTCCACGGATGTGGAACGAGTTGTTCCAGGGGGGTGAGGCGGAACGAAAATTCACCCAAAACTTGTCCCGTAGAACAGCCCGTTCCATCCTTTTTAGGCGTACCAAACGTGGGACGGAACGTCTCGTCCCACTCCGTTCCGTCCCGTCCCACGTACCAAACGCTACCTTAAAGCACCTTGACGTGGAGAAATAGTTAATGTAGCAATTGGACTAAGCCTATCAACCTGAATTTTAGGAAATAATCTTAAATAAAAAAGTTTGCGAGAACAATAGATCGATATTGGCCAATCTCAAAAACACCATTCACTTTTGAGACAAGAATAGTAAAATAACTATTAGTGTTAGGATACAACTAACCGCACTGAAAGAAATCTTGCACAAAAGCAATAATATGCAAATCAATAATATCCCAACAATTCTGATTGGATTTTGATACTTTTGAAACCGACCAAAATCAAAGGGAAATTTTATTTGAACTCATATATAACCACTTTTTATACCCAACTTACCCTTTACACCCATATTATTTTTAATGAAAGAATCAATATATCTTTAAACCCAATTTTATACCTAAATTACCCTCACAAACCCAATTCAAAATGAAAATTTATCTTTGCATCCATTTAAAAAATAAAATCCCAATTGAATAATTTGGTGAAGTTTCTACTTGTTTAGAAATCTTCCATATACTTTCTTGATATCCATGTCCCCGTGATTGTATTTGCATAAGCATAAAGTATATGCTTTCATATGTCTATACTTAAAACACCATAGAAAATAAACTAATAATAACTTTTCTTTCTATGCAGATATTGTGATATGCGGCAATTAGGCAGGAATACTAGGGGTATCGACGAAGCTGCCATAGGTATAGACAATGGTGATGGACAATTTGTGTGGCCCGTAGCGGTGGAGGATGAGCTTGCCAAGCTCTACCATGGAGATGATGTGTTATATTTAGAGGTGACTTATCGTCGGGAACACTCACCTCCTTCTCAAGCTGGGAAACCACTTATTTTCTGTTGAAATATTCAACCAAGAACAGAGTCTTAAGTCCAAGGTGAGGCTTCGCCACCACCTACATGGTGAAACCAACCCCCCCCCCAAACCCATCTTCTCAACTTTCAATGTTGATGGCCGTGAATTGAAACTCAAAAACTCATCTTCTCAACTCTATAAAAAATAGAAATCAAGTGAACAAAAAAAAAAAGCATTTCAATGTAGGATCAACATAGGGTTTTAGCCAACGTAGGATAATGTAATGTTTAATTTGGGTGTGGGTTTATTGATAAATTTTATTTTGTTATTAATTTCATCTTGTACTTAATGGTAATCATGCAATAAGATAAAAAGGACAATTCACATTTAAGGTTTAAGTTAGATGTAGAAAGATGTTATATGAGTTCAAATAAAATTTTCCAAACCAAATCGTGTCCACCCAAACCGTAAGTGCCACTTACTTAATATGTGTCATTCTATCTGTAGCACCAATTTATTAATGAAAAGGAAAAATTGAACCTGCTAGAATGCACCTTCCAATAATATTTGTGACAAACATTAACTATTTTCAATTGGGGCGACACACCTTTGTTTGTGACCATAAGTTGTGGATGAAATAGGGTGAGTGAGATCCTCTCTCTCCCCTATCAAAACCAAACTCTCTCTCCCTCTCTCGAAAAACCAAACCGCTGAAGGCCTAAAACCAACTGATTCTCCAACGGTCACTCTAACCATTTGCACCATGGAGCTTTTCCTTCTTCCTTATCACCATCACAACCCAACTCTGCTCCACAGGCCTCTCTTCCCACAACCCATCACAAGTACCTCTCTCTGTCTCTCTCTCTCTCTCTCTCTCTCTCTCTCTAAAAGCTTGTCTTTTGGGGTGCATTGAGACTTCTAATTTACCAATTTTATTTGGGTTCTTCACAGGCAACAGCAAGAGATTCCCCAAGAGGAAGTCACATGTGTTGCCATGTCAATGCTCACTGCCTTCCTCAGATGATTCTGCACAACCAACCAACCAAATTACACCATTTGAGGGCAGGAGGGCTTTGATTGGCACTCTCTTAGCCTCAGGTTTTTTCCTAATCTAACTTCTTCCTTAAGCTTTAATTTCATCTGGTTCAAAGAAAAAAGATAGTGAATTAAAATAATTTTGAAGCCAGAATTGAAGTAGAAGTTCTTGGTAATTCCAGTTGGGTT
The DNA here is from genome assembly GCF_916048215.2 of Malus sylvestris. Lineage (NCBI taxonomy): Eukaryota > Viridiplantae > Streptophyta > Magnoliopsida > Rosales > Rosaceae > Malus > Malus sylvestris. The sequence continues at coordinate 15,404,766 of NC_062271.1, forward strand.
TTCTTTTTATTTTATTTTGGTCTTTCTATATCTTCATATGATACTTTATAAACTGGTATATTGACTTTTGTTCTTGTTTTTTTAATGAGTCAGCTGCTGGCATTTATGTGTGTGATGGGGCTGAAGCTGTTAGCACAAGTAGGAGAGCTGTGAGTTCTGAAATTTTACTGTGTTTTCGAAATCTTTTATCTTTTCTATCGGATATATTTTAGTGATTATTTCTTCTGGCATTTTAAGTTTGAGGAGAAAAGAAGGAAATCTTTGTTTTGATGATTCAAAGTTTGTGACATTCATTTATTTGCTGCAGCTAAGAGGAGCGAAAATACCCGAGAGTGAATTTACAACCCTTCCCAATGGCCTGAAGTTAGTAAACTATCATTACTTCTAACATCTCTTCTCACCCTTTAAATTTCGTCTCTCTCCTTTTGTAATCCATATTCATCGTATATGAGCTAGTGTTGCCTTTCATTGTAGCTTTCATGTTGATGATAGAAATTCTCTCTCGAATTCATAATTTTCTTATCTAGCTTAGAGTGAATTTTTCTAGAGTTTTCGAAGCTCTGTCTCTGATTATAATAGGATACAAAGTACTGCATTTAGCTCATAACCCACTATTCCTATCGATAAAAGTTTCAACAGGTTTATTGACTTCATCTGTGAAAACTTAATTAGCCGACCCCAATTAGTGGGAAAAGGCTTTGCTGTTGTTGTATCTGTGAAAACTTAATGGCTTTTTCAATACACAGAGTAATACACTGATGGTTTTATTCTTCTCTCCTCAGGTATTATGACTTGAAGGTCGGGGGTGGAGTTGAGGCGGTGACAGGATCCCGGGTTGCAGTATGGTTGTGATCAAGTTAAATTTCAATAATTGAGTATACATAAGTAATTCTGTCTCCTAGAATATTCCAAACTAAGCATGAAAAGGTATCCTCATTTTTGCAGGTTCATTATGTTGCGAAGTGGAAGGGTATCACTTTTATGACAAGTAGACAAGGACTTGGTGTTGGTGGAGGAACGGTGAGATTTGAGTAGTGCTGCTATTCACATTTACATGTAGAAATAAGCAGGCACCTTCAAATTTCCTTATAAACTTAGGATAAAATGAAGCAACCAATTTTACGGTTATATGATTTAACTTCTGGAATAACTATCTTGACCATAAACCAAAACTTGGAACATTGTTTTGCACTCATATGTATAAAATGGTTCTGCTTAATAAAAATGCACTGGAGTTCGGAACAGTTATATTTATTCAGTTAAAGTGCTAACAGTGTTAACATCCCTTCTTGCATATGATGAACCACCAGTTATCTGATTCTCATTGATACCTGCTCATAAATTTAGAAGGAATTACTTAAACCTGGTCTTAAACTCTTGACCAAAAATGTCACTGAATATATCACTTCAGATTTTCAATTGTCTCCATGAAGCAATTGTTGGAGATTGTGGAATCTTAGTTTAAGGAAAACTTAATCTGAGCTTTAAGTGTGTACATATGTTAATTATGATATAGAAAGGAAAAATATGGCATTGAAGACTAAGCAATCTCGCCCAGTATTGTTTGAGTCACATGTGTGTGTTTCTTATATCGTGCACTTTTAACATTCATGCTTGGATGCTGCAGCCATACGGATTTGACGTAGGCCAATCTGAGAGGGGATCAGTCCTTAAAGGATTAGATATTGGTGTAAAAGGCATGCGGGTAGGAGGCCAGGTGAGATTAGTTTATTGGCTTAAAATTTATTTGTTTTTACACTTTGTGGAAGAAAATTAAAGTTCTTACTTCTTCTATGCTGTTTAGTAGTAAACCTTGAGTAGAATACTGTCATGGAGTTGATTTATGCACAGAAAAATAGTTTTGAGTCTCAAGTATGTGCTGGAGATATTTTGATCTTTATGATGAGGAAATAGCAGCTTGAAGTCGATGGCATTTTCCTCATTCGACTAGATCACTTAAAACAACTGCAATAACGACGCCCTCTCGTTCTTTTCCTTTTTGGCGCTCAGCTTGATAAGTACCCCTTTGGGTTCCTTTTTATTTAAATTATTTATTTTGCAGCGATTGCTAATAGTTCCTCCCGAGCTAGCATATGGAAGCAAAGGAGTACAGGAAATTCCTCCAAATGCAACCATAGAGGTAACAAAATTTCATCTACAAATCTCCTAAAGGACTTCATCCTCAAATCTCACCGCATCTCTCTTCTTCTCTCTTAGGCTTATTCTATGGTAATAAGTATAAATACACGTATGTACCGCACTCCAGACGTTGTTCACAATCAACTTCCTTTGCCATTCTCTTTCATACAAAGTGTAGGATTCTAAATGTATTTTTTCTTGTATTTCTTGGAGCTAATCTATCTCTATCGCTGTTCTCTTTCGCGTTGTGATTATATTCTTTTCATCTTTTTGATACCTTTCTTTCAGGGGCCCTTCCCTATATTCGTCTTCACTGTTCTGTATATTCTTTTTATCTGCAGTTGGACGTTGAACTACTCGCCATTAAACAAACCCCATTTGGGTAAGTAATGGATTCCGTGAAGTTTACTTATCCACTTTTTGTGCTCATATTAGAAGATACGTAGCAATTGTTTCGTCTTGTTGCTCTCTTGTGCAGGTCTCCTGTAAAAATTGTTGAAGGTTAATGAAACTAAGCTCTTCCTACTGATTGTCATGCCTCTTGTGTAATTTAAATGAGGAAACATTATCTTGCTATTCTCTTCATTGTAAACCGTAAAGGTGTCCTTTTGTTCGACACTAAAACAAGGGTACCTGCATAAATGATACAAATATCATTAGCGTTGTAAGTTTCATTCAGAACCTCGAAATACTTTTTCGGAAATTCTCTTTTTTGGAAGTGCTTATCCTTGAATGATCAGATCATCGTTTTCTTATTCACGATTTTTCTTTATATTTGAGTCACTTTCTTGTTATGAATCTTAAATCTTTCCTCTTTTATGCAGAACATAGTTTTTTTCTGCATAATTCTGTATTCTGCATCGTTCTAACTTATCTCGTCGATGATACACGTGTACATTTATCCGAGAACAGAACATTGAAAAAATTCTAGCTAGATGTGATTAGCCACTACGTTATGGAATTATTTCTTTTATTTTTCTAATAGATTTTTATTCTCCAATTCAGTGATTTGTTCCTCAACTTAGTGATGGAAAGCACAAAAGTTGATATATCATTAGTTTTCCCTAATGCCTTTGTAGTAAGAGCTTTCCTTAAGTAGAGGTCATACTATAAAGGAGGAATCCACTTTATTCTCTTGTTGTTTCCTTTTTTTAACTTTTGACAAAACGATATTTTAAACTACTCCATTCACGAGAGTGGAATTCAAGCTTAGTGTAACGAGGCATTCACACTTCCCTAGCCAACCTACTTAACCTCGTGTTGTATCCTTTTATTTACCCCATCTTTGTTTCCCATAAGCTTTTCATTGCTCCTCCTTTGTTCATGCAAATATGGTCACCAAGGCAAACATAATGCCAGGCTTCCTCTGCAGCTTTTTCTTCATCATCCTTTGCGTCGATTTTCGCTGCTCCTCCCAAAAGACCTGCCCTGGGTGTGGCAGCATGAAGGTTCCGTACCCCCTAAGCACAAACCCCGACTGTGGTGACCCCAACTACTCTCTCCATTGCGATCCTTCCTCTAAGAAACTCTACTTTGATGCCCTCAATGGAAGTTACTATCTTGTGCTTCAAATCATGGCTCTGTATCAGCGTATGGTGGTACAACCGTCACCATGGCTGCCCGGCAAATGTGTTACTCAAGACTTGGTGGTGAGTGAGGGCCTCTGGTTGAATCAGTCACTTCCTTTCAACATCACTTCATCGAATACTATCTTCCTCTACAATTGCTCTCCACGGCTCTTGGTATCTCCTCTCAATTGCACTCCATCTAGCCTCTGTCACCGGTACTTGGAAAGCTCAAGACACATTGACACAAACCGAGCACTACAGTGCAAAAACAGGCTTAATCTTTGCTGCACATTTGTTGCCGGTGGTATGCCTTCAGCATACAAGATTCGGCTTCACAACTCAGGCTGCAAAGCCCTCAGAAGCATCCTTCATTTGGATATAAACAAGCCTCCGAGCCAATGGGAAGAGGGGTTGGAAATTCAATGGTCACCTCCACTTGAACCAATTTGTAGAACACAACTTGATTGCTCTTCAGCTTCCAAATGTTCGCCTATTGGTTCGAGGAGCGTCTCACGCTGCCTTTGCAATAGAGAGTACTATTGGGATCATCTTCTTGGCACTTGCTCAAGGAAGAAGAGGAACACGAAAGCCGGTCTGAGCCTAAAGGTCTCGATTGGGGTAATCTCATTTTTCGTTGTAGCCGCAGTTGTAGCAATAGTCACGGTGAAAAGATCCTGCAAATTCTCGAAGCAGGAGAAACTTACCAGGGCAAGAGAGGACATTTTGAAGAGCAACAATGATGGGAAATCGGCTCGAATGTTTCACTTGAAAGAAGTGAAGAAAGCCACCAATGGTTTCTCCAAAGACAGACTTTTGGGGAGTGGTGGTTTTGGAGAAGTGTACAAAGGAGAGCTCGAAGATAGGACTCTCATCGCCGTCAAGTCTGCGAAAGTTGGCAACATCAAGAGCACAGAACATGTACTAAATGAAGTTGGGATACTTTCCCAAGTCAACCACAAGAACCTGGTCAGACTCTTAGGCTATTGTGTGGAAGCTGAGCAGCCATTGATGATCTATGAGTACATCTCCAATGGCACTCTCAGTGACCATTTACACGGTAAGTTTTCGACATTTCTTGACTGGAAAACTAGGCTCAGAATTGCCGTGCAAACTGCTGAAGCATTGACTTATTTACACTCCGCCGCGCACACTCCCATCTACCATAGAGATGTCAAGTCAACCAACATACTTCTGGACAGCGATTTCAACGCAAAAGTTTCAGATTTCGGGCTGTCCAGGTTGGCTAGTCCGGGGTTGAGTCATGTCTCGACATGTGCTCAGGGAACATTAGGATACTTAGACCCCGAATATTATCGGAACTACCAGTTAACTGACAAGAGTGATGTTTATAGCTATGGAGTCGTCCTGCTTGAGCTTTTGACATCACAAAAGGCCATTGATTTCTCGCGGGATCAGGACGACGTGAACTTAGCCATTTATGTGAGAGTAAGAGCCAACAATGGTGCAGCTATGGAGGTTGTGGATCACCGGCTGCTCAGCGAGGAGCCTTCGGGGAATACAGTAGCGAGTGTAAAGCTTTTCTTAGAGCTTGGACTTGCATGTCTGAGGGAAAAGAAGGGGGAGAGACCAGCCATGAAGGATGTTGTTCAAGAACTCCATTGCATAATTCAAGCTTTAGATGAACAAGTGGTTCATAATTAATGACATTATTAGTTATCGTCATGAAATTTTATCAATGTCATATGTAACTATAGTACTAGTAGAGTTTGAAAATGTTCTGTCGTAGCTTGTTATGTTGTTAGATTGTAGCCTAAATTATTCATGGTCACATGAATAGATATATTTTAACGTGTTTTAGTGTCAAAATATCATACAACTTTTCTTTACACACTCGATATTGAAGGAGAGATAAATCGAACAAAGGTCATCTCAAACACAGGAACGAAAGCTCATAACCAACTTAAATCGCTAGCCCCTTACAAGTATCATGCAACTTAACATACATGTAAGAAGATAGCATATACATTGTGTCAACAAAGGATAATATGTGTAAAGTATTTCTTTGAATATTCATGTTGTAAAAGAAAGGAGTGGAGATGAAAGGCAAAGAATCAGTGTTTACGCAGCCCACAGAAGCCAAAAGTAGTGATTCCATTCCAAAAAAGGAAGAAGGAAGGATGGGCTTTGAATGGAGGGAAGAAACAAGGGCCCTTGGGATCAGATGCTTTCTTTGGATTTTGATTGGTTGACATGGACACAGAAAGCAAGCAAGCTTTTTCACAACGACAAAAGCATTTTGCTTACAAAGTTCGAATATAAAAGTTATAATTATAATAGGCAAATGGTAAATGAGATTATCTTAACTTTTCATTTTAGTTTTTGAGATTTAAAATCGATAGAAGTGGTTCATGATATTGTCCACCGTTAATCATTTTGGTCCTTCTATCAAAAATCTATTTTAAATTGAAGAAGCCACCAGTTCAAGTAGAGGAGAAGATTTAACAAAACTGCCTTGTATTTAAAGAAGATTTTTCACAGAATGACCAAAATGATTGACAATAGACAATTTCAGGGACCACTTCTACTGATTTTAAATCGCAAATATCAAAATGAGGAGTTATACCAATCTCAATGATCATTTTGATTAAAAAGCAATAGAATACTCATGTTTACTTTGTTTGAGAGTATAGTGAGTTTTTAGCTCGATTATAATTTGTGAGTAGTTAAAGTTGTGGAGTTGTGGTTAATGCAGAACATCATTAAAATGCAGACTGTTAAGTGCTCTTGCTTATTCTAAATCCACCAAACTTAAGTGGAATAGTCACTTGAAAAAAGATTAATTTGAGATTGAAAAATAGGGAAAGATTGTATGAGAGGCTAAATAAATCAAACGAAAACAACAGACAAGATTAAATAGCATTTTGTGAACGGGTAAAAAAAGTATTTGTTTATTATTTTCCTTATTTGAACTCAAAATATCTTGCACCAAGGTAATTAAAATAGAAACTAAGCATGCTTAAGACGGATTAATAGTGTTGGCAAGGCAATATTAAAAGGAAACGTTATACTCATGGATGCAATAATAATGTTACAAAAAAATAATGTGATTTCCAATGAGATTTAACTAGTCAAAAGGGGTCAAGAGTGGGCATGGTTATAAAGATAAAAAGCCACTTTTTAATTGGGATTAGTCAAAAGCACAATCCCATTACATTGGCTTTTATTATAATGCTAAGTAGACTAAATTTGCAAATTAAATAAAGTGTCATCAATAAAAAAATAAACATGTTAATCAACACTTCAGTAATAATCCAATTATCAATATCTATATAATTTAGTTTATAAAATTTGGTCTACAAATCTAGTCTGCCTAGTATTATAATAGGGTTGACTACATTTTATACCTTTTAAGTTTTTGGTGATCTTCAAAATGGACCATAAGATTTCAACTTTCCAATATTGCATTGAAATTGTAACAATTTACACCTCTTGTCTCATTGAGCTTCTACATCATCTATTAAATTGATAAGTTTTTTGGTTAATGTGGTGCAAATGAGGTTTACATGATAACCCATATAAGAGTATTAAGCTAAACCGACCATCAGTTTCAACGAATTATCATACATCAATCATACTAAAGATACAAATTAATACAATTTCAATAATTGGGATGTAATATGAGAAAGTTGAAACTTCGTATCCTATTTTAAAAATAGTTTCAAATTTAAAAGGTATAAAATGTACTTTAACCCTATGTAATATGAAACACTATTGTTCTCATTTATGCAATGTGATTATTATAGTTCTGGGGACGACATTGAACTAAAATCAATTGTTTTTGTTTTGTTTGCGTAAATATAAAAAATCAATACTAAAAAGCACTAAACCGAAGTAGCAGCGCATAATGGGCCATTTGGACATCTCTTTGATGATACACGCCAAATTTTACAGAGCTTCACAAAGTGGAAAATCTCTTTTGGATCACAAGATGCGAATAAGGTGGCTCATCATCTAACCACATTAAGTTTAACTCTTGATCACCCAGTTTTATGGTACGAGAAACTTTCTGATTTAATTTATGATTTTTTGTTGGAGGATAGTATTAGTAGTTAAGTTGTTAGTGCAGGACAATCTTTTACTCTTCAATCGGGCTGATCTCTGACAAAATTTGTATCGCGATCCATTATTAGCATCCTATTTTCCATTTGTACGTATTTCTTTATTCAATGAATATCGTACTTGACCTAATAAAAGAAAGACCACTAACACGAGTACTATTAACAATTTTAGTTTTATGGATTGACAGAGTGAGTGAGATACCATAACAACCCACAACTTCTACATAAAGAAACGAAACGGCACGCGTGATGCGATTGCCATTTTATGCTCGCATAACCTTTTTTTGCAGTGGAAGGATAAATTGGTAATTAAAAACAACCGCAATAACTTGAGTGGAAGGTGAAAAACAAACACTTCCTTAGCACAAAGGATTATGGATCAGTGGGATAATTTCAGTCCCAATAAAAAACAAACTGGATTCTATGAACTAGCCCTCTCACCACGCTTTCACACGCCTATCAAGGCGTCGGCTTTATTGTTGATCTCTAATCGAACACTGGGCCAAAATTCTTTCTCCCTCACCATCGTTTGTATAAAATAGAACATGGTGTAGACAGACTTCCAGTTCTAAAAATTGCCGTCTAGGGCTTGATTAGGCACTAGGTAACTAGCCACCCTCCCGATTAGTTCCTTAACGTTTGAAAATTAAGAATGTGCAGCTAGACTCGCTTAGGCATCTATCTAAACCACCTAAGCGCCGACCTAAACCCGTCTAAGCACACACCTAAATTGCGACTCTCATTTAAATAGAAAATCGATAACTCTCATTTTGCTTTTTATTTCCTCAATAAAATGTAAGAAACTTGTTAAATACTTGGACAAACACTCATTATATGTTTGTTCCCCATATTTTCAATATATTCTAATACTTTATAATCTATATGTTACTTTATTTTACAATTTATGTATCCCAGTATATTTGTGTGTGTGTGTGTGTTTTTTTTTTTTTTGAACAAACAATATTATATACGTTAAAGGGGAGGGGGGTTAGCTTAACCTCACAATGGGCTAACAATAATGTGGTTCAAATTTCCATTTGGCTAGAATTGAACTTAAGACCTCTCACTTACAAGTGAAAATGAATATCACTAGACAGTAATACTAAGTGGTAATTGTGTGTGTCTTTAAGTATAAATAGACAATTATTATACAATATATAATAAATTACTTAAATCCGCCTAAGTCCCACCTAGCCGCCTGGGCAGAGGCTTAACCGCCTAGGCATTAAGCCTCGGCCCACTGCCCGAGTACCGTCCTCCAGAACCTTGCTTCCATGCCGTAGTAAAATGCATTACAGCATGGCTTATTCTCAACTTGGGTTAAACGAGCCGTTGCCCGCATATTGGACATGCACATATGGCAGTATTGAGACAAGAAGCCATTTAAACTCAAAATCTTGTATTACATAGGAAGAAAATTAATCAAGATTAGCTTGTACAAACTCGATGAAACTGTGTCACTTGCATATATGTCAGCTTCAGAAGGAAAAGTAGCAAAACTACCAGCATATCACCTACGATAGCGGAGTCGTTTCAAGTTGAAGTACACGTGCAAAATTCCACGTTCAAACGTGCATTTGAACCCCCTTTTTGTGCGAGTATTCCCATTCTTTGTTTACTATCCGGAACGCCTGCAATGCAAGTAGATGAATGATAAGTAATTTCATCCTCAACAGGATCATAACCGACAAAGTTCAATTACCAGATCAAGAAAACTTACCATGTCCTCCTGGGGTGGCCCTGCATGGAACCTTGTAATGCATATCTCACTGCTGTCGCCATCCTTCTCTATCATATAATGTGGGGCCTTCGTCTTGTCAACAAGGTACGGATAGAAGATGTTCAACTTGTATCCTTGCACAATCTTCGGAGGAGGGTTATCATGATCATAGTGAGTCTGATTGTACTTGTTCCATTCATACCCGCTGTTAACACGGTTGAAATATTTCGGCTTTCTAGGTCGGTACTTGTCATGCCACCAGTATACCTGCATCCACATTTATTTCATCAAATTCTGCAGAAGACGTGGTAGATACGCCCAACTACAGTTTCATTTTTCCTTGAGTATAACTGAGGGGAAAAAATAAAGTGCAAAAGAAGATAATGGACAAGATGAAGTACCTGTGAGTCAAGGTTCACTTCAGAACCCATGCCAAAAACTGCATCTCCTTCAACCATGTCTCCCATGGACATGGCTACACGCTTCCTTTCCTGTTAAATAGCAAAAGACTCATGCGGTTACACCAATGCACTTGTGCAAAGAAATCTTACCAGTATTAGAAACTGAATATTACCAGTATAGCCTTGTCCTCTTCAGGGTTGATTACTTCCTCATTTTCATCTACATGCAACAGCTCTGGTGAAAACAACCCGGCCTCTTCCTCAGCCACATGAATCTCCTCCTCCATGGAAAATGTTTGAGCATCTATATACAAAAATGTATTAGCAAACATTTTGGTAATAAAATCATAAACCCACAGGTCAAAAGTGCGCATACCTTTGACACCAGGCTCACTCTTCCCCTCTTCGGTTTGTGAATCGTGAACCTCATCCAAGTTCTTTTCACCACCCTCCCGTTTCACAAGCCGTTGCAAATGATTGTGCAACATTTTAGCATGGATTTCTTTCAAACAAGCCTGTATTGGAAGGAATTAAATAATGAGTCCAAACACTGTAGCTGAGATAAAATGCGAAGACATTAAAGAATGTAAGGATAAAGTACCTTGGCCTTGAATATATGGAGGCGTGTGAGAACAGCCTCCCAATACTCAACAACCTTGGCTGTTCCAGAACACATTTCTGACTCGATTTTGGACTGTAATTCCTCTAATTCCCAGAAAGTCGTTCCTTCCAAGAGGTTCTTGACATCTGCTTCAACGCTAGTATGCAAGCCTCTTTGTTCCGCAAGCAACTCAGAAGGAGGTTCCTCTCCACGAACCTTAGCTCGATCTATTGCATCTTTTTTACGACCTTCCGCTAGCTCCCAATCATAAACCACTAAAAGTGCCTGTCAAACTGTATATTAGGAATTTAGGATACAATCCCAAAACAAATCTAGCTTTTAACATATAATTATTTAGGCAATATCCAGATTTAATTACTAAATTTTAAGGCAATTAAATGAGGTCCAAGTAATAACTATTGTTTGCAGCTGGCAAAGTTGCAACCTCGCATAGCTTTGATTCTCTGATTAGCGCGTAGAGTACAGCTCACTCACTCTAGACAACTCAAAGGACAAAATAAATTTTGAATAAAAAGAAAAATAACCAAATAAAGGAGCATCATTACTGCTATATTTGTTTTGTTTTTTTTATTGCAAAGATGATGTATTAAACATCAAAATAAGGTACATAGGATAGCACAAATTATCCAAACCCAAACGTGAATATCAGGAACTATAGTTGCGTCTTTATAAAAGACACGCGGTAAGATACAAAACTGCCAAAAGAGAAATACAACAGACTAGGCAACGTACATTATTGATGTGGGCCTCGGTTAAAAACCTTCCCGAAGAAAACCATGTGGGACAAAACTTCGGGATAGGGAAAAAAGAGAGCTGCACATGCCAGAAATATGAGACCACTTGGAAATTATCTCCCAAAAATGTATATCTAATACAACCCCATCGATAATACAAAAATATTGAAGTAATCAAACCATATAATAAAACAGGAGACACTAACTAATTAGCATGACTTGATTAATTTGAAGCACTCGTATCTGGGGGTAAAGTATCCATGAGAAACATTGTAAGAGGTAGAAAGGCACTAAAAGGAAAAGAAAGAAAATAATACCTCCCAGTACTTCACATGTGTTTCTGTTGCCCTGTCCAAATCAAGATGCATTTTGATGTCATCTCGAAGCTCTTCCATTTCCTTTACAGTCAATCCCTGCATTGTACATGTCAAATGCCAGAGTGAATTATGATTCCTAAAACAGTTCAATCTATGTCATTATTATGTTTATTAACGAAACAATACCAAATTATGACATTGAAACATAAGACACACTGGACATTAAATAGAGATAAACATTTGACTTGAAACGGAAACATTAATGCTTATTTCATGTATTCAACTTTATAACATCTGTTTCGAGATGGAGAACCGAAAGTAATAATTTCCTAGATATTGAAAAGATAAAATAAAAATTGATGTTTCAGGCTGATATTGCAAGAACTAAGATTCTTGCTACTTGAGAGATCTAATTAAGAACCAAGTTGATCAACAAGAACAGAAATCACGCCCTTCCAGATAACCCCCCCACACAAGCGCGCGCACACATCTAAAGGCCCTGGAAGGAAACATTCATTGACTCTCTTTCAATCTCCACTCATTGCACAGAACAGGTGCCTAGCAATTTCCATACAAAATAGAAATGAGAAGGAAATAAATTGCCATGAAGAATAAATAAATTTTTGTGAAAGCATGCACAAGTCTCTCAGAAATATTTACCATGAAAACCATATATGGCTCATCTATCTCAATCTCAAAGTCATCTGAGCCACTGAGATGTTTAGACAGTACATCAATTGGCTTAATACGCCCTTCTCGCAATCTGATCTCTGACCTGACCTTGCTTTGATCGAAGTGGAACTGTACTTAGAACATGTAGATTATCAAATTGGCAGGTAAAAGAAAATCTCAACACATTCACATAAGCTAGAGCATTGGAAAAGAAAAATGCAGATTCAACGCGAAAATTGGCAAGAATAGGAATTTATTGATTGAATTCAGCACCACACCTCTTCTTCTTTTTTCTCCCAATCTTGGAACTCAGCCCGAGCACGTTCTCTGGCTAGCAGTGCCTGCAGAAAGAAATCAACTTTACTTAACCGAAAAGCAATGTTAGACCAATTAGGAAAAGAAGAAACTATAAAAGTAAAAGTATCATTTCCAATGGGAAAATGCATTCAGAGTTTCACTGCCAAGGGGTGTATTTGGAAGTGCCTTTACAATAACTGAAAGCGCTTTTGGAACCAATCCGTAGTAAAAATCCAAGTGAATCCTGGAAAAGCACTTGAAGTGCTTCTTCCAAAATGCACTTCAAGTGCTTTTGGAACCCAAAAACACTTTCACCAAAAGCACTTTAATTTTGAAAGCACTTCCAAACATGCCCAAGATCTTCAATGAAAAAATATAATCCATACCAGGCAATAAACTTACCATTTCCTCTTCATGTTGTGCTTTCTCAAGTGCCCTTTCTTCCCTTCTTTTCTTGACCTTTTCAATCTCCACCTGAAGGATGAATTTGTATTAAAAACATTAAAATTATAAAGATACAAACTGAACAACTATAAATTACGGAAGCCAAAAATCCCATGTTTTAATCATAGAATCCATTTAGTTTGCAACCACAGGCCGCAAAATGGCACTGAAAAGGATTGGTCTTCTATATATTAAATAGTTGTAACAAAGCCTAAGTGATATGTTTATTAATTATAGCAAAGCCAAAGTATTCATTAAAATTATAAGCTATCCTGTTCCTATTTTATCTTACTATTTAACTTACTTCTGCAGCACGTCCCTCATGAAAAAACTTTTCAGCACATGGGTTACTGGATAATGGGATGGTTTCTACACTCTTGTTGTTCTTCATCCTAGCTAAGCACGTGCTCCACTAAAAAGTAATTTAGCAGGAGGGTAACTGGATGTAAATGGTTTCCTAGAGTCTTGTTCTTGTTCTTGTTTCTGCTGTCAATGAAGTAGATATGCAGCTACAATGAAACAGAACCTGGTTCGTCCTAACCAAGGCATGGGATTAATCTCTTTGGAATACAATACATAATACATAAACATGAAAGGTTGATACATATATGTTTAAGAATTGAACTGTTGTTTAAAGAGATATATCTAATACCAACCCCCTCTAACAGTCAGGTAAAAATTAATACAGGATGAGTATAACATTGGTGACATGGTATCAAACAACCAGAGGTGCGGATAAGGCTTGTGTGTAGCATAAGGGTTGGCTTTTAGTCCTTTCCCAAAAGAAGTAGACCTTATGGTATGTACCCTTCTTAGCCATTGGTGCATTAAGGTTTAGTTCGCCGACAATGATAGAGTTTCTGTAAAGGGTATTGAATAAAAGCAGAAATTCGGTAAGGTAGTAAACTTGCTCAGTGCCTCATAATATAAGAGAACTTGCCACATGTCTAACTCTCGTTTCCATATTAAATGAGCCATTCACATACATGCAGTACACAGTTACCTAAGAGAAAGAGTAACCTTGAGAAAAGGAAAGAGCCTCACTGCAGGGCTTGTTCCCTTTGTAATCCTAGCAATTTCAAATGCCTCTCTTGCCTCGTAATTATCCTAAAAGGTTTATTGAGATATCAAAATGCTTATGCCCTAGTAAATTCTTTTCTATCTGCATCCAATCCGTAGTGAGTAGGGGTGTGCACTTGGAACCGAAAACCAAAACCGAAACACGCACGAAACTGGACCTCACCAAACAGTTTGATTTTTGCAGTTTTGAAACTGAACTGCAAGCTAAAAAACGGTTTGGTTTTGGTTCTTAACATCTGGAACCAAACCGAAACCACACCACACCTGATAATATAAAAATATATTTAATTTAATAGCCAATTAGATGTTGGGGTGAAATTGAACTTGTATTGCACTCAAAGACACTTCAATTTCCTTGTAATCTTACATTTCTTAGGTATCAAGTAGCATAATATATTAGACTAGGCTTTTTAAAGTTTATAACAACAAATGTACTATATATTGTTTTATGTTTTTGCATTGTGTAAAGTTGGCCAACTTGAATTTAAGCATCACCTCTCTTAGTCTTAATCCACCACCAACAACAAGCTCCAAGGCAACATGCTTCTATTTCTCAAGCTTCTAGTTCACAAGGTTCAATGGTGTATCCATCGGTTTCACTTTCACAGGGTCCAATGAATTCCCAAGTACCGCTTTCTCAAGCTCAAAGGCCTCCTAAACCTTTGCATAGTAAGTGTCCAAAAGGAAAGGGATCGGGACAAGGTTAAACGATTCAAAGTAGTGACTTGAAACACTAAATTTTTTTGTTGAATTGCGTGATCAATTTATTTTTTTTGGGGTTGTACTAATGCCAAAAGGCATTTTGACGTTGAACTTTGTTTGAACTTTAATTTTAGTATGGTAAACTTAACTTTTTCAATTGGATTGTACTAAAGTAATGTCATAAGGTATTTTGATGTTGAACTTTGTTTCAATTTGAATTTAGTATGGTGATCATCCCGAATTTTTGTTCAATTGTGTTGCACTAATGGCATAAAGCATTTAGTTTGCATATGACTCGGTTTTGAACTTTTGAGTTCGTTTGAATGTTTGTATTAATGCCAATTTTTCAACGGGCCTACAATTGAGGCACAAACCGAAACCAAAATTGTTTGAAACTGAACCGAACCAAAATCAAACTGTTTGGTTCCATTTTGGTTCTTACCCCAAAACCACACCAAACCAAACTGAAATAAATTTTGGTTTCGGTTTTATCCTAAAACTGCATAACCGCATGCATAAGCTCACAGTAACCCGTCAATTTGTGATACAACTTGGAATTTTCCTTGGAAGGTATCGGGAAGGAATTGGAATGTAATAATAACTAATTACATAGACCCATTTGTACAGAAACAGGAAAAGGGTTCTCAGTCAGTATTAGACTTCGTACAATGCCAACAAACTTCGGCAGCTAAGCTTGTCATTCCATGTAATCCATCTTATAGTGCTCCAACAACTAATGCTGATTCCAGTAAGTTATGAGATAAAATCGAATTTTTAGGTCATGAATTTCAATCAAATTCTCCAGGGACCTTCCAACAACAGAATAAAATTATTTCCACATCATATGAAATTCTATTCTGAGCATAGTCTCTAACTTATGCATCTGACATTTTAACTGAGTGCAAATTAAAAGTCCAAAACCTATAAACCCTTATTTAAGACTAATACTGCCATAACCACAAGGAATAGAACACAACAATTAACCATAAGCTTTCTATAACCTATTGCTTCACAATGCCAACTAACTTGCAACAGCCAGTCCAAATGTGATCTATAACCAATATAACCAGCGAATAGAGTCTAAATTCCAAAAATTTAATGAACACTTACATCTCATTGAGAGCCCTAGTGGATTGCATACCTTCTTCTGTGCCTTCCTGGCCAAGTAATCCGCGATTTGCTCCTCCGTAACATTCTTCGACGACCTCTTCGTCTTGCGGTCACGGTCCTCGCTCTCATCGCTGTCGTACGACCCGTCGTCGGAGTCCTTACGGCGGCTGCTTTTTCTGCGGTTGCTTCGTTCCCTGCGCTTCCTGGAGCTCCTCGCCAGAGAGGAGTCGCGGATATCGGAATCATCAGACTCGGTATACGATGCGGAATCGGAGTCTTCGGATCTTCTTTTGCAGCGACTCTTGGAGGGCGACGACGGCGGCGCCTCCTTACTGCTGCCACTGCGTCCCTAAGATCCCATGTTTCGCGGTAATAAATTTCCAGAGGTTTATTTGGGTTTGTACCGAAACGAATGGATATACAAATTAAAATTGGACAATGTCGGGTCATATTTCGGAGGCCCAAAAACCGGCCCATATTTATTATCTTATGCCCATAAACAAAAACAAAAAAGCGGGAAAGCTGTGACACGTGTGACAAGTTGCCTCTTTTATTTCAAAGGTCTTGCCGCTTAAATTTTAATTTTTTTTATAAGTTAAGAATTAGGTTACGGCACGACACGAAGTGGTTTGGTTCGATTTATATCTTTAAAACGTACACTTAAACAAACATTTATAGTTCCAACATCTATAGTTCGAGTTGATACACAATTAGACGAAACTGTCTTAAAGACCAATGAACTGTGATCCATGAGTTTTGTTACACAAAAGATCTTAGGAAATTGTCTGAAATTACCATTTTATTAATCTTGAGACTAAAATAGGATTTTCTAAATATGCACAGAACATACACACGACATGTACAACAATATGATAAAAATAGAATTTTTCTAAAACTTAAAATGATCAAATTGTCCTCTTATATAAATAAGTTATTGCGAAAACCTAGTCAACATAACCTCTCTCGCGCCCCCTGCTCGATGAATGGCCCTAAACTGCCCAAGCATCGCTCTTTTCGATTGGTCTCTCTCTCACATCTCTTTCTCTTTCTCTCTCTAACTTGATCATCGTCTTCATTTTTAGTTCTAATTAATTGTTTTTTGAGTTGGAACCAAACCAATCCATTAGTAACCAGTTTGGTTCTATTGTTTCGTCTCCCTTGACCATCAATGTATCAAAGAGAAGTACGGCTGTGAAAATCCTTCGAGCTCTATCTTTCGTCAATTGATGAGATTATCATGCAACAGAAAATTCAAATCAAAACAGATAATTATGTTTGCCAAAATATTAAAAGCACTTGAATCCAAAACCGCAAAATACTAAGTTCTGAAACTTCATCAAATCTATCATTCCTACTACGATACCAGAGTAATCTATAGCAAGGAAACGCTTAACGTTCTATGAAGGAAGAAAAATAATCCGCTGTGCGAACAAAAGACCAGTAAAAGCAAACACCATGACGGGCCAAAGACGGAGAAGGTGCCAATCTGGTATAAAAAATTCTCTCTCCCGGAGCTTGAGCTACGGAAAAGCCTCTCACCATCGCCTATTTTCAATTGACTGCAACCTCAGCAGATAGATAACTCGGATGATTGTTATCTTTGTTAGGTACTTTGGTCTTCGACATCCTGAGCACCTGAACTGCTTCTTCCACTTTCGCAGTCAAGGAGTCCGGTGACTCCAATAAATTCAGCAGCTCCGAGTTGTCCATTTCAAGTAGCATCCCAGTTATCTTTGAAGCTAGGTCGGCCTGCACGTAAAAGTGTTGAGTAAATGTTAGTATCGGTCCTCAAGCAGCCATTGCGTTTGGTTGATGGTGTATTTGGAAATTTTAAAAGGTGATTAAAACAGCATCAAGAAGATTGGAATTTCTGAGGGAGCATTAATACTGCTAGAGATGACAACTATAGAAACTTCTAAACGGGTCAATGTGGCAAAAGCGTCACCTTTTGTTTATGGACAAGTGGATAGAGCTGCTCGCCAAGTATCTGTTTCTGCTGCTCGGGAGAAGCGGCAGCAAGCATGCTACTCAGCATCTCCGGTTGAACGACAACTCCAACAGAATTGGAGGCAGCGGACGAGACTCCTCCTTTATTCATTTCTAGTTGACGCCCATTAGGAACAGACTTAGCCTGCCCTGTCCGCTGCAATGAAAGGCAAGCACGGATTAGAACTTCACGAGTAACAGATGGACACATCAGGCATACTTGAAAGCCGGGGAAACAAATATTCATCTCGGTCCTAAGGACTACTAAACTTTTTGGTTTTTTACTCATTATTATTTTCGAAGAAACCAAACAAGAATAAAAGCAGATCTGGTTTTATAGGTTCGTTAAGTGCTGAAAGGTGTAAATTCTGCAGTTATAGACAAGGCCGACACACACACGAGTAACAAAAGCTTGTTAGTAAAAGAAAACAAACCTGCGGATTGTTTGAATCTTTTGCAGAGTGTAGCAACGGATTGGGCTGTTGTAAATGTGGCATATATGCGCCTCCCTGAGGAATCATATGCCCGTTCATTCTTCCCCTATTTTGCCTATGTTGTCGTGGAGCATTAGGAATCTGCAGATGCGATTTTTAAGTTAGCATAAGCATAATTGCTATGACAACTAGGCATAGGAAAAATGGTACTCACCACAGGACCCAGTGGTGGTTGATAGGCTGGTCCAGATGTAGGTACAAAGCCATTGGGTCTCCATCCTGGCCACAATCCCAAAGGTTGATACATCAATCCCGCTCGAGGAGGCACTTGTGGAGCAACCCCAGAGGGAGCTTGATAGTAGATAGGAGGGTATCCACCAGGGATCACAGTTGGTGAAGGACCTGCAAATCCTGCCAAACGCTGTGCATACTGAAGCTGCAGCTGCGCTTGTCTCTCCTCTTTCCGTTGGGCAATAGCCACATACAATGGCTTCCGATGAAACATATATCCTGTGAAATAAACAATGGCAACACGATTAGCAGTGTGAAGAAAACATGACAGACAAGGGCATTAGGTAATCCGAGGTTAAAATACTTACCGTGAAACAAAAACCATAAATTGAAACACAAACTTATAAGTCTATGCATAAAAATTATAGCGCAGCAGTTATTATAAGATTAAAGAGGAAGAACTTAGAACGTGTGTGTTCGATTGTCATAAAACGTTGTAAAGAAAACCACCAAATATTGAAACTGAGGAATGTTACCATATAAATCTAAGGTTAAAAGCAACAGATCCGTGCAATCATCTTATTACCATGAAAAGTATTCACAGCTTTATTGCCCTCCTCAGGGGTAGAGAAGCAGATAAAACCAAACCCCTTGCTTATTCCTTTGTCGTCTCGCATAATTTTTGCAGAAGTAATCGTACCACATTGACTAAAGTGTTCTGCCAGCTCTTCTTCACTGACATCGTCGTCAATGTTCTTCACATACACATTTGATCCCTACATATAAAACAAAGAAACACAAAGATGAGATGCTACTATAACCCTGTTTGATTCGCGGAAATGAATTGGTGGGAAATCAATCCCCATGTCATTTCCCAGGAGATGGGAAGTGGAATGGGATTTAGAGTTTAGGGTCCTAAACCCTAAACCGAATATGCCCACTATTCATTTCCCATGTTTACAATGCCCTTTTCTTGTAAACCTAATGGAGGCAAGAAATCTTTGGGAAAGAAAAGAGAAATCCAAACTACCTTGAATTTTAACATTTGCTCTTTTCGTTTTTCCTCAAACTGCCAACGCAAAAGATGCTCGCGCTCTGCCTTTTTCTGAGCCCTTGCAACATATAGAACCTTGGAGCCTACTCAAAATAAACCGCCGGACCAAATATTAAAGGTCTGTATAAACAAATCCATATTTCCAACCAAATTAATGCCATAAAAAAGATGCGTAATTTACCAAGTTGTGATCCATTCATTCCTTCCATTGCTCGTCTAGCATCATCTGGGTTCTCAAAGTTCACAAAACCGAAACCTCTAGAGTTCCCATGGTCGTCCTTTGCAATCGCAAAGCTAACAATTTTCCCAAACTCAGAGAACTTCTCCTCCACAAGCTCTTCCTTGAGAGTTGGATCCAAATTCTTCATATACAAATTTGTATATTTAATATCAGGATTGGGCAAAACTCGATCGCTCTTTCTAACAAATTTCGCAACATACCTGTTACATGAGTTGTAATTATTGTATGATTAACACCCAGAAGACATCTTTCAACAGAACAGGAAACAATAAATAAAAAACTGCACATACAGCTGCTTGTTTTTGACAGTTGTGCCATTTAGCGCCTCAATAGCGGCAATCGCAGATTCCTCAGACTCGAACTGAACAAAGCCATAGCCTTTACTCTTCCCGTCATCAAACATGGCCACTTTGCAAGACAAAGTACGTCCGAACTTCTTAAACATTTCTTCAAGCTCTACACTATTAATTGATTCGCTCAAGTTCTGCAACAGAAAACCAAAATATTTTTACCATAAATATTCACATCAGAGAAAAACTACACATAATATGGAAGTATGCTCTCCATGACTTAGGGTTAAAGCAACATGACATACCTTGACAAACACGTTCCCAATTCCACTTCTTCTTGCATCGGGATCACGATGAGACCACATGACCCTTATCACTCTTCCATTAAGAATTGAATGGTTCATCACTTCAAGAGCTCGAATTGCTATTAGAGAAAAACCAAACGCGATTAGAATAAAATTAAGACCACATACACAAGAACTTAACATTTGTTTTGTGTATGTGCCCACGCGCGCAAACTCATGTGTATGCGCGAGAGGAGTTGTCCCTCCTTACAAACCAAACAGATCGGTTAAGAAAGCGCACACAGCCCAACCATCAAACAGATCAAAATTACAAAATCGTAATTCATAGTTTTCTATTTCACAGTGCATATGGATTTCCAAATTCCAACAATAATAACAAAAGAATCTCAACACAAATCATATATTAAAAAGGTAAGTAAATAAAAACTCAATTCAAAACTGAAAAATAAAAAATTAAGAAAAATGTATCCTATGTTTCCATTCAGAAAACAAAATCAAATTACTGCAAACAAAAAACGACCTTCTTCAGGTGTGGTGAAGTTGACGTAGCCATAGCAGAGAGAACAGTTGGTGGCGGTGGCGGTGTCCCTGCAGAGCCGAACGGACGTGACACCTTTGAAGCCTTTGAAAGCATCCTCCAGCTGAACTTCGGTCATGTACGGATGGAGGTCTCCGACGTACAGCGACGCCGCAGGAACACCCCCCGCCGTCGGCCCAGCCCCCACCACCGTCTGGGAATTATTAACGGCCATGATCGCACGCAGAAATTTCAAAAACAACCAAAAAAAACAATGCCCGGCCGGCGTTCTCTTGGGTTCTTTAATGTACAGTAATTGCTCCACCAACTCTTAGAGAGAGAGAGGGAGAGAGTGGTTCTGATGAGTGAGAAAGTAGGGAGGGGAACGGATGGGAATTTTCTCTTTTATGGCTATTTTTTTGGATTTTTTCTGGAGAATTTTGGAGAGGTTAGAGAGAGACCCAACCTGTGAAGATGAAAGTTTTTTTATTTTATTTTATTTTATATATTTTCATTTGCATGGATGTTGTTGGGGTCCTTTTCCACAAGGATTCATTCCCATGAGAGGAGTGTGGACGCGCGATTCGGCGCGTGTTGGTACGCGCCATGAAACGACGTGGCGTTCCTTGAATCGGAAGCCCCGTTTACGGAAATTCCCAATTTTTAAGGACATTTGTTGGTTTTGTTTGGAGGACTTTTGGAATTTACACAATTTTAAGGAATTTTTCGCAATTTAAAGGAAATTTGGTATTTTTGGTAATAAAAGTTTCAAGGAATGTTATCTATTTTCTAAATAATCCATCATTATTACTTTGCCTAAAAACTAATTATTGACGTTGAATTATGTATGAAAAAGTAATAGTTACCAATGAATACTACGAAAGCATGATATGTACTATTGTGATTTAAGTATTATTCTTCACACATTCGTAATATAAGAGCGCGTAAATTATACTACTTTGATTGAGTTCTATTTCTTCACACACTTATCATAATATAAGAAGGGACATGAATGCCGTTTCTCAAATTCAAGAACACTTAAATGATAATTTTTTGTATAGTGATTAACGGTTTATTATTACTGACATTATCTACACTCTTTCAAAGTATGCTTAAATTCACGAGTGTATAAAATCGAGATTAAACGAGAAGTCCTCATAGAACTAAAGCCTTATATTTTTTTATACAAAAGAAATTCAATTTTGAGTTGGATATGAACTAAAACTAATACAAAAGAAATTCAATTTTGAGTTGGATATGAACTAAAACTAACTGAAATTAAAATTAAAAATTAAAAAAAATAAAGAATAAAAGGATTGTGATCTCCCAAGTCCTAATCGGACCAAGACCAGAAGAAGCATGAAAATAGGTCCCACATGTGGAACGAGAATGCCACGTATAAACGAGAGAGTGGGGAACGGGATAAATAAGCGGGGCCCAAGAGCGTAAGACTACTTCAACTGTTCACACAACCATTTCTTCGTAGGGATTATCGGCATTTTTCACAACCAGGATTTTACTCAAACATTGCCCTCTTTCACGCTCACAATCCCTTTCCCTCACTGATTTTCTCCTTTTTTTATTTTTTTTTTTATTTTCATTTTTTTTATATAAAATTTATAAAAAGAAGAAAATTTGTAGTTCGCACATGTAGCTTTTGATCTAAGTCACACAATGAGTGACTATAATAATTTGGTATTGATTTTGTCAATTTTTTTTTAACAAACGATATCAACTATACTAAGGGGCGGGAGTGGGCTTTGCCTCACAATAAGCTAGCAATAATGTGATTCAAATTCGCATTTGGTGAGAATCGAATCTAAGACCTCTCACTTACAAATAAAGAGGAATATTATTAGACCGTAGTACTAAATGCCTTGAATTTGTCAATTAAAACTCTTACTTATAAAGAAGAAAAATATTACTAAATCGTAATGGTAAGTGATTGATTGAACGATAAATAAGATAGGTTAGTTTAAAAAAGAAAGTTTCCATGCTTGCATCATAATTCCAATTCATGATTTACAAGTTGGTAACAGTTAGCAATAGTAGGAAAATATCTCATGAGTTTATATTTCCCGATGTCTCTCTTTTCACGTAACAAGAAATCCTGATACATCAAGTTGTTCTCTCTCCAACTCTCTCCTTGCCTGATAGAGAGGATGGGGATGCGCCTATTGTATGGAAATCGCTAAGAAGTTGTCGCATTAACACAAGTAGTGCCGAATGTTGAGAGGCTTGCGAGCGAGAGTTTCATTGACACGGGACGCCATATTTCGATGTATACGTGTCGTATGACACAAGTGCATTGACCAGATTATGTAGAATGGTGCTGCTATGTTGAACAGTTGTGGGGGCTTCATATGACTACAATAATGGTACCCAAAAATACAATTCCAACTGAATTAATTCAACTGAATCATCAAACTACAACACTTTTGAGTTCTCTGCAACATTTCCAGACAACAACAATGGACTATTTTCCAAGTTTCTTGGAGGACAAAACACGTGTCAACATCGAGAAACTGTTAAGAGTTTCAGTCATGTACAAGGCTTGGAATCATCAAGTAAACAAAAATGATATCGACTCAGACTGACGTACAGAATCTCTATATGCCTAAGCTAAGTCAAGCAATAGCTACAATAAATTTGCTCTGCTTCCACTCGAATATTAACTTCATTAAACTTGTGGAAAAATGGATTACCATTCCGGCAATGCTGAAGATGGAGAGCGCTTGAAGACACTCCCATTCACGAGTCAGAAGTAGAGCAGAACGATATACACTGGGAACCAGGTGCTTGGCAATACAACAAACAATAGCAGAAGGCTCCGCTGATCACGATAAATAAAAGATCAGCCACTTTCAACAGAGAATGGAACTTAGAATCTTATGTTTATATTACAGCAAGGGAACTCGTTAGCTCCACAGTATGTGGATTAAGAAAACCAGAGTTCCTGTTGTTAGATGCTTGAAAAGCATGTCTCCTGATGAGCTGCTATGATGCAGCTGTCCTGCATTAATATATTCGTCTTTGCTAGAAGTTACAGAGACGTTTACTGACATTGAGCCTGTAAAGGAGAAACTCAAAAAATATGACATAGGTATTGGTAACTGGCCCAAAGTTGTAAAGGAAGTGAAACTCGTTATTCAACTTACAATCGTAGTTAGCCCACCCAATCCTTTGGCGAGCCAAGTCATACACAAATATCTTGTCTTTTAGAACAAGATCTGCAATTGAAGAAACGAAAGGTCATCAGATGGCACATTGATGATTAGCATACATGTTTAAGTACTATTCGTAAACACAAATTATGATAATCAATTTCTATCGGATGCTATAGAAAGAAACTGCAGATTGCTCAGAAGCCATTGCAGATTCTTTCGAACTGTTGAAAGCTCCAGCCTGCACAATATGCCATGCAAGCTGCACTTGAAATTTATCATTTACCAACTCAAACCTAAACTGCAGAGCCTTAACCCTTGCTCCGGTTTTTTAAATTTGCCTCTAAACTTTATTCATTTATTAGAAAGCAGCCTAGTTTGAGTTTATAAATCAAATTCAACAGAATAACAAAATGCTCCGTATGTTCTGCACACACAATATGACTGCCAACTTTCGGCCGTAAAGTTAATCAACCAGCCTAAATTTGGGGCCTAACCTCCTAAAATCGTCACCCCTCCCTGAACCTTCTGAAAGCCAATGCACCACATAGCAGCACCTTCCTGTTACAATAGAAATAACCCATTAGATTTACGCCATGTAATTTGCAGTCATGATGTCTAAAGAAACTATTTTAAATAAGAGAGTTTAAAGGAAGCCAGAGAATACTTACAATGATACCTGTACGCATAAGGTACTCCTCTGGTTTCAACACCATCGATGCACCTCCGGCAAAGTTTAGACTAACCGAAGGAAATACATCAGCCAAACTGAAAAATAAAATAGATGTCATTCATATTTATTTATTTTTTAAAACATAAACAGAAAGAAACAAATTGCCACAATTATGCGCACCCTCCATGGTCCACCATTGTTCTTATGGAAAACTTCAAAGATATTTAGACATAGAACCAACCTGGTGGAAACTAAATAACACTGGTTTCCTTTTGAAATGGTGGGAGTCACGGTTTGTGAAGCAGCCGAAGTTATCTACAGATACAATCATAAAATCAGTTCTAAGTACGGAGATGAAATCATTTTGTTTCCATGCAATATTATATCTGATGTCAAATAGAAAGGAAGGAGCAGATATTTCACAACCACATCAAAGTCAAGTTGGCCCCATAAGAAACTAAACCGAGATATGAAATGAATCAAATGACGAAGAAAGAAAGAATTACAATAGGAACGAAGCTTAACTGTGCCTTAATTAATGTAGCTTCTGCCCATGAAATTACATCATAGATCAAGCAACACAGTTAAAGAAGACTCAAACACCATCAAATTGACCATTTTTTAAAGTGACTCATCTAAAATATATGTAATATATATATATATATATATATTATTTTCCTCTAACAAAATGACTTTTTTCATCCCAATGCTAATGATGAAAATTATTTAAGTGAATTAGCGTATCAAATCAAGTGAACAAACTTACGGCACTAACGAAAGGATCAAACGCTTCTTCCACAAGGTATGACAACGTTGTTCCCGAGTCAACAATAGTTCCTCGACCGTTTGATGTTGTAAAGGCTGCTGGATCGATTGGCAAGGTTTGCCCATTGACAGCGATGCTCTGCAGATTTAAATTGTAATGTGGCCTGAAAATAACAAAAAACAAAACTACATTACCGAAAAAAGTACAGATGAAAGGACAAAAAATAATAACTGTTATAAATCGTTGCAATTAAAAGAACAATATTAAAAGTAACGGTGAGGTTGACAGAGTATAAATTTTTATGTTTGATGTTTCTGCACAGAGAGAAAACTTCCAGACTTCCTTAGTGAAACAACAATCTTATTCTTATCAGATAATGTTAAAAACAAATCACTAGCACAATGGGGATGAATGATGCTGAATCCTATCCAGATGTATCAAATAGCCAAGCACTAAAAGTTTAAAAAGCCAAAAGTGATATGACTCAATGTTATCCTTGGTACATAAAATATATTCGGAGTCAAGGTCCATTGCTGACCAAATAAATTGTGTGTTTAAATGAAATACGACAGATATAGAAACACAAAAACACGAACAATGATTTAAATCTGTAGTAGAAATTAATTTCCACTTCATAGACTGGGTTATACTTATATCTTAAAACTTTTAACCTAAATCAAACATCACAACCATAAATAAATTCCAACAGGGTAGAGACATACTGTGACGGGACAAGGGGACTATATACAATGCTTGGCTCCAAAATCTCGCCAAGAACAAGTATACCTCCTCCATTTCCATCTCCCTTCAAGCAATGTGAAAACACTCTGGGAGTCATCCCTCGAGATGACAATTGTGATATAACAGAGAGAGACCCTTGGCCGAACCCAAATATCCCATCCACTGCTTTATCTGTCTTAGTCAAATCACCAGACTGATACGTACTACACCTGCACGACCATCCAAAGCAATAAGCTTCAATAAAAAGAAACATGAAAAATGATGTAAGCATCCAAAGAGAATGAAGAGAAATTACAATATAAGATATCCCATTACTCTTGTTTTAGTCAGATATAACAAGTATTGAACAGGTATTAAACCCCGACCCCCTCCCACACCCACACACCAACAAATCAGAGAAATTCAGCACAATCAATTACGGTTCTTCTGGCACACATCATGCTTATTGTTATTTATAAGCAGAGTCACTATTGCTGCTAAATGATGGGACTGGTCAGCCATACCATTTTAAAATTTCCCGTAAATACGGATAAATTATGTACACCTTAAATAAAACATGAATTATTTATTAATAAAACCTGATCAATCTTCATACTAAGTTATTTATTATATTTTGCCTGTATCATTTGTTTGTCAATGATTTCTTTATATGCCTCATTTGTTGTGCACACCATTTCAGTATAAGTTGAAACACTCACCCGAAAACAACAAATGCTGATGAGTTAGCGATATAAGACTGCCCCAGAATCATGTCAAAGTATAGTGCATCCAATACATAATAACCAGTCGTCCCACTTCCATCACCATATTGGAAAGTATAACTGCACTGATTACTCTGAGTTAAACATTCAGTTGACGAAGTATGAAATGAGGAAGTGCACATTGGGTCTGTACAGGGGATCAGCCCTGCAGTTGAAGAGCTAGCAGAATCATAGAAATTGAGCTGAATCTGCAAAAAAGGGGCAGAAATTCGAGAGTTTGTTACGCTTTAACTTGCCTCTTTACTCCACAAACTTCTTAGAGTGACAGCAAGCAACAAAACGAAACAGAACTTACACCGAGTCCGCTAGATTGGCGGCAATCAGTGCACGAATTGCAGGTAATCCACAGGATGTCACTTCCGGTATCAATCTGCACATTGAATTCTTTCGGTGGAGAGCCCAATTTCACTTTGGTAAAATAGAGCCTAGATAAACCAAAGATGAAACGAAAAATCATTAATCTTAGTTGTATAATAAAAACAGAAGAAAACTGAATTGAAACAAGAAAAAAAATCCAGAAGAACACTAAAAAAAGTCCAGAGAAAGCATTGAAGAACTCATTAGCAGAGGAACTGAAAACAGCAAGAATTAGCAAGCTTTGAGCTTTTTGTAATTTTTTCCTTTCTTATTTGCATTTTCTCAGCAACCAAACAGAGCTAGAAATAGAAAATACAAACCCGCAGAGACAATAAATGCTTACCCAATTAAGAACCCACAAAGATTATCAAACACCCAGAAGAAAACTCAACTGACCCACCAAAATCTACCCAAATTTCAGACAAACCCATTAATCCAAATGCATTAAAAGCTTCATTTAAGAGAACCCAGATGATAAAATTACCCGACTAGGTAGGGATCGGAGGTGCCTTCGACTGAGAAGTCGACAACACCGCCCACCACGTTCTGCAAGAGCCGGGCGTGCCTGACTCGGTCCCGGGCTAGGAGCTGGTCGAGCTCCACTCGGTGGCTCGGGGGAAAAGCACGCTCTAAAGAAAGAAAGGCGGCCGGGAAGCTGCAGTAGACGACGGAGAGAGAGAGCAGCGCAGCGAGGGAGGCCAAGATCGGAACTTTGGAGACCCGCATTTCGGCGAAACGGATAGTTTTTTGAGTTGGGTGAGAGGGAAATTCAGTGGCAAAGATGGAGGAGGTGGTGGTGGTGGTGGTGTTGCTTCTTGCTTTTGTTCATTGACAGAGAGAGACTGTCAGAGGCAGAGAGACAGAGGAAGGAAGGCTTTTGCGGCTCAAAACGGAAAGTTGTAAAATTAGAAACCAGTTTTATGATGAGAAATGATTTGGGCACTCACGGTGTTCAAATAGAGACTACAACGACTATTATACCCTTCAATGCTGACCGAAGCATTGACGTTGAAACGAGCACCTTTTAGGCAGTTGGATTACTATCATAAAATACCTCACTTTCTTGAAAGCTAATGAAATGACACGTTTAGGCGAAAGAATTAAAAATGGAAAGTTGCAAATCGCTCGACTCTCGAATGATGTTAATCCAAGCTGATGATGTTGCCAGCGGTTAACACAGTATTGTTTATCCAAATTGAAGATATGTTAACAAAATTGTTAGAATAATTAATATTTTTCTTAGGGATATGAGAAGGGTTTCGCGTAGAGCGAGATTTTTCGCGTTAAGTGTTTTAAGTTTTTGTTGAGTTGAAGGGGCCTCTCATGTTGCATAACCACTTCTATGTATAGGATGGATTTCATGATAACCAGGTTTCCCGAGATAGAGTTTTGATAGGACTATGTCTACTCGGCACTCACCTAGATATTCATGCAGTGGATTTTGCCTAGGCACAAGGTTGGACGAATTTCTAGATTAAATGTGACTCTTCTTTAGTAGTACTTTTTCTCTCTTCTCGTTATGATAGGATGCCAAGGCTTCTACGTATTCGTTGGATAAATTGTCTTACTCTTTTTTTTCGCATACATATTCGTGTCACCTGAATTTGTTCGATAGGGAAATTAAGTTGCTTGTAATTAATTGGCTAGTTTCCGCGTGGGTGCGCTGCAATGGCTTAAGCTCACGACCTTTCTTCTCGACCTAATTACAGAATTTTCTAGTTTGGTTGCTTTTTGGTTTCCTTTTATTGAGAGTAGGCTTGTCTTTTTCCTCTATATTGTTCACTTAGCATCATTTTTCCATGAAGGCTACGTTCATGCCCTTTCGCTCTTTGTTTGTACTTTTTTTATTTAATAATTTGAAATGGAAGGATGGCCTGTGGGCTATCATGACACACCCTGATCCTAGAATCAAGGCGTGATGGCCGTCACGTGAGTGTGACGTAACTAAAAGTACGACGCGGAAGCAATAGGTAAGAGAAATACAAAGAAATAAAAACCAAATATTAGCAATAATATCCAACTGGCATGCTAGAGTGAGTTTAAGTGTGAAACACACATATTCAGAGCATAAGTACTAGGTGTAGTCAAGTAGGACCATAACTAAATTACAACACCCGAAGGTGAGTCCTACATTTATGTAGTCTGTCAGTACGCCGTGGGAATCCTCGTGGGCCACCAACGTTGCTAACTAAAACCTGGAGGGGCGCAAAACAAAATTGAGTGGGTCAGTAAAACAAAGCTTTTTGAAAACATTTCAATTAATAACATTTCTAACCCCTTGCTGTAAAACATGTATACTTTCCCAGAAAATAACATAATATGCATATAATCTTCATATATCTCAAATCACAATTCTTTATCAAAAATCAGAAAGTATGTCATGCGATAAATGTCAATAACAAAATAAGGATGCATCAATATAACATGTGAAATAATGAATCAACCGGAGACCCTGCAATTGGTCCTGTACGGTTAATTCATTATTTCACCTGTTATATTGATGCATCCTTATTCTGTTATTGACATTTATCGCATGGCATACTTTCTGATTTTTGATAAAGAATTGTGATTTAAGATATATGAAGATTATATGCATATTATGTTATTTTCTGGGAAAGTATACAGGTTTTACAGCGAGGGTTAGAAATGTTATTAATTGAAATGTTTTCAAAAAGTTTTGTTTTACCGACTCACTCAATTTTGTTTTGCACCCCTCTAGGTTCTAGTTAGTAGCGTTGGTGGCCCACGAGGATTCCCACGGCGTACTGACAGACTACATAAATGTAGGACTCACCTTCGGGTGTTGTAATTTAGTTATGGTCCTACTTGACTGCAACTAGTACTTATGCTCTGAATATGTGTGTTTCACACTTAAACTCACTCTAGCATGCCAGTTGGATATTATTGCTAATATTTGGTTTTTATTTCTTCGTATTTCTCTTACCTATTGCTTCCGCGTCGCATTTTTAGTTACGTTACACTCACATAACGACCAGCACGCCTTGATTCTAGGATCAGGATGTGTCATATCAGATTGTGCAGGACCCTTTGATTTGGGTGAGGGTGGACATTTTTCACGCCCTACAACATCATACTCCGAGAAGCTAACATCGCCTAAATTTATATTTTAATTATTTAAAAAATATTTTTTATTAAGTTAGACGAAGACTAACATTTTGTATTTGGATGTAGTCTTTTTTAGCTAGCCGTTTCATTTTCATTTTTCTAAAAAGCAATATTATTCAATTGAAATTTTGAATGGTGCATGTTGTGGTGTTAACTTTTTTCAACCATGATATGTATACGCCGAAATGTAGAACTCTTGTTTAAAAGTTAAAAATCATATGATCTCACTGTTTAAGAAATGATGACTTTAAAGTACGACTTGAATCATTTCTTTAAAGTGTTATTTGCCCCCACTCGAATGAGTTTGCTAAAGGATTCTTGGCAAATCGCTTCCAGAATACAACAAAATATGGAATATTCGATTAGCAAAACCAAATTGTATTCCCTTAGAAATAACTAGAAATAAATTATATGAATGTGAAGAAGAGAGAAAAGAGAGCAAAGAAATTACGTAGACAACAAATTTCTGAATTGTATTTCTCTTCTACCAATTTACCAATATATAAGGGAGATTGCACCTGTTAGACATATCATTTGGTTTTGGATATGCCATCTCACCATAGGATACAACTGAATTAATATTATAGCAATATGCCAATTCGCATGTCTGATGCAAAGCATCAATTACCAAAGGTTGTGTCTGTTAGTAAACTATGCACTAGTCAGACATGGATCATGTCTTTAAGTAAAGTTTGAAAAGTCGCATTGCTTTAATCTGATGAAGAGCAACTGTTGGGTAAATACCCAACTTCTTCCATTCGAATATATTAATATATTATTAAAATAATCAACACTCACCGCACCATAGTATTAAGTGGTGTTGTCATGTTAATTATAATGTGAATTTGGAAGCAAAGCCCACGAAATTTTGAAGAAGATGCGGTAAGATTGTATTTTCTTCTGCTTTATGTATGTGGGAGCAAATGTGGAAGTTTAATATATGGAGGAAAAAGTAACAATCCTATCCAGCTCAAGTGCCACGTTAAAAGAAACGAGTTGGATCATGTAGTAGCTTTAAATGGAGGGGGTTAGATGAAAGAGAGAGGTACGTACGACTTGTCAAGTGGGACGTGGATTCTTTCTGAATTCTTTTTGTGGGAATTTCAAGAACAACTTTAGTACGTTTATCTTATATTTTACGATCAGTTTTCATCATTTATTATTTATGTTCAATTTTAAATAAAAAAATTTAAAATAATTGTTAACCACAAAAGAGAATCCTAATAGAATCATATTTCTGTCAAGTATTGTTCAGAAACCAAATGCATCATTCTTTGTGAAGTTGCTTTCCCACACTCAAACCCCAATTATAATGTTTATATATTGACATGTCATGTCATTTAATCCGTAACAGTAGTTAACTTCAAGTTGCCACTCAACGCAACAAACATCCTCCTTCAAAAGTACGCCTCCATGATCAACCCCTCATGTAATCCCACACCAAAAAAAAAAAAAAAAAAAAAAAAAAAAAGAAGAAGCTGCATAAAATCCTATACTCATCCATAATTTACGTTAATATTTTGAAGTCGAGTCAGTAGTACATAATAATTATATGAATATTGTCTTAACTTAATCATATGCATAGTTTGAGAGATGTTGAATTTTATCATAAAAACATTGTTAGGTACTATTTGTGTTTAATTTTAAATAAAAAAATTGAAAATGATTTATGACGATATGATATACAATAAACAGATATGATGTAAGAATCCCTAGGATTTTCACAAAGAGAATCCGGATGAGTTCCAAATCTATATATCTTGTCAAGTTTCTAACATGAGATTGCATTGTTTAACAATATATTTAATCAAATTTAGATAGCCATTTTTCCTGCGATCGAGTTGTTCTGCAAATTTCAGCAACCAAATTCTTTAAGAAATAAATTTGAGGAAGAAACATGGAAACTTTAATTAATAGAGTATGATTTGCTTTTCTTGTTAACATACCCTTTTCTTTTGTATTTGGAAATTGACGTGTGTCTTTGTTTAAAATTAATTAAATAGCTCAAAGGTCGATTCCATGCATGGACCAATACATTAGCAATAATACAAGGGACTTTGATCCAGGATATAAGTAAATTATTATCATCAACCATTCAATCTTAATCCAATTGTAGATAATTGATCCGTCAATTAGAGCAACCTAAAATAGATTAATTTTGATCATGTTTATCCGTAAGTGCACGGTTCGTAATAGTACAGAAGTGCAAGTATAGAGTCAAATCACACAAGGAATTGTGATTTAATTCGATGACTACCCACTTAACGCACAAGTGAAAATGAAAATATTATTGAGCAAAGGAGATATTGGTTGTGAAGATTAATACTAAAGATAAAATTGCTAAAAGTTTAAGAAAATAAATAAACCAATAACAGTAAAACTTAAGAACAAACAAGACGTTAAGGGCTAAGGCATCCAATTTCACCAATAACAATCCTATTCCGATTCTTAGCTATCAACTATCCATTTAACAACTCCTATGTTGATGATTAAGTTTCCCAACTCTATAATCCGATCATGATGTATGCATCAAATTATATTCTTTTAAGAAGCAACCTAGCATGGTGTATGCCTAGATTTCACAACTTGAAGTTCCCAAAGTACAATGGAAACTTTTATACAACCACACAAAACCTAGAACATGGTGTATGCTTCTAGTAAATTGTGATCTCAAATTCATGATTCGAACAAGAACATAACATGGATGTATGCCTATGAACCTACAACAAGCACTTATTAACAAACACTTATTAATTCATACAAGTGATGGCCAATCGTCAAGAACGAAAGAACAAGTGAATTAAGCCCAAAATTTGAGATTCAACGTAACGAAAATCGTCTTGGATAATCAAATAGCTAAAAACACAAAATATTTTTGTTATGGCTACATTGTAGCCTTAGCAAAAGAGTTTAGAAATACATAGTGATGGAAAACATAACTAAAGATAAGAAAAGCATGAGAAACCATTGAACCGAAGGAGAATTTTGCACTCCTCAAGCTGCCGAACTCTTGTGTGCCTTCCTCTCCCTCTTCTGCGTTTTTTTCTTTTCTTTTTCTTTTCTCCTCTTCAAGTCTGCAGCCGTTCTTCCCTTTATTCCCCTACTCTGTAGCAACACCCACTTCCGTTCAATCCCCCCAATTTTATTTTATTTTAATTTAATTTAATTTTTATTTTTTTTGCTTTTCATCTCCACCCCTCCACTTGTATTTTGGTGAGGATTAAGTACATTATTGGGCGTAAAAACGCAGCTCATATTTCTCTATCAAACTGGTATACTAGTTTACTTGTTGGGCTTTAAATCTCCAACTTAAATGAACTGCACAGATTTGGCCCAAATCACTTGAAATGCAAAGCTAACAAAATCTGGAAATCTGAACAGCAGTCATTAAGATGATCATAACTCATTACAGGAATATCAGATTGACATGATTCCAACTCCATTTGAAAGAAGACTTCCATATCTTTTCATCCATATATGGTATGCAACGAGGTTCCTCTGGATGAATAAATGGCAGCCCATCAAATTCGCTGGACAGAAACTCCCATATCCCAGATTTTCCAAATTGTGTCACCTCCATGTCTTGGGCATCGCTTTGATATCCTGTGATCTTCCTTTGAATGTTTACGGACCATTTTTGGGCTCTCAAAACTCCTCTTTTTAGCCTCAAAATCCCTTTCTTTGCAATTAATCCTACAAAATAAGAAAACCACAAGTAAACTACTACTAAGGGATGAAAACTATACATAATCCAAGTACTAAGGTGATAAAAACTTGTATAAATATGATTGTATCAATGATTTTGTAACTTTTTATTGTACTTTCTGCTTTATTATTCAATTAAGATCGAACAATGAGTGACTACGATTTTTTTTAGACTCTGGTTTACAATAGAAGGGGACTTAGGTGATGATGACAATCGCATCCTTCCACGTTAAACTTAAATCATGCATGCCCAGAATAATTTTAATTTTATATGTAAAACTTGAACTTGTTTTGGTTGAAATTAATACTTGCTCTGTGCTTTATGGCTAATTAAGTTAATAGCAAACTTTTAGCTTTAATAAAACATAATGGTAATCTTATCACATATTTGTACAATCATTCGTACTATCTCTCTAATAGAGACGAGATCCACATATATTGTGGGCTCTACCTCTATTAGAAAGATGATACGAATAATAATATGAATATGTGATAAGTGTAACATAACTCTTGATAAAAAGAGCTTTAGGAATGGGCAATAGGATGACTCTTGTCCTGTGACTAAATTTTGCTATTGCACTATATAGACGCGTATATATGCCTTTGGATCAAGGGGATCCCCAGTTTTTTGGTAAAATTGGGGACCATTTGTAGGGCACACTCTACGTTGAATTTCAACGATTCGAACCGTCTATTTTGTAAGTCTCGGTTCATAAAATCATCCTTATAGATTCAATTTAATCTAAAACTATTTGCCTATTTAATTATCACGTTGAAATTTCATTGTTTCTTAGAGAACAAAGTGTTCTTAAATTTCTTTAACTCAATTAAATGCCTAAAATATTTTCGATTTGACTAATATTTTGTAAGGATGATCTATGAAGTGCAACTTAAAAAATAGATAATTCAGAATGTTAAAGTTCAATGTGGTGTGCGCCTAACAACTAATCCCAATATATATATTAGGCCCCTTAACAAGAGGATCCCCATTTTTCAAAAAAAAAGAAAAGACATTCTCTTGACTGTTGAATTGACTTTAATGAAATTGTGTGGTTGAGATTAAATCACAGGCCACACAATCTCAATCACATAATTTCATTAAAGTCAAATCTAACAGTCAAGAGAGAGTTTCCATTTAATAAAAAGAAAAATGAAGATCCTCTTGTTAAATGATTCATATATATATATATATATATTCCACGACAAGAAAGTACCAAAAGATTGTGCCACCTTTTTTTTTTATTTTTTTTGGCAAACAAAGATTGTGCCACTCTTTTTTTACTGCTTTTAAGCTTATTTTTCTTATGCATAGTTTCGTACACACGGATTTATCAAATGCAAAAGAAAAATGATTTTTACACCCACGGTTTGTACACTTCTCTTACACGTATTATTCTTTATTTTTTATCTTTAAATAGAAGAATAATAATAAAATAATTGCAATTAAAAAGAATGTGCACATAGCACAAAAGGTGTGTCAAAATCATGTCCGTAAATCACGTGTCAATCTTCTAAGTCTTCTTTTAACTCTCTCTTGCTGTTTCCTTTTCTATAGTTATAAAGAAAAGAGAGCAACGAGACAAGAGTTATGACAATTTTTATTAAATGTCAAATTTGCCCTTAATTTTAATAGCAAACTGGATGAAAATTGAGAAACTTAACGGCAGTGTTCAAATTGGCCGCTTTTATATAGTTTAGGTGATAAGTACTATAAATAAATTTGTGTGTGAGTACTTGATCCATTTCCGTAAATCATTTCCGAAAACACTTGTCACTCTTTTAAACTACTTATTAATAAAATCTTCTTTGGTAATTAAAAGAGGGTGAAAAGAGCAAGTGACCCTTTACCATAGTGGAGGAAAGGAGTTGAGCCCTTACATGACAACGTGGGTTCGAACCCGTTGATGACTAATCTAACACCTAATCTAACAAAATTTATCGTTTGACCAAAAAAAAAAAACAAAGAAAAAAAAAGAGCGTGCAAAGATACTTAAGTCTTATATCACAAAATAAGATTATGGGCAATAATAAAATTTCGCACAAATCAAATGTTGCTTTATTTATTTATTATTCACTCACATGTTATCATATCATATCTCTAAAATTAAAGTGTACCTTCGGATCATATAACACATCTCCAAGAATCATTTGATATGCTCCAAAAGTACAACATGAAGCAGAACCCAGTGTACCTTCGGAGTATCATTGGGAAAGTTCTTGGGTAATATGGTTACTAAGCGTGGAATTGAGGCCAACCCAGATCAGATCAAAGCCATCATATAAATGAGATAGCCCAGAACCAAAAAAGAAATACAAAGCCTTACAGGACGAGCGACAACCCTCAGCAATTTCCTATCACGATCCACAGACAAGTGCAAACCATTCTTCACAATGATAGAAAATAGCAACTACTCTGGATGGATGAATGTGAAGAGGCATTCTCTAAACTCAAGGAATTCCTTTCCAAACCCCTAATGCTATATAAACCGATGAACGGAAAAAACTTGTATTTGTACTTCACTGTATCCAACTGTGCGGTAAGTGCATCTCTGATTCGAGAAGGCTCAGGGGAGCATAAACTGGCATACGACATATCAAAAGCTCTTCTTGAACCAGAGATGAGGTATCAAAAAATGGATAAACTCATCCTGGCACTAGCAACGACAACTAGAAAACTCCGACCGTATTTCCAATCATTCAGAGTAATCTACATGGTAGAGTACCCGCTGAGATCTATCTTGCATAGCCTCAACGCCTCATCCAGAGTCACCAAATGGGCAATTGAACTAGGAGAACATGAAATAATCTACCGAACCAGGACATCAATCAAGGCCAAGTATCGGCGAACTTTGTAGCCGAATTCACGCCTACAGCCTAATGTACCACAGACGTAGCAAGTCCCTAAGGCCCTCCAGAAAATCCATGCATTTGGAAGCTTTACGTAGACTGGTCGTCTAATATATACATTGTTGGCGCAGGGATGGTGCTGCAAATATCAGACGATCCATACTTGAACAGGCTTTAAAACTTGGGTTTAAAGCAAGCAACAATAGAGCATAGTACGAAGCCCTCCTGGCAGGGCTTAGAGTTGTAGAAAAACTCTAGGTAAAAAAATGCTAATTCATTGTGACTCGATCTCATAGTTAATCAGGTCACAGAGGACTACATCGCCCACCATCTTATTATGGGGCTTAACTTGGACAAAGTTAAAATGCTACTCGAGAAGTTAAAAAAAATATGAAATCACACATATCCCCAGATGATAGAAGAGCCACACCGACGCACTTGCCGAGGTAGCTTTAAACATAGATTACTTTTTTTAACGAACGATCCCCTTCGAATATCTAGAAGCCTATAATATCCATGAGATGAAGCCTGAGGTAGTCGCTGTTATCGACGCTTGAGAAAATTGGATGGATGAAACAATGACTACATACGAGACAAAAAACTACCAGGGACCACAACCTGACCAGAAAGTTAATCCAGAAAGCGTCAAGATACACAATCATTCAAGGAAAGCTCTATCGACGTTCATACTCCGAACTTCATACCTTGTGCGTCATACCAATGATTGGCCTACAAATTCTAATTGACAACTCCGAGGTCTGCGACAATCATGCTGGAGGAAGGTCGTTGGCCCAGAAACCAATAAGTGTGGGTTACTATTAGGCCAGAGTTGCGACAAATGTCAAAAGTACTTCTCTATGAATCATCAACACGCGGAAGAACTCAATACTCTGATAGGTTCATGGCCTTTCAGACAATGGGGCATCGAGGTCACCGAAGTCCAAAAGGATGACGAAGCTACGGATCAAGAAATGATGTCCAAATCAATGCGCCAGCAGATGAGATGGGATGGAAACCCAAAGAAAACACTGAACACATCATTCTTGATCCCTAGTAGCCGGAGAAGACTGTTAGAATCGGCTCACGACTACTAGAATCGTTCTCCTCGAGCAGGCTAACACAGATGCGCTGCAGCTTATCCACTTCTTTTTTTTAGACTTTTGTTGATCTTCAATGCACCTTGAAGTTCCAACACTTGGGGTTCAAGCCTATTGACGATTTTCCAGAAGTGGATCACTTAATTATAAGCAACATCTACTAGGGGTGGGTTCGGTTTAAATCGGTTCGGTTTTTTGCCAAAACCGAAACCAAATCGAAATTTCGGTTCGGTTCGGTTTGGTTCATTTTTTTTTCGGTTCGGTTTCGGTTTTTTGTTTTGTTTTTTTTCAAAAAATGAAAAATATTGAAATTTTAAATTTTAACATATCCAACACAATTATAACATAAGCATTCTAACTAGAATCAAAGACAATGAAAATAAACATTTAAAGTTGAACTAAAATCATCAATCAAGTCTTCCAAAGTCCAAACTAACAACCTCACAATACAAAAATCGTACAAATGACTTAGAAAAGTTAAATTGTATGATGTTGTTCAAAGATCAGGGTTGTTTGCTTGTAACTACATGTTGACAACTTGATTAGTAAAAGTAATACGTGGGTGGATTTATTTAGTGTGTGTTGGATTCTTTTCCATCACAAATTACCCAAGTAATCTACCCAAAATAAATGTTTATGGATTGTGTTACATATTATATGAGAGTAGATTTGGAAAAGAAAGTTGGGGCAGAAGTAGACAGTGCTATGGAGATGGATGTAGGTACTTCAGGATGAGGTTTGGTTTCGGAACCTTATATGGGGGAGAAATAATAGGTTAGGGTTTAGAGTTTTTATAGGCCTTTTTAAAATATTTTAAGCTTAAAGTTTGGCAACACATTGGGTTTAGCACATTTTAACTTACAAATTGGGTTTAGAAAATACTACCCAAAACAAATAATTAAATAAAAAAATTAATTTAATTAATTCGATTCGGTTCGATTTTTTCAATTCGGTTCGGTTTTTTCGTTCGGTTCAGTTTTTTCGGTTTCGGTTTGGTTTGGTTTTCGATTTTTTTCGGTTTTCAGTTTTTTGAACCCACCCCTAACATCTACTCTTCATCCTTTATGTAAGCAGTATAACAAAGCTAAAAAATGTCACGCTTAATGATCTTCTAGTGAGCGGTCTCAAGCTGTAGAGAAATGGGGGTAGAGATATTGGACCCCTTTAAAGCGACAAGCTCAGACTCCAATGTTTTTATCTTCTCAGCGGAAAAACCTCAGTTTCCATAGTCATTGCCACCTCCTTGGCAACCTTGGTCAAGGAGTATAGACTTAGCAGCCAGAATCGCCGTTTTCTACATCATGGCAAGCAGAGCAGTCCTCATATACTGGGATGTATGCTTCGCAAATGAACTTGAGCAAACAACCTTTTTGACGCAATTAACAAGTTTGACATACTCGTCTATATCTTCAAGTAGATCAGGCTACAAAAGCGCACAGATCTCAATAGACTCTCCAGAAACAGGCTTGGTGGATTTCTCGCAACTGCTCATGCAAGCAGTCTCTTCTTTCTCAGTAGGTGAATCAGTTTCAGCAGCAAGATGAGCAGGCCTTGGTGCCATTTAGCAACAGACTCCACCTTATCGCTCTTTATAAAGGAAGCCTATCCAAAGGTGAACCAGACTTAGCTTGTAACGGAAGTCTTGGTACAACTTTCGACATTGGGGGCACGACGGAACCTCTACACTAAGCAATCCTATCAACAATCGTACTAACTATCTTCGGCATAGCATGCGTCACAGGCTCAGATCTAGCAGCCTCATCTTTTTTTTCATTTAGAAGAAGTCAAGTTAATCATAAGCCTCTTGGCAAGAAGCAGACCCTCACGAGCAACGAAGAAAGTCTTCGGCTTTTTCTCAACTGGCGTCTCTTGAGCAGGAGGGGAAGATTTTTTTTTCCACCTTCATTTACAGCAAGCTCATTGACATCGATCAGATGAGCCAATACATCCACCTTGATCCGCTTTATCTCCTCTCTATGGGGCAGCCCATTTTTTTCTCGATGAAGAGAACTAAGCACGCCATTCACGGTGCTCATCAGGGATACCTAAAGCAACGTGCACCGTCTTTATATTTGGAGAAGTCTTGGGAGTTGAGCCAAATTCCGAAACTACAAGACAGAAGATAATAGTCAACAAATCAGAAAACAGTTTAGCAAAAGCACAAGGCAGCCTATAGACTAAGTAGTCTACTTACTGGTGATGAAAAT
The DNA here is from genome assembly GCF_916048215.2 of Malus sylvestris. Lineage (NCBI taxonomy): Eukaryota > Viridiplantae > Streptophyta > Magnoliopsida > Rosales > Rosaceae > Malus > Malus sylvestris. The sequence continues at coordinate 15,445,153 of NC_062271.1, forward strand.
TGTCGGAACACTTAGCTCAAGGGAAGAATCAGACTCCCACTCTCCACTTATCTCTAAAGTTTCCTTCGCCCAGTCATGATCTCCCTTGCTCGAATGATCGAAGAGCCTATGACGGGATCGTAACTGCCCAATTCCATCAATATGGCACATGTCAAAGAAGTACCAGAATTCGTTGACGGTCAGATCCAAGTCAAAGAATTGGCTTAGATTGAGGAATCTCACCATCACACAGACCACATTTAGAGAACATTGAGGGAGGCATACTTCATAGAGCAAAGCACTTTTTGGAAGAAACGCGACATGAGAAAAGTAAATCCCAACACGAAGTAGTAGGGGTGAAACTTAATAGCTCTTTGAGCCCCACAACATGGCTCACGGTTGCTACCTTCCATGACACATTTCACACACATCCCATACAGAATGACTTGCCTATATGCTTCAAGGAAATCTCTAAACGAGTTATCGAAATTAATTTTGAAGTGAGCAGCCTTGAAGTTGCCCACTTTACTCAAAGACATGCCTTGACGATACAATTGCGGCACACCATTATCACTCTTGTGGCTTGAAGAAGACATGCTCAAAAAAATTGTACAAAGATGCAAGGAAGAATTGTTTGACGGCTGCCCAAAAAAAAAAAAAGATGCATCAGGCCCCATGGCCCAAGGACAGCAGCCAAGGGAGCCCAGCTTGTGTTAGCTCATATCTCTCTCTTTTGGCCCAGTCCAATTGGAAGGGGGCTGACGCCCTTTCACCTCATTTTCTCTCATCTCTCTCACAGTAACCAAGTCTAGCAGCCCACAAACCAAGCTAAGGAAGGAAGCCTGTGCCTCCATTCCTTTCTCCAACATGGGCCCAAGCACAGCAGCCCAAACCTAAGTGCCCCAATGCCCTGGCCCATGCCAGCCACGCGCCAAGCCCCAGGTTCACGTCGCCAGCCCTCGGCCCAAGCTAAGCAGTCGTTGCACCGAGCTGATGAAGCAGCCCCATGGCAGCAGCCATGTCGTGGCTCCCCAACCATTTTTTGACACATCCTCGACCCCTGTCAAGCTAAATTTCAAGCTCCGACGCTCCCAAAAAATTTTAAGAAGACAAGGAAAATTAATTTTTTCTTACTTTGGTGCGGCGTGAAGACAAAGAAAGTAACGAAAAATGGTCATTTGCACGTGCAAGTGAAAAAGATTGCTAGGGGAGAAGGAACAAATATCCTCTAGCTTTCTCTCACTTGTAGTGCAGAATAAATTATTCTCTGAAGTTGATTTAATCATCTAGACTTAAATAAACTTTGGAAGTGATTTATTTCCCTTTCATAGAAGGATCTAATTTCCAATTAAGTGGGAATCTACATCAAATAGGAAACAATCTTGTGTTTCCTAAAGTAATGGAAGATCTCTACACCTGCTGTCCTTTCCTGTGAACAGCCCAACATGTGTGTGGGCATTTGTGGAGCCAAAATTAATTAAGAAAATTATGGAGGTGACACATGGAGTTTGGGTAAAAAGGAAAAAAAATTACCCTCAAGGCACACATGGACTTTTGACTAGCTCATTTGACTAGTCTACTGTGCAAAGTTAATTTTTATTTGCAGGATATTCCACATTGTACCAAATTTTAGATACCATGAAGAAAGTTGGGTTCGACCATAAAACCAATTAGCAATATGAGGAGTAGCTCAAGCCTCAACCTCTTATAAGCACATGTAAGGTCCATCTTCTCATCAATGTCAGATTCATTCTCAACACTATTAGTTGGTCGTGCGTTTCAACTTCCTAGGTCATGATTGCATCCTCTACGCTTTGAGGATGGGTACATCATTATTTGAATTTTTAAAACCATACAAACCTTCATGAATAGTATTTTTAAGGGAGTTCAAAATAAATAAATTTATAATCATTAATGTACAAGTTTGAGAAATGTGAAAGCATATATAAACGCTTGTGATTGCATCTTCTATGCTTAGATGATGGTTATATGGTCGTTTAGATTTTTAAAACCCTCCAAATCTCATGAATAGTGTTTTTTTTATTTGAGTGCAAAATTAATAAAATTAATAATAATTATTGTAGGAGTGTGAAAAATGTAAAAAAATAAAATAAAATACAATCACTTGTAATGACAAGTTTTACAACTTTTGTGAAGCGGTCATTCCGAAATTCGACACCATAATCCATAAACTTTAGGTTTAAATTTTACCGTCAATTTCATTTACGCTTTATTCTACTCACCAAATTTCATTTTTATAGATTTTCATTATCTATTGATATAACATATATATTTTCTTTAACGGGTAACAGGTCAGGTCATATTACTCGATAATATTAACGGGTCGGGTCATATTACCCGTGTAATTTAACAGGTGTTACACGACACGACTCGTTAAGATATCAAGTATGTCATGAAAACTACACGGACACGAAAAACGTGATATGAATGCAGGTCTAGAAAGAAACCACCACCCAATGATTCCAAGGATATAATTCTACAGGGAGGTACGGCTTGAAATTTATATTCAATGAAATAAACCTTTCAAAATAGTAACAGCATGACATTTATCACATGGTCCAAATTTGTATTTTGAAATACCCAATAAAAAATTCCAACAACCCCCCACATGTTTCAAAGTGAAAATTGAATCACCAACAGGGAATTTGTGAAACACAAGTTTAATGGGGACAAGGAAGTACCAAAGGAAAATGAGAATCCAACGCATCATAGCTCGTCTCTTTTGGACTATAAACTAGCCTTAGGATGAGTTAGCCTTAACTCACAGACATTTGGTGAAAATTAAATTTTCTGTGAACCAAGATTTCTTTATGTGAATCATAGGACTAACCACCCACATTGAATTCTCGGAATCGAGCTTGTTCGAGTATGTTGGCGTGAATAGGTCATGTGCCCACCTGGATGTTCATGAGTGCTTTAGAGAACCTGCGAACCTACCTAAACTTTCATAGGCAGAGGCCCCACTCCCACTGTCACATCCCGGCCCGGGCCCCCACCACATCCCGGGCTCAACTCCACCATAACACGATATTGTCCGTTTTGGGCCCAGGCCACGCCCTCACGGTTTTGTTTCTGGGAACTCACGAGAGCGGAACTTCCTAGTGGGTCACCCATCCTGGGAATGCCCTGGCCCCTTTCTTGCTTAACTTCAGAGTTTCTACATAACCTGAAGCTAGTGAGCTCCCAAAAGGCCTCATGCTAGGTAGAGATGAGAATATACATATAAGGCTTAAAGGATCCACTCCCCTAGGCGATGTGGGATGTTACAATCCACCCCCCTTTGGGGCCCGACGTCCTCGTCGACACACTTTCGGCCATGGATTAGCTTTGATACCAAATTGTCACATCCCGGCCTGGGCCCCCACCACATCCGGGGCTTAACTCCACCGTAGCACGATATTGTCCTCTTTGGGCCCCGGCCACGCCCTCACGGTTTTATTTCTGGGAACTTACATGAGTAGAACTTCCTAATGGGTCACCATCTTGGGAATGCTCTGGCCCATTTCTCGCTTAACTTCGGAGTTCCTACGGAACCCGAAGCCAGTGAGCTCCCAAAAAGCCTCGTGTTAGGTAGAGATGAGAATATACATATAAGGCTTAGAGGATCCACTCCCCTGGGTGATGTGGGATGTTACCCACACTCATATAGGTGAATCCATCAAGTGTGCATTACAATCAAACACACCACCCAAATGTCGGGCTATGGAATTCATTAGAACATAAGTTTAACCTTGCACACTGCAGTAATTGCACTATCTACACCATAGGGATATACTATAAATAATAAAAAAAATATGATAGTGCATGCCTGAATAGCAAGTGACTTGTTCTTATGAATATGAACCTACTATCTAGGATCTCCATTCACATAGGTTGGGTTACCATCACTCTTGATCGTTGTAATAAGCATAAGTCTCATCCCCCTCGATGTAATAATCATCACTAGCATTTACTTTAGTGGATTTGTCAGAGGATTAGTTAGATCTAATTCTGACCTCAAAATATTATATCATATGCATATATGCAAGATAAATGTATGTTTAGCTCAAGCTCTCATAGCTGGGCTATCACCACATGTAAACACAGATAAACTGGTCTCTTCCACAATAGTGGGATAACTCAAGAACAGATATAGTAAGAACTAGTCTCTTCCATATAGGATTTTAAAACATTTGTCATCCAATGTTAGTCCTCTTTAATACTACCAACTGGTATTTCATGATGGACCTATATCTAATTAGGTTAGCTCTAGACATCGCATCTCAACATATTAAGGTAAGTGTCACAGTAGAAATAATATTATTATCATACATGAAAAGTAGAACTTACCATACGTTATCCATTAATAAAGAGTACCTCTCGTATATTTGTACGCGAAATATATGACTAAGACTTTTGAATGTACTCCGATTAAGTGATTCATCACATATGAATTCACAACTACATATTGTAGTTGTCTAATTGGGTTGTTATTGGGTCACACGATAAGAACCAACGGGTCCTCAACAGGTTTACATGAGAATGACACGCTGGTAACCCGTTTCGACACATTAAATTTAAGTTTTATTTATTTATTTTTATAGTATACTATATGCAAAGAATGAGATTAAAAAAATTATAAAACACATTAAAAATAAAAATATCCAGTAATTTAAAAATATCAAACACATTAAAAAAAAATGCAAGGTTCCTCAACTTTAAACGCAACTCCCTTCATTTTGCATATCCTTGAACATTTGGTATTTTGTAGTAATGTACTAAGGTTTTTCATTAGGCTCTTATTTTGGAGTATGTAATACTTGAAAGACAAATGTATTTTTTAAATTTTGGTAATGTTTTGAAGTAATATTTATATGACAATGTGGTATCATATACTAATTTAGTATTATATACATATATATATATTTTTTTTCTTTTTGGGTCAAGCTATATTCTTAATTTTAATTATTTATTGATTTAGAATATATTTTATTTGACATGTAACGGATCGATCATATTACCTAATAATATTAACGGATCCTCGTTGCCAAGTGTGATTTCTCCTACCCCAAATGCGTTTAATCCAGGACAACATTCTAAACGCTGATCAAGTATTCCACTTCCCAAGTGTTAGAAATAATTTACTAATTAGTGCAAAGGGTCTCTTCTTGCTACTCCACTCTTTAAGTTGGTCCCTGCATGGGTGCCCGTGGTTGCCCTTTATCTAAACAATTTCCTTCATACGATTCAGGCTTTCTCAAATTTATTTTCCTTTTTACTAGATAAAATAATACATAAATTTCATGCTTGTATTTTGGCGGCAACTTTGCTTTATTTTATTTTATTTTTTTAGCTACAGAATCGAGTAGAAATTTGTAGAAATCCCAAACCCCCCACCCATATAAACCTCGCGGAGTGACGCAAAAACCCTCCAATTCTCGACCGATCCATAAGATCTCTCTCTGTTGTCGCACGACATGGCTGAGAGCGACGCCCCCGCCCCCGCCACAGCGACCGCAGAACCGTCGGCGCCGTCAGAAAAGTCGTCTCCCGAGGCGTCTACCACCGCTCCTCCGCCGGCGCAGAAGCCTGAAACAAAACGGTGGGCCGACGAAGAGGACGACCCTCCAGAGGAGCCCGAGAAGAAAGACGACGCGCCTGCGCCCTCTACTTCCGAGCCGGAGGTCAACCTTGCCGAATTGAAGATTACGGAGAACAAGTTCCTCGACGACCCCGAAGACTCTAATATCAGTGCCGTACGATCCCTCTCTTTCTCTCCCTCTCTTTCTCTCTGAAATCTTCAATTCTTAGTTTAAATTAGGGTTTTGTAGCAAATTCAGCAGGGCTAAGATTGTTTGTTGATTTTATTCACAAATTTTGTGGAATGAATTGTTTTTACTTATTCGTAAATTTTGGGGACTGAATTTGATTTAGGTTACTGACGGAGACACGCCGTACACATCAGCGAGTAGTTTCGAGGATCTGAAACTGTCGCCGGAGGTACTGAAGGGTTTGTATGTAGAGATGCAATTCAAGAAGCCGAGCAAAATCCAGGCGATCACTTTGCCAATGATTTTGACCCCTCCCTATAAAGATCTTATTGCTCAGGCGCATAATGGTTCGGGCAAAACCACTTGTTTCGTGCTCGGGATGCTCAGCCGTGTCGATCCCAACCTCAAAGCTCCTCAGGCGCTCTGCATTTGCCCCACCAGAGAGTTGGCCATTCAGGTCAAATTGCGTTCTTTGCTTGGATTCCTGCTCCAATTTCTTCTTTTGTTTAGTCTCAAATAGAAAATATGAAAGTTTACTTTGAAGAAAGAAGTGAATATGGCGTTTTGTGTGGGCGTTTTGTGTGGAAATTGAATAAAGCTAAGCTTTTTAGAGCAGGAGATTTGATGTTATTAAGTGAATGTGGCAGAATATGGAAGTTCTTCAGAAGATGGGGAAGTACACAGGGATAACTGCAGAGTGTGCTGTCCCTACAGATAGGACGAGTTCTACCTCGACGCAATCCAGGCCACCAGTGTCGGCACAAATTGTGATTGGAACTCCTGGTACAATTAAGAGATTAATGTCGACGAAAAAACTCGGTGTGAGCAAGGTCAAGGTTCTTGTTTTCGACGAGGCTGATCACATGCTTGCCGAGGTAATCAAATTCTTGTGCTTGCATATTTGTTGAACTTTAAAAGTTCTCACCTTGTCTTCTTTGTTGTTGTTCTTCATGTATGGATTGTATGTTTTTCTAAGTGTAGTGCTTATGATGAAACAATGTAAACTCAATGTAGCCTTAGGACATTATAGATCAAAGGTCATTTTTTTTATTGGGCTGAGGTGATATGAACAAATTCTGGGTTTTTTAGGGTCTAAATTGGTTGATGTGATCAAGGGTTGTTCTTTGAGCATCCTCACTGTGGTCTTTTTGAGCGTTAATTGCTGTTGCAGAATCTAGTGCATTATTGGTACTAAGTGGAAAAGTTTTTTTTGTGCAGGATGGCTTTAAGGATGATTCTTTGAGGATAATGAAGGACATAGAGAGGTTTAGCTCTCACTGCCAGGTTAGTTTTGTCAGGTTATGATTGAATTTTATTGCACTACAATTTCGCCTATGTCTGGTCATTGTTTCTGTACATTTGAGGTTTAATGAAACAAGTTTTGGAATTTGTTCTCTTAGCAGGGTAAAGGAATAGCATTACTACTTGTTGTTAAGGAGACTCCTATATATGTCGACCTCCATCCCCAACGGACAGGCAGACCTGCAATAATGCTCAACCCTTCATCATATCTGAGAGGGCACTCCCAACGAAGCCTTTCGAAATATTCAGCTTTCTTTCCCCCCGATAATACCTCTGCAAACAAGCTATACTAGAGCAAGAATATCTCATATCATCAGGGTTAAAAGCAAGAGTATCCCATATCATGCTTTTTCCCTGTCTTTTCTTTTGGCCTTGTTTTTACCTGCAAGACAAAGAGAAAGAGAGCAATCAGTCAGCACTTGGAATCAAGCTTCCAGCCAGGAACTGACTGCCTGGAACCCCTTACCTGATTACTTACCTGGCATTGCTCTCGAGTACTCATCTTCAACATCTTATGTTTCCAGGGAAGATTCCGCATCTGCTTGAGGAACAGATAGGGCAAGTGCGAAGGATACAAGGAAGCATGTGGAGACAAGCGTAACAGCACACGTGCCGATACATTCATTACTCTGTCAAAAGCAAAAGTATCCCATATCAGCAGGGTGGAACGTACTCTAGATTTGATGGACTTGTTTTGACCCTCAAATTCTTCAGTCGGCCTTATACTCTGGAGGAAACCAGAAAACCCTCCAGCTCAGTTCAAGAATAAGCCTGTGGAAAGTTACTTCTTCAAAAGCAAAAGTATCTCATATCATCTCTTCTCATTTTTCTTCTCTTTATCCTTCATGCTGCTGCAAGATGGGGAGAAGGTGAACAATCAGTCGGAGCTCTGATTGCTTACCTTGTCTGTCACCTCTTTCAGCAGACCCCCTAGCTCGGTGACTTGGGGGACTCCTACTACATGGTTTGTATCGCGCTTGACCAAGCCTGAAACTACAAGTAAGCTTCAAGTGAAATTGATATATTACCTTGTGCATCTCCACCAGTTAAAGATACCACCCCTGGATGGAGGAAGAGTACTTCCAGAGAAGATGCCACATCTACCTATGAGACAGATAAGGCAAGTCAAGACGACACCACACTCCGATACTTAGAAGTTTCGTGATTACGAGATCATTCTCCCACAATATTTCCTAATGTCATTTGTACTAAATCATTCACTTGTACTCACTAAATGAGAGCTTGAACCTATGTACTTGTGTAAACCCTTCACAATTAATGAGAACTCTTCTATTCCGTGGACGTAGCCAATCTGGGTGAACCACGTACATCTTGTGTTTGCTTTCCTATCTCTATCCATTTATATACTTATCCACACTAATGACCGGAGCAATCTAGCGAAGATCACAAAAAGCGATCGTTTTCGCTACCTAGAATCTATCTTGCAAGAGAACGGAGAATTAGATGGAGATCTCAACCATAGAATACGAGCTGGATGGAAAGAGTGCATCCGGCGTGTTGTGTGACCGTCGTAGGCCACTGAAGCTCAAGGGAAAATTTTATAGGACGGCAATAAGGCTAGCGATGTTGTATGGCACAGAATGTTGGGTGGTGAAGCATCAACACGTACACAAAATGGGTGTAGCGGAGATGAGGATGCTTCGTGGGATGTGTGGGCACACGAGAAAGGATAAGATTGGGAATGAGGATATCCGAGGTAAAGTAGGAGTAGCCGAAATTGTAGGAAAGATGAGAGAAAATCGGCTCCGGTGATTTTGAACATGTGCAAAGAAGGCCGACTGACGCTCCGGTTCGAAGATGTGACTACGGGACAGAGGTTCAGGGCCGAAGGGGTAGAGGAAGACCTATGACAACTTTGGAAGAGACTCTAAGAAAAGACTTAGAGTACTTGGATCTAACGGAGGACATGACACAAAACCGAGCGCAATGGCGTTCTAGGATTCATATAGCCGACCCCACTTAGTGGGAAAAGGCTTTGTTGTTGTTGTTGTTAATTCAACTACCAGCAGTGGGGGGTTGACCATAAATAAAAGTTCAGCGCAAATGCTTAAAACATATCCCATGTTATTTGTGTCAGTAGACTCAGTACTGTTTTCTCGAAGACTGTCTAGGACTCTAGGACTGTTAATGCTGTGGTCGGATCTCTTTAGTATTGATGATAAACATTATTGGTTATGGAAATGAAAGAGTGGTTATACAGGCTGAATCTACCACTATTTGAACGATGAATGTTTGGTGATTAAATTATTGGTTTATGTATGCACTCTGCGGAGTATTTCCTTAAATTATAAATATTTGTATGGAGTGGGGATTGACTGCCTTCTTATGTTACATTTGCTTCAGGTGCTTTTATTTTCTGCTACATTTAATGAAAAAGTCACAAACTTTGTTTCAAAAGTGATCAAAGGTGGTGGTAATCAACTCTTTGTAAAGAAAGAAGAGCTATCTTTGGAGGCTGTGAAGCAGTACAAGGTGTACTGCCCTGATGAATTGGCAAAGATCGACGTCATCAAAAGTAAAATATTTGAACTGGGAGAGAAATTGGGGCAGAGAATTATATTTGTACGGACAAAAAATAGCGCAAGAATGTTGCATCAGCAACTTGTTCAAGATGGTTATGCAGTTACTACTATTCAAGGTGCCCTCAATGCTGAAGATAGAGACAAAATAGTCAAAGAGTTCAAAGATGGTTTAACCCAAGTTCTTATATCAACTGACCTACTCGCTCGAGGCTTTGATCAACAGCAGGTGCCTTTCACTTTCCCTCTATTCTTAACCACAACCCCCAGCCCCACTCAAAATGCCTTACGAGAGTTACATGGTGACTTGATACCTTTTTTGTAGGTTAATTGTGTTGTCAATTATGATCTTCCAATCAAATATAGAGAGGGCCCCAGGACACGTGATCCTCCCGAACCTGATTATGAGGTCTACTTGCATAGAATTGGAAGGGCAGGACGTTTTGGTCGCAAGGGTAAGTTCTCATTCTGAAATTTGTATTTTGGTGTATTTTTTCCCTTATACATATTGGAGCTCTTTCCATGTACTAATGTAGCTGTCAGCTTTTAAACCTGTTACTATATTAACAAAACGTGTACCTTTTATTTTTAACTGAGAGAACAATCATGTAGGTTTAACTAGCAAACACATTTTTTCAAGTGCATTTTCCCTTGAAATGTGCTGGGATCATGTATGCTATACATCCTCACATATAATCATATTCGTGATGGCAATTTTTTTGGCTCGGTTTGATTTATGTGCTATTTGGGCCAGGTTTGGCTGTTTAGAGTTATGATACCGGTACAGATAGGTATTTTCAATCCTACGCTTAACATTACATTACTATATTGGTTTTAAAAAGCCTTATGCAACACTTATTCTAAACACCGTAGTTAATAAACATAGCTATTAGGTGTTCCCCATTGTTTTGGATCTCTATATATCATTTAAGCTAGTATACAGATATTACAGTGCTACGACAGTTTGGAGTTGATAAACATATGAAAATGTTGTCTGAGCGTGTGCATATGTTCTTGTGCAGGGGCTGTGTTTAACTTGATTTGCGGTGATTGGGATGAATTGACCATGTCAAAGATTGAGCAGTATTTTAACACCCCAGTAACAGAGGTAATAATCTTGCACCTCATCCTACTTTAGCTTTTGATTCGAAGATGCGAGCATCTCATCCTACTTGAAAAGCTCATGGAAATTGAGTCCTGGTGCTCGATGAAAGTTCAAGTCTTTCTGGTCTGTTCTTTCGTACAGAACTTTGACGTTCTGGTCGCAATATCTTATTGGAGATAAACTATTAGATCAATGTGATAATTTTGGCATTACCTTATTGATTCTCTTTTCCCTTCGATTACAGGTTCAAAACACCGAAGAAGCTTTTGAAGGCGCTCTTAAAGCTGCCGGTTTACTGTAATGTAATGGTCTATGCGGCATTAGAACAACCAGTTTTGCGAAAAGGAAACAGGCGAAAGTGTTGTATGCTCAGCCCAGCGGAGGGCATACCTTACGAAGAATTTTGTTATTTATTTGTTTGTCTTTATGGACCGTCGGAGATGCTTGATGGGTTCGTTTTCTAGTGTCTGTAAATGTCACTATTATTTCATGACAAATATTCACTCATTCTAGTTAGTTTGTGCCATGTAAGGTTAAATCATTTAGTGATTTTGGTAGTTGATCCATTTTGTTTGCTAGCTTTCGAGTGGATTTTCGTCGTCGATAAACCACTGAAATTATCGATTGATCTACACATATCAATGAAAGCTCATGTGTTATAAAACCATGTCATCTAGATTAGGCAATGGAAACCTCAAAAGTGCTTCTAATTGTTTTTTTTTTCTATTCAAGTATCTGAATGAACGTTAAATCTCCAAAATGTCACGCTTCGGATTTAACAACAATTTTTTTTTTGAACAATCGATATTATCTATATTAAGGGGAGGGGGTGGCCTCACAGTGGGCTAGCAATAATTTGGTTCAAATTCGTATTTGACGAGAATTAAACCTAAGATCTCTCATTTATCAGTGAAGAGGAATACCACTAGACGGTAGAACTAAGTGGCAAACAACAATTCAAAATCCTCAAAATTTCAAGCAATGTGCTTCAGAAATTAACAAGACTACTGCCTTGTGCTTAATTTCTAGCCCTAAATACCAATCCAAAACTACAGTATTTGATTTTTCAGTCGCATCAATTTGAGCATGATACAGAGACAATGGCTCATATAGTTTTTACTAGAGATTCAGAGAAGGCAAAATGGAACAATGGGAAGGTGATTGCCAGTCTGATTGCGATTGTCTGCGATTCCCGTTGCATTGCTTGCAATTCCAGTGCGATACTCGGCAATATATTCCAATGGCGTAAGCTGCCTACAAGCCAATTTTAGCTCAGATTTCTTAGATATAGGCTGTGGCAGACTTAGGAATTTTAAATGATGGGGTTAAAAAATAACTTTTGAAAATCGATCATACCTTCATTTTTTAGATTTGTCCACGACATGTTCTCATATTTTGGAAACTTCATATTATAATGTTATTATCAATAGAATCTATACATATTTTCCAATGTATACAACCAAGCTATCATTCAACCCATACTATAACGATGTAGACTTGTCACAATATTCATCACCAAAAAAGCTCTTTCATCAGAAACAATTAACATGTAAAATCAATGCTAATTTGACAAGCAACTACACTAAAGGATAGTCCATCCCTTTGTCTCCACCAACTTTTGTACAAGACAAATAGTTCCTTTCAATCTAGAAAATTCATTATGCAAACGCATGGCATAAATATAATTCGTTATACTCTTTCAAATGACGTATATGCAAATTGATGGTTTCGAGGTTGAAACGATTCCTTTTGTAAATAAGCTCGTTTTGTTATAAACTTTCCTAGTTTAAGTGTGATTGTGTAAATCCTAGATTAGATTTGATTTTGGTTATTCTTTCCTATATGGACTTGCATTCCTTGGGAATGAAAGATTTCTTCTCCCTCTTATTACTATAAATAAAGGCACTACGTAGGAGGGAATAACACACACATTCCTCCATACAATTCTACAAATATATATCTCTCTTTTCTCTCTTTGCCGCCGGCCCCCTTCCCCTTGTCAAATAAAATAGGCTACAACACGTTATTAGCACGCTCCTACCTATGCGCCTAGGAATCTAACATGGAGGCTTTTTCTGCATCAAACCAGTTCATTCATATCATTACACAATCAGGTTCTTCCAAAACAACGATTTTCATGTCGATATTTTTGCAGCCCTGATAGCATGAACATTCACCATAATGCATGACCCAACTTTACGTTTTTCGAATTTTAGATTCTACATAAATTGTATATGCATTATATCCATAATTGTTGAATTATGTGAATTTGATATTGCCATGAATTGCATCAAATATATGTTCATTCAAATTATATATGCATTGAATTGAATTGAATTGAATGAAAAAAAAGATAGAAATCAGAAAACGCTAGGGTTCTTCGAACCCATGACCTTGAGCTGCTCGCCCAGGCTTGCAGCCTATATGGCTGAGCTGTGCCAAGCCGTGATACCCCAAGCCAGAGCCAAGGGCTCCAGGTTTGAAAACCCAAAAACCTCGACGTCTTCCATAGCGTCTCCACCGTTGCAGGTTGGCCTGCAGTCAATCCTCGCCCACGGGTCAACGTTTTTGACGGCCTGCAGTTCGTCCCCGACAACGATTGACCAAGATTCCTTCGAATCTCATCTGAATTTTTGAAAATCTGATTCAATTTTTTCTTCTTCTAGGGTTTGGTTGTTAGAACGTTGAGATTTCTCTATCTTTGTTCATATTTGTGATCCCCATTGATCCACGAACTCGCCCCAAGCATTGTTGTCCCAAAATAGTGCCGCTTGAAGCAGTGACGCCGGTTTTCTTCCTCGATAAGTGCACCCAGCTACTGCTGGGGTGTCTTTGGTCTCAACTCGAGCTTAATTGGGCTTTGTTTTCCTTGGCCTATTTCTTTTTCTTCTTTGGGCTCGCCTGCAGCGGCCTAAACTATTAGTTGGGCCTGAATGATGAAAAAATGGAGATTTTCTTAACTGGGCTCACCTGAAGCAGCCCGGTCCATAACATGACACCAGCCTAGGTTTTATGGTGTCCCCAATGCACTGGATATGTGCCCTTTCATGGGCTCTCCCTTGGATCCGGCCTTTTTTTTTTCCTTTTTGCCTTGGGCCTGCAGCCCACCCGAGACAATTCTAGCCCAATTTGGGCCAGGACCTCACGGTAGAGATTTGCTTAGCCCACTTGTGGGTTGTGGCCTATTATTTTGGGCCTCAAGTTTAATTGCCTAATTATTTTTAGGCCCAATGGGTTTTATAATTTTTCACCCACATTTTAAATTTGGCCCAAAGTCCAAATAATTAATTCAATTATAATTATACACCTCAAGTTCTATAAGCCACTGCCATGATCTTCATCTGAAGACATATTCATGACGCTTTGCAAACTGAGTACCTTGCTGAGGAGGATCCACGAGCACTATGGGTCGCTTTGGCTGATCGTTTTGATCACCAAAATGACATCTTCTTGCCTAAAGCAAGACATGACTGGTAGTATTTGCGCTTCCAAGACTTTAAGTTTGTGAATGAATAGAATTATGAAGTTTGTCGAATCCGATCACTTTTTCAAGTTTTGTAACAAAACTTTGACTGAAGAAGATCTCCTCGAGAAGACCTATTTGACCTTCTCTGCTACTAATATTATCCTACAACAACAATATAGAGCTCAGAAGTTCACTAAGTTTTCGGATTTGATTTCTGTTTTACTTTTCGCTGAAAAATAGAATCAGCTGTTGATGAAGAATCATCAAGCTCGACTTACTAGGGTGACTACTGTGCCTGAAGCACATTATAACATGAACCAACGCCCAAAATGCCAAAAGAGGTGTGGTTAGGGCGGCCAGAAGCCACCCCATCGAGGTTAACAGAGCCAAGGCCCATCTAAGGGAGAAAAAGGGCAGCTAACCTCGCTCCCAAGGCCCCAAACTTCAAGAATAAGGGCGGCTATCATTGTGGTTCAAAGGACCATTGGTCCCGTGTTTGCCGAGCTTCCCAGAAGGTTGTATCTGAATATAATTCTCGTCGTAAGAAGTTTGAATCAAACTTTGTGCAAGTAGACGAACCAAAGAGTACCAAGATGGAGGTTTCTGACTTTCAAGAGGATACCACCCCTATGGAAGATTAGAATCTTAGACATAAACTAAATTTTAGTTGAAATAAGACATAGGGGTCGAATTCCACAGTAGTGGCCGAACCCCTCCTTGTTTTTTGGTTAATTTGAACATTGTTCCTTCATGTTTGGATTAATTGTTGGTGATTTTTTTTGTGGATATTAAGGTTTTAATTAATTACTGTCCTTGAATACTTAAAAATTATTTTGAATGGATATTTGTTTGAAGAACTTTTATGCATGTGATCGATTCAAATTAATTTTTCATTCTAGATATGACTAGTAGGGAAGTTAGTTGTCTGGCAGATAGTGCAACCACGCACACCGTTTTGTGTGAATGCATCTATTTCACTAACTTCATACCTAAGAATGCACCTCTGACAACCCTCTCAGGCCTATCCAACCTGATTGAAGGATACGGTAAGGCATGTATAATGTTGTTCAGTGGTACAATTTTGACCATTGATGATGCACTTTATTCTTCGCGTTCTAGAAGGATGTTGTTGAGTTTTAAGGACATTAGAGATAACAATTACCATGCTAAAACCCACGTAGAAAACATAGTTGAATTTCTGTGCATAACTTCCTACGAATATGGCCAAAGCGTATTCTAGAGAAGATGAAGCGTATCTCGAGTGGTCTGTATACTACGACTATATGCCCCATAGAAAGCCACTATGTGGCCTGCCCTACCTTTGGGATCACGCACGAAATTACACTTTGGCATGATCGTTTGGGACATCCTGGACAAATAGCGATGCGTCGTATCCTTAAATTATCACACGGGCATCCACTAACCCGAAGTTTAGGTTCGATTCAAGGAATCGCATGTCAAACATGTTCTATGGGAAAGCTTATTACTAAGCCTTCTTATGACAAGATTCGTTCAAATCCTCTTATTTTTTCTACAAAGGATTCAGGGGAACATTTGTGGATCGATTCACCCTCTATGCAGACCATTTAGATATTTTATGGTTTTGGTTGACGCCTCCACACGTTGGTTGCACATGTGCTTGTTGTCCACAAGGAATGATGCATTCTCTAAACTGTTGGCTTAGGTTATCAAGCTTATGGCTCACCACCCTGACTATCCGATCAAATTTATTCGATTGGATAATGCTGGAGAATTCACATCTAAAACTTTTGATGACTATTGCATGTCGGTTGAGGTTGAAGTTGAACATCCAGTACCCCATGTTCACACCTCGAATGGCCTGGCAGAGGCATTCATTAAGCGCTTACAAATGATTGCTCGATTATTAGTCATACGTACCAAGCTCCTGATCGTTGCTTGGGGCCATGCAATATTGCACGCAACCATGTTGGTTTGCCTGAGGCTTGTTGCGACCCGACAATATAGTGCATTTCAGTTGGTTACGATATACGAACTCGACATATTGCATCTGCGTGTTTTTGGTTGTGCTGTTTATGTGCCGATTTCGTCGCCCTTATGTACAAAAATGGGGCCTCAGTTAAGGATGAGAATCTATGTCGGATATGATTCTCCTTCAATCATTCGTTACTTAGACCCTTTGACAGGCGATTTTTTTACCGTTCGTTTCATGGATTGTCACTTCTATGAGACAGTCTTCCCGTCGTTAAGGGGAGATAAAAGCGTCAACGTTCCTGAAGAACGACGTGAATTATCGTGGACGACTCCCACTTTGTTTCATTTAGATCCCAGCACAGCTCAGTTTGAAACTGAAGTGCAACGCATATTAGATCTCCATAGTATAGCTCAGAGCATGCTAGATGCTTTCACCGATCTAGCGTGAGTGACAAAATCACATATTCCATCTGCGAATGTGCCTACAAAGATGGATGTACCAAATGTACGACGAACTTTCCTCCTGGAGGCTCGAGATGCCAACTTTGGTGATCCATGTCCATTAGCAGCTAGCCAATCATTTGCCCCTACACAAAAGCATGGCAACCTTCTTGGTTCAAAGGATTCACACCCCCGGAAGAGGAAACCCATGACATAAGCACCTGAAGAGCCTACCTTGAATTTGACTGTCGCTTACTCATTTTATCCAACTTATGAGGAAATTTTAGATTACGGTAGCGTCCTTGAAGAGACGAATCCACCTCTCGAGAATCGTGAGATTTCAGTCTATTATGCTAGCTTAGATGATGTGTGGTGTAGAAATGAGATGATCATAGACGATGCATTAGCATATGCAGTAGCTACTGAGATCATGTTGAGCGATGACATTGAACCCCGTTCCATTGATGAATGTCGATGTAGAACCGATTGGTTAAACTGGAAACAAACAATCAAAGTTAAACTTGATTCACTTACGAAACATACAGTGTTTGGACCCGTAGCTCCTACTCTTCCACATGTGAAGCTCGTTGGTAACAAGTGGGCTTTTGTTCGGACGCATAATGAGAAGAATGAAATTGTGCGTTAAAAGCTCGTCTTATTGCGAAAGGCTTCTCACAACGCCCCAGGATTGACTATGACGAAACTTATTCACCCGTTATGGATGTGATTACTTTTCGATACCTTATCATTTTTGTAATTTCCAAAAAACTGAGTATGCAGCTGATGGACGTAGTAACTGCATATCTCTATGGGGATCTTGATACGGAAATTTATAGGAAAGTTCTTGAAGGACTTACATTGACTAGATCAAATATTTCTAAACCCCGGAACACGCTCTCAATTCGGCTAAGGCGTTCACTCTACGTTTTGAAGCAATCCGGAAGAATGTGGTATAACCGTCTGAGTGAGTATTTGACTAGTCAGGGATATGTAAACAACAAACTATACCTTTGTGTATTCATTAAGAAATCACATTCTGGTTTTGCGATAGTTACAGTATATGTCGATAACATGAACCTTATCGGAACTCTTGAAGAGCTTGCGAGAATTGCCGCACACATGAAGTCGGAATTTGAGATGAAAGATCTAGGAAATACTCAATACTGTCTCGGTTTCGAGATAGAGCATTGTTTGGATGGAATCTTAGTACATCAAACAAACTATACCTAGAAGGTGTTGCGCCACTTTAACGAGGATAAAGCGAAGCTTTCGAGTACTCCTATGGTCGTTCGATAACTAAATGCAAAACGAGATCCCTTCCGTCCGAATGAGGATGATGAAGGAGCCTGAAGTTCCTTATCTTAGTGCGATAGACGCTTTATTGTACTTTGCTTAATGCAATAGACCCAATATCTCATTCGCTGTTAATCTTTTGGCAAGATACAGTAATGCACCAACACGCATACATTAGACTGGTGTTAAAGACATCTTCCACTACCTTAAGGGTACTACAGATTTGGGCTTGTTCTATCCCTATGGATCCTTGAGTCATACCGCACCCCCTTATCTCAAGTCGATTCTCGCCTTATTGGTTATGCTGACGCATGATACTTATCTGATCCGCACAAGGCGCGCTCTCAAACGGGTTATATCTTTACCGTTTGAGGCACCACAATCTCTTAGAGGTCAACTAAACAGACCTTAGTTGCCACTCCTTATAACCATGCTGAAATTCTCGCCTTACATGAAGCAACTCGGGAATGCTTTTGGTTGAGAGTAGTTGTGGGCCATATTCAAAGCTCCTGCAATCTTTACCTCGTCATTGATGTCTCGACAACAATTGATGAAGACAACGCAACATGCATCGAACAGCTCAAGAAAGGTTACATCAAAGGAGACAACACCAAGAACATTGCGCTGAAGTTCTTTTGCTCACATCAACAACAAGAGCATCAGAAGATTGAAGTCACATAAATCCGTTCACAAGACAATCTGGCTGACGTCTTCACCAAATCACTATCGAATGTGACGTTTTAGAAGCTTGTTCATGGAATTGGTATGCGTAAACTTTCTGAGTTGTAACATTGCTAGTTCTCTTTGGAATTATGTCAAACTCAGGGGGAGTATCCTGAAGTATACCTGCTTGATCTTAATGTACTCTTTTTCCCTACGATTAGGAGCATTTTTCCCACTGGGTTTTTACTACCTAACTAGGTTTTAACGAGGCACCCAGCTTAGGTTGATCATATCCCTGATGATGTCCTGTAGATGTTTCATTTGACTTTGCATTACTCATGCATTTTTCCTTAGACTATGGATTTTGTCCCTACTCAGGTTTTTGCCATA
This sequence comes from Malus sylvestris, assembly GCF_916048215.2. Taxonomy (NCBI): domain Eukaryota; kingdom Viridiplantae; phylum Streptophyta; class Magnoliopsida; order Rosales; family Rosaceae; genus Malus; species Malus sylvestris. The sequence goes on from NC_062271.1 coordinate 15,464,056, forward strand.
GCCATAGGATTTTTTGTGAGACTTACTTCCTTATGCAAGTTCATACCTTATTTGAGAATAGCTTGTTCCCATAATCAGTGTCGACAAGTCGACTTCCTCAACTTCTACATGATGCCGAATCTTCCTTGAGTATTTAAACATTCGAGGGGGAGTGTTATAAACTTTCCTAGTTTAAGTGTGATTGTGTAAATCCTATATTAGATTTGATTCTAGTTATTCTTTCCTATATGAACTTGAATTCCTTGGGGATGAAGGATTTCTTCTCCCTCATATTACTATAAATAAAGGCACTACATAGGAGGGAATAGCACACACATTTCTCCATACAATTCTACAAACACATCTCTCTCTTTTCTCTCCTTGCCGCCGGCCCCCTTCCCTTTGTCAGATAAAATGGGCCACAACACTTTCAGACTTGATCTCTTGTATTTGGATCATATTTTGATATCTGAAGTGGAGGAGTATATTCCGTTAATTTTCTCTTAAATTACCTCCCCATAACTGTTTCAAAAAATACAAGGGAAAAAGAGTCAACATAATACAATTTTTATCAAATTAACCACTGACTCAACCAAAACTAGAAGGAATTAAAAAGAACTTAATTCCACACTCCAGTCTTCATTTCATTATCATAATATAAAGCCAAATATTCAAACCATCTAAACGAATGATTAGAAATTAACCATATATTGCCAATTCCTAATTACCGCATATAAATTCAATTCAAAAGTTCCAGTGAAGAGTCAAACTAAATTAATTGATGAAATTGAATGAAACCTAAAAATCCAAATAAATCTAAGATGAGAAAAAAAAAAAAAAAAACAAACTGATGATTGGGAATTCAGGATTCCCTAATGGTACATGTCATGACCTGTCCCTGAAATTAGAGTATTTTAACCTTCAAAGGTGGGAAATGGCCAAATTGCCCATAGAGGAGAAAATATTGACTTTTGTTGACTATTGGGCTCATGACACGTATGACCTATTCTCTTTAGCACACTCTCGTAGTGCTCATTGATACTAATGCGTGAGCACAAGAAGAGCGAAAATTGAAGTTAGAATGAAGATTGTACGAAACACAAACGTTAAGAGTATTTTAGTAATTTTAAGAGTAAAGAGTAAAGAGCAAGAATAATAATAAGGCTACATTTTTATTTTATTTTATTTTTTTGTGTGGTCTCTATGATGAGATTCTAATTTTGATCCAACCTCTATGGTGAAAAGTAGTTAATCATAACCATGTGGTCAGGTTCATTAGAGAAACTCCAGCGTAGGAAGGTCCCCCAGGGCAACTGCCTATTGAATCCCCTCCAGTGAACAGTAACTGCCTTTAATGAACAGTAATTACCTTTTGCATCTCCACCTCTAACTGAATGGCCATGGCAATAGACAATAAAATATTAGTATTTTTTATTTTATAAAATAATACAAAATAATTTTATTTGTAATTTCGGATAAGATTTTTAATTGTTCTCGTTGCGCCACGTGTTATTATCCGAAAAGACAATTTTTGGTGATAGATTGCGATAAGATTTTTATCCAATGTCGTCGCGCCACGTGTCGTTACCTTTTCAGAATCATTGAGGATAGATTTCTGATAAGATTTTTAACCAATCACGTCGTGCCATATGTCACAATCTGTTTACAATCTTTAAGGATATATTTCGGATCATGAGTAACTTCAACCTAGCTAGAACACAACGTAACATCTTCAATAAGCGTCCAATTCGTACCTGCATCATTAGCCATTTTGTTGGAAACAAAAGTACATAGAATCTTTGAGAAAAAGATTGGAATGTGGTTGAAAGTATTTTAGAAAATATGAAATTGTGGTGTAAGGTAGAAGATAATGAGAAGGTATTTATAGAAAAGTAAAATCAAAATTTTTTTTTCAGATTTTTTTATTAATTTTTAACATTTTTATTAACTTAATTTCCAACTCTCCATATTGTGTCACGTGGCACAACGATAATATTTCTTATTTTTTTTCCTTTTTTTCTTTTAATTTTTTTAATTTTTAAAGCCGAATAACGTAGACCGTTGATCTGGAATCCAATGGCTGATATTGTGCCACGTCATCTAGCTGTTTGGGGGAGAAGATGCCACGTGCCCCCAGGAAACGGTAACATTTCATAAATCAAACCACGGGCCCCACCAACTGAAAAGCTGTTGGTGACGCGCCCCCACGCGCACTTGTGCGACACGCGCCTGAAGCAAATTTTTTTAGAACGTGGTTGACATCACCCTAACGTTAGCCTTGCATCATCCGGCCTCAGGCGCTCAGGCCTGCGATTCGAGCCCTCCTTCTCACTTGGGCCCCTCCTTAGCCCAATCGCCCGCATGGGCTGGAGCAAGGAAGGGAGGCAATTGGATTGAAAAAGTCTTGTGTCCACCAGGCTACTACAAACACTAGAGTTGCTCATAGCAATGTCAATCCAATTAGCAATTTTCATGATTATTCTATTACATCTCCACTAAAATGCAAGGACAAAAATGTCCTTCAATCCAATTGGTTGTCTCAACCAATTATATATTGCCACAAGGACAAGTAAATTTTTTTAAATTTATTTTTCAGAACTGAAGGAAAATAATATCCAAAATTCCTTGTTATTGTAGGATAATTAATATGCACTAGGTGCTGTAGGCCTAGGTTTACTTGCACTCCAAGTCATTTGACTTGTATATATTTGTAATGTTGCGAATCAATGAAATCAAGGAATTATATTTCCTTGTCCCGTCAACTGGTTCTCAAGGAAGGAATTAGAATGACAGTCATGGAAGGTGTTCTTCGAAATCAACCTACCTTGCCCCAACAACCACTGTAACCCATAGCGATGTAGACAGCATGTGTTGCCATGCACGAAGTCATTTCCTGAAACGGAGATGGAAGACAATGCCAAGAGAGAGCAATTGATCATTTATTGTTGAAGAGGGGGATGTTAGCGGGGTTAGATACAGAAGGAGCTGGTGCGTGCCTGGGGAAATAGAGATGGAGAGGGTGCCGATGAGAGTCATGGATCCGTGGGAGGGGTGGTGGGCAATCGGAGCGGCGGTGTCAAAAGAATTAGCCTCCCTGCAATGGGGAATGCATATTTGTTGGAATATGATTATGATAACATGGTTTTCACAATATGTGTAATCATATGTGAAGGTATACCATAACATTGGTATACTAATATACATATGATTGTAGTGAAATAAGTTAATTAATTAATAAAGAAAATAATATAATTAATTAATTAATTAATTAAAGGATATGAACAGTTATATTCCAACCTGAGAAGTTATAACTTCTCCTGAAGAACACAACTTCTCCAGAAAGGTTACTTGCATATCTATATATTTGTAAATCCCTTTCTGTCAGAATACACATTCGATTCTATATTCACTCTGTTCATATCCTTCACACTATATTGTGATCGATAGTCCAACGACATCCGTTTCCCGATCCTGTTAATATACAATTTCCATCAATATTAACATCTTAATGTTAAGTACAATTCATAGTATCACCAAAACAGCTAGAGAAGCGCAAATACGTGAGCAGCATTGCTTCATATTCTTCATATGACAACTGACTGCGTCAACCCTAATTTCCTCCTGCGTCAGTTGTTGGAATTAATGCTATGTTGATTAGGTTCAAGTTTGTGTATGTTCGTAGCTTTTGATAATCATATATCACTGAATTGTGTATTTAAGAGAATGTATAAATTCAAAAACCGTAATTTGAATTTATTCAGAAATCATATTCAGATCCTTTTATTTATTTTTTTTTATTTTATAACTAAGCAGGTTTTTCTTGAATAATTATAAAGATTGTTCAAAATGTTAGGTGCTGACCTTGATAAATTAATAATTCATTTATACATTAAAAAACTAGAACATATATATACATAATTTGACATTCTACATTTCCAAATGGAATGCACGTCTAAGTAGTGCTCTTCCACCCATTTGGTTTTCCTATATATATTTGCCTCCTGCTTAATCTAGAGAGAGAGAGAGAGAGAGAGAGAGAGATCAGGAGAAAGATGAGAACCATGGTGGTGCTGATATTTGCAGTGGTGCTGATTGCAATGGGTTGCAGCAGCATCCACACAGCTGAAGCTTCTAATTATGAAGAACCCAAAATCAAAACCATACATGTAGGTGGCAAGGTACTATGCCAAGATTGCACCCAAGGTTGGAACGAATGGGTTCACGGTGCCAGACCCATCAAGGGTATATATTTTTTTAATTATATACGTGTCATCACTTAACTGTAGACATGTCATATAAGAAACATTTCTTTTTTAATTATCATCACCTGAAGGTTATCTTTAGAAAAATTTGTTCAAATTTCATACCATTTAGTTATCTATTTGAATCAAAAGAAATTGTAGGTTCATCACTTGTCACCATAATCATGATTAACACATAGTTAAACGGTGTCATGTTGGTGAGAAAAGAGGAACTCCTTCATGAAAATGAGGGTTATGGTCCTTTTTCTTGGTCATAAATGAAGGTATATATAAATGAGTTGGGCTAGTCACAGTTATGAATGCGTAGTTTAGTGTTAATCGTTCATGCATTGTAAAATATATGTGTAATAATGGGTAACAATCACGGATAGTGAAGATTATGAATTTAATTAAAAGTATTGGTGCAGGTGGGAAGGTGTCAGTAACATGCATGGATGACAGAAGCAGGGTTGCTTTCTACGGAAGCGATTTGACGGACGAGAAAGGCCAATTCGACCTGATCGTGAACAAGTACACGATCAACGACAAAGAAGTGAAAGCCAGTCGTTGCTCAGTGAGGTTGGTATCTTGCCCAGATGCCACGTGTAACGTTCCGACTAATTTCGGCAGAGGCCGGTCAGGGATGAAGTTGAACCGGCCGAGTTTTGTGTACAGAGATTTGGTGAAGTACACTCTTGGTCCATTCTATTACACCAGTCCTATATGTGAAAAATTTGACACTACTCATCCTGATCAGTCTAATAAAGATTGAGGAAATGGGCGCAACTATTAATTAATATCTTAAATACGTTTGTTTTTTTACTACTGTTTTTTTTTCTTTTTTCTTATGCAACTTTTCCCAATGGTTTTGTTTCAACAATTGTAATTGGATGAAATCAAATATTTCTTAAGAGGGAAATGATTTTTAGACATTATTTTTTACTTTATTTACATTCGTGTTAATTTTTTGTCACTTTGATTCCGTGTTGATATACTACATTTAGAACCCATAGATAAACTAGAGAAAATACATTGTGACAATCATTTTCCTTCTTGAGCATTTGGTCAACCTGATAACTAATTGAGCCTAACCACATTAACTCGAATTCATTTTAAGTTGGATTGTGGGACTATTTCAAAATTCCCCTCCATCTCTATAACCTTTCCTCCCATATGCCTTCTGGAAAAAAGAAACCCTCCTAGCTACCGCTCCTTGCTTTGGCTTGGGGTTGGCGGCAGCCTGACTCCTATCTTTTTCTAGCCATCTTTCCCTTTTTCCCTTTCTTCCCCACCCTTTGCATCTTCCATCTTTCCCCATCTTTCCCCCATCCTTTCCCAATCCTTCCCACCTATTTCTAGCCCTCCTTCCCTTTTTCCCATCCATCTCCACCCTCTGTAATCTTCCCTCTTCCCCTTTCATTCCACTCAAAAAGTTGTTTAATTTCTAAACTTTTTCTCTTTTGGTCATTGTTTTGGCTTCCCTTGAGCTTTGTCTCAATTCCCATGAGCTAGTCTCAGATATGGACCTTCATGGACCTCTCCTGCTTATGTGCTACTTTACGTCACGCATCCTCAACCACCAGCCTTTGCTACTTGGCTCGTGTGCTTCTCCTCAGGTGTTGGGTGGCTGTTAAAGTGATTTTAGCACTATCTGGTTGGATTATGGGTGCGCTCACTGCGTGGGTGATTCGCTCACTCCCATTTTCTGTTGATCCAATTGTTTCGTTGGTTCATTCTCTTGGTGGTGGTGGTGACCTTGTGATGGAGGCATATCTGGTGGCTGCTGGTTTCCATTCCAGTCTTAGGATTTTTGTTGTTGTTGTTGTTTAGCTGGTCACTTTTTGGCCTATCCAATCTATTTTCTTATTTGATGTTAGGCTTGTATTTAGGTTGCTCTTTTCCTTGTACTTATCTTTTTATTTAATGGAAGTAATTTAGTTTGACAAAAAAAAAAGTTGGATTACGTTTAAACCTTGGTGATCCAAACCAAATTGTAAAAAGATGGATTAGAATTGAAATATGCTCAATTCGTCGAAGTTGCATAAGAATTTACATAAAATGAATTCACTGTTATGAAGCGCTTTAATCTAATAACTCTTTAATATATATAAAATTTTCTTTCACATAACAATACATCAATCGATTGGACACTACAGTTGTAGGATAGTCATTGTGGATTGTCTGCCCTTCCATTTCCATACTCTTCCCATCCCTTTATGTTTGTGTGGTCACAGTTAAGCCACGTCAACATTTTATATTGATTTTTTTTTATAAAAATAATAAAACAAAAAGTAATAAGAATATAAAATGTTGACGTTGCTTAACCGTGACCACACAAAACAGAAGGGAATGGAAAAAGTATGAAAATAAGAGGGCAGACAATACACCTCCTTCCATATAAGTCATTTTCGAGTTGCACGAGTCCGCAAACCCCCATCAACTCTCTCATACGTTGGCCACCGTACGTGTGAACCGCGCTAGGTCTTAAAAAGAACCCTACTCTAGTCTTACTCTACTCCGCGTAGGTCACGGACACTAGACTTCCTGCCAAAATTAATATTAATACCAAAACCTCACGCAACATCGCTATCCAGAATGGCGGCAAACCAAAACGACGATAGATCAGTACCACCGCCGTCTACTGTTGGACTGGCACTCAACATTGCCGACCTGAACATCAATAGAGAAAACATGTTCCTCGACGATCCCGAGGACTTATACATCAATGCCGTACGACCTCTCTCTCTCTCTAAAATCTAATTAGGGTTTTCATACAAATAAGGCTGACATTTTTAGGGTTTTTCTAATTGGGGTTTGAATTCGATTTAGGTGGCCGACAACACGCTGTACGCGTCGGCGATTACATTCGAGGAGCTGAATCTGTTGCCGGAGGTGATACGGGGGTTGTATAGAGAGATGGGCTTCAAGAGGCCCAGTAAAATTCAGGCAATCACTTTGCCAATGATTTCGTCCCCTTCGTACAAAGACCTCATTGCTCAGGCGCACAATGGCACGGGGAAAACCACTTGTTTCGGGCTCGGGATGTTGTGGCGGGTTGACCCGAACCTCCGAGCACGTCAGGCGCTGCATTTGCCCCACAAGGCCTTGAAGGTATTCCAATTTTGGTTTTTTTTTTCTTATTTGGGAAAATTATATGCACAAATGTATTTTACAAACTTTTGGAGCATTGCCCTTAAACTACGGTCGAATTAGAGCTTTGCTCCTTGAAATTCTTTTTTAAGTGTTGATTCTTCAACTTGTCACAATGTGAAGCAATGGTTCTTTTAGGCAACTCCGTTTTGTGTCCGAGTTGGATGGAAGTCGGTGTTACAATGCTTACAAGAAGTTTACGGATCAATACTCACTAATTTTTAGTTAACAAACCAATACTTGTGAAATTTTAGTTTACAGACCAATACCTCACGAATTTCTACTTTCTCTAAACAAATAGAATTTTTTTTCTCGGAAAGGGACGTGGAACATTACGATAAAGGAACAAGCTTTATGATGAATAATGTGAAAATTTGAAGTTTTGTTTATATTTATAGAAAGGGGATTTATTGAAACCAGTTTGTATGGATGGGTTGTATGTATGAGTTATCATCCTCACTTTAGCTAAGTCATAGGCTAAAGTCACTTTCCATAGCTTGTCATTCACCTTACATCAACCTCACTTTCCATAGCTTGTCATTCACCTTACATCAACCTTTCCATAGCTTGTCATTCACCTTACATCAACCTTTCTTAGTTGCTTGTAAAAGCTTCTTTACTTGTAATTTGGTTTTTGCTTTCCCACTTGTTAGGGTAGATTTTAGGGATTGTGTTTGTGTAGTTATCCTACAATCTATTTTAGCTTTCTTTTGGCCCTCTATAAGAGTTGCCTTCACTCTCTTGTAACATTCATAATGAAATATACAACAAATATTGAAACCAAAACTCAACATGGTATCAGAGTAGGAACCATAGGGTCCTGACTTTGTTCTTTTTTTTACTTTTTCATTTGCTCATCATCGATAGAGATGGCAACAGAAAATGTGTCTAGTGTCGACAGTGCCTCATCCTCCTCCCCAAACTTAACCTAAGGGGTTGAGAACAATCCAAATCAATGACTCTGCTCGGGGCTATTGAACGAGTTCAAGTACCTTCATTGGTCAAGAGCTATGTCACTTGCTCTAAGAGGAAGATCGAAGCTAGGGTTTATCAATGGCAGCTCTGAGCCCCCAGAATCCACTTCACTAACTTACGATGCATGGCATACTACTGATCAGCTGGTCATGTCCTGGTTACTTAACTCCATGGAGCAAAAACTGTCTGAGATTTTCAGCTACTCAGAGTTTTCCCTTCTCCTATGGGAGTTTGTCAAAGACATGTATGGCAGCCAAAACAACTCAGTTTGAATCTTTCAACTGAAGAAGAGTGTGGCTAGTTTAAAGCGAGGTGATCACTCATTTGTTCAACACCTTGGAAGTATGAAATCCATGTGGAATGAACTCGATATGTATCGTCCACACACGACTGATTCCGCTGTGCTACTGAAGAGGGCTGATGAAGACAAGGTTTTTCAACTCTTAGCAAGCTTGGGAACAAAGTATGAAGACTTACGTAGTCACTTGTTAATGACTTAAGAGCTGTCTTCCTTTACCACTGTGTGTCATGCAGTCCAGAGAGAAGAAACTCGACGAAGAGTGATGAACGTTGAGCCCAAATCCAACTCTGAAGCTAGGGTTTTCACGATAAATCACAAAGCAACTGGTGATAGGGTGCTTGGCAAGAAAGCAGATTGGAAATGTTCTTATTGCAACATGAAGGGACATTTGAGAGAAAAATGTTGGATTCTTCATCCGGAGTTAAAGCCTAAGTTCGATAGGGAAGGCAGGATGATCAAAGATGGGAAGGGTGGAGTCACTCTAAAAGCATTTCATTCAGCTTGTTCCTCAACTGATGGGATGGCCAATTTCTTAACAAATCATGTGTCCTTGATCAAAGAGTTTACTGCTTTTCTTTAAAAGAAGCAAGGAAGCACTGAACCTGATGAAATGACACCTGAAAACCATATTGCAATGCTAGGGAAATTTGCTGGATTCTTGGCTGACTCGGAGAACACATCGAAAGGCAATATTCCAGGTATTATCAGTGCCATTTCCACTGCTCTTAATGCAAATGTTACACATGATTTTTGGATTATTGACTTTGGTGCCACTGATCATATAACTAATAAACCCTCTAGTCTCGATTTTCAAATAACTATTGATCCAATTCATATATCTGTTGCAAATGGGAAAGGGGAACCTATTCTAGGGAAATGAAAGATTAGATTGCTAAGTGAGCATACTGATTCCACTGCTCTCTATGTACCTTATTTTCCTTTTTAGCTCTTGTCAATGGGAAAAATCACAAAAACCTTAGACTGTCTTGCCATATTTTCCCCACACAATGTTGTGTTTCAAGACCGAGTTACTTAGAAGAAGATTGGTGAAGGGTTCTTCTTGAATGGACTCCACTATCTCTCAAAAGAGTCCAATTTTGTCAAAAAGCTCAGTGTCAACTTAAGTCAAGTTCAGGAACACCAACTCTGGCATCAACGCCTTGCCTATCCCTTAGAACATGTGATGACCAAGTTGTTTCCCTTTTTTTGTAAAAACACACTGGAGTGTGAAACTTGTCAAATGTCAAAAGCCACTAGACTTTTTGAGCTTGTTCTAGAACTAGTAAACTTTTTGAGCTTGTTCACTCTGATATTTGGGGTCCTTCTCGTGTAGAATCCTTTGATGGGTATAGATATTATGTTACATTTATTGATGACTATTCTAGAGTAACCTGGTTGTATCTTTTAAAACTTAAAAGTGATTTGTTTGATGTTTTTAAGGACTTTCACAACCTAATCACCAATCAATTTTCATCTAAGTTATATATGTTAAGATCAGATAATGGTACCGAGTACACTTCCAATAACATGAGTAATTACTTGAGCAATCATGGCATTTTGCTTCAAACTAGCTGTGTTGGTACACCACAACAAAATGGTGTGGCAGAGAGAAAGAATCGAGACTTATTGGAGAAGACTCGATCACTTATGATCCAAACGAATGTTCCTAAGAAATTTTGGTCTCAAGCTCTACTCACTGCCACGTACATCATTAATAGACTGCCAACTCGGGTGTTGAATACTAAATTTCCTTTTGAAGTCATGAAGGGCAGGCCTATAAGCTTGTCTCACTTCAGAACCTTTGGTTGTACTTGTTATGTGCATATTCAAGCTCTCCATCGTGACAAACTCGACCTTCGAGCTATCAAATGTGTGTTTATGGGATACACCAGTTCTAAAAAGGGTTACAAAGTGTATAACCCTAACACGGGAAAGCTGGCAGTCTCTAGAGATGTGCGATTTGATGAATATTCACCTTATTTCCACAAAGGGTTGGAGACTAATGTTAATATGGAAGATCTTATGGACCTATTTCCACTACCTATTCTAGCATAAATTCACGAAGTCACTCCTGCTCATATCAGCACTGATAATTCTCAACTCACTGAAAGTGTAACTGATGCAGTGCCAAGCTCCTCTGAACCATCAGAAGCTCAACCAAATCAGCAAGCTATAAGTGCACCAAGAAGAAATCCTACACGAGATAGACATCCACCAGTGAGGTTACAAGAGTATGTTACTTACACTGCAAGGCATTCTATCTCTGCAGCCATTTCTTATCACAGATTCTCATCTTCTCATACTTCTTTCCTTAACAAAGTGTCCCACACTTTCGAACCAAGGAATTTTCATGAAGCCACATGCATGCCTGAGTGGCAAGATGCTATGACTAAAGAGCTTCAAGCTCTGAATGACAACCAGACATGGAGTGTGGTGGATTTTCCAAATGGAAAGAAGGTCGAGGGAAGTAGGTGGATATATAAGACCAAATTCAACTCCAATGGAAGCATTGAAATACACAAGGCACGGTTAGTAGCTCAAGGCTTTACTCAAACCTATGGCATTAACTATAAGGAGACCTTTGCTCCCGTTGCCAAAATCAACACAGTGAGGGTATTGTTGTCTGTGGCAGTCAATAATGCATGGCCCTTATTCCAAATGGATGTGAAGAATGCATTTCTTCATGGGGATCTTGAAGAAGAAGTGTACATGAAGTTGCCTCCTGGTCATCCAAGAGAAAATGAGCCCAACAAGGTCTGCAGACTTCACAAAGCCATATATGGTCTCAAACAGTCCCCTCGAGCTAGGTATTCGAAGCTTAGTTCAGTCCTTGAAGCTGTAGGGTTCAAAAGGAGTCATGCTGACTCTTTTTTGTTTGTTCGAAGTAGTATTGCTGGCAAATTGGTTGTGCTTATATATGTTGACGACCTAATTATTATAGGTGACAATATAAGTGAAATCAAGACACTTAAGCAGTCACTTCACAAAAAATTTGCCATTAAAGACTTGGGGCCCTTGAAATATTTTCTTGGAATTGAGGTGGCTACCTCTTTAAAGGGATTGTTCTTGAATCAAAGAAAGTATGTTCTCGATCTTCTAGATGAAGCTAACATGATGGAATGTAAACCAGCTCGGACACCCCTAGCTAGCAAACTTCAGTGGCATGAAAAAAGTGAACCTCTCTTGGACCCTAGTGTTTATCAGCGAATGGTTGGGAAACTTATTTATCTCACCATTACTAGGCCTGAAATCTCATATTCAGTTAGCCTAGCTAGTCAGTTTATGCACTCTCCTACTCTAGTTCACTGGGAAATCGTCAAGAGAATACTTCGATATCTCAAGGGCTCAGTAGAAAGAGGGATAATTATGAAAAACAATGGATTAAATCACATCTTGGCCTACACAGATGCTGACCGGGCTGGAAATGCCCTTGATCGAAAATCCATAACAGGTTTTTGCACATTTGTTGGAGGGAACCTTGTCACTTGGAAGAGCAAGAAACAAACTGTTATCGCTCGATCTAGTGTTATCGCTCGATCTAGTGCTGAAGCTGAGTATAGTGCTATGGCAGCAACAGCCTGTGAACTCATATGGTTGAAAGGTTTTCTTTCCGAGCTCGGATTCACAAATATGGCACCTATGTCCTTGTATTGTGATAACCAAGCTGCCATGCACATTGCCTCCAATCCAGTATTCCATGAAATGACCAAACATATTGAAGTTGACTGCCATTATATTCGTGCTCAAGTTCAATCCAAGGTGATAGACACCATGTTCACACGTAGCCACGATCAACTTGCTGATTTATTCACAAAAGCACTAGACTCTACTCAGTTTTAGCGTTTGTTGTGCAAGCTTGGATAAATCAATCCCCTTAATCCAGCTTGAGGGGGTGTATTGAAACCAGTTTGTATGGATGGGTTGTATGTATGAGTTGTCATCCTCACTTTAGCTAAGTCATAGGCTAAAGTCACTTTCCATAGCTTGTCATTCACCTTACATCAACATTTCTTAGTTGCTTGTAAAAGCTTCTTTACTTGTAATTTGGTTTTTGCTTTTCCACTTGTTAGGGCAGATTTTAGGGATTGTGTTTGTGGAGTTATTCTACAATCTATTGTAGCTTTCTTTTGGCTCTCTATAAGAGTTGCTTTCACTTTCTTGGAGGACTGGAAACATTTATTACCAGGACAGGAGCCAAAAATACAGGGAGGCTTACCAAGAGGCGACAACCAAGGAAAACATACATAAAGCAGTGAAGAAGGGAACAGAGGCTAAAGACGCTGCACCAAATGTAAAAACGTCAACCCCTTCACTACCAAAACACAATTACAGAGGACACGGGAGCCCATCCTTGTTCGAAACATGCACCAACGAAGATGGGGGATGGTTAACCCATGTAGAGCTACACATCTCCGTATTAGTTCTTGACGCCAAACGGTCAGCCGCCATGTTGGCCAATCTCGAAACCCAAGACCAGCAGCACGTCTGAAAGGTATCCCGAAGCCATAAAATTCTAGTCAACGTTGGATAAGCCTCCTAGCTACCAAAGGATAAATCATTACCCAAACATGATATGTTCTCTTTTGAGTTCGACTCAACAATAATCCTTTGCAAACTTAATGAACTAGCAAACTCACACCCATACATTAAGGCAAGAGCCTCTGCCACAACAACAAAAGGAGCAGAAATCATCAGCTTCCTTGCCCCCATGAACCTACTCGCATAATTTCTGGCAACAATCCTAACAAAGCCCTCGGCTGTAGTAGCATCCCAGCTCTCGTCTACACTAAGTTTGGTAAACAGGGAGCATGTGAAAAGACCAACGGGGAAAACACGAAGGGGTGGCCTGCCTAGAACGAGAGATCACCAAAGGTGTGCGTGAAGCCTCCAAGAAAGCTGCAATCGAGGAAGAAATAAACATAATGACTTGTTGTGGGTTGATAGCCATCTGGTTATAGAGATAGTTACACCTAGCCTTCCAAATGTGCCAGCAAGTGAAGGTTGCATAAGACAAGAGCCAATTAGCTTCTTCCTTAGACCCCATATTAGAACTTAAGAGAGAAGATAACCGGTTTGTCAAAGTTGAGATGCCAGCCCTATCCACCTTATAATTTAGAGACTCACTAAACCATATAACTACAACCCCACAGACACAGAAAAAGCAAGTTCTCAACAGACTCCACATCAACATGACAAATAGGGTAGAGAGGAGTTGGGGAACATCTACGTCTATACAGGTCCTCCAATGTAGCCAACGCTGGATTCAACGCATGCTATAGAAAGCAACGGATATTCGTGGGGGGGGGGAGGTTTCACCTTCCAAACTTGGGAAGGAATCGTATATGAAGAGGAAGTAATCTGAGTCATCACTGGCACGGCACGGGAATGCACTCAGTGATATCCCGATCTCATGATGTAGACCTCATTCCTAGTTTCCGGCCACACTAGTCTATCCCGCCGCATTTGATCACCAATACTTATGTTAGAGATCGCCTAATACTCATCATTAGAAATAAAGGGCTTGAGAAAGTCAATATCCCAAGTTCTTAAAGGCCCACATATTAAAAAGCTCACATATAAGTTCTTGGACACTTGCACATCACCTTGAGGAATAGGGTGACCGAGAGGAAGGGAAGGAATCCATTTGTCAAGCCAAACTCGAACACCAGCCCCATTCATAATTTGCCAGTGGGCACCTAGGAGTAGAGTGTCACGGCCCACCATTAAACTTGACCATCCTCAAGAAGCTCGTCCCCCACGTTTAGCCTAAAAAAACGAGCAGTTTCGGAAATATTGAGCTTTAAGAACTATAGCTCATAACGAGTTTGGTTCTTGCACCAGTCTCCAACATTGTTTAGCAAGGAGGGCATCATTAAAATCACCAAAATTCTGAAAGCCCATACCCCCTTCATGCTTCGGCAATTCCAAAAATTCCCGGGACACCCAATGTATCCTCTTATCCTCTCCTTGTTGCCCTCACCAGAAATCAGCAATCAATGAGTCCAGCTCCGAGCATAGAGTAGTGGGAAATTTAATGATGTTAATTGGGTATGCAGGAATTGCTTGTAACATAGCCTTGATCATTACCTTTTTCCTAGCTTGTGAGAGAATGCATTGTTTCCAACCTTGAATTTTTTCGAGGATCCTACCTTTGATATAGGCAAGGCCTTGCTTTTTTAAGCGGCTCCAAAGTGAAGGCGAACCTAAGTAAGTCCCCGGGTCATCCACCGTGGGCATGCCAAGAACTTGACTGAGTTCGGCAGATAGACCTCCCGGGATGTTAGCACTAAAGAAAACACTGGACTTGTAAAGATTCACCTTCTGTCCTGAAGCCATACAATAATCATCAATGATTTTGACAAGGTTGCTGATGTGAAATATTCTAACACACAAATTAAACCCTATTAAGATAGTTGTAGTATATGAAAGTAGGGATCTTTCTAGGCCGGGGATTAACTATGGCTGTTAATCTACACAAATATGACTCAAAAACACAAAACTATACTTAAAAACACTTAACTAGACTCAAAGAACTCAAAACAATCTAAAAAGACTCAACCTAGACACTAGAGGGTGAATCGGACGAAAATTGATTTTAACTTGACTCAAAATACTTAAAAACACTTAAAACAAAAATTGGACAAATTCTAACTAACTTGACTCAACAAAGGAAAGGGGATTTGGTTTTTGACAAATTTAAAGTAAAACTAAACAGAATTAAAGACTCTAAATACTTTGGACGAAATTGGTGAATTAAATGGGTGAATGGCTAGTTAGAGGGTCATTCTCCACACATGACATATGCAAACAAACCAATTTCCAATTATTATTCATTTAAACTATGAATGACAACACCCCAAGTTAACTGTGACAGCACAAATTAACCATCAGATTTTCCTTATTTCATTGAATTGGACGGGATACGCATCACAACCAAATTATCCTTATCAAGTTCCCTAACTATGAAAAGCATGATAGAAAACATATCAAAGCTCATTAAGTTCTTTGAAAACCATAAGCATTGACGAGGCATTCATAACTATGAAAAGCATGGTACTCCTGCTAAGTATTTACTTAACTCAATCATGACTAGTGATTTGTACTACTTGTGAATATAAGTTCATAACGATTAGGTGAAATTCCCTTATATTCTAGCATCAAGTTTATGCAAGCAAATTAAGTATGCATCCTCAATCAACATACATAAACAAGTTTTGATAACGTAGATAAGGAAATCACATTCAAGACTCAAGAAACAGTAACTGGATGTAATCAATTCATATAAAACATATAATCATGGCTTCGAATTCACCTCCAACTAAAAAGGAATTAGTTCCACATGTTCGCAATTAAACGAAGACAATTAAATTTAAACATTGAAAACAAAGATAGAATACACCTAGAAATGCTCTAACAATCCAACGTCTTGAATGGCAAGCACGGCTCCAGGTGGCTCCATCTTCTCCTTTCTTGCACAGCTGCGGCATAATAGGGATTTTCCGATTTAAGGCTCTTGTGTGTGGACGAATTTGTGGTGAATGGTTGTGTGAATTGTGGTAGAGGGTGGTGGTGAATTATGGTCAGAAAATATGTATTTATAGGCTAGGGTTTTGGCACAAAGTAGTGGATGAAAATGATTACACAATCCTAGCGAAAAAGGACTAGGAAATTCGGCCAAATTTCTAGGGGGAAAAAGGATCAGGTTATTTGCATTATTTCAGGGCTTCTAGAATCAGATATTAGGTATTCTAATGTGATAAGGAGTCCCCCTTGTAGCTAGAAGTAAGGTAGGATAGGATTAGGATAGGATAAGATAAGATAAGGTTACTTTGGATAAGATAAGGTTGGATAATGTTTTAGATAATGTCATTCCTTTTAGCTAATTCCTTATCTTCTTTGTCTTGGATTTACTTCTTCACTCTTTTCAGCATATTCCTAGCCTCTTGAACTTCAAATTCGTCCATCTATCTTGCTCCACTCATAAGCTATCCATTTGGTGCCCAAAACTGCTCCAAAATGCTCCAAATTGCACTTTCTTGCCAACTTTGTCATTTGGACCTACAAACACACGAAAATAGCTTAAAACACTATAATAAATAGAGACTAGCTATGAAAATGCAAGAAAACAAGCTAACTAAGTTGCATAAATATGCTCTTATTAGTTGCAACATTTTTTACGATTCACCCTGGGGAAAAGCAAAGTATCATCTGCGAAAAAAATGTGCGAGATAACCAGACCACCAGAGTTCATATAAATGCCCATAAGCTCCCTCTTATCGATCGCCACTTGAATTAGCCTAGATAGGACCTCACTAACAAGGAGGAAAAGATATAGGGATAACAGGTCTCCTTGACGAATACCCATTGACGGGACAAACTTCCTACCTGGTTGCCTATTCAAAATCACCGCAAAATCCACAGATTTCACACACCCAATAACGAGATTTCTCCACCTCGTGCAAAATCTCATCTTCTCCATCACCACTTCTAGAAAGTCCCACTCCACACGATCATAGGCCTTATGCATATCAAGCTCAATGGCCATCTCAAATTTACGTTTCGTTTTCCGGAGCTTCAGAAAATGCAACAACTCATGCACTATTCCAATATTATCCTGTATTTGTCTCCCTGCCACAAAAGCATTTTGCATGGGAGAAATAATATCCAGAATGATAGCTTTGAGATAGTTTACCAACACCTTAGACAGAATCTTATATGAATAGTTGTACAAACTTATAGGCCGGAATTGCCCCACTGATTCTGGAGTTTTAACCTTTAGGACTAACACAATATGGGTATAATTAAGTATTGAGGAGAACTGACCCTATTCACAATGTCCTACACCACCGCATTGGCCTCCGTGTCTAGCGCCTCCTAGAAAGAGTGATAGAACAACCCTTGGAAACCATTCGGTCTCGGGGCCTTCATTCCCCCCATTTGGTGAGCAGCATGTTTGATTTCCGCCTCCATAATCAGACCCGCCAATGCCTCATTCATCTCCTCAGTCACCGAGCAAAAAATACAATCCAACACCTGCTGCCAATCTCGATGCCTAGAAGATGTAAATAAAGTCGTAAAGTGCTCTTCCACCAGATTTCGAATCTCCCCCTGGTTGTCAACCCACACATCATTCCCATCCTTAATCTTCACCACATTATTTCTTCTACGTCTTTGTAGCGTGGATTGATGAAATAAAGCCGTATTTGCATCCCTTTCTCGGAGCCACCTGACCCTGGATCGCTGTTGCCAGTAACTCTCCTCCAACTCTCATAGCTTGTCAAGTCTCTCTGACATCACTTTGATTTCCTCCCAATTTGTCTTCCAATCAAATTGGAGCTCTCCAAGCTTATGCACAAGGCTTTCAATCTCCCGTCCTCTCGCTTTAAATTCTTTTTTACTCCAACTTATTAGTTGTGAGTGGCAAACATTCATCTTTTTCTACCACCGTGCAATCCCATCACCACCATATGGACACCCCTAACAACGGTCAACAATCTCCCTGCAACGATTCTCTTTGGCCTAAAACGCTTCGAAACGGAATAACTTCTTCGTCTTTTGATCCCTTGATTGCCACTGAATGATTAGTGGGCAGTACTCAGATCCAATAACTGTACCATGAGTGACTGATGTGTTGGGCCACTTGTCCAACTAGAGCTTGTTGGATAAACCTCTATCTAATATCTCCTCCACCAACTGCCTATTCCTAGTACCACGTTAAGTGAATCTAGGCCCATTAAAATCTAAATCCACCAACTTTGCAATATTCATGAAGTCCTCTAAGTATCGTGGTCTGTTGTACAACACTTCCGCTCCCACTGCCTTCTTGTGGTCCTAAAGAAACTCATTAAAGTCACCTCCACAAAGCCAAGGGAGATTTGAAGGGCTAAACCAATTTTTTATCCAACCCTAAAAAGCAGTATTCTCAACCCGATAGGCACTTCCATAAGCCCATGTGACCCGACCTCAACACTCCTCACCCATCACTCTAATTCGAGCATTAATAATATTCTTAGAAGAAAATCCAGTCTCCACCTTCAACAAGTCATCCCACCAAACGCTTAGACCCCCAACACGCCCAATTGGTGCAACATGAAAACCATATGGATACCCTATATGATGTCTAACCCTATCAATTCTATGATCCTTCATTTTAGTTTCAAACAGAAAGATCATAAAGGGTCCATATTTCCGAATTAGCCCATGAAAGGCTTGAACTACCGTGTTCGACCCAAGACCACGACAGTTCCAAAGTAAGTATATCATCCTTCCCTTTCTCCACCCTCCTAAGATTCTGCAATTCAGACATTGCTTCCAAATTCTCCCATAGTTCCTTTTATTCTATAGGAAGCTCCATCAAATCCTCTTTAGCATATAGAGCTTTCCCAACCTCCAACCAGTTCTCACTCACCGTCATGTTTCGAAGACGAATCAATGCCTATTTTTTCCTTTCAAAACTACATTCTTCCACCTTTTTCTTCTTATGGGAAAATTGCTCTAGCTGCTGGACTTCCCTCTTTGAACCCCACCGTATGGTACTATCTTCACTTCTCCATTGTAGGGAGATGTCAAGATGCTGCATTGACCCAAAGAATGGAGAACTAGCTTGAGGAAAAACGACATTCATCATCATCCTAGTTTGATTATAGGCTGTAACATTCTTTATATGTTGGGTAATTAGTTGTTCTAGGTTACTCTCAACCCCCGAGCCCACAAAAGCTTGTTCGCCTTCCTCTATTATCTTATGGATCCTTATGCTTTGATTCAAAACTCTTGGGCTTTGAAAGTCAAAGATTGGGTTGGGCTGATTGCCCATTTGCTCAAAACCCATGACCACGTGATGAGTCACACGGGGACCTTGTTCCGCTGAAATCCACTGATCTGTGTCCCTCTCCTGATCATTCGATCTATTCCGAGCCCTACGCTATGTCCTGCATCCACTTCTTAAATTGTGTGCCTCTTCCTGGTGTGGAGGGACCCACAAACCACAAATTGAACGTCCACTTACCAACTCCTTCGTGTCCCACACGCGCCTCTGAGAGCTCATCCCTGTGCTTGCCCTAGTAGCTCCAGCAACTCTCCTCCCCCCTACATTGACAACTAGGGGCCTTGGACCTTCAACCTTGTCACGAATTGGGCCAGTTCTTGTCCACTATCCATATGCCGCTACATCCCCCCTCCGGTTGAAATGAACATTCGTTGTTGGCATGGCCAATCCTTCCACATCGATAACAAAAATCTTATAACCTTTCATATCTAAATTCAATCCATGTCTCTCTATTATTTTCCCTTGGGATCCAACACCCTGGAATCAGTGGCTTTCTTGTGTCAACAATCACCTTTACATGAAGAAAACCCCTGGCTTTTGCATGGTCCTCCATTTCCAAGAACTCCCCAAGCTTCTTGGCTAAGTGCCTCACATTTATTTCTATGTTAAAAGATAGTGGTACCCCTCTGATTTGGATCTAGAATGGGACCAACTCCATTTGAATTTCCTCTAAAGCTAACTCAGGTGGCCACCTTTTAATGGAGAAGTTCTGTTTCATGACAGCCCAAGGCACTTGGTTAAGGATCCTTACCGCCGTACTCTCATCATGTACAGTAATGATAAAGGTGTTTTCATGGACCCATTTGACTTCGACATCCCCCAGATCCTTCCAAGCCAACCGTAGGATATTTCTTATCCCCCACTTGTTCAAAGTCTTGTTTGTCAAGGCCGCCCCCACCAGCTTGATCCCACGTTCCATAGTCGTAAGATCTAGAGACTGCTCCAAATGCACCACCAAATCATCCACTACCAACTGCTCCATTTGTCCTCCTATGCTCTGAGTTGGTTGTCCCTTTCGAACACAGTTGAGAGTGATGGATCTACTAACCCTAGTGAGATTGAAGGATCTATTAAGACTGAGTGTGATTGTCGGACAATTTAAGTTTTCTCCCCACATATCTCCTTTTTTGCACGGTTCCTATGTGATGAGCACAAAAAGCAACTACAAATAGGATATGCAGTACAAAGTACCTGTGTGCAACAACAGATTGATTAAATTTGCTATATAGATGTAATCAAAGAGTAGTTGGCATACCCAAGTCTTCATTTAATGGAGGGAATAATTGTGGGTAGTAAATTTCCCCTTCCCCCTTCATAGCGGGTGGTTGGGCTCAATCAATCACCACAGGAACGCCCTACTCCTAATTAGGTGAATCTTGCAATACAAATCCAAAAGCACTAAATAGAACTAACGAGAAATTTAGGACAGAAGGAAGAACCAAATCAACTAAAATTGTTAGATTGAACATTGACTCTCACATAGGAGAGAAAAAACACTCACAATAGAGGTCTCTCACAGAGGAGAGAATTTTTGACTTTGGGTTTTTCATGAGAAACTTCTTTAGTTTTGGTTTCATTTTGGCGCTCATATTTTATTATTGACTAAATTGCAATACTTTTCTTTCCAACGCTATAAGAGGATCCACATTTGTATCTCCCCTCCCTTGATTTTGATTATCAGTTGTGTTAGTTGAGGAGAAAGAACTCTCTTTTGCTAAAATGGCGTGATAATGAACATAAAATCATAAATGCCACGTGGACCAAAGATTTTAAATTACAAAAACTTGTAGGAGTTGTTATTAGCATTTTTAAAAAGTACAACTCTTCACAATGTACATTTCTTTTCATGACAATACACAGGGAGGGCGTGCAACTAGCGGATAGCGGTGGCGGTTAGGGTTTTCTTCTTAACCCAATGCGATTAGGGACGGTCAATGGGTATCTATTTACTTAAATAGAGGTCCACTTAATGTAGATATGTGTTAATTGTAGTGCTTAGTGATGAAAGTGATATTGTAGGATCCATGCACACATCGATCATCTCTACACTCTTGGCTTAAACTCTCCCTCTCTTAATGTAGCTTAGATTAAGAATATTATGTTTAAAAAAAATAAGCTGTTATCTCTACTAATTAATAAAACACTAATTGTCAACCAAAATCCTATGAAATTATCAGTTTAACCCTCTAATTAAAACAAAACATGAATAATAAATATGGGGTAGAAATGTAATTTCACACAACCAAATTTTACTGTTTTTTTTTTTCAAAGCCTCACCTACATGTAATCCTACATATCGCTAATTTATAAAAAAAAAAAAAAAACAAAAACACCAAACTTCCCACTCCCACATTCTCCATCACTCTCTTCCTCTCTCCTTCAATTTCAAAAACAAACATAAAAAAAAATTTCACATATTTCGTGTGTGCCCATATGGCTAGTATTCATTAAAAAGTTTGTTTTGGACAGTTTGTGTGATGAACATAAAGCTCTTTGTTTTCTTATAGTTGGGTTCTTTTTATTTTTTTTTATTTGACTGTATGATTTGTTTTGGGCCTTTTATTTTGACAATAATCAATTTCAAAGGTTTATGGAAAAAAACGCATGGACCAGCATGATATTTTCTACCTGCTGGCCCAAGTCATTTTATTTATTTATTTAATAATAATAATTATAATGGTAATTACTCAAAAAAACATAAAAATAATAATAATAACAATAATAATCTAAATTACATATTAATAGAACTCTTTTTATAAATAAAAAAAGGTAAAAAGACTATTTAGTCTTCTATCACAACAACAAAATTAAGGACAGTAATGTAATTTCATAAAACAAAATTTTTCTATTTTTCACATACAGATGATTTTAACATCTCTAATTAAAAAAATAAAAAAAATTAAACCTCTCTCCCTCCCTCTTCACTCTTTTTCACCCTTTTCCGCTCTCCTTCAATTAAAAAAAAAAAAAAAAACTTCAGACACACTTTGTGTGTGGGCTAGTAATAATAATACATATCAAATTTTGCTGTTTTTTACCTACATATGATTTTAACATCTCTAATTAAAAAAAAAAAATTAAACCTCTCTCCCTCCCTGTCCACTCTTTTTCACCCTCTTCCGCTCTCCTTCAATTAAAAAAAAAAAAAAAAAACTTCAAACACTTTGTGTGTGGGCATATACTAGTAATAATAATACATATCATTCTCATCAACTAGAGTAATTTCAATACATATCATTCTCATCAACTACAATAATTTCAATCTTGGCTTTTTAGCTAGAATGATTCTTGAGTTGGCGTAACTCCTCACTTTGGTCCTTAAGATTGAAAATTGATCGAAGTGATCCCTGAGTTTATCCACTGTAAATCATTTTGGTCATTCTGTGAACAATCTGTCAACAACATCGTTAAATTGTCACGTGGGCAACCATGTGAACACGTTTTAAGGATATTTTTGTCAAACCAACCCCTTTTAGCCAAAATGGTCTATGAGATTAATATAGCTCCTCACTTTGATCCTTGATAATGAAAATCAATAAAAATTGTCATGAGTTTGTACATCTTAAATTATTTTAATCATTCTGTGAAATATTTGTCAATATCCTCGTCAAATTGTCATGAGGATATCCTCGTTAAATTGTCACGAAAATAATTTCGTGGAGTTTCACCACCTTCACATTTTGACAAGTAAACACATCCAATATGCTACTAGACCTCTAAGAATGAGTATTCAACAGTTCAAATGCTCATTGCATCTCATTTGTACACATTTTTTATATGATGAGTGTTCTAGCCACCTATTGGGTCATATTTTGTTGGAGTTTCTCCATCTTCTCAATCTTCACATAATGATCAAAATGATTTAGGGAACTTTAACGAAAAGCACCCGGTACTGTTCACTTTAACGAAAAACCACATTTTACACTAAAAAGTCAATCATGGTACTATTCACTTTACCATTTATTTTGTCCTTATCATTAAAACTCAAAGTTTTCAAACCCTTTTCATTAGTTTTCCTAATGATTTATGGATATGCTTAGAAATGACTTAATAATTTTCATTGTTAGGGACAAAAGTGAGGAGTTATGTCAATCTCAGGGATCATTTGGCTAAAAAGTAAGGGATGATTTGACAAAAATACCTTTAAAAATGTGGTCATGTGGTCGTGCACGTAATAATTTAACGATGATCTTGTAGATTTTTCTTTGAAGGACAAAAATAATTTACAATAAACAACTTATAGACCACTTCTATGAATTTTCAATATCAGGAATCAAAATGAGAAGTTATGTCAATATTAGAGACAATTTTGGTTAAAAAGCCAACTTTAGCCACTTGCATGTTAATTAAGGGGTGCATAGCTTAGGGGCTACCCATTGAGTTAGGAAGGCCTCGAGGACTCAACACAAAATTCAAACGTACGGAACTTGTATGATACTCCATGGAACAACAATGTGAAAATTAGTTGTGTTTCCTCTCTTTGTTGGGCGGTAAAATCCAACTCCATATTCGTCATTCGAAACAATAAAAAATTTAACCTATTGTTGACGTTAGACGCGCATTCATATAAAAACAAATCTGATTTTTGTATCAGCGTTTTACGAATAATAAGCCACTACAAATATGAAACACATTATAACAAAATTCCAGAATCACGCATTAAGCAACAAAGTGCTCCTACTATTAGGATGGAGATAACCTATTACTGAATAGATATTCCATGACCGCAAGTGACATTTTACTACAGTGATGAAGGTGAGTATTACCCTTACACCACGACATGAGTTTAAACTTTGTTGACTTCTTAATTTAATATATAATCTAACAAACTATATTTTTACTAACAAAACAAAAAAAAAAAAAATTCCTTGACGGGTTGCAATTTAAACCAAAGATTTCATCCCCTCCTTCCAATTTAATTTGAGGAGTTTTAACGAAAAACCCACGGTACTGTTCACTGTAATGAAAAATCAATTTTTACATTAAAAAGTCAAACTTGGTACTATTCATTTTATCATTTATTTTTTCCTTACCATTAAAACTCAAAATTTTCAAACCATTTTCATTAGTTTCCTTTTAATCTAACCGTGCTTATTGAAGCGTGTATTTAGTGATGTGAATAAGAGAAAACTTGGTAACACATGGCCCACATATTTGGGCGCCAGTTTCATCCGTTCCCACGTGGCAAACGCTGAGCCGCCCACCGCAACCGTCACTCAACAAAATCCCCACTACCAAAACCAACGAAGACGAGAACCTCCTCGGAGTCGAGGTTGCGCTGAAGCCATGGCGACCCGCCTTGGGCGACTAACGGTAGCTGCGTTGTCGTCTCAGATTCGGAGATCAACGGCCCACTATTCGTCTCTGACCGCGATCAGCGTCGGCCAGGGTGGGTCCCAACCGAGACTGTGGTCTTCATCATCGTCTAGTAAATCTGATAAGGCGGAGAAGAAGAACCCGTTAGGAGACCGCCTATCGGCGGTGATAGACGCCGTTAACGACAGTAAACTTCCTCCTGAGCTCCGTGGTCAGCGCAACAACATCAGGTTCAAAACCCCAGTTTTAATTTGGCCAAACCATGATTCTGTTTGCCCACTTTGATTTGATTCGGTAGTTCAAGTTTAGTAGTTTACTCGGATATTTGATAACCATTTTGTTTTCAGTTTTCAGTTTTTGTTTTCACAATTTTTGTGTGTTCAAGAATTGAAGACTAACAATTGAAATGGGTTGCTCAGAACTATGGTTTGGTAGCATTCGTCTTCACTTATAAGTAAGAGATCTTAGGCATGGATCTCGTGAATGACGAATTCGATACCAAATTAAGTTGCTCATTGAATGACTTAGCCGAATTCCTATTCCCCTAGTGTAAAATATGTCGTATTCAAAAATAAAAATAAAAACAATTGAAAGGTTATCAAACCGACGCTAAACGTCTCATGACTTAATTTGTTACTGATTTAGCATTTGATAATTATGTGTATGGTGTTTCTTCAACTACAAGAACACCACCTACTTGTATTCACAATAAGAACACCACTTACCCTATGTTACTTATGTGCTAATTTTATTGCCCTTAGATTACAAGCAGTTCATAAACTACATGACTTAAATCGCGACAATTGAAACTACACATTTCAAAATTTGAAACTTGGCCGAAGCGCAGGCCTAAAGCGATGATTTGGCTTTTCAATTAGATTTGGGTTTTTGAATGTTGGATTATTATTGTCATTAAAATTATGATAATTTTGAATTTGGGATGCTGTGGCAGGTCAGAAACAGATATAATCAATGTGGTGGAGCAAAGAATATGGCATTCTATGGAAGCAGGGCAGTTTGAGAATTTGCCGGGGAAAGGGAAGCCCCTAAACTTAAGTTCAAATCCTCACGCAGACCCAGCTGAGGACACTTTGTACCGAATCCTCTCAAAGAATGGCTGCGCGCCACAGTGGGTTGAGCTCAACAAAGAGATAAGGAGCCAGGTTTCGGAATGGAGAATCGCTCTGAAGAAGGCTTGCGCAAGCAAAAATTGCAACGGGGGCGGGGACGGGGGTGATCAATCGAAATGGGTTGAAGCTTCAGAGGCTTTGAAATTGCAAGTGAAACAGATCAATAATAAGGTACTGCAGTATAATCTTATGGCTCCTTTCGGCCGTCAAATGTTTGGACTCAACTGGGACAAGGAGCTGGATCGTTTGAAATCGGAGGAACAATAATCCCTAATAGGAGTAGCCGAAATTGAAGATAAGATGAGGGAAATTCGGTAAGGTGGTTGGACATGTGAAATGAATACCTATAGACGCTCCGGTAGTTGCATTTGTTTTGGTTGAGGTTAAGTAGCTTCGTATATTGGTATTAGTAGGCATGGGAAACCAGATGGTGCTGTAAAAGTTTAAATTGTGCTTAGTTTATCAAATGTTAAAATTCTGGATTTTGATTCGCGATTGCGTATTTCTTTTGATTCGAATGTGGAATCTGATTCCGAATAATTTCAATACTCGATCTAGGTAAGTAAACATCGTACCAAGAACGGGACTCTAAATTGGTAATCTTCGATCGAAGTTTAAAAGCTTTGCATATCCAAATGAGAAAACAACAATGTTTATACATAGAATTACCATCAAAACTGAATGTTAATGTTATACACGCATAAGCAACCAGCCAAAGTACTTTTTTGGACCATTTCAATTTTCAATGAAGTATCCACTAAAATGTATACATGTTGTTATGGTAATATGTTCATCCTACTGAAGATGTTTTTGCTGCGAGATGAACGAGCGCTCGCTTGTGGTAAGTGGTACGAAGCTTCTTGTATTTCTCCACAAAAGCCCCGAGATCAACCTCCTTGTCGAGAAGCTGCTCGTGCAGAGCTTCCGATTCCTCCTCTGTCGTATTCATCGATTCTGCACGAACGAACAAAGTTTTCATGTACCAACAAATTGATTGTGATTCATGTCATATATTGCTTGGCAAGAACAAATCCTGAGTTACTGTACAATTTCATATTATCATTACTGCATACCTTGAAGCCTTTGAAGAAGAGAAGACGGGGAACACAGCTTCAACATTTCTTCTTTCTTTCTCTCAAGCTCATTTAGCTTCTCCTGAGCGGCAGCCAACTCTGTTGTTCTAATTATTCTGCACTGTGACCACAAAAGAAATGGGAAAGAGAGATCCACGATCACAACAACAATTTTGCAACAAGTGCGAGAAACAAGACAACGGTGAAAGCTTACCTGGTTTCTAAGTTCCACCATCTGTGGTTCTTTTTCCAAGTTTTCCCCTGTTTGATAAAAATAAATTTATACTGTCTTCCCATGTATAATCCAACAGCAGGAGACATCTATATTTAAAATAGTAGGTCAGAAAACGAAACAGAGAACTCACTGGATAACTGCAGAGTTTCCCTCCGTAGCTCCTCTCTTAGCTGATGAGGTCAGTAGAAGAAACAATAAAGAACAGAATAAAGACATGTCCTGAAACTGACAGCATTCGAACAAACTATGGAAGCCTTTAAGGGAAGGGATCCGCATTTTTTAATAAAAAACGGGGATTAGATGTGGGGCCCACATTATATCGAACTTTAACAATCCGAACTATCTATTTTTCAAGTTGTACCTTATAGATCATCCTTGCAAAATATTAGCCAAATCGCAAATATTTAGGGCATCTAATTGAGTTCAAAGAAATTGACGAACACTTTGTTCCAAGAAAACATTGAAATTTCATTGTGAATTAAATAGGC
Organism: Malus sylvestris; assembly: GCF_916048215.2. Lineage (NCBI taxonomy): Eukaryota > Viridiplantae > Streptophyta > Magnoliopsida > Rosales > Rosaceae > Malus > Malus sylvestris. The sequence continues at coordinate 15,491,769 of NC_062271.1, forward strand.
AACTGGTTTCGGATTGAATTGAAATTTTGTAAGGATGATCTATGAATTGAGACTTGCAAAATAGACCGTCAGTATCGTTGACGTTCGATGTGCAGTGGGTCCCACAACTAATCCCTATTTTTATTCAAAAAATGAGGATCCCTTCCCTTGAAGGGCCTGATCTAAGTATTATTATCGCTTTGCCCAAATCAAGATAGCCATTGCAGTTCATCAAGTGCTTTTCTAAACAAAAAGGTAAGTGTTGATTATACTGAGAACAATGGGGTGTGTGCAGAAGCATTTGAACCTTAAACAGAAAGGGCACAACACCAAAAGTTAACTAAAACATACATTATTTTGAATTTTGACCTGATCGAGTGAAAGAAAAAATTGCTGGTATGCATTCTTGTCAGACAAAAGCTTCCGTAGGTCCTCAACACTGAACACATCAATAGGAAGACATAATAATTAGTTACTGATTACTCCACAAAGATGATATAAGAATTAGATATGATCTGAGAGAGTTACATCCATATTCGAGATTAAGCAAAACAAACTCACTCGAACAACATTTTTCATTTAACAATTATGGTCTTTCAAAGACTGATTAAAATAATGATTGTGTAAACAAATCCTATCATGATACGTAAAACCTAATCTCTAAACTCCTTTTCAACATTCTTCAGTCCACCAAAACGTTCCAAGCTTTGTTTTTAAAAGAACAAGTTCAACAAAACTACCGACTACATTAGACAAACACTAAGTACAGTTAAATTTCACACACAAACATCTCCAGATATCAATGTACAATCTGAAACAAAAAAATTGACAAGTTGATATGCAACAACCCATTAATTAGGTGACCTAAGATCATTGTTGATCAGCTCCGAAACAGAAAAACCATATTTATTCTATAAACATCAGATTTTGGTAGCACCATGAGCCTTACCTCTTGTCCTTCAAAACAGAAATAACACCGGCAGCTTCGGCCGGCGAAACATGTAACGGAGATTGTGCCCTTTCTGTTGGCCTTTGGTAACTCATACTGCTAGATGAGGTGCTGCTCGGCGTCCCAGGGCGAGAAGAGGTCGGAGAGTTAACTACAGATGGAGGGTACCATGACTGTGAAGGAGTAACAACCTCCGGTCGCGGCTGAGTGGGCTCCTCCTGAGATCCCCTGTGAACGTACACACGGTTAGAAACTTAGACTTCAGCCTCTCCAGTAATTCACCCAAACTCCATAAAAATAATTTGCAGAAACAAATCAACCCAAACTCCAAAAAAATAATTTGCAGAAACAAAAATCAACCCAATTTCCACAAATGATTTCGCAAATCGATTCAATTAACAAAACCCATCAATTCGCAGAACAAATTGGACATTTCGACACCGACCCATTAACGAAAACGACAAAAAATCAATCTCCAGAATCGGAATTCAACCCTAGGACTAACGGAGCTACGGTTCAAAATTAAAACCCTAAATTACACCCAGAAGAGAGAAATTACCAGAACTTGAACATGGACATGGCTTTGGGGGGAGCTTGTGCAAGGAATCGAATGGACGGGAAGATTGAACTGTACGGACGACGGCGAAGTTGAGGAATTTGGAAGCTTAAACTGTCCGGTTACGTACGAGAGCTAATTCAACGGTTTACGCCTCCGACGAGATTGTAGTACGCGCGTGGCCTTTGTGCAAGTGGTCGAAGACGTGTGAGAGGAAGAGAGAGATCGCAGAAGATGCGAGGAAAACAACTTGGAGTCGGGATGGATGGATGGATGCGAATTTCTTCATCGACTCTGCCGACATTGGGCCAAATTGGAGCCCAAAAGTTATGGGTGTTCATGTGTTTGTTTGATAAAAACCCACTCAGAGCATCTTCAAATAGGATGTCAAATTAAACTATTATTTTGGTTATTTTAATTAGTACTTCATGTAATGTTGAATAGAATTTAATATTAAATAACTTATATACTTTAATATGCAATGACAATTTCGACCTTATAAAGTTTTTTTTAAAATTAAAAAACTCTAAATACACCCCAAATCACTTTGAATGCGCATATCCTAAGATTATTTATCTTCTCAAACTCTCAAAACCACTCTCACCTCCATTGTAGAACAAAACTATAACGAATGAAACTACAAACACTTTGATTGAGAAAAATTATTTATGATGAATGTAACATAAAATCGACGTTTCAAAAGCTTCACATAATGTAAGACTTCATATTTTTCATTGTTTTAGTGGTTTCAACGACATTGGCACATCTTGGAGGTCCACCAAGTAGACCTTAGTTGCGACTTCTTTGAACCATGTTGAGATTATCGCTATGCATGAAGCTACTTGTGAATGCAATTGGAAAAACACCATGAGGAACGTAAAAGATCTTTGGATGTGGAAAAAGTTCTTTGTGGCCATAGAGAGATGCAAAAGTCATTCACTTACATGTTGAGAATAAAAGCTCCTGTTACCCTCCAAAAGCAATGGGTAAATGAAGACAAAGCTCGATTTAATGCCTAGCTAGATGGAGAACATTGTCCTTACGTTTTCGACTACAAATCAAATTCCATTTGAAGGAAAGGTTGGTTGAAAAGACCGAGGGGCAATTTTTCGCTCCGACCACAATAAAAACACGGCCTAAGAAAATTGTCAAGACGATTGAAGAAAAACCTAGGCCACCTGTTTGTTCGGTCGAGATTGAAAGTGTGGTAGGCCTAGAAGAAAAAGTTCAAGTTTCTGAGCCAAAAATTGACTCAGAAAATGATTTGTTAGAGGAGTGTTCCAATGACGAACAAGACCAATACAAGGTTTCAGACCATAAAACCACATCAATTGATATGGTAATTGGAGACATGATCTTAGACACCTAAACTACGCCCATTGATATGATTATTGGTGATAAAGCCGATATGGAGAAATCCCATTTGGCTAAGTTATTTGAGTTAAAAGCCGAAATTATCGAAGTAATTATGCCTGGGGGGCATAATAATTGTCCAACACATTCGGTGGTCAATGGTAAAAAATCTTTCGTCAAGCCAAACATATTTGGGGATGAACTTTTAATCAGCTTTGGAAAAACTCAAAGTGAAAACTTTGATGTTAAAATATCTCGGCTCAGAATAAAACATCGTTAGCCTTCTCCTGATTATGACTTGGTCTCTTTTATCTTCTTTTGTTAAAAAAAAAGGATGCCCAAGAGCAAAGGGAAAGGGAAGGCCAAGTTTGTTCCAATACAACATGTCCCACAGTAGAACTCTCGGCCGTGACTCAAGATTGATCTATTTTCCAACGATCACCCATAGAGTTTTCGGGACCGGCCATAGTCAAATCTATGTCAGATTCCAGTGCAGAAGAAATTGATGGACCGATGGTTATGTGCAGCAATTGTAAAGCACGTGTCGTCCTAACTGAACCAAAGGAGATACCACTTCAGGCTCCAACACCACGACAACCATCCAAGGCCGCAGCAACACCTCCAAAGGAACTCGGCGGAGGCTAGTGCCAGAAAGTGTTCGATAGGCTTGGCCTTCACATACGAACGGATGACCCCATCTCAGCCAGACGGCACCTTGATTTCGACGCACCGTTTTATAATGAGGATTATTACTCGCGTAATTCTAGCAACTCAAGTTCATCGGCGAATCAAAAAACCTTCAAGCTATCTGAGCCATGCGACCAACGTTGGTATAGTTACAATTCTCCCACTGGCATGTATACTCATTATCCAAATCTAAGAACATTGACATCAGCGAATAGACTGCATGGCTCGACGACAGATAGCACAGGCTACTTTGGCTACAAAATGGCAGCTGTAAAAAGCAGCAGGAAATGGAGATAACCGACAAACCCTTATAGTCATGGTCAAATTACTTTAAGGGAAAAGGGTAATTGATCACGACTTTGAAACCACCATCGAAAAGTAGCCGAAAGTAAACTTCCCCTATTAACCTCGCAAGAGCCGTTAATAAGAGTTTGACGGAATCTACACCCTCCATTCCTTGACGAATCCTTGGAGTACATGCGAGAATTTCACAAGAAACATTATGCCAATGACTTGTACAACCTACCCAAGACGTGTCAAGAAGCCTTCAACCTGACATTAACTTGCCTTGATGCCGAACAAATTATTCAGAAAACTACTGATCCAACAATGAAAGCCAGGTTCAAACACATACGTGAAGCTCGAGTCTTCGGCTTCGAGGTCGACCCGTACACAGACATAGACATTACCGAGCTCCTTTTTTCTTTTGAAGATCTTCAATATTTACGACATCATTTCGAAGTCTTCTCAGCCGTATCTCTTTTTAGCCTTACGGCCGATGAGAAGGATCGTGTGGCGCGTTTGGATGCATACCTAGACACGAGGGATGCTCGAGTAGCCTATGAAGAACGAGCTCGTAACGCATTGCAGGGACAAAATCAAACCCTAGTAACAAACAGGCTCGATGACGACAACCAAAATGAAACAGGTTTAGTTGACATACCATTAGAGTAGGTACCCGATGAGGCGAGAGATGTTTAGGTCGAGGATGCTCTAAAGCATGACACCGTGCTCGATAACCCGGAGGACAATGACCAAGACCCGATGGGTCATTCAGTCTTTGAAAATATGGAAATTAACATGGTCCATGTCCTACCCGCTGAATTTCAAACAACCCCACACCAACCAAATTCCTTGGATGGGGACGTGTGTTGGAAATGTGCCCTAAAGCCAATCATATGATGATACTTTACGGACATTTTACATGTTAAACTAATCTAGTTTAATATAAAGGGCAAAGATTATTGTTTGAGCCGTCTCATATAAATGTTATATGCTTAAACGATAAAGTCCAAGGAATATGTGATTGGAAGAATGTAATCTAATGAAGTTAGATTCATGAGACCATTCTTTCGTAGACACATCCTAAATGTTCCTGATCATAGGATTGCCAATTGGGCATTGACAGTCCGTCAAGATCGGTACGTGCTATGTCTTCTCTCAGGGAGAGTGACTAGTCTCGAGTCATTGGTGTGTGTGACATCAAGACAAGTACGTAGGTGCTCAGTAGAGAATGAGTTCACTGAACGTGATCAACGAAGAGTTCTCATACTCATGTCACATGAGAACTCATGTTTGGGATAATGCAAATTAGTCCTTTGACCTGAGGCATCACAGTTGTCTTGTGGTTAAGTCCTTGATCTTTGATTATGTCAAAGTCACCCCATCGGGGTGTCCACGGCATCGTTGGGGTTAAGCCACTTAGTCATGGAGGCAGGTGAATGCGCAACAAGGGATCTCTAACCTTCAAACCGTTTGAGGGAGAATACTCTATGATATGATTTAGAATCTCTGGCCAGAGTATGAATGAGATTTAGAAAAGTCGTTCTAAATCACATTCAATGAAATCATATAAGCACACGAATCACATTGGATAGTAGACATGAATAAATAAACTATCAAACCAAACAATGTGGTCAGGAGTATTAGATTAGAGAAAGACCGTATTGCATTTGTAATCCCAAACTGAATAGGTTTTCTCTACCTCTTCTGATTAGCTTGGGTAACCATGATATGCTGCAAGGTGTCACTCATGGTTTGTGGAAGCCCTAAACGTGTGTAATCACTAAAGGGAGAATTGAAAGTAAGTTTCAATTCACAATCGATTTGAAATGGTTTTAATCGCCCACTGCCTCGCTAAAAGGAACCTAATGGATCGCACACCATAAGAGGTGGAGATTGGAGATTAAACGGAGATGAGTAAGAATGATTAAATGGTTTAATCATTTATTTATGGCAAGGATTAATTAATATGTTAATTAATCAAACGAATAAGTTCGTTAAAGACCTCGGGATATGTTTTGGACCTTAAGGCCCAATGGGCTTCGAACGTCAAGCCCATTGACTTAAGTTGTATGACAACTTAATGAATAATGATTCACTAAGACCCAAAAGCCCAAACAACACCCCATGGCCGGCCATTTAGAGGAAGGGTAGTGAACTTGCTTTAATTACAAGTTTGCCACTCAAATGAATAAAGGTATAAATATGACTTTATAGCCTTTTATTCATTAGGGTTTCTTTTAGAGAAAATTGGTGAGAACTTGTCTCTCCATTTTCTCTCTAGGAGGCCGGCCCCTTGGGGGGTGCATCTTGCAATCCCACTACTCCAAGGTCACTCATTTCTTCTCCAATCTCTCCTTGGTGAAGAGACTTAGAGGTTCCCTACTTTGGGAACTTGGAGAAACCTATTCTTCCATCCAAAAACATTGATTTAAGATGCAAGGAATGAAGGCCCTCTCTTTGGGTGATTAGCCTTTGCTTATGCAAAGAGGAATCTACAAAGGTATAAATCTCAACTCACTTTGTTTTGAGTTGATTAATGGTTCACCAATCTACTAGGCTTTGAATTTCTTGGTTAATGTTTTGTTTTTAAGTGCATGCTAGCATGATTCCGCCTTTAATTGTTAATTGCATGCTATATGATGTTGCTTAAATGAACATGTTTTCACAAAATCTTCCTTCAACGTGGTTGCCGAGGAAGCAACACAAGTCAATTTCATCGCCATTGAAAAAGATGAACAAGCGAGTAAAGCCTACAAACTCAAAGCAGCTTTGGCCATACTGTTTCCCTGCTCTTCTTCGGTTAATTTTCAACATTTGAAGCTGTTGTATGTCACGGCTCACATTGAAGTTTATCCAATCTCCAAAATCTTCGTCGATTGTGGGGCTACAGTCAATATCATGCCCTTCTCCGTCATGAAGGTACTACAACAATTTAACGACGAACTCATTCCATCAAGAATAACCATGAGCAGCTTTGTCGGTGACAAGTCTCATACTAAGGGAGTGCTTCCTTTAGTGGTCAGCATTGCAGGTTGCAATCACATGACCGCGTTCTTTATCGTCAACTCCAAGACCGGGTATAATGCATTGCTCGGTCGGGATTGAATTCATCAATCAAATTGCATCCCCTCTTCGTTATATAAGGTTCTCATCTTTTGGGATGGCAAATCCACTGTGGTTCACCCGGCTGACAATCAGCCATTTGAAGCTAATATAATTCAGGCACGATACTATGATGATTACGTCAGTTATATTAGCCTACAGAGTTTGAATGAGGAAGGACGACCAACTTAAATTTTGGTACAGAAAGCAATCTAGGTAAGCGCCGAGATCGTCCATCAAGATTCGGCGAGACTTGGGTTGGCTGATCTGATCGCAGACATTGATGTCTGAAGATAACAAGGATAGACGCCTGGTCGTGGTTTCATCTACCATGGAACGACTACTAGCCCATTGGTATGTTATTTCCAAACAACCAAATTCAGGTGTAAACTTAGTCGAATTTTTGGCCGAATGAGACAACAGCCTAGTACTTTCACTTGATAAAGTTTAGGCTGCACCAGCCAAGCTTGAGGATAGTCAGCCTCAGGTCAAGGATCCCTTAGAGGAAATAAATGTTCGAACGGCAGAAGACCCACAACCTATGTTTATTAGTGCGTTGTTACCCCAACATGTAAAAACCAAGATTTATAATTTGCTCAAAGAATTTAAAGATTGTTTTGCTTGGAGTTACCATGAGATGCCTAGTTTAGATCGAACATTAGTTGAACATGAATTATGCATCAAACTTGGGTGTAAACCATTCTGCAACCACCTCGACGATTCTGAACCAAAGTACAACTCAGAATAAAAGATGAACTCATTCGACTTTTAAAAACTGGGTTTATTCGGATAGCTCGATACATCGAATGGCTGGTAAATATCGTCCCAGTTTTAAAGAAAAGTGATGAATTGCGTAACTGTATTGATTTTCTAAATTTGAACTTGGCAACTCCTAAAGACGAATATCCAATGCCAATTTCAGATTTGTTAATCGACGTAGTAGTAAACCATAAGATCTTATTCTTTATGGGTGGACATGCTGGTTATAACTAGATTTTCATTGCCGAGGCTGATGTCCATAAGATCGTTTTTCGTTGCCCGGGGGCACTCGGCATATACAAATGGGTCGTCATGCCATTCGGCCTCAAGAACGCCGGTGTCACATACCAACGAGCCATGAATACTATCTTCCATGATTTGATTGGTACCATCGTTGAAGTTTACATTAAAGATGTTGTAATCAAATCAGAACATCGACAAAAACATTTGGATGATCCTCGTTAGGCTTTCCTGCGTATGCGCCAACATAGCCTTAACATGAATCCTGCCAAATGTGCTTTCAGCATATCAACTGGCAATTTTTTAGGATTCCTTCTACATCATCGTGGTATTGAGATAGACAAAAACAAGGCTCGAGCAATCATCAACGCTTCACCCCTGATGACTAAGAAATAACTTCAGTCGTTGCTCGGCAAGATTAACTTTCTCTATCGATTCATTGCTAATTTGGGGGGAAAAATGAAAGCCTTTTCCACGCTCTTCAAACTTAAGGATTCTGACATTTTTGAATGGCGTGCAGAACACCAAGAGGCTTTACGTAGATCAAGGTCTCCCTCACGACTCCACCCGTCCTGGTCCCACCACGACATGGCAGCCCTCTTAAGCTGTACATCTCAGCGGCCGAAGAATCCATCAGATGCCTTCTTGCACAAGACAATGATGCTGGGTGAGAACAAACCATTTTTTATCTTAGCCGAAATCTCAACCCACCGGAGATTAATTATTCCACCGTTGAGAAGCTTTGCCTAGCTTTATTTTTTGCTGCATCAAAACTCAGGCATTACATGCTCTTGTCGGTTACTCAAGTCATCGCCCAGACCGATGTCCTTCATTACATGCTCACCTAGCCGATAGTAAAAGGCCGAATCAAAAAATGGACAATGGCATTCTCTTAATTCAGTTTGCAATATGTGCCCTAGAAAGCTGTCAAAGACCAAGCTTTGGCCGATTTCTTGGCCCAACATCCCTCACCATATGGTTTTGGGGGGCAATGACGTTGAAATCGTTATGGTGGAAACACGTGATAATTACTGGACAATGTACTTTGATGGTTCTAGTACTTCAGTCTCGGCTGGTGTTGGGATCGTTATTCAATCCCTAAATCACAGCTGTTGGTATTTTTGTTTCAAGCTCGATTTTAATTGTACGAATAATCAGGTCGAATACGAAGCCTTTATCACCAGCCTTGGTGTCCTCTATGATTTGCGGGCAACACGTGTCCTTATTCTCGGTGATTTTGAACTCGTGATTAACTAACTTAATGGGACTTTTCGTTGCATGAGTTGTACTTTGGCGCCCTATCACATGGTTGCTAGCTATTTGGCTGAGTCATTCGACGACGATACTTTCAAGCATATTTGACGAGTTCACAACATTGACACTGACGAATTAGCTTAAATAGCCTCCGGAGCACAACTCCTAAGGGGCAAACTAGGTCGAGAAATACCTGTGTCATAACGAACACACCCAGCCTTGGTAAATCAGTAAGTTCTCTAATGAGATTGCGTAATTTGTACACGAGTCATGTCCTTACCTTCTATTTGGACCCAATTTTACACCATTGGTCTGAATAATCGAGACTGTTAAATGAGCAGAGTTTTTTATCGTCGCATGAGTAAAATATCAAGATGATTTCCAATTATTTATATTATTATGATTATGATAATCATACTAATTATCTTTTGAATAGTTAGAATTATCTTAATATTTATAATCTTATGGTGTTTGAATGCAATCTCATTTAGGATGCTGAGGTCTTTTAACCAGGCCTAAGATCACGCATGCTAGCCTGCTGTTATTATCCTTTGGACAAAAGATTGGAATGAAATAAATGAGATGCAGGTAATATCTCTAATTTGGGAGCCAAGGTAGATTCAAATTAATTGGGGATATTCGGTATATGGCAGTGTAGCTAGTACTGGATTAATTTCATGCAATTAATTCATGAATGGGATAAAGGTGAAATTGTGAGATGGTGATGTGATGTGATTAGGATGATTATATCTAGATAAAAAAAAGAGTAGGCTTCAACCTATGTACATGATGGAAAAGATAAATATCAGAAGATAGTGACATGGTAATTTCTTGACCATTGATCACATGATGATGGGATAAATCCATCATTGTTTTGTCAGATGTGGTGTATTTAAATATTAAAGATTTGTTGAGTAAGGAGACTCAGGGATTGCTTCAGTTTGGTAGTCGTGATACATCATAAGACTAAGATTATTTTCTAGTAGCTGTGACACATAAGGAGACTAAGAGATTTACGGCTTGGCCATCAGCGAGAATAGCATTATAAATACAGAGGCACTGTGCATCGTAAAAGCCCCTCCAACACAACACACAAACTGCCTTGTGGAAACTTTCGCTCTACGTGAAACCTCTCAACAACCTTGAGATTTTTATTTTCTTTTTCACTGACACATCGTCAGTTTGGATAAATAGCACTGTGAAGGCAACTGACGAACACCTTCAGTTTGGATAAACAACACTGTTGCCGTAAAATCAGCCGACTGCGGAGCACATTCAGTTTGGATAAATAGCACTGCGTCGAGGCCGACTGATTATCTATCCAAGTCTTGGTCAAGAAGGATTTTTGAATCCTTATTGACAGAGGTTATCTCATTAGCCTTCTCGGCGAAGTGAGGTGTTACAGGTAACTAGGCTTGGCGCATTGAACGCCAAGTTGTTTTATGATTAGATATTCACAGGTAAGTTTTATAGTTTGGCATTCTGAAGGCCGAACCACATTCACCATCAAGACATATATCTCTTTTAAGTACTTATGTTCGTATAGATTAGAGCATGTTTGGCGTGCTTATAATCTTATGAATATAATCACCGTGACCGAACCCGGTGCCTACGATCCGTGAACTTTGTAAGACTAGTAGCCTTGTCTTCAGGCTCTAGAACCCGAAGGCCGAGATGTGTTCCTTCTTCGGTCGCAGTCGCAAGATCAAGAAGTCAGTAATGCACTTAATGCAACACCAACAAATTTTACTCCCCGGTCGAGCTTAGTCGACTAGTTGGCATGCCCCACACACAACTAAATGACATAGTTAGCTCATTAGTTACTCAGCTTGCGCGCCATGTAGGCTTGGTAGTTTTTAGGGTCAACACCTTCGTTGTTGGAGTGGAAGGACCCTATAAAGGTTTGTGTAATCGAGGCAATGCCAGATGACTGGAGAAAGTCAATTATAAGGTATCTTGACAATCCCAATGGCAAACACGACCGTAAGATAAGGGTTCATGCCACAAACTATGTAACGTACCAAAATGAATTATATCGAAAGGGTGAGGACGATTTGTTACTGTTATACCTTGGCCCTCAGGAGGCTCCTCAAGTAATCATAGAGGTCCATGAAGGAATTTATGGGGCTCATCAGCCCGGACGAAAGATGCGATGGTTGCTTCGTCGACATAGCTATTTATGGCCGAGTATATTGAAGGATTGTATTGAGTCCGCACGAGGATGTTTACAATGTCAAATTGATGGGCCTATACAGAGAGTCCTGACCGAATCACTTCATTCGGTTACCAAACCATGGCTTTTCAGAGGATAGGCCATAGATGTAATTGGCAAAATTGCACCATCTTTCGGGTTAGCAAAGCATACATGGATACTTGTCGCAACAGATTACTTCACCAAATAGGTTGAAGCCAAGTTATATACCGAGTTAATATCTAAAGAAGTCGGTAATTTTGTAGAAGAAAACATCGTGACTAGATTCGGCGTACCAGAAACAATCATAACAGATAATGATACAATCTTTACATTAAACAGGTTTAAGGAGAATACGGCAAATCTAAAAATTTGACTCGAGCAGTATTACCCACAGGCAAATGGACAGGCCAAAGCAAGTAATAAGGTTTTGATCGGTATTCTAAAAAAAATGTTAAAAGAGAGGCCTGGTATGTGGCATTTAAAGTTAAACGAAGTGTTATGGGCTTATCAAACTTCATTCCGATCAGCCACCGAGACGACCCCATACGCGTTAACATATGGACACGATGCGATGTTACCAGTCAAGCAAAGTATAAATTCGTTACTAGTGATTGAACAAAGTAGTTTGTTCAATGCCGAGTACAGGCAGGCCATAAGACAAGAGTTAGAAGACTTGGAAGAAATTCAGCTTGACGCTTATAAGTTATTGGTGGCACAGAAGAAGATTGCCGAGTAAGCTTATTATCAGCAAGTCAGACAAAAAACATTATGCGAGGGAGAGTTGGTTTGGCAAATTGTGATGCCTGTGGGAATTAAGGATCGTTCATCATTTATAATGTTCTCGGTAAGGGGGCATACAACCTCAAAGATTGGACTAGTTTAATTCACAAATTGCTGATCAACGGGAAATTTCTAAAGAAATACTATCTAGTCACTTGGGAGACGCGAGACTAAAAGGATCATTTCATTAATTTTGCAAAAAGAGCGTACAAATGGAAGTTACAAAAGATTCCTAAGGCCAAAATCCCAAGGGGTCGAATGAAGGAAGGCTTCAATAACGGTCTTTAGTTGCAACCACCTTACTTAACCCATTGTGACTTCAACTTGCCTCGTCCTTTTGTTAAGTTGAAGTTACTGGATCTACCTTGCGCTAGCCGTGAAGTCTGTTGGTCGAGCTTTATTTGCTTTAAAATTCTTTTTGAGATCCAAAGAGACGACCAACCTTTGCTGTTGAAGCTCTGCAATTTAACGTTGTAGCTCGACGATCTGATGATCAAAGTTGGCCAGCTGTGTTTTCTTTGCTTTAATGGCCACAACCTTTGGTCGACTGGCTTCGTGAGTAGTCTTTTCAGCTTTTAGGTAGTCTTCAGCCCGAAGAGCCCTTTCAAAAGTAGTAAAGAACTGCCGAGTCTATTCCAGGATATCATAAAGATGGATGACATTTTCAGTGCTCAGCAAGCCACCGGCTGGAAGATCGTTCAGGCACTCTCCTATAAAGTTGAAGCCTTTACACTGAAGGACTTATGAGGCAGAAAGGGATAGGAGTTCCTACAACTTGGCGAAGGCATTGGATTCGGCTACGGAAGGCTTGGCCGACGCAACAGATGGCCCGTTTGCTCCAAAAGTATTCAAGAAGTGAGTGTCGAGCTCAATTTCCCATGAAGGCTGCACATGAAAAGGTTTTAGGCAAAAGGAAAATCGTAAAGAATATAGTAGAGAGAATTTGTTTTATACCTGTTGAGAGGAGACTTCGGCCATATCCTCTGGTTCATTGCTCGAACCTAGATAGCTTAATGGCTGAGCCCAATGTTTAAGATTGCTTCTCAATTCATGCAGCCGATGAAGGTTATCTACGTTCAACGGCCACTAAGGTGGCCAGGAAATATAGATAACACCATTCGGCACATAGAATTTTCGATGAAATGAACAATCGGGCACCTGACATTTAATATTTTTTCTTGGTTTAGACTTGTTATAGTAAAATTAACGATAGAAAGGGATTGAGCCTTACAAAAGTCGAAGTGACTTTTTGTGGAGGAATGCCAAGGTCTTGATCCTGTGGATGGATTGATGTCTTCGCCGTTGCTTTAGGCTCGACAAGAGGCTTTTATCCACGATCGGCTACAGGAGGATCGACCTGATCAGTCACCTTAACCATAGGTGGAGGATTGGTGGTAGGAGGTTCAATTGGTCGATGGTGACTTCATAACGGGATTTCTTCGTTGTCGTCGTCCTGAAATAGGAGTTGTTAGTATTCAGAATCTAGTTGAAAGCAAAAGTTGCCAGCAAGATGAGCACACCTCTTCCTCCAGAACGACTACTAGTTTTGTTTTTGGATTTGGAGAAGGGTTTTTCTCGACTAGAGTGGCCGCTTTCTCAATGGTAGTAGGTATTGAACCGATAGCAGGAGTAACAGCCGATTCCGGAGTGGTGACACTTCAACCAATGGAGCAACGATTGGTTCAGTCACTGCTACAAGAGGGGTTTATACTTCGGTCGCCTATGTTCGTTGGAGGATTTTACGGTCTTCTTGCTGAGGCCTCGACAACAGAAGGAAAGGGGATACGCTGGGAGCAGTTGCCCTTGTAGTTTGACTGAAGATCACGAGAATCTCTCGCTCACCTTTCTTTGCTTTCTTTTTTATGCATTTTTAGGGCGGGGCAATATTTTCGGCTGTTTCTGTCTCAGGGCAAGGTCGTTTGCTCGGCGTCACTGGCACAATAATGGCCGCTATTGGTGTAGAAGAGGCCACAGGAGCTTGAGCAGTTGCAGTCTTCTTTGGAGGAGCAGGTTTCTTTTTTACGGCAACCGTCATGGCCATGTCAGCCCGCTTTGTTGAATGACTCGCTAAAAATAGACTTAAGTTAGGATGAAAATTTTGAGCATGAGATAGAAATAAATAAAAGACGCATACCTTGGGTTGTTTCTTTGGATTTTGGGGTGGGAGCTTTCTTTGGACAGTCGTCGAAGATTTTTTTAGCAACATCCTCAACTGGTGTGCCAAAGAATTCTTGGATGTATGCATCCTACCATTCAACAAAAGTGCTAGTGCTATGAGTTTCAAGAGCATTCGGCCGAAGGCAGAGTTTTGTGCATTTTTCTTGAAATTTTTGTTCGGCCTCTCTACACTCTTTTTTGGACGAACCAGAGAGACGGCCTTGACTTAGAAGAGATTGGGAGGTGAGCAGGGGCACAAGGCAACCTTGGAGGTAGCCAAGTTGCGGAGCAATAAAGTGGGGATGGTTGACTTCCTAACTTGCGCGCCGAGCATCACAACCGAAGGGAAGGTCGCGAGTTAGCACGAACGACCCCCAGTTTTGTCGAGAAGATCGGCGTCTTTGGTCTCAGCCTAGGCTGAGGATGGAAGTTTGATGAATGAGGGGTAAGAAAATTGTCAAGATGGCTGAAGAAAAAACCTAGGTCACCTGTTTGTTTGGTCGAGACTGAAAGTGTGGTAGGCCTAGAAGAAAAAGTTCAAGTTTCTGAGCCAAAAATTGACTCAAAAAATGATTCGTCAGAGGAGTGTTCCAATGACGAACAAGACTGATACACAACTTAGACCATAAAACCACATCAATTGATATGGTAATTGGAGACATGATCTTAGACACCGAAACTACGCCCATTGATATGATTATTGGTGATAAAGCCGATATGGAGAAATCCCAATTGGCTAAGTTATTTGAGTTAAAAGCTGAAATTAACGAAGTAATTATGCTTGGGGGGCCATAATAATTGTCCAACACATTCGACGGCCAATGGTAAAAACTTTTTCGTCAAGCCAAACATATTTGGGGATGAACTTTTATTCGGCTTTGGAAAAACTCAAAGTGAAAACTTTGATGTTAAAAGATCTCGGGGCGGAATAAAAAATCGTTGGCCTCCTCATGATTATGATTTGGTCTCTTTTATCTTCTGTTGATGCACAAAATCAGTGGGGACTTTGGTACAACAGAAAATGTTAAGTTTGTGACCTTCGCTAGATTGCTCCGGTCACTAGTGTGGATAAGTATGTAAATGGATAGAGACAAGGAAGCAAACACAAGATGTACGTGGTTCACCCAGATTGGCTATGTCCACGGAGTAGTGGAGTTCTCATTAATTGTGAAGGGTTTACACAAGTACATAGGTTCAAGCTCTCCTTTAGTGAGTACAAGTGAATGATTTAGTACAAATGACATTAGGAAATATTGTGAGAGAATGATCTCTATTTATAGAAAAGAGTTTTTAGTTTCATTCTGACATTGACACGTGTCGTGTTGTGATTGGCTTCTGATGTTGACACATGTCACACTATGATTGGCTTCTAATGTCGACACGTGTCGTGTTGTGATTGGCCTTCTGGTTGGAGGGAAACTCTTCTAGGTCCTTAACGGTATAATGTAGACCGGTGCTCAGTAGTTTCGGGATTGGTCAAGTATGGTACAAACATCTTTTTTTGTTAAAAAAAAAAATGCAATATTTTCTTAACCATTCGGCTTTCAAGCTGATACTTAAGAAAATAGGGGGTAACGAGTGGTATGCTCTAGTTGATGGAATCAAAAGGAAAAAGGCCACCCTTATTAGATGGTAGGCTTTCACGTGGCTCTAATATTTCTATGGGATGAATGGCATTCGCAGAAAGTTAAAAAAAAATTAGGCCATTTTTTGGTGGCCATTCGATGCATACATATAACATCATTCCTTGGTATAAAGGAAGCCAACCATAATGAATTAGTACGTGAGACATATTATATCCATATTATTTTGTCTTGTATGGAGAATATGGGTTGTTTTTCGATTTTCTGTGGAGTCTTCTTTCAATCCATTGGTGGGAATTACCTCATTGTTACTCGGTGAGAGTCAACAGCAAAAAAAAGATGTGCTTAGCATATAAACACAGTACCGAGCTGAGAGGATGACTAAGCGTTAGTCTCTGCAAATTAGATTTTTCGTTGGAAATCGACTCAAGATAGAAACAAGAAAAGAGAACAAGATTCTACTAAGGCTAGAGCGGTATGCCCACCAAGAGCATGATTGGATTATGAATGATATTGTCGAGCTCGATGATGATTCTTGACGATGACTTGGAGATGTTAAATGTCTTTAATGACTGCACACCTTGGTCTACAACTAGAGCTTGGCTGTATCAGTTCTTTTCTGAGTTTGGATGGGCTATGAGATGAGTTTGGCGGTATCAACCCATTTGGCGGCATCGGTATCGATCTTAACGCTCGTCATGGATGGTGTTGATTCTAATGTATCTTCTGAGCACAATGAGTAGTGGTAGGCAAGAGACTCTAACTGTTGTCGCCGAATGTCTCCTTAGTGATTCCATCACTAAGGGTGGCTTAATCTTTTCATTCGGCTGAGCTACCAAGAATCAGGGTTTTCTCAGGCTCATGTGCTTTTAGGTTTTGACCGAATGAGATCAATAGTCGAAGTAATTACGGGGTTTAGCTGCTAAGAATGGTTTTTCTCTGCTTGTTTTTTCTCGGCCCCTCTTTGAAGTCATCAATCTTTTGACTGTATGGGTTGAGATCGTATAGGTTGAATGGTCAAAGTGATTACGGTTTTTTTTTAAATTTAGCGACGGTGATCCGACCTTGGCGATTTAAACAGCTTCGTCATGAAAATTGGTCATTTGAAGCTTAAATCGTTGAAAAGTTACTAGATCCTATCTCAATATGTTGTTCACTTCGCCGTGGTCTTCACATTCTGCTTTATCAAGATTCATCAAGAGCTTTTTCTTCACCAAAGACTCGGTGAACTGCTGCATGCTTCTTACGGACATGTCCACTGTTTGTTTCTACGTCGCGAATTGCTAGGCCTCCATGCTTGTGTTTCCAAGAATAGCAGAAATCACCTGACCAAATTGAGCAAAAATCACATGTTGTCTTAAATCAAGGCCACGACATTTGGTATGTGTTTGGGCCCAAAATAATATTATTGGGCCGAGCGTAGGTTTATGTTCGGTCTAAAGCTCTTCCAAAAAATACTATAGGTCGTCCAGTGGTCATAAGCCGCCCAGTGAGATGGGCCAAGTCCTAGTATGATAAAGAGTCTTAATGGAATGAGGATGCTGAGATTTGAGAAGTGAATGTGGCTGGATAAAGAGTTTGGTTCAAAGTCCTAATGGAGGTAGGATTGGCCGAGACTTGGTTGGATTAGGATAAAGAATCCTAATCCGAGTATGGTTCTGGTTCAGCCATGATAAAGTTTGCTGCTATAAATACAAGGCATCGTGCAACATTTGAGGCCCTTTTAATTGAATACACAAACTGCCCTACATAAACTTTTGCTCTATGAGAAACCTCTCAACAACCTTGAGATTTTTATTTTTTTTTTCGCCGACACATCTTCAGTTTGGATAAACAACACTGTGAAGGCAACAGACGAACACCTTCAGTTTGGACAAACAACATTGTTGCTGTAGAATCAGCCAACTGCGGAGTACTTTCAGTTTGGATAAACAGCACTGCGTTGAGGTCGACTGATTATCTATCCAAGTCTTGGTCGAGAAGGATTTTCGAATCCTTATTGGTAAGGGTCATTTCATTAGCCTTCTCGGTGAAATGAGGTGTTACAAATTACTAGGCTAGGCATATTGAACACCGAGTTGCTTATGATTGGTTATTCACAAGTGGGTTTTAGAGTTTAGTATTCTAACGGTCGAACCACATTCACCATCAAGACATACATCTCTTTTGAGTACTTGTGTCCGTATAGCTTGGTGCTGATTCGGCGTGCTTATACGCTCATGAATATAATCATTATGACGGAATCCGGCACCGACGATCTCTGAACTTCGCAAGACTAGCAGCCTTGTCTTTAGGCTTTAGAACCCGAAAGCCAAGATGTGTTCCTTTCTCGACCGCAGTAGCAAGATCAAGAAGTCAGCAGTGCGCCCAATGCGACATCGACACATTTTACTCCCCGGTCGAGCTCGGTTGACGAGTTGGCTCGCCCTACACACAACCGAATGACGTAGTTAGCTCATTAGTTACTGAACCTGCGCGCCACGTAGGCTTGGTAGTTTTTAGGGTCAACAATAGGCTATGGCCAATTTTTGTGATGGTGGTCCCTCATATACTAAGCTTAACCATTTGAAATTTTTAGTCCAAGTGTGAACATGTGTTTCCGCTACAAGGACTCATTTGGTAGGGTTCTGATTACCAAGAACTATTTTCATTTTCGGCGATACGGAGAGTTCTTCAATTGTGCTGATTAAACATAAATGATTTTGGAGTCGTTTCGGCTCGGTGTTTCTCAGTTCTGCTTTCTTTTTCTTTTGAATAAATGAAGTGGATAGCTAAATAACATGTTGAACGGTTGAGAGCCAGGCACAAATGACTAATTTCCTTAACCATTCGGCTTACGAGCTGAAGCTCAAGGAAATTGGGGGGTAATATTTGGACCCAAATTTACACCATCGGCCCGTGCAATCGAGGCCATTAAATGAGCATAACTCTCAACCGTTGGATGGCAGAATGATTAAAATAATTATTATTGAAGTAGATATTGTGGTTTTAATCATGATATTATCTTTTAATAAGGGAATTGTTATTGGCACTCCAAATTTCTCATTCTACACTCCAAACTTTCTATATTTAGAAAGAAAAATACACTTGTGAGGAGCGTAGAATGAGATTTTTGGAGTGCCAATAACACCTTCCTTTAATAATATATTAATTTATCTAGGCTCAATATGATCAATATCCTGGCGTTTGTTTGGAAATGGGTTTCTCTGCATGGGATAATATTAAATGGGGTGTGCTATCCACACACCCATTTTTACTTCTCACACACCCTTTATTAATTTTTGTCTGTTGATCTTCTTCAATTCATTTGATCCGACGGCCAAAAATTAGAAGGGTGTGTGAGAAGTAAAAAATGATGTGTGGATATCACATCCCTATTAAATAAGAATGGTTATATAATAACCAATGGTCAGAAGAAGAATTGCAATTCATTTGCAATTCTCTAGTCAGCACATGCATATACGTGGAGGGTTGGGAGACTACTTCCCATGTAATTATGTACAGCAAGTTTGGTGACGATTATCTCCAAAAAGTAACCAACCACGGCGGTGCATGTGGATTGGTGGCTGTGTAGATAGGCATTATTTGATCAAATCCAAGCATGTAGGATATCTTGAGATTCGATGTGATAAGGCTAAGCACAATGATTGAATTTGATTGCATTTTGGACTAAGTTCAGAGTCCTGGGAGTAGTAAGACTTATCCGAGGCTTAAATCAATGGGAGAGTTCTAATAGCATGGTAGAGCCTATATAAGCTTATCAATAACCACGCACTCGTCTCTATAAATATAAGAAACCGTGCATCATTCGGGCACCCTCCAATTCAACACACAAACTTAGACCTAGCATTTGTGTCATTTTTTCCGTGTTCATGTCGTTTTCGTGTCATACCCGATATCTTAACGGGTCGTGTCGTGTAACACCCGTTAAAATAAATGGGTAAAATGACCCGACCCGAAATCGACCAGATAATATTAACAAGTAATATGACCTGACCCGTTACCCGTTAAGGAAAATATATTTTCAACCAATAAATAATCAAATGAAAAACATAATACTAAATAAGTATATACATATCATATTGTCACATCCAAAACATAAAACACATTTTTCTTTTAAGTATATTTTCACTTACCTAAAGTCTTTAATAATTTTTTAATTAATGTAGAAGTGTAAAAAAATATAGAAAAAATATATAAACGATCGTAATAACAAGCTTTACAACTTTCATGAAGAGCTTAACTTCGAAATTAGCCACTATAATCATATAAATCATAGATCAAAATTTAACCGTTGATTGTTGTTTACATTTACGCTTCATTGTTCTCATCAAATTTTGTTTTTTTTTTTTCAGATTTTCTTTTTTGAAAACTTGATCTATTAGACGATGCAAGAATATGAACGGTTTGGATCGTTGATATTATATTCAAAGTTTTACGGTTAGTGAAAATATTGCTTGATGTTTATAAAGTTTCTACAAACTATATGACATCGACTCATATTTCAGTTAACCGTAAATATTGAAACATGATATCAAAGATCTGAACCGTTCATCTTCTTACATCCGCCATATGTTCATGTTTTCAAAAAAGAAAATTTAAAAAATGAAATTCAGTAAGAAGAATAAAGCGTAAATGGAAATCGACGGTTAAATATAAATTTAAGGTTTATGAATTATAGTGTTGGATTTCGAAGTTGACCCCTTCATGAAAGTTGTAAAGTTTGTCATTATGAGTGATTATATATTTGTTTTACGTTTTTTACACTTCTACAATAATTATTATTAATTTTATTAATTTTCCCTCAAATAAAAAACATTATTCATGAAGGTTTGGAGGATTTTAAAAATCTAAACTATAATGTAAGTGTAAATCACGAGTGTTTATATATTCTTTCATATTTTTCATACTTGTATGTATGTCTTATTAGTTCTTGCCTATACAAATACTATATTAGTTTATTTTAATTTTGGACAACAACATGCTAAATAAAATTTATCCTAGTTATGATAATAAATAACTCTCATAATAAAAATAAATAATGACTAAAACTTTTTTTTAAAACTTATATAGAATAATAATACAAAACTATATATTTAATATAGAATATATTAATATGGCTATTGTATTTTATAAGAAATCTTTTAGTAATTAAACTTTAAAATTATCAAAATAAATTTTTTCTTAACGGGTCGAAACAGGTTACCCACGTGTTACCCGCGTGTATACCCGTTAAGAACCCGATATTAATGGGTTCTTAACGGGTCACCCGATAAGTTATCGTGTTGACCTGAAACTTGTTATTTTCGTGTCGTGTCACCGTGTCGTGTCAGAAACTGCCGGGACTACACAAACTGCCCTGCACAAACTCTCGCTCTACGCAAAACCTCTTAACAACCTTGAGATTTTTATTTTCTTCTTTCCACCAACACATCCTCAGTTTGGATAAACAGCACTATAAAGGCAACTAACGACATCTTCAGTTTGGATAAACATCACTGGAGGCGTACAATCAGTCGATCAAGGAGCACCTTTAATTTGGATAAACAACATTGCTTCTCGGTTGACTGATTGCCTATCTAAGTCTCGGTAGACAAGGATTTTCGAGTACTTGTTAGTAGAGGTCATCTCATCAGCCTTCTCGGCGAAGTGATGTGTTACCAGGTTACTACATTTGGCATATTGAAAGCTGAATCTGATATTGAACTTCGCAAAACTAGTAGCCTTATCTTCAAGCTCTAGAACCTGAAGGCCGAGATGTGTTATTTCCTTAGCCGCAGTCACAAGATCAAGAAGTCAGCAACGTGCTCAACACAATATCAACATATTTTACTCCCCGGAGTTGGCATGCCCTGCACACAACCGAATGACATAGTTAGCTTATTAATTACTCAGCATGCACCACCATGTAGGCTTGGTGGTTTTTAGGGTCAACATAAAGGTTAGCAAATTTCGTGTCCCAGCAATCTTTAGTATGTTGTGATGTAGGCCACGCAACTCAAAGGATTGGAGAAATAACAACCAGCTAATTAGCCTATGGTCAGGGGGCAACAACGTGAGATAAAGCTCAACAGTTCAACGCCCTAGAAGATCGAAGTTAACAACTAAACAGTCGTGCAAACTCGCCTGTTTCTGTAAATAAGGCACTTGGCTGCTAACTCTCTGGTTAATAGCTTTGCAGAGGTCCTAAGCTTAGATCGGCAATCACATAGGTCATGTAAGCCCGTTTGCTTATTAAAAAGTAGCGCACTTCGCTAACGACCTTGTGATTAAAGATCTAGTGTGTAATACCTTGAAAATTTAAATATATGAATTTGATATTCATAATTATGAATATGTGGAGAAAATAAAAAATAAATCGATTCATAGTTAAGAAATTCGAATGGGGAAAATGTAAAATCTCGCTTCCGGATTTTCTAATTATTTATGTCGTATAATTTTTCGTTAAGTGGAAAATGATGAAAATGTCCCTATTTGGTTAATGTAATTATATGAAGAATTATTTTATCCTCATGTGTTTTATCATATTTCTTGATATATTTAAATAGAGGACGACCCTACGAGTGTGTAGGCAAAAATTGCTTATGAAACAGAGTTATAACGAATAAGATATGAACAAGCAAAGTTAGGGGGCAAATGGTAATTTTGGGAGGGAGTATTCTAAAAGCCAAAGGTTTTTTTTTTCTTTCCTCGGGTTGGTAAATGGAAAAAAAGGGCCCCGGGGGGGGGGGGGGGGGGCTGCTGTGTTCTTCTCCCCCTTAATTCTTCTTCATTCCAAAAATGATAACTTTCTCATACGGCAACAAATCCATGCACAGTCGAAGGCTATGTATCCATAATGAAGCTCTCTTCAATTTGATACCAAAACTATATGCTGGAACCAAGCGTGCTCATATATTGAAGCCTAGAAGTTTTGATAGTTTTCGTGGGTTTTTCGCCAATTCTGGCCAACCTCGCCGGAGATGGGTCTCGTCCCAAGAGAGAAAAATACTCCTCTCATCATGCACTTCTAGGATATGTAAGTGGATCTTCCGAATATCAAATTTCATTTTCAAACAAGTTTGAGATTGAAGTGTTTAACTTGAAATTTCGGGGTTCTTGTTGAGGATTCGTAGTGATGAAGTAGATTTAAGAGTGTATGAGTGAAATGGCAGATTGATGAACAACTTTGGAGGAGTTTGGAGGTGAGAACCCAAGAAACCTTATTATATTTTCTTTTTGGTTCTAATAGATGAGTTAATTTATGTTAAGTTCTTGGTGTAAGTTGGATGAATTTGTGTGGATTTTTAAACTGGTAACTAAAGTGGTAAAGAATTGGTTTAAGTTGATAAGTAGGTTTGCCGTGAGCCTCATCTTGGATTTTGGGTGATCGTTGGTTAATTTTATTCATGTTGGACTTAATGGAGGAATTATAAGAAAGTGGTGGAATCTGGTTATGTATATATAATTCTTTGTTGAGTATTAAGTGTGTGATTAAGTAGGGTTTGTTCAATTTCTTTTACTGTTGGTGAACTACGATTGACTTGATCCCTCCAAATGGTACGTAGGTAATCTAATGAGAAGTTAGATGCAGCCATAAAATAACGAGGTTTAATAATCGAGTTTTGACCTCTTACTTTGAGTTAGAGTGAGGAGAAGAATTGGTGTTAAACTCAAAATATAAATGTATTTTTTTTATAAGTAAATTTAGTGGTAGACTTTTGTGAGTAATTAAGGAATTTTAATTAAAGAGTAATGTGTAATGATAGCAAATTAGACAAGATGATAAATTGGGCCTATTTCGGGGTGGGGCGTTACATAGTGGACCACTAATACGAAACATGCAACTAGAGAGGTCATTTATCCCAATAACTTAGAAGTTTCAAAAGATGCCTTAAGCAAGTGAAGATTCACACCCGACAACCTGGAGTTGGTGCCCAAAGCAATGAAGATGGGCTTAATGCTTTGTTCAAAGCAACCTGCTTGATTGTTCATTACATGGTAAGGCAAAAAGACAAGGGTGAAGTAAAGCGAAGGAAAATAGTTTATTAATTTCTAGCAAATTAGTAAACTGGCACGAAGGCCAACAGATTTCAAGCAAAGGAAAAAAGCGAAGCAGGAAAGAAAAAGAAAGTAAATCCTAAAATTTATCAAAAAATATTACTTTTCAGTAGCTTGGATATCTTCAACAACCGTATCGCTCCCAGCAGCATCAACCTCCTGCGCTTCACCTACAACTGCCCTATCTTAGGCAAAATTATCATCAGTTACCTTTACCTAGGCAGCACCACCTTTGGCCGCACCTACATGGGTAGCTTGATCCTTAGCTGCTCCACCAACAACGCTCTAGAAGGAAAGTTTAAGCAGATCATCTGGAAAAATAGCAAAAAGCTCAAGATCCTTATCAGAAAATGCGTAGTCAAACGACATGCCAAGTAAGTGATCTATGGCAAGGACAACCTCAAGACTGGACTTCTCGCTCTTTAGCTACTTATTCTCCTAAATCAGGTTAGTACGAGCACTCTGCAACTCATCTAGTTCCTTTTTCAGGTTCTTGTTGGCAGACAACGCTTTTTGCAGCTCCACCTCTTTGGACTCAAGTCTACTGGCAGCCTTCTTGAGTCGAACCATGTCATTATGCATGGCGAGCAGCTCCACATCCTTGGCATCATGAGCAGACCAAAATTCTGAAATGGCACGCTCAATGTCTTGCACTAGCAATGCTTAGACTTTTAATCCCTTTCTCTGCAACGCCATTCTTCCCTCGAATTGCATTAAATTAAGCCTTCAAGTCACTGATTTCTTGACGAGCGGTCTTAAGCTGCTGAGCTATGGGGGCAGAGACATTAGATCTCTTCAAAAAGGCAAGTTCAGACTCCAACTCTTTAATTTTATCAGCAACCAAGTGAGATTCTACTACCATGGTTGTCGTTATCTCCCTAGCAGCCATGGCGATATCATGCTCCATACGCGTGTACTCAGCTACCAAGACTACTAATTTCTACATCATAGCAAGCAAGGAACTCTTTTGGGATTGAGCCTTATGCTTCGTGAAGAATCTGGAGTGGACAACCTTGCTCACGCAATCAACAAACTTGGTGCATGCTTCCGTGTCTTTAAGCAGATCGGGCTTCAACAACTCATGGATTTCAAAAAACTTAGGATGGTTTGGCAGGCTAATCACGGTTGCTTATGCGGACAAATGTTTCTTTCTTAATAGGAAGAGGCCAGCCTTAGCACCGTCTTAGCAGTGGAATCATCGTTCTCAATCTTTGCTGCTGCATGTACCTCTGGAATCAGATCAGACTTAGGCATGAAAGGCTGTCTAGGAATAAACCCAGGCATAAAGGGCACGACAGAACTCTTCTGTTGCACAATCATGTCAGCAATAGTTCTAGCAATCCTCGGAGCAGCAGGCTTCACATGCTCAAATCTAGCAGCCTTTTTCTTCCCATTGGAAGAAGTCAAGTCAATCACGAGCCTCCCAGCATTGGAAGAACCCTTGCGAGCAGCAGAGGAAGTCTTCAGTTTTTTCTCCACCGACGGCTCTCAAGAAAATGACAAAGATTTCTTTCTCCAGCCTTCACTTGCAATAGGCTCCACAATGACGATCAGACAAGCAAACGCTTCACTATTGATCCTCATAATCTCCTCATGTGGAGGCATCTCACATTTCTCTCTACAAAGAGAATTGAGCAGCCAACGCAACTTTTGGTATTCGGCAGGGATCCCCAAAGTGCTGTGTACCTTCTCATGTCTGGAGAAGTCTTGGGATTTGAACTAAATTCCAAATCTACATAAACAAATGAGGACAAATCAGAAGACAACTATACAAAAAATGAAGCAGCTTAGAAACTAAGCAGCCTACTTACCATCTATGAAAGTAGTTGGAACGCGCAGCCCAAACGAAAAGTCAAATTCCCAGTCTCCGCTGATTTCTAGGGTTTCTCTAGACCAATCATGATCCCTTTTACTCGAGTGATTGAAGAGCCTATGACGCATCCTCAGTTGCCCAATGCCATCAATGTGGCCTATGTAAAAAAAGTACCAAAACTCGTTGGCAATCAAGTCTAAGTTAAAGAACTTGCTCAAGTTGTGGAACCTTACCATCACGCGGACCACATTCGGAGAGCATTGAGCAGGAGCACGTAGACCGCCTCTTAGAAGAATCGAGGCATAGGAAAGGTGAACCCTAACACGAAGTAGTAAGGGTAAAACTTGATAGTTTTCCTAAACCCACAAGGCTCATGGCTGCAACCATCCTTGGCCCACTTCATGCAAACCCTAGACAAAATTGTGTGCTTAAACATCTCAAGGAAGTCCCTGAACTGCTCATTGGAACCTACCTTGACGTGAGTAGCCCTGAAGTAGCCTAGCTTACTTGCATATCCGCCATGGTGATAGAACGGCAGAATAAATTCATCATTCTTATGGCTTGAGGAAGACATGTTCTAAAATCCTACAATGGCGCAAGCAAAATTGTTAGAAGGCTGCTCGAAGAAGAGAAAAAAAAAAGAAAAATCCCATGAAGCAATGTGCCCAGCCACAACCTAGCTAGCCGCCCCACGGCATGGCCCAGCATGCCAGGCCCCTCTCTCTCTTGCCCTGGCCCTGTTTTCCTATCACCTTTACGGCCCAACAGCCTTGTGGCTCAATTCACTTGGAGGGGCGTTGGAGCCCCTTCGCCTCACTTTCTCTCCCACATCTCTAAATGCTGCACGAGCCCAAACTTTGCAGCCTAGCGGCGCACCAAGCCGACCCAGCTGCTACGGCAGCAGCAGTACAGCAGCCCACGGCTACACTTTTTGCCACATTTTTGACCCCCGTCAAGCTAAAATTCGAGCCTTGAGGCTCCTAAAAATCAAGAAGAAAGGGAAAATTAATTTTTTCTTACCTTGGAAAATAAGAAAAGCAACAGAACACAATTTTTTGCGAGGGCAAGCAAAGAAGATTGCTAGGGGAGGGGGGAACAAATATCCTCTGGCTTTCTCTCTTTCTTACGGGGTTTTAATTGCACTCCAAATTTATTGAACCCTCTGCTTGACGCAAACTTAAATAGATTTTGGTGGCAATTACATTCCCTTTCCTAAAAGAATTTAAATTCCAAGTCAAAGAGGAAATCTACATCAAATTGGGACACAAACTTCATTGCACCTTTGGATTCCTACATCTCCTGCCCTTTCCTACGAGCAGCCCAACAGGTGTAGGGGCAGTTATAAAGCAAAAAATAATCCCAAAAATCATGGAGCTAACAAGTGTATTATTTCCCGACAAAAACAAGAATGCCTTAAATGAGCAGGGAGCAGTCTTATTCACCACATGCAGCTAAGGTAGAGTAGGCAGAGATCAACGACTGCTCAAGACACCATTACCCGTAGGAAAAGCCAAAGGTATTTATGATAGAATAATCCCTTATTCTTATCATAAATACATTTCTAATCAGAGAAGACTTCTTTCAAGTAAGTTATCATAATTCCATTTATTTAGGATATTTACCTAATTATTCTAAGATATTTATTTACACAAATATCTTAGAATATTCCACCCCAAATTACCACCTAGGGTCGGCCACCCCTAAACCCTAGAGGGCTGGCCCATAGTCTTCATCTCCTATAAATACACCATTTATCTTCAAAATTCAATAAGCTTTAGCTACCCCTGAAGATGCTTTTTGCTTCCCAGAAACACTCAGACACATTCTTCTTAGAATTCTAACTTTGGCATGGAGATTCTTCTGCCAAAGCGCCCCCCCATCCCCAATTCATCGTGGGCACGTGAGGTTTTTGGCCTTAACCTTAGGTGTTATTATTTTGCAAGTGAAAATTTGTCAATCAAGGAAAGGTATAAATTTACATCCACATATACAATTGGGGAACATGACTTCAAGTGAGTTATTTCAACTTTTTGTGACTTTTTCTTGACGAACAAACTTCATGTCAAATTTAGATTATGTTAAAGTGGCACATTCCCGTTTTTGGTTCCATAGATAGAGGGCTAAACTATTGAAAGGACTGAGGGAACCATATATACATACATACATACATACATACATGTGCATATACATACATACATACATACATACATACATACATACATGTATATATACATACACACACACACACACACACACACACACACACACACATATATATATATATATATATATATATATATATACATACATACACACACACAAAATATATATATATATACAGGCGCTTTAACAAGAGGGATCTCCATTTTTCTAAAAAAATAGGGACACCCTCTTGACTGTTGAATTTGACTTTAATGAAATTGTGTGGTTAAGATTGTGTGACCTGTGATTTAATCTCAATTACACAATTTCATTAAAGCCAATCCAACGATTAAGAAGATGTCTCCATATTTAAAAAAAAAAATTGGAATCCCTCTTGTTAAAGGGCTTGTGTGTGTGTGTGTGTGTGTGTGTGTGTTGTATAATTGTATTATATGAATTGAATATTATAAAGGTAAAAGGTTAAGTGCCCCTTAGGGGTTGCTTTTTCAAAAAGTTCTAAATTAATATGGGTGTTTGGTCAAGTTGTGGTTGGCGAAAGCTGACTTAAACAATGCTGCTTTCATTTGGGCATTTGCGCTTCTGCGCAAATCAAAATGGAAGAAGGTGCCTTGAGGCCTTTTATGAATTATTTCAATACCCAAAGTGACCTTCATCAATTAATAAATGTACACATCATATCCAGATGCTTTTGTGCGTTATTTTTTTTACAGTACAACAATACCAAACTAATCATTAAAGAAATTATTAGGGTTTCTATGCATCTTTCCAGAAGGTTTTTTGTTTATTTATTCATTAAGGATCAATGCACGATGATGATAGGAGCATATTTATGCGACTTAATTAGCTTGTTTCCTTGCATTTACGTTGCTAGTACTTAGTAATTTTAGTATTTTAAGCTATTTTCGTGCAATTTCAGGTTTTAAGGACAAAGTATGCATACATGTGCATTTTGGAGCATTTTGGAGCAGTTTTGGGCATCAAATGGATTGCATATGCTTGGAGGTAAGAAGATGGACGAAATTGAAGATCAAATGAGCATAGGATTGAATGATGATGTGAAGAATTGGATTCAAGACAAATAAAGAACAAAGTGTTCAAAATTGGAAGCCAAAGTTTCTAAAGTTGGAAGTTTCTATTCTTGGAGGTTTCCATTCTTGATAGTTTCTATTCGTGGCTTGGAAGTTTCCTAATCTTTCCTCACCTATGTTCCAGCCACAAAGGGATTCCAAAACATATTAGGGCACTTAATTGGTTGTTCTAGAAGCCTTAAACCTTCCCTAAAGTCCTTGCCGCACAAAAGCATCCTTTCTTTCCTATTTTCTGATCTTAAAACCACATTCCCTTTTATTCAAGCAACTAGCCGCACCTTTCCCCTCTTTCTTACCTTTTTTCTGACCCAAAATTACATTCCCCTTTGTTCTAAAGCCTTGCCATACAAGGGGATAGGATTCTTACCTATTTTGTGCCTCAAAACACATTCCTAAATCTGTCCTACAATTTCTGCCGAATTTCCCTTTCCTTTTCTCTTTAATTCCTGCACCTTTCTTGCCTATTTTCTGACCCAAAATCACATTCCTTTTCCTACATAAATCCTTCCCTAAAACCACTTCAAATTCGTAGCCCTTCCTTCCCTTATAAATAAAGGCCCTTGCTGACCATTCTAAACACTCCACCCTTCACCATAACCAACCTATATCCATCCACCACCACAAATCATCACCAAACACCCTTGTGTCGCAGCAAAGAAGAAAGGAGACCCTTGGACGTGCTTGCCATTCAAGATGTTGGATTGTTGGAGCGTTTCTAGGTGTTTTCATTCTTTGTTTTCAATGTCTAAATGTATGTATCTTTGTTTTGCGTTTATGAGGAACTAAGCCCTTCTTAGTTAGGGGGTAATTCGAAACCATGTTCATGCTTGCAACATGAATTGATTATTTTTTGTTGTGATTTCATAAGTTGTGAATTCAATTCGTTTAACTGCTTGATTGATAACGTATTCGTGTATGTTTGTTAAGAGTGCACGCTTAGTTTTCATGCATGAATATGATGCTAGAATATAAGAGAGTTTCACCTAATAGTTACAAACTTATATTCACAAGTAGTGGAGGTCGCATATAAACGATCGCGTTAAATGAATTCTTGGCATAAGTTTCATGCTCATCATAGTAACGAGTGCCTCGTCAATACTTATAGTTCTCATGTTGCTTAATGATCTTTGATTGTATCTTTATTGTGCTTTTCACGTAAAGGACTTTTGAAGAATGTGTTGAGTTGTTGTTTGCGCTTTCCCATCCAATTCAATAACTTAAGGAGAACTTGAAGGTTAATTTAAGCGGACCTAATTAACCTGGGGTGTCGAGTTTCATGATTTATTGAACGAACAACTGAAAATTGGTTTGTATGCAAGTGTGTCATGTGTGGAGAAGAACCCTCTAGCTAGCCCATCATCCATAGTTTGATCCAAATTCGTCTAGAATCTGTTTTCAATTTACAATCTGTTTTGCAAGTTTAATTTCGTCCAAAATCAACCCCACCTTATTTATTTGAGTCATATTAATTAGAACTTGTCTTAGATTATGTTTTTGAGTGTTTTAAGTCATTAGAGAACCAAATTTCGTCTTAGTTGTGTTAGTATTCAAAACTGCCCAGAAAGTGTTTTAAAGCAGTTTTGAGTGTTTTTGTGCTGTTTTGAGTCTTTTGGTTTATTTTAGTGTTTTAAAATTTAGTTTTGCATTCTTTGAGTCTTGTTAAGTGTTTGTAACTTGTTTTTAGTTATTTGAGTCAATTTAGAAATGTTTTAGCAATCCCTCCTAATCCCCGGTTTAAGAACGATCCCTACTTATCCATACTACAATTGTCAACAAGAGGGTTTAATTTGTGTGTTAAGTTAATTTACGCATCAAATTTTGGCGCCGTTGCCGGGGATTAGCAACTTTGCTAATCCCTTGTTGTTTCTTTTTGTTTCTTTTTTGTGTCTTTTGTTTTAGTTACTGATTTTGTTTTGCTTTGTTTTATTTTCTTTTGATATTTGATTTAGTTTTGTTTCTTTGATTTCAGGTACTAGAGAAGTAAGACATGGATTTTGCTAACATTCAAGCTCAATTGGCGAATCTTACTTCTCAATTGTCACAGATTGCCGGAAGGACCACAATGCAAAGTGTCCCTACATGTGGTGTGTCCTATGGGCAAGGATATCCAACTCATCAATGTTCTCAATTCACTGCAAATGAAGATGATTGGGGTTATCAATGCCATAGCCAATCATGGGACAACATGTTTTTCATTGCTTACAATTCGGATTGGAGAGATTATTCAGATTACATGTGGGGAGAACCTCAACAATTCCAACATGGTGGATATTGGCAGCAAGAAGAGTTCTATCAATGGCCATATGCACCATCACAGCCACCACAACAATCTGCCCAATTCAATTTAGGTACTTCTCTGGATAATGATATGTTGAATAAGTTACTCACCTCTTTGAATCAGGAAGTAGAAAATCAAAACAAAGAGATGCAAAATCAAGCCACGAAGATGGGCAAATTGGAGGAGCAAATTGGGCAGATTATGGAGTTCATGGTGCAAATTCAAGAGTAAAGTGAACTCGCCAACTCAACTATAGAAAATTTGAAGGAAAATTTTGAAATCCATGATGCTATCACTTTGGAAAGTGGCATGGAGGTGGGAACAAGCCCAAAAACGTCCAAACCAATCCAAAACATGGATGAACAGCTGTTGTTCGACGAAGAAGAGGATGATAAGGCCACGGCAAGGGAAGAACCACCCTTGCTCCACTACCCTTGCCGCAGCCTCCCAATGCTCCACCACTGTCCAATACAGGTAAGTTGGGTCCAATTTTCGTTAATTCTAACCCTATTCCACCCAATGTCCCTTTTCCTCGTAGGTTTTTTATTCCCAAGCAAGAAGAGAGTAAGAAAGACGTTGTGGAAGCTCTTTCCAAGGTGCAAAGTGATATCCCAATACTTGGCACACCAAATCAAGTTCCAGATTGTGTTAAAGTATTCAAAGAAACTTGTTCACCAAGAAGAATGATTCAAGAGAAAGTAGTGGCTGGAGAATATCAAGAATTCATCAAAGAGGACGTAGTTGAAACAACAAAGTCCAAAGAAGTTGAGTTTGATGACACGGGACAAATCACAACCATCGTAGTAAATTTGACCAAATTCAAAGTCCCTGAAACTTTCAAAGAAGTGGTGTTTGTCATTGAGTTCTTGTCGGACAAAGCAAGTAAGTCACCTTCTCTAATTTCCATTACGTTTTATACTTACATGTTGTTAATGATTCAGGCACCCATTCTCGAATTTAAACCATTACCGGATCACTTCAAGTATCACCTTCCGTTCAAGGATCAATTCCATGCTATGGGACCTAGGGGAGCTTAAAGAGAAGTATCGTCCGGCTGCAAGACGTTAAAGCAAGCGCTTCTTGGGAGGCAACCCATGCATTCAACAAAGGAAGCCCTAGGAATCACTCTAATTCCAGATTTGCGTTCCTCAAACCCTTCTCTTTGTTGTTGTTTTCTAATCTGCCCTGTTTAGTTATTTAAGTTGCTGTTTGTTGGTTTCTTTGTGTTTTGTGTAACTTTATGCTTGAAACATTGAGGACAATATTTGATTTAAGTGTGGGGGGGGGGGGGGTAACCAAGTGTTTTTTATGCAAATTCGTGGGATTTTATCACCCATTACTTATAGACTTGTTCCTTGCTGTTTTTAAGTGTTTTAAGCAGTTTTGGTGTGTTTTAGTGTGATTTGACATATAACTCCGAAAATCACATAAAAATTTGAAAAAAAAAGTGTTTTGAAAAGCCTAAAAAGAGTGTTTTGAGTCATTTTTGTGTGTTTGTGTCTAGGGTACCTTCCAACACAATGGTGAGGATTTGGTTTTTAAGTGCATGACTGTTAAAAAAAGTTATAAACATGGATGGAAGTTTGATATGCTCTTTGGTTTATGCTTGGTTGTAGTTATAGTTTACGAATTCACATGTAATCACAAAAGAAAAAGAAAAAAAAAATCAGTTTTTGTAACATGCTTGAAGGAAGGAACTCAAACTAACGCTACATCCTTGTGAGACTTGAGCCTAAACGTTATTTGGAGAGTTATTAATCTGTGCATTCTTGTTTTCTAAAGTCGTTGCATGATCTCATCATTCTTTGCTTGCTTGCTACTTAGAATGCGTTTCATCATTATAGATCCAAATACTAGAACTCATGCCCGTTCCATTCAAAGCATGATATTTAGTGCATAACACATATTCAAGATGAAGTTGTTTAGTTACCACCAAAGCCAAAAAGCCTATCCCTTTTGTCATATGTTTTGTAGGTTTAACCCCCTTTGAGCCTTCGTTAGCCTATTTTCTTTGTTAACCACATTATCCCTACCTAGCCTAGATTAGGACTGTCCACACCCTTGTTCTTAAAGAATAGTGAAGCATGACTTAGAGGGAATTCCTTTTGATTTTTACAGAAAAACAAGTGTGGGGGAAGGGTTTTCAAAGTGTGTTTTGTGTGCCAAAAGAAAGAAAAGGGCATAAAAAAAAAAGAAAAAAAAATTCGTGGAAAAAGAAAAAGAAAAAGAAAAGTGTGTGAAAAGAATGAAAAAGAGTTGAAAAATAAGTGAGAATGAACTCACATGTGTTGGTTGTTGAAAAATTGGTCCAAAAGTTTGAATTTGACCCTAAGTGTTGCATGAATCTTCCATTGTGTTTAAAAGTTTGTTTTTGCATTCAAAAGTGAATTCTAAGTGTCAATTTCATTACTTTGCTTACTATTTCTTTAAGAACCTTTGTTTATCCAAACCTTCCTTTGTTAGCCAATACCTTTAGCCCCGTTACAACCCTTAGACTTCAATCTTGAGTGTTGTGTATTTCAATATGTGGAGTTTGGAATTGGTATGAGCATATGATATCACTGGTTCTCGCTTCTAAGTAGTAGCATTCCGTTCATGAGATCATATATATACATGCATTAATAATTCCAGAAAAGTGCTTTCTTTGCTATAACATATGTGAGTACTAGTTTTCACGTTTACATCAATCTTCTCACATATACCTAGTGTAAGGTGTGTAGTCAGAAAATCTGAATGAAAATTGAGTGCATACCCTGTAAGGAATTGAGCGAATTCTCTAAGACATGTTACTACATTCAAAACATTGTTTTAATTGGTTAATTGTGAACTAGTAAGTGGTGACTATGATTAAGTATGTGCTCAAGTGTAAAGATGACTCAAATTTGTAGGGATGATGATTTTTAACATGTCATATGCATTGGAAATCCCTAAGACAATTGTTGGAAGGTCTAGGTTGTGTTTTGTTTTGTTTTGTTTTGCTCGAGGACTAGCAAAAGCTAAGTGTGGAGGAATTTGATAGGAGCATATTTATGCGATGTAATTAGCTTGTTTCCTTGCATTTACGTTGCTAGTACTTAGTAATTTTAGTATTTTAAGCTATTTTCGTGCAATTTCAGGTTTTAAGGACAAAGTATGCATACATGTGCATTTTGGAGCATTTTGGAGCAGTTTTGGGCATCAAATGGATTGCATATGCTTGGAGGTAAGAAGATGGACGAAATTGAAGATCAAATGAGCATAGGATTGAATGATGATGTGAAGAATTGGATTCAAGACAAATAAAGAACAAAGTGTTCAAAATTGGAAGCCAAAGTTTCTAAAGTTGGAAGTTTCTATTCTTGGAGGTTTCCATTCTTGATAGTTTCTATTCGTGACTTGGAAGTTTCCTAATCTTTCCTCACCTATGTTCCAGCCACAAAGGGATTCCAAAACATATTAGGGCACTTAATTGGTTGTTCTAGAAGCCCTAAACCTTCCCTAAAGTCCTTGCCGCACAAAAGCATCCTTTCTTTCCTATTTTCTAATCTTAAAACCACATTCCCTTTTATTCAAGCAACTAGCCGCACCTTTCCCCTCTTTCTTACCTATTTTCTGACCCAAAATTACATTCCCCTTTGTTCTAAAGCCTTGCCATACAAGGGGATAGGATTCTTACCTATTTTGTGCCATAAAACACATTCCTAAATCTGTCCTACAATTTCTGCCGAATTTCCCTTTCCTTTTCTCTTTAATTCCTACACCTTTCTTGCCTATTTTCTGACCCAAAATCACATTCCTTTTCCTACATAAATCCTTCCCTAAAACCACTTCAAATTCGTAGCCCTTCCTTCCCCTATAAATAAAGGCCTTTGCTGACCATTCTAAACACTCCACCCTTCACCATAACCAACCTATATCCATCCATCACCACAAATCATCACCAAACACCCTTGTGTCGCAGCAAAGAAGAAAGGAGACCCTTGGACGTGCTTGCCATTCAAGACGTTGGATTGTTGGAGCGTTTCTAGGTGTTTTCATTCTTTGTTTTCAATGTCTAAATGTATGTATCTTTGTTTTGCGTTTATGAGGAACTAAGCCCTTCTTAGTTAGGGGGTAATTCGAAACCATGTTCATGCTTGCAACATGAATTGATTATTTTTTGTTGTGATTTCATAAGTTGTGAATTCAATTCGTTTAACTGCTTGATTGATAACGTATTCGTGTATGTTTGTTAAGAGTGCACGCTTAGTTTTCATGCATGAATATGATGCTAGAATATAAGAGAGTTTCACCTAATAGTTACAAACTTATATTCACAAGTAGTGGAGGTCGCTTATAAACGATTGCGTTAAATGAATTCTTGGCATAAGTTTCATGCTCATCATAGTAATGAGTGCCTCGTCAATACTTATAGTTCTCATGTTGCTTAATGATCTTTGATTGTATATTTATTGTGCTTTTCACGTAAAGGACTTTTGAAGAATGTGTTGAGTTGTTGTATGCGCTTTCCCATCCAATTCAATAACTTAAGGAGAACTTGAAGGTTAATTTAAGCGGACCTAATTAACCTGGGGTGTTGAGTTTCATGATTTATTGAACGAAAAACTGAAAATTGGTTTGTATGCAAGTGTGTCATGTGTGGAGAAGAACCCTCTAGCTAGCCCATCATCCATAGTTTGATCCAAATTCGTCTAGAATCTGTTTTCAATTTACAATCTGTTTTGCAAGTTTAATTTCGTCCAAAATCAACCCCACCTTATTTCTTTGAGTCATATTAGTTAGAACTTGTCTTAGATTATGTTTTTGAGTGTTTTAAGTCATTAGAGAACCAAATTTCGTCCAAGTTGTGTTAGTATTCAAAACTGCCCAGAAAGTGTTTTTAAAGCCGTTTTGAGTGTTTTTGTGCTGTTTTGAGTCTTTTGGTTTGTTTTAGTGTTTTAAAATTTAGTTTTGCATTCTTTGAGTCTTGTTAAGTGTTTGTAACTTGTTTTTAGTTATTTGAGTCAGTTTAGAAGTGTTTTAGCAATCCCTCCTAATCCCCGGTTTAAGAACGATCCCTACTTATCCATACTACAATTGTCAACAAGAGGGTTTAATTTGTGTGTTAAGTTAATTTACGCATCAAATGATAATATTTCTAAGTTGAGCAACTTTAAAGGATAGGTAAATGCTTAGAAATAGTCAATTAGCTTTGCCATGTAGGCAAAACCCGTTTGAAGGTACATAAGCAAATACCTAGGGAAAAAGAGTCAAGTGGAGTTTGACGATGCCAATATATCTGGTTAAAATAGCTTAAACAAATTGGGCTTCACTAATATTTTAGTCAAAAATAAATGTTGCATGCTCTTCCATATAAGGTGGTGCCATCGACATACTTATTTTTACTTTTTAGACACTCTCTTAAATTTTTGGTTGCCAGATTGAATGAATTGGAGAAAAACAAATGCCAACAATTAACAAAGGTTGCGTAGAAGGTAAAAAGAGATGTCTAGATAACATCACCCTATCATATAATCTTAAACTTTATAATTAGTAAACCGAGCTAAGTATAAACAAATACTAAAATAATAAAAGCCTCATATATTTTGTGTTTGAGCATGAAATCCTAAATGTGGGTCGAGTTGGTTGACACCTAAACATAAGGCTGCGAGACTCGGCCCAATGGTGAAGTGTTGATGATTTGGGCGAGTCTCAAGTAAAGTAGAATTGTCTAAGGTTCAAGATGGGTTTTTGATAATATTTGAATTAATTACCCGAGGGTTAGAATTGGTTTTTGGTTAAGGCATGAATTTATTATATAATCCGACTAGATTCAGAATCCTAATTTGAGTCAAATAAGACGAGACTCGGTGGTGATGGAGTTTCGATCGGAGAAGGATTTGCAAAGATAATTCGGGTGTATTCAAATAGTATGCCGAGTTGAAGTACTTTACAATTCGGCAACCTTGGGCATCAAGTAATTTGTTCCTACAAATATAGGAGTATTGATAACATTGAGAAGACCTTCAAGTAAACACACAAATAAACGCTCTACGTAAAACCTTTCACACCTTTTTGTGAAGACTAACTGATCCAGTAACCCTCACCACAAAATCTGACTGGATAGACATGTTTAGATTTCCAACCAATGGACAACGACCAACTGGATAGACGAGGATTTCAAGAAGCAACCAGTAAAGGCAACCGACAGGATAGATGGGGCCGAGTTATAGAGTTATTTTGCTTTAGGAGTTTCGACTGACTAGATATATGGGGCTTCTCTCTAAGCTGGTGGTTGACTAGTTATCTCAAGTCTCAGCTGGCGAAGAGTCTTTAATTCTTTCGCTAAAAAAGGTCAAATCATCAACCTCCTTGGTGACGTGAGATGTTTAATGATTGTTTTCTCTTAGGTCTCATTTAGAGTTTGGCACACAAATAGCCGAACCATTTTTACGGTTGTGACACTCATCTCTTTCGATTATATTTGTCCATATAGTTTGATACTGATTTAGCACACCTATTTTCACTAATATAGTTGACGCTGCCAAATCTGGTGCAAAAGATACAAAACTTCACAATGAATTCAAGTTCGAAAGTGTTCCTTCCTTGGCCAAAGTTGCTCGATTCAAAAGTTAGTAGATCATTCCACCACATTCGTTATTCGTGTGGCTGAGTTTGGTGGCAAATTGGCACGCCCTCATCAACATTCTGCGAGTTATATATTAGTTAAAGTGTAAATAGTAGTTTGTTGTCCCACATTGACGAAGTGCATATGTAATACCAATTGTAACTCCTATTTATACTCCACTTTGGAGATTAATTAATATACAAGAAATTCTCAAATATTGTCATATATATTTTTGGTATTTACCATATTTAATTTGCCTTGGCAGTTCGCTCTTGGTGACCAATGTGCTTTAATTTTGTGCCCTCTTTTGTAGTGATTTCTTCATTCAAAAAAAAAAAAAAAAAAAGTGAATAGTGTTGCAATGTGTGAACAATGATTTGCTATAATGCCGTGAATAGTGATTCTGCTACAGCGTTCTAGTAAATTGTCTTAATTCCGCTGTGTATCTTTTATGCCTTTATTGTTCATGGTTTAACTAAATGGCTCAATATAATCATAGTGTTGTTATGCATCTTGGTGGAACAAATATATAGATAATTGATACTAGGACCACTGATCACGTGACTGGTGATCCCAGAGTGTTTATGAGTTACGTGACTATGTTTGTGATCCATATATTACTAGTGCAAATGGAGCACTTTCCCTTGTGAATGGTGAAGGCACTAC
The DNA here is from genome assembly GCF_916048215.2 of Malus sylvestris. Lineage (NCBI taxonomy): Eukaryota > Viridiplantae > Streptophyta > Magnoliopsida > Rosales > Rosaceae > Malus > Malus sylvestris. The sequence continues at coordinate 15,530,281 of NC_062271.1, forward strand.
CTCTCTTACTCCGACCTTATCACTGGTTTATCCTTTACTTGTTCATGATGTTAAGTGCAATCTTTTGTCAATAGGAAAACTACTTGATACCTTATATTGTTCTGTTCACTTCTACCCACGTATTGTTATTTTCAATACATTCAAACTCAGAAGATAATTGATTGTGGTAAAAGAATTGGGGGTTTGTACATCTTGATTATGAAGGATACTGTTGTTTCAGGTCAAATAATCATCAAGTTCTAAGTGCTAAAGTTGATGATAGACATCAAATTTGGTTGTGGCATCAACATTTGGGGCATCCATCATTCAGTTATATGAAGCATTTATTTCCTTCTTTGTTTCGCACTTGTAGTGATTCAGGGTTCAAGTGTGAAACATGTGTCATGACTAAGAGTCATCATGCTTCCTTTCCCATAAGTGATTTTAAAGCTACTTTGCCATTTGATTTGATACATTCTGATGTGTGGGGTCTGTCGAAGGTTACTTCTAATGGATTTCGTTGGTTTGTTACTTTTATTGATGACTGTACTCAATTAACTTGGGTGTTATTGATGAAGAATAAGAGTGATGTCCATTTGCTTTTTCAAGATTTTTGTGTAATGGTGTCTACTCAGTTTTGGACGAAAGTTAAGGTCTTCAGGTTTGATAATAGAGGATAATATGTGAATCACACTTTGGCATGCTTTTTTCATGATCAGGGTATTATTCACCAGATGACTACTCCATTTACACCCCAACAAAATGGTGTGTCTGAACGAAAGAATTGTCAAATAATGGAGGTTGCTCGCTCCTTGATGTTGGATAAATCGTGTTCCAAGTAGGGTTCTTGATTTTCAGACATCGCTTGATGATCTACAAAAACATTTTTCTCCTATTTCTGTATCCAAACTTCTTTCAAAGGTGTGTGGGTGTATGGCGTATGTGCATGTCTACTCTCATCAGCATAGTAAACTTGATACATGTGCTCTTCGATGAGTATTTATTGGGTATGCTAACAATTAGAAAGGCTATAAGTGTTATCATCCTCTAACTCAGAAAACTTAGTGTAATGGTGTTATTGATGAAGAATAAGAGTGATGTCCATTTGCTTTTTCAAGAATTTTGTGTAATGGTGTCTACTCAGTTTCGGACGAAAGTTGATGTGCTGCAAAAACATGTTTCTCCTATTTCTGTATCCAAACTTCTTTCAAAGGTGTATGGGTGTATGGCGTATGTGCATGTCTTCACGAGGAAGTTTCGTATTTTGTGAAGCCTTCTTCCGACTCTCTACTTTAGGGGGAGAATGGGAGTGAAGTGTAGATTCGAAAAGATGGTATGGATGATGTGCTACATGCATAGTTAGGGACAAAACCTGTTATGCTACGTAAGATTGACTAGTCGACTATAGATAGTGATTAGTTAACTGTCATTCCCGAGATTATGTTTACCGATGACCAGTCAAATGTTTCCAACGAATTGCTTGTTGTTGGTATGTTTGACGAATTGCTTTCTGTCTGCTGCTGGTATGTCTAACGAGTTGCGTAATGATGGTTCATCGAGTGATGATTTTTCTAACGGTTTGGTACAAGATAGTGACACACATGACGTAAATTTTGCTGATTCTTCTACTTATAAGTTACCTCTAAGAGCTAATCGTAGAAAACCTAAAGTACAATATGAGTCTGATATGCATTCCAAAGCCAAGTATCCTATTAACAATTATGTGTCCACTCATCGTTTGTCCAAACCATATGCATCTTACATATGTCAACTATCTAGTGTGTCAGTTCCAACAAAATTGTAGGATGCTTTGTTTGACCTTAAGTGGGTTAATGCCATGAATGTTGAGATGGAAGCTTTGGAAAAGAATTCCATTTCGGATTTGGTTCCTTTGCCAAATGGGAAGAAAGTTGTTGGATGTAGATGGGTGTTCACTATTAAGCATAAAGCAAATGGTTTTATGGACCGGTACAAAACCAGATTATTTGCTAAGGGCTATACTCAAACCTATGGGATGGACTATCAAGAGACTTTTGCTCCTGTTGCCAAACTTAATAATGTGTGTGTTTTTCTGTCTTTAGCAGCAAACCAGGATTGGCCTCTATTGCAGTTGATGTTAAGAATGCTTTCTTTCATGGTGATCTCAAGGAGGAAGTCTATATGGATCTCCCACCTGGTATCGAAACATCTCCTGAAAAAAGGTGTTGTGTGCAAATTAAGAAAGGCTTTGTATGATTTGAAACAATCTCCTAGAGCATGATTTGGGAGGTTTACAAGTTCAATGAAGAAGTTTGGGTATTTCCAGAGTCATTCAGATCATACTTTGTTCCTAAAGCGACAAAATGGTAAGCTAACTACATTGATTATTCATGTTGATGACATGATAATGACTAGTGATGATTAGAAGGAGATACAACGCTTTCAAAAGTACCTAGCTACTAATTTTAAGATGAAAGAATTAGGTGAATTGAAGTATTTTCTTGGAATCGAGGTTGCATGATCCAAGAATGGTTTTTTTTTTTTTTTTTTGTCTCAACAAAAGTATGTTCTTGATTTGTTAACTGAAATAGGTATGTTAGATTGCAAACCTGTTGATACTCCGATTGAACAAAATCATTGTCTGCGCTTATTTCTGGATCAAGTTCCTACTCATAAGGAACTGTATCAAAGGCTTGTGGGGGGATTAATTTATTTGTCTCACACTCACCCTGACATTGCTTATGCAATTAGTGTGGTAAGTTAGTTTATGCATTCACCTAGTGAAGCTCATATGGATGTAGTAATTCGTATTTTGAGGTACTTGAATATAGCTTTTGGCAAAGGTTTGGTTTTCTCCAAGAATGGTCATTTGAATGTTGAACAGTATACATATGCAGATTGGGCAGGTTCTATCACTGACTAACAATCTACATTTGGATACTTTACGTTTGTGGGTGGTAATCTAGTTACTTGGAGAAGTAAGAAACAAAAAGTGGTGGCTAGGTCAAGTGCTAAAGCTAAGTTTCATGGTATGTCTCATGGTGTATGTGAGTTGTTGTGGTTGATAAAATTGTTGAGAGATCTTGGATTTAAACCCAAGGATGCTATGAAACTCCTTTATGATAACAAGGCTACTATTGAGATTGCTCATAATCCAGTGCAACATGATCGAACAAAACATGTGGAGATTGATCGACATTTCATCAAGGAAAAATTGGATGCTGGAATTATTTTTGTTTGTGGGATCTAAAGATCAACTCGCTGATGTGCTTACTAAGGCTGTGTCTAATAGTGTGTTTTCCAACTCGCTTGACAAGTTGGGCATGCGTGACATCTTTTGCTCCAACTTGAGGGGGAGTGTTGCGAGTTATCATATTAGTTAAAGTGTAAATAGTAGTTTGTTGTCCCACATTGACGAAGTGCATATATAATACCAATTGTAACTCCTATATATACTCCACTTTGAAGATTAATGAATATACAAGAAATTGCCAAATATTGTTATATATATTTTTGATATTTACTATATTTAATTTGATCCATTCAAGCCACCGAAGAACGTAGTTAGTTCCTAATTACTCCAACATGTGCGCCACATAGGTTTTATAACGTTTAGGGTCAACAATTTGACTTACCCTTTGAAGAGATAAGTTTTCCGAACAATGCAGGCAGAACGCCATATTAACCACTCATTCTTTAAAGATGCTAGCGGCCTCATTAAATTAATCGGATGCCATTTGTATAGAATTATATTTGTTCCAACAATCATGAAGTTATAAAGTTCTTTTGAAGTTTTGAGCCCAGGGGGTGCGATCTAAGCACTACAATGAAAGCATCTTACAGATGGAGAAATAAAAAGAAGAATCTAAAAGATAAGATTATTACTAATACAGATGCCAAACTTTGAAAACGAGTCTCTTTACAAGTCTTTTGATTTGAGTCTCATCTCTCCGCAGAATATGCATTGGTACCACATCATTGTCCATGCCTAGCTAGCTTTCTTTTTCCTATCGCCTTTTTTCTTAATTCATGGAAAGAAGACAAAACTTTGTCCATCTTTAACAGAAGTTCCATACTGTTTTACATAAAAGAGTACATTTCTTAAGAGCTAAGAAGCCAATAAAAAGACAAAAATATGTTAATGTGATTCACAGTCACTTAGGATATGTCGACGAAACACAGTGTCACATCTTTCTCAATTATTTTTTTCCAACCGTCTTCTACATGATCTCACATCCATGATATTGTGGTATAATTCTCAAATGGGATAGCTCAAAATTTGACTAGTCTTTCTCAACTTATACTGGTGGAGAGATGATTCTTTCTATCATACAACAATGTATATAGCACATTTAACTGTGATTATTATTTTCGTAATTTGCACGAACCAACATACACTATTGGTTAAAAAAAAAGATGTTGAATATAAGTTCCACATCAGGAATTTAGAAAATAAAATACAAAATATAAGTGTATGGTTCTACTCTTAATAACACCGACGTCTTTTGTGATAAAATCGAACACCTAGTAATAGGTGGTTAAGTTGGGACAATATCGTTGATGGTGGTGGTGGACCTGCATGAGCCTAAAATGTTTATCATGGGATGAGAGAGGGTTTAATTGTGGGTCTTATGGGTCCATGATGTGCCTGACTTACCGGTTTAACGTAACACCATGCTTCAACGCTTAATGTCCGACATGCAACTAGTTATGTGGTGGTACAACATGAGAAGACGTGTTGAATATAAGTCCACATCGAGGAATTGAGAAAATAAAACATAATATATAAGTATTTAGTTCCACTTCTAATAACACCAAGATCTTTTGTAATAAAACTAAATACCTAACAATAGGTGGTTAAGTTGAGACAATATCGGTATGGTTAGAAGTAGATCAATGGTCCATCTCTATCAATATTTGACAAAGAGGTACAATATAAGTAAATGTTTAGAAAGTAGTACAAAAATTATTAATTTCTATATCACGATAAATTGATGTCCTTTTTGTAAGAGCTTCATCTAAGACAATCAATTTTTGATTCCGAATCTCTACGTTTAGCATATGTGCATTTACACTATTCTAATAAAATCTTAATTATTTGACCCTGGCCACCTAAGCATGAGATGTAACCCTGGTCATATCCCTCATAGTACTTCCGATCAGACGTCATCTCAAATAGCACCCGGACCTCCGCCACCTATGAAGCATTATCGTTCATGGCCTGCCGAAAAGTTTCAATATGCATCTCCTCTTTCTGGTCTACCTCTTGCTAGACTTCATTTCGTCTCGATTGCTAGACATATATATATGTAACCCTGGTCTACCTCTTGCTAGACTTCATTTCTGGTCTACCTCTGGAACGACTGAGCTATTGACCACCAAATGAATTGAAATTTGAATATATTCTTCATATATATGTCTATTTGTAGACTGAAAAATTTCGTGATTTTGGGTTGTGTATTTTATTTATAGGAATTTCATTAGTAACCCATGCTCAATTGAAAGTCTAGTCTGGCAGTTTTCATCGTTTCAATTAAGTTTAACAAACGAATGATTGGATGACCTAAGAATGACTTGAAATTTGAATATGTTGTTCATATATATGTCTACTTATAGACTGAAAAAATTCGTGCTTATTGGTGGTGTACTCTATTTATGGTGATTTTATTAGTAACATGTGCTCAGTTGAAAGTCCAAACTGGAGTTTTCATTGTTTTCTTATGTGTCGAAAAATTTGAGCTATCTTTTAGCTCTAGAACAATTTCATATTCTATTTTATAAAGTTTAATGTCTCTCATATAGTCTATGTGATTTTGGGACACATCAATTATACGTTAATTATGTAATTCCTCAAGCTGGAATCTTGGTTTTTGGTATAGTATACTACTTTACTAAGATATTTTGGGAAATTCTATACTAGTACAAATAAAAATATATTTTTACCTATATGTTTTTCAGAGTAACAAATACAATGAGTGTTTGCCCAAGTAGGAGAATTGATAAACAAATAATTGGGCTTCGCACTCATTGACTTATTTGTAAATCTAAGTCACACATGCTAAGTTCAAAAGATCCACGGGAGTTGTTCTTATGCTAATATACGTTTGTAAAGGTTTTGAGTATTAAACTTAGATTTACTTTTTGCATGTTTCTCCCTAGAATTTGAAAGTCGAGTTTGTGGAAAAACGATGCATGCTATAATTGAAATTTTCCAGATTTTATTAGGATTGTCTAGTTTCAATCCTATAATTGTTCCACTGTTTATTTTTGAATTTGTATGCATGTATGACAATATTCTCATGTTTTAACACTCGTACCATACATAATTAACTATATTTGATTAAGTTCTTGCAAAGACAATTTCATTTTAAGTTGTTAGGTACATAGTATTTGGAAGTAATGACAGGAAGAATTGGCATGAAGTTATACCTGCTAAACGAATTTTGGCTTAACATATTCATTGTTGTATAATATGATTAAGTGTAAGGTGTAATAACATGTTTTTGATGAATATATGCATCTAGTTATGATATTTGATTCTCGCATTCAATATAAGATATAATTGATTAGTGGGAGGAATACCTTAAATGTGTAGGTTATGCCACGAAGGATGTTTAGCTAACTATATGTGCCTCACTTGATTGGTTTTTATGTCTATTTGTAAAAGTCTTTTAAGATATTATGAATGTGGGTTTAAATTTCAAAAATTGAAATTGTAGCCAGTTGTAAATAGTTGAATAAGGATCCATATTGGCATTACACATTCATATAAGGTTGTCGTGATTTACTAAGTTGTGAAGGTTTTATGCAGCTATTAGTTAGTTTTGTTTGTGATTCATGACAATAAGGAAGCAACAAAATTTACAAGCTACATTAAGGTATGGATTTAATCTTTAGTTTCTGTTGTGAATTCCATAAAGTAGCGAAGTTGTATTTTTAGTTGTGTTCTAAGTACTAGGAGGATTGACTTTTGTACATAGGTTTTGTAGTTCAGAACACATAAAGTAGCAGTGAACGTCTTAAACTGCAAAAGAGTTGTGTCATCAATTTTGTTAGACATAAAAGTAAGCTGGTTCTGCAATTTATGAGCTTCATAGGAAGCATAAGGCAATCTTATAAAGATTGATAAGGAGGACCAATAAGCGAATGAATTGATGCTTTCAATTCAGGTTTTTGATTCACTTAACTACCAAACTTGTGGCGTATATTTCATGTGAATGGAGAGCTTATTTCAGTGATTATAAGAGCTCAAGGAAGCAACCAAGTTCATAGTCTCCGATAGTCGTAGATAAGTGAACTCCATTTGACAGAATACGCATGAAGCTTATTAGCTTGACTAAATTCATTGGCCAATAAAGTAATCTTGATTATAAATCCATTAAAGATCTTTTCTAAATTAACTGTTTGACCTAGTGGGAGAATGTTGGATGTTGGATCATAATCCAACGACTAATAGGTCTACTCAATTAATTCAAGGATTGCTTGGAATATAAATAAGATTAGGATTTAGTTAATAGTTATAGCTTGTACCCCAAGTAAAGTTAATATATTCCACATTTCCTTGGGGAATAAGGGCTCCTAATTCTATCCTATTTGGAATGAGATTTGGTGTATCAATTATCCTTGGATTGTAAGGAATTCTAATGACATTATTATGGGAGGATTCATTAGGGTTAAGTCCATATAAATACAAGGCTAAGGTCCCTGCTCACAATACACAGAAACTCATATGAACACTCCATTAGTTCGAGTATAAAGGAGTGTTGAGTGTGCAGAAGACTTTGGTCAACTAACATATTATTTCACAGGATTCCAATATGATTTCCCCCAAATGAGAAGTCCATGGTTGAGCCTATTCCACAAGGTTTTGTCAAAGGTGGTTCATCTTTCCTACATGCCATGTTGACTTCAAGTATTTTATCAATTGAGCATAATTTATGGATTCTTTCAAGTTAGTGTTTTTAATTGTTTATGAAATATATAAAGTCTAACACTAGCAACAACTCTTTATGAACTGATGGGCTGGAAAGGTTTATCCAGCGGTCCAAATAATTTGACCGCTGGTGATCCAACAATCATATTTCAAACTTTTTTTTACTTATAATCCAACGACTGTGATAAGATGAGATCAAATTTAAAGGTAAAAAAAAGATTTGACAGCCCAAAATTAAATCTATTAGCTAAAATTTAGGCATTAACTATTGGAGAAGAAAAGTAATTTCTCGTTGTGGCTTAAAAATTTTTGGCTTAAATTTGTAAACTTTATCCTCAATCATTAGAGTTGTTCTAAAGAAATTAAATTTGTAGGATGTAGTATACGCAGTTATGTCTGGCATTGATATATCAATAAACACCCGGTGGAGCAAGTGCTAAGCAAGATGTTACGTCTTAACACTGTTCTAATATATCTAATGGTTTGATCACTAGGATATGATTTTAAAAATCTTCTCTTATATATGTGTGTGTCTCTGTGGGTGTTATATTGAGGCTAGTAATATGGACTCTTGTTTATTAATTCTTCTCAGTGCTGGAATCCATATGTATGCCGGCTTAATAATCGAACTTTTATGTAAGTTAATTTTATTTTTTAAATATTATAAAAAAAATATAAACAAGATTTGAAATAACTCATTCTTGGTTTAATCAACGTATTATTAAAATCCCTTTCGACGTGACATGCTGCCTAAAATTATGCATGTAATTGTAATGAGCTTTCCTTCCGTGACCATACAAAACGTCAGCAAACTAATCTTGTTTATTATATATAGAGAATAGTCAACAAGCCATGGCTATAAACGGAATTAGATCTTCTCCGGATTCTCTAACCGAAGATTTCGATGATCAATTAATAACAACCGTTCATCAAAGATCGCGCGGTTACAATTGTTTCTTTTTTTTATATATTTTATGCAAAACGAAATTGTTTTACTTTTGAAAATATAAAAAATATTTAATTGTAACTGCACGATTTTTTATAAACGGTTGGTATTAATTGATTCCCCGTATCCCCAATGAGGACATCCGGAGAGGATCTAATTCCCTTATAAACCACCATGGGATGGTCTAATGGTTAATGATGAATTTCAGATCCGTATTTCACATAACACGTTATGAGTTCGATTTCTAATGTTGTTGAATCACACTATGTTGCTCAGGAGGAGGCTAAAATGTCCACATAAGTCTTCATGTCTCCCAAAAGAGTGGACACCATGGCGAAACCACCAACTGATCTCTTGTTTTTATTTTTTTTAAAGAAAAAAAGAAAAAAAAAGAGAAAAAAAAAAAAAAGGAAAGAATAGAAAAGAAAAAACAAGCCATGGCTATAAATTTTATTTGGCAATATCAATGACTATCAAGATAGCATTCTAATGGTGCTCCTCCTTTTGTGCTTTGTTTATCTTAATATGATACTCAAGTTCCACACATGCGTTCCTTTTTAAATAAATCAACATGTTCCTAAATTGTAACATGTTTTTTTCTTTGATACTTGTGTTCTTTAAGAACCTCAACTATATGAGCAAAACTTTATTAATTTAGAAGTTTCAGAATGCAAGGTACATAAAATTTGACTCTGACTACAATCAGCAATTAAGCAAGCATTTTGAACAATATAAGATGCAGCTCAAACCATTTAATAGAGCATGACATAAAACAAACATTGCTGATCTATCCCACCCCGTTAAATTACCTATAGTTTTCATGAAATATCGCCTCAATTAACACTCACTACATCTTGTTCAAATACTACGTGACTAACAACAAATTGATTGTTGAACAACGTAACATGTTGAACTAACTTTTAAAGAAGATTATTATGAAAATAAATAAAATGTATTTTTAGAAGTGAGAAATTTCAATGGTACAATTACGTTGCACCCTTTTGAAAACAAATTCAAAACGTTAAAACCATCATTTTCTTCGCCATTTACCCTCCTAAACCTCATCAATTAATTGGTAATTCCTATGATTATAGGACCAACCTTGTTGAGCCACGTGGAGAACATGACACGTGGAGTGAAATAAGGGCCGTAAGATTCTTTGATGAACAACTAATTAGCTTATGCGTGGGCAAGTGGGCGACCTCGAGACTACGTAGAGACGCAAAGAAGATCCAAAGTAGCGTAAGCGCCAAACCTACCCATCTCTCTCAAACTCATCCGACAGCTATCTCTTCACTTCAGCCACCACGCCCAATCTCAGCCGTCCAATCTCTAATCGCTCTTTGACATTAGTTTATGAGCCTTGTCCCCTCGTCTAAGCGTTGTTTTGTTGTTGAAGTCTAAGGTTGCAGGTCGTTTAGGCTTTCCCCTCTCTCTCTCTCTGCATTTCCCCTGCAAGTCCTCTGAGCCTGCAAATTTCACCACTTCCGCCATCGCAGGTCCTGTCGAAGCAAAAGCATCACATTCTTCCAGATACTCGTTTGCTCACAAATGGTAACGTTCTTGTCTTTCTTTCTGAAAAAAAGGCACCCCATTTTGTCCTTTTTTTTTTCTAATTTCGCCCATTTTTCATCCGTTTTGACTTTTGGGTTTCGTAAATTTAACAGGACAGGACAATGCTGGTGCCTCCATGGCTAGAACAATTGCTCACCACATCATTCTTCAGAGTCTGCCGTACACATGGAGACGCCGCCAGAAGTGAGTCCAACATGTTCTGCTTAGATTGCAGTGGAGATGCTTTCTGCTTTTATTGCCGGTCCTCCAGACACAAAGATCACCAAGTGATTCAGGTAAAATCCAAATTAAGTTTTCCACCAACCCTCTTCCTCTAACTCACCAAATTTTGTTCGAGTTAGGTTAGTTGGTCAGAACAGTGCCTTTATCCCTGACACCAAGTCTCAAGTTCGAATCCCTCTTCCCTCTTCTCCGTTAGAGTAGTTTAATGTATCGCATTGTCGAAACAAAAACCTAAAAATTCCCCATATTTTTCTTAGCATTGTTGTTTTTTGGACAAATTTCTTAACTTTTTTGGTGGGATTTTACAGATAAGGAGATCTTCATACCATGATGTGGTGAGGGTTTCAGAAGTTCAGAAGGTATTGGACATAACCGGAGTTCAGACATATGTCATAAACAGCGCCAGAGTTATGTTTCTGAATGAGAGGCCTCAGCCTAAGGCTGGGAGTAAAGGAGCTTCCCACATTTGTGAAACCTGTGGCAGAAGCCTCTTGGACCCTGTTCGTTTCTGCTCACTTGGCTGTAAGGTTAGTATTTCATTCACTTGGCTTTATTTTATTTTTTATGAAAAATGAAATTCAAATAACCCCCTTTGGCTTGCTTGTTTTGCTTCACATTGTGCTCATAAATATATTCCCACATTCCTCTAATTTCCATCACCATCACCATCATTTACCCACCATTGACAATGATCATTATCATGAGCCACCACATTTTCTCACTTTCATCAATTGGGTTTTCTCAATAAGAAGTGATTTTCGCACTCCCGTTTTTCCTGCAGCTCAAGTTTTCCCTAGCCATTAGATTGAATAAATCCGAGAAAAATCAAGGAACTGGAACAAACTGTGGAAACAATAAATGGGAATGTGAAAATCATGACCCTTTTAGATTGGTAATGGAATGTAATTTTATAAATAAAAGTAAGCATCTTTCTTAATTTTTGTTGTTGCTTTCGGCAATGTTGAAGCTTGCGGGAATAAATAGAAATGGGGATGCAAACTTTACCTTAGAGGCAAAGAATGAGGAGGCAATGGGGGGAAGAGAAGAGTTGCGTGAAGGCTCACAACAAGACATATGCCCGCCCACGCCGCCTCCACCTCCTTCCACAACAAGAAGAAGAAAAGGCATTCCTCATAGGGCACCCTTTGGCTCCTAATTTGCACAAATGCCCTCCCTTCCAACTTCAACCATATTATTTTCAACAAAAATGTTATTCTTACCATCTAGTTGTAACATTATTTGGATCATCTCTTTAATAGAGATGAAATCGGCATATGTTGACGGGTTCTACCTCTATTAGAGAGATAATACAAGTGATGGTACAAATAGATGATAAGTATAGCGTTACTTTGATTCCAGCCCGGTATTGCACTCCCTTTGTTCAAGAAAGTGAAGGGTGCAAACTAGAAAGCCATTGGAATTTGGGGGACATGGATGTCAAATGAATGCAAATGGGGTATATTGGTATTGGGGTATAGGAAGAAGATAAAAAGATGTTCCTTTTGGGTCCCAATAAAAAGAAAATAAAAACTATAAATTCTCTCAATTGTGAAGAAAGATGCAATAATGCATAATTGTTGTTGAGAGTTGGAAGGTGTACATGTCAATTAAGAAATTGAAAGCAAGTCTTTTGGAATCCAATTTTATAGTTTTCGTGGGTCCACCCACCACATGGGCCGTTTACATAAAGAAACGTCTTGTATTGTTTAATTCAAGTAATGGTAATGGGGCTAATCAGCTTTCTATGTGATCATTTGTCAAGTTTGGGATAGACCGATGAGTATGAAACGAATTGTAAATTTGATAGTTAATGTAGAATTAATACATAGTTCGTTTTATGTCAGCGTAAATAGGGTTTGGATTATATTTCGATCAACTCGTCAAAACATTCTTTGAAATGTGAATGCACTTGAGTCAACCGACCGACCAATGACGGAACTAGGGTGACAAAGTACCTTGGTTTGACAACTTGAGTTGAGCTATTGGAATGACGATTTAGGCTAAGCTGAGGTTAAAATAGGTAAATTCAAATAAAATTGATGTCTATCTAGCTTTTTGCAATTTTTTGCCGTACCATAATAAAAGATCATATAAATCCTTTTACATGTGTCAAATAGTTTACCTTAAACTTAAAAATAATGTACCAAAGTGACTAAAGAAAGTTTTGCAGTGGCAAAGAGAGTGACCAATATTGGTTTTGTGGCACCATTTAAGATTTTGTCAAGAGGGGAGTGCAAGTGTAGGTGGGGTGGATGGAGATTGATGGGTACTGGGGATCACATGATGCCTCTTCACTATTTAACTAAGATGGTAGGTGTGGTATTACCATTTAAGATATAATTAATTAGTATGATCATTGACCTTTTTCTATACATCATGATTGAAGTTGGACCTACCCTTCACTGTTTTTCTACTTTTTAGCAGATTACAATTTCAATATAAATGTTTTTGGTGAAAACATATAAAATCCATCACATTCCACATGAATTTTTAGAACCATAAGTAGTAGAAGAACTTATTTGTCCAAAAAAGAACATTTAGTTATTGGTACTGACTAAAAATGTCGAAGTAGAATATCAGACTCTGGCAATGTACTTTATGTCCCCTTTCCTCTCTCTTAGAGCAACTCCAGCGGATGCTGGTTGCTCGGGCGACAGGGGAGGAGAAAGGGCCTGAAGGCCGGTGGGAGCAGCTCCAGCGGGGAAGGGCCCGAGTGAGGGTGGGAGGCCGAGCGAAGGGGGGGGTGGGGAGTCGACGGGCCTGTGGCCCGAGTGCTTTGCAATTTTTTATATTTTTTGTGTCAGAGAGAGAGAGAGAGAGAGAGAGAAAGAGGTTTTTTATTATTTAAACAAACAAAAAAAACTATTATTTTGATTGCTTATTGACAGGGGGGAGGGTTCCAAGGGTGGAGATGTAAATGACAATTACTGTTCATTAATGGTAGTTACTATTCATTTAAGGCAGTTACTGTTTAATAGGGTGGATTGAATAGTGGATTGCCAGGGGAAAAGGCTCTATGGGTGGAATTGCTCTTATAGACATTGATCAACTCCACCTCTTTGCATAATGTAAGGAACTTGTGACAACTCTGCCCAAATATTAAAACTTTAATTTCATTCAACTGATTGACAAAAAGGGGCGGTCTTAGAGCGCAGTTGGTTAAACTGTTCCTCGACATCGTTTGTATTAAACTAAAATATACATATATAACACACACTTTGACAAAGAAATTGTCCATTAAATTAAGGGCTGAATCAGATAAATGGATCTCGTTGTCATATAAAGTATTTGGAAGATAACTCATATGGTAATAAAAATTAGAACTAAACATTTGTGGTGAAGTCAACAAAAAACTCCATACCTTAGATTTCTAGCAATGAATCCTAACACAGTCGATTGTAATTTCGTCATTTCATTGTACGACTCTGTGATTTCAGTTGAAGAATTCAGTTCCTGCACCTATATTCGATTTCAGTTCGGGATTTCTTTGGTTTGGAATGGGGAGCGACTATGAATGAGAGTTTTGGTTATGAACACTAAATGGAAGAGATTAAATGACCATCTTAACCTCACACGTGAGACTTGTGCAATCTATTATGGAGAAAAGCCTAAAAATTTCAATTTTGGGTATGAATCCTAATAAACTTCTACCATAAGGTTTAATTCCAATCTATTTTTTACTACAAAGACTATCTTCTTAGTACTTTATGATTACAGGGCCATTTATCTGACTTGGCCTTAAATTGTGAGGTCCATGATAAAAAGCGATGCAACCAAGGGTTGGGTCGTTTATGCACCATTAGAATATCTAAGGTCCAATGCTAGTTTTCATCACACTTTTCTTTTTTTATCTACGGTAAGGATTCCGACTTTCAATTTTGAAAAGTATCACAAAATTAAGACATAATTGATTGGTTAACTTAATTACTTGTAAGTAAAGCATTACAACTATTTATTAAAACAAAATTACTTAACAAACTTCTAATCTAAAATTGGTACCAGGTTGAATACTCTACAATAAAAACTTAAAAACCACTGTACTGACTAGCATTCACTTGATTAATAAAGTGTCAATACTAGCAAACCCTACAATGTTTAGTTCGTTCCAATAAGGTTATAAATAAGGCTTTGTAAAGTATTGAACGTAAGGATGTTTTTGGCTAGAAAAACTCATATCTGGGTTAAAAAACTAGGGACTCCCCACCGAGTCCAATCCACTAGTGTAAGCAAAGGTTCATACAAAGATCCACACAAAGCTCAATTCCTAGAACCCCTATCAAATGAGCATCTCTACATTTATGCAACCTTGCCTTACACAAGACACAGTCATTCGATCTTCACAAAGTGGTAGCTCCTCCTGAGCCCATCACCTTGTGGCATCGAGATCAACACGATCAATAATGTGATATGATTTTATGATAAGCATAAGAAATTTGGATTCAACTGACCAATCAGGTTTTTCAGTCAAACAGTTGAAGAAGAACCTAATATGAATCCGAGAGATTGGTCTATGAAGGATATGAAAAACTCAGGTTTAGACCAAAAACTCAATGCAAAGCCATTAAAACAATGCAACCTTAATATGCAATGATTGGGTGTTTGTGCGTAAGATGGTTTGTGGCTAGGGTTTCAGTTTGGAAGTTTAAGAGGTAGCTCTAGGCTAAATGCACTCTTTTCTTGAAAATGTGAAAATCCTAACCAATGAACAAATGAAACCTTGAAAGCCCTTATAATGGAGGAGATTAATGTTTTAGACAAGGGCAACAAAGAGACACATGTTACGAGTCAAAGAGACTTTCCCAGATCAAGGGTGATAGATCACGCACAGAAAAAAGTGTCAGATGGCCCATGTGGGTTGTTAGCTGGAAAACAGACGAAAATTCTGACTAGACAAACTACACTAGACAAAAGGATTATGGAAAAAAGAAGAAGCTTAACATGCATATGAAAAGGTATGATTTAAACCTTTTATAGTGAAGATGGCTGGTGCTTTGACAATTTAATTCTAGCAGAAATCCTAGATCAACATTGAACCCTAACTCTAAACTATGAGCATGTGTGGTATCAAATACAAGATTTGACAAAGGAAGCCAAACAATAAAACTAGTATTAAACATAATCATTTATTTATTTTTCTTTAATATAGGAGGTATCCCTACCTATTACTGATGGGCATTTTTTTTTTAACAAACGATGCTATCTACACAAAAGGGGAAAGAAACCATGAAAAGCCTAAGGAAGATCAAGAAGCTCAAGGCCCAAGGGGCTTAGAATATGAAACTTTTGAGCACCAAAGTCGACCGCCCATGAGTTCAGGTCGACCAGGATATGCGCAGAGCTTTCCAACCACCAAGGGAATGTTGGTAGACTAACAACTTTATGGCACAAGTCTTTAGGGATAGGTCCATCAAGATGTCAATCAAGCCACGTGGCAACTCAAAGTATGAAGTAGAGACCTAGGATATGCCGGTTGGTCAAAACAACACTTGGAGAGACAAGTTGGATAACCAAGGTCGAGCAAGATGATCGACCCGCATCATTTTGGAAATGCGCACCATTTTGACTGAACGCATGTCACAAATGTCTAGTTGATAGGTGAAAAGGTGTCCGCATACTAGTCTACGTAAGTGGCGCATTAAATGTCCAGTTGGGAAGACCCAAGGTTGGGGGCTTTATTGAGGCCCTATATATGGGAGTGAGAATCTCCTATATTAGGGTCGGACGACTGAAATGAGAGAAAGTTCATGTATTAGCCAAGTACTATTTTTAATCTTGAAATTAATATAATTCGAATAATGCATTGGATATAGTCCAATCTTAAGGGGTGAACCACTTAAATCTTTAAGCTCGTATATTTCAGTCCATATTCTAAGCCCACCAAGGGTTTATTGTTTTAATTTGTTAACCTATAAATTTTGAGTGTCAACAGTTTGGTGGCGTTTGTGGGACGTGCACACGATTTGGTTGCGTTTTCTACCTAAATGTCTTAGGATATTTCCGTGTTTATGCTTAACTGAGCAGGATGACTAGCAGAAAAATGAAAGATAAGGACCTTTTGAGCAAACCAGAGATGACCCTTCGAAGAAAGAGACGAGAAGATAGGGCCATGCTCGTCAACTTAGAGGAGAATATGAATGGCATACTTGTCTGCGTTAGAGAGATGAATGGGGATAAAAGGCGAGGATGCCAATGAAGTCATTAACAAGATGCTCGGAGCAGAGGAGATTGTGCTTGGGGCCATCAAACAAGTGATGAAAGGCTCACCCGATCGCCCTGGCTTAAAAAACACCCTGATGGAAGTCATGAGTGGGGAAATGAAAAGTACGGGACTGATTGGGAGGCATAAAGCGAGCATTTAAGGCCAAGAACCTCGACTACTCCAAGGAAGATGTTCCTATGTCATTCTTCAAGGAGCTGTTTGATGAACCAACTAGTGAATATACCCGAGCACGCAAAATGCAAAGCTATTAGGGTCTCACTGATCTGTATGACCACCTAGACTGGTTCACTTACGTTGTTGAGGGTCGAGGGAATAACGACACTCCAAGTGCAGGCTATTTTGAACCATTCTCAAGGAGGGCTTGTGATTAGTTTAAGAAGATTTTCCCTGCATGTGCGTTTGTTAGAGGTGATCGAGAATTTGCAAATATAGTAGCATAGTCTTAGCAAATCTACAAAATACAAGAAGGTAGGAAAGGAAAATTACTTGAAGAAATGACGGTGAGAGAGAAAGTCTTGCAGATGTAATTTTCAAGTCGCTGGAGTATTGAGGAGGGAAAATGGTAGAATTTCAGTATTGAGAGCATGAAATGAGAGAAATGGGTTATGATGAGGGATGTTTACATAGCCCCGAGCATGTAATCTCAGCAGTCGATGGAGGGGCGACTGAGTGACAATATCACGACACTTGGCATCTGATTGATCTTTCTCTGAGTTGACGAGAAGTGAAGTGACATCAATACGTCTATAAATAAGATGTGCATCAAACACCTGAACGTCTATCGACTGTGATACAGATGAAGCATAAATAATACATAGTTACGAATGACAGAACCATGAGCTAGGCACACCTGAAACGCTTTCTCTGGTCGTGCATCATCTAACGTACCGACCGATCATTTCAACTCCATACCCAACAATGAACCCTTAATCAATGAGTTGGAGGACTTGTTAATAATGTGTACACATAATGGTGCATGTTGGGAAATAAACCACGAAAAGCCTAAGGAAGATTTGGAAACCCAAGGCTTAAAGGGCTTAGAAAAGGATATCCCATGCACCAAAGTCGACCACCTATAAGCTCAGCCCGACCAGGATAACTGAAGAGCTTTTCGACCGTTAAGGACACGTGGGTAGGCTAACAGCTTTATGACACAAGTCTCTAAAGACAAATCTACCCAGACATCAATCAAGCCACAGGGCAACTCGCATTCTGTAGTAGAGACCCATGATGAGACATAAAGGTGGTCGAAACGGTGCTCAGAGAGACTGGGGTTGGATAACCAAGGTTGAGTGGGATGCTCAACCCACATCATTATGGAAATGTGTGCAATTTTGACTAAACGCATGTCACTTCACTATTGAATGTCTGGTTGATAGGTGAAAACGTGTCAGTATGCTTTTATCTTCATTAAGAGAGAGAGAGAGAGAGAGAGAGAGAGAGAGAGAGAGAAAGAAAGAAAAAGAGAGAGATAAATCCATATTGGATTAAACCATCAATGATTAATATTAAACAAAAAAGACTGATGTAAGGAAAGATTGAAGATTTAGGTTGTTATTTTTTCACATTTCATATAGTAAAATCAGTAATATTTAACAAATCAAAATTTTGTTCCTTATGCGTGTTATTCTACGTTAGTTGGCGCATTAAATGCCAAGTTGGGAAGACCCAAGGCTGGGGTTCTTTCAAAGCCTATATAAAGGAGTGGGAACCTTTTGTATTATGGCCAAACGACTTAAAAGAGAAAAAGTTCATGTATTAAAGTGCTATTTTTAATCTTAGAGCAAGACAGTGGATGTAGCCCAGTTATGAGGGGTAAACCACTTAAATCTTTAAGCCTATTTCGTTTCAAACCATATCCCAAGCCCATCGAGGGGTTATCGTTTTCATTTGTTAACCTTCAAATTTTGAGTGCTAACACCACCACACATTTGTGACAAACAAATTCTGCTTTCTATGTAGCTCTGGTACCATATGAAGCAATAGCGTACTTTTGACCTTTGAAGTCAAACAATACGTCAAATCAGAGTCGGTGAGCTCATGAAATGCATTAGGGACTCCAACTCTTTACTTGATTTTCACTAGGTCATCCCCTTGGGGTCGCTTCTAACCATTTCTTTAAAAAGAATTTTTTTATGAGTGTAATTTGATGACCAAGAATTAAAATGAGTGCAAGGTTAGATTCCTTTAATGTTACAAAATTAGACTAGTTCTTTCTATGTAATAACCTTAAAGGGATCATATTTTCTTCCCACAGGATGTAACAAATATAGTTTAATAATAACCAATTTTATAATTACCATAATAATTACACACTAACTGCCACGTCACATGAATATGCCGTTAAAGTGGTACAAATAAAGTTACTAGCATTAACGTCTAGTAATATTATTTTTTGAACTGTAAATGAAAGATTTCATGTTTGACTCAACTATATAAAGAATTTGATACACAACTATTATGACTGCCCATTAATGGATGTCTTAGTCTAATTCCTCCACCAAGAACAGAATATCATTATATATAAAAAAAAGATTTACGGAAAATGGTTTGTTGAAGGAAAAAAAGAATCTAATTATTTTTCCTAAAGGATAACAATATTGTCAGTGAAAAAAATTCCTAGTAATTAAAAAATAACCACATGGGGAGTTTACAACGGTAAGAGATGACCCTCGCCTTCACTGAAAAAATAAAACAAATAGAAATAATTCTAACAAGGAAGATTTCCATGGCCACTGGCCGTGCTGAAACTCTGGCCCATCCGCAGTTGAGAAATAGATTTTACTAAAACTGAAGACATTCGATCAAGCTGCCTCATCGACCGCGCCTTCAACGATCTACACTGCTTAAGAACCGGCTTCGAAGAGGAACAATCAGAAGAAGTAGAAGATGATGAAGAGGGCTTGTCATCACTCTCTGTGTATATATTGATAAGAACGTGGGAATGATCCAAAGACAAAGACCTCTCCAACCTCTTCAACAAAATCTGCTGCTTACTACTATCCTCCATAGGCAATACCACCAGTGACACACAATGCCTAAGCAAACCATTTGGTTTTGACAATTGGGTTGATATAGTAGTACTAGCAGCTGTAATTGCCAAACCCTCCTCTGGATCATGAGGGTGCGATGAGCAATTGGGTTGATATACTGGGCCGGCTTCTTCGAGTTCTCTGTCTCTAACTTGACCAACATGATCATGACTATATTCCACAGGCAACGTTGATGCCACAGAAGCAATAGGCACATCTATAGCTGACCTACAAACCGGACAGTTTGTATGCCCCCAAAACCACCTTTCTATGCATGGATTATGAAACACGTGCTTGCAACTCGGCAACAAACGCACCAAATCCCCGTCTTCTAAGTCTCCCAAGCAAATCACGCACTCGCTTTGATCCACGCGAAAAAGTTCACCATCGTTCGTCGAGTACGAGAGAATTGGGATGGAATTCAGGACTTTCTCATCAACCCCATTGGATTGATTGGTGCCTGATTGTTGCGCGAGGCTGGCTTGGATTTGCAGTTGCATCTGCTGTTGCCTCCTCCGTAGGCAATACTTAACTAGGAAATGGTACGCAACTATTGCTAGGGTTGTGAAGACAATGCCTGCCATGGAAATCAAAAGGGGTGTGAAGAAAGAACCAGAACCTGAAGCTCCTTCCACTCTTATCCCAACATTCTCCATCTCTCACTTCAATCTGTTTTTTTTTTGGCCAATTTCGGTGAGTTTTTTGGTGTTTTAGAGAGAGAGAGAGAGAGAGAGAGAGAGAGGTTTACAAAAAAAAACAGAAAGTGTAAGAACGTGACACTTTTGTGACTTGCGAGTGAATATATATAAGACCAAAGCGTGTAAAGAGAGCAACTCTTTGATTTCGAATTTGTTTCCAATAAATTTGGGATATGATCATTTGATCGTTGAGCGTTTCAAGTCGGTTTACACGCATAGCTGTTTTGGCGTGGACACTGCAGGCAACGGTTTTGTGGCACGTCTTTTGCCTAGTGTAAGAATTTGATAGAGAAGATTATGTATTTTAATGTTTTGAATGCTGATGTCTTATATCGTGGACACTAAATATTGGTTTTAATAGCTTTTGTATCCTTTTGTTTGAATTTTTAATTCCGTTTCGTCATTCGTGTTTTAGGTTTGTTTGGGAGGTTTGGTTACAATGCTACATTTCATTCAAGATACAAGCCTTATTTTAAATTTAACTATTAGTAAAATTTATAAGACCTGTCTATATGCAAGATCTAAATGGTTGATTTGATTCGTAGCATGAAAGAAAAATTGTTATTTGTGATCAGAAAACCTTTAAGGTCAACGGAACTAAAACAAAAATTCGAACGAAAAAATCATAGTTAAGCTAGCAATAATTAAAAATATGATATTAGTTATATATATAGTAGCATTGTTCTTCATTTGTAAGTGAGAGATTTTAAGTTCAAACATTGTAGATGACGAGTTCAATACCAATCTATTCTCTTACTCTTCAATATATATATATATATCCTTGGACTAAGGAATATATATGGTGATGATGGAGACAAAGAAAGATTTGATCATTTGGAGAAGGCTAAGCAGATGCACCAACAGAGTTTTGAGTTGGTAATGTGACATTGGACGGTTGGATTGTTTAAGGGGATGACAGATCACAGCTTTGTAGTTGGAGATGATAATTGGTAGGTACGATATAGATATTCTGCAAGGAAGCAATAATAATAACAATAATTTTGACTCAGTGCCATGGAGCCTCCGTCATCTGCGTCTTTTTGTGGATGCGGTGTCCTGGATTTTGGTGGATGCTGACCGTTGTGCACCCAAAGGACCACATTGAGAAGACTTTTGTTGTGTTGTTGTGTTTGCACTTTCATCTCTGCGTGATTTCGGAATATTTGGTTTTGTTGCAGCCGTTGCATAACATGTGGCACTGTTCCATGTTATGTGGTGTGGTCCTAGCACCATATAACATGGAACAGCCTGCACATAACATGCATTTTTTAAATTTTATGTGATATACTCTGATGTCAGGCCCGGCCTAGGTCCAGTGCGGGCAGGACGACCGTCTAGGGCCCAAAAAAATTGGGGGCACCAAAATTACTAGGACGGTATATTTATATATGTTTTTATAATAGTATAATTTTATAAAATTTGGTTTAGTGACAAAGAAATTTAACTAGAACCAGTGGTTTTGTTGTTTAAAATGAATGAGGAGGTCTTAGGTTCAAAACACAATGTGAGCTTATTTACATTCCAATTTTTACAAATTTCTCTTTATAACAATATAAATTTATAAAATTTGGCTAAATGATCAAGAAGTTTAATTAGAAGCAATGGTTTTTGTTGTTTAAAATTAACGAGAGGTCCTAAGTTCGAAATGCTATGTGCATGTTTATTTTTTTTAATTTTTACAAATTTTTGTTTGGTTGCTAATTTATTTACTAGCTAGTAGCTATGTGGGTTGCTATTTTTAAATATCCGTTCCAATTCAAGTCTAATCTTCAGCAAAGAGTAATACGTAGACAAAATTTTTAGACCAAATTTGCAAATAAAATTACGTATCATCAAAAGGTTTAATTTAGTGTT
This sequence comes from Malus sylvestris, assembly GCF_916048215.2. Lineage (NCBI taxonomy): Eukaryota > Viridiplantae > Streptophyta > Magnoliopsida > Rosales > Rosaceae > Malus > Malus sylvestris. The sequence continues at coordinate 15,552,719 of NC_062271.1, forward strand.
CATTCATTACTTATACATATCCTTAAAGACTCAAAAACATTAATATTTTTTTAGTCTTATATTGACGAGGTTAGTAAATAAGAAAAAATAACTCACGATTTATACAAAAACACTTTAAAAGTTCAAAGATTTTTAGTTTCCTTCTCTTGATACAAAATAAATTAATTATTCCATGTTTCTAAATTATTGAGCTTGTAATGTTTTTCTAAATATAATTTTATCGATGTTTTACGTGTGAAAACAAATATATTTTTTTATATATGAAATGAGGGCATATTTTTTTGTGTCGCTCCAGGCCTTAAAAATCTCTGGACCGACCCTGTCTGATGTATCTTATATACTTAGATATTTTATAAAGACAAATTTCAAGAATCATCTCGTGATGTAAGCAAAAGAAGGAAAAGGTGTTTCAGTTATTTTTTTTCCCCAAAGATAACATATATTAAAGACGAATCAAAAGGTTAACATCAGTAGCAAGCGTATTAAACAAAAAAACTGGACCAACATTATCCCAGGTATAGTCCCGACCTTTCTTGAACACATACTTAGCCACCAAGTGAGCAGCTTGATTACTCTCCCTAGGCACAAACGCAAACGTCACCGATGTTAGCTTTCGTGTTAGGATCTTGATGTCGCCAAGAACGCAGTCCAAATTACAGTCTGCAGACACTTCCTTCCTGATCATTTGTATGATCATCAGAGCATCAGATTCAACAATAACATGATTGAATCTGTGATTAATACATGCCGACAAGGCAGTACGTATCGCTATTGCTTCGGCCACATCAGCGCTTTGACAGAGCATAGTACCCGAGCCACCCGCAGCTTGGAGCACCCCTGCAAAATCTCTCCCCACTCAGCCCACTCCTGCACGGTGAGTTTCCTTGCACCAGGCCGCATCCGTGTTGATCTTGATGGTCCCGTATTTAGGTCTTTGCCAGTGAGGGATATTCCGGACAGTAGCTGAGTGGTTGCCGTCAACCTTGGCCTCAACGATGCCATCCACATTAGCTGACGCCTCCCTGAATTCCTTAATGTTTTTGCGCCATAAGTCCAGAACTTCAAGAGGTTGGCGATGCAGCCCCTGAAAGACAACTGCATTCCTGTTTTTCCAGAGTCTCCATAATCTAAAAGCAAATTCTTGATAAATCTCATTTGCGTTTACTCTATCCTTGACACACTTGTGGAATTTTCCCCAGCTGTCAAGAAAATCCACTCCTTCCAATTGAAGGGAATTCAGGTGAAGAGGAGAGCAAAACCAGAATAAGTGACTGAAATTACAACGAAAAAATAAGTGGTTTTCCGTTTCGTCCGGTGAATTGCACACTCCACATACATTATCAACCTTCAAATGTCGTCTCTGAAGGTTCCGTCGAACAGCCAAGGCATTGCTGCAATATCTCCAGATAAAAAGCTTGATTTTGTTAGGGACCTGTAGGCGCCAAATCCAGACCCAGACTTTTTTCAGATTCTGTTGATCACTAGGGGCACCCCGTCCCTTCTTGCCCAAAGCACCGTTTTCCATCAAGTCCATTGCTACTCCGTACCCGGATTTCACGGAATAAATCCCATTCGCAGAATAATGCCACACCAATTTATCTACACAGCCAAAATAACTTAACGGAATACTAAGAATGGTGTCTGCTTCCTCCCGGTTAAATCCAGCCCGAATGATGTTTGCCTTCCAAGAGTTGGAGGCCGGATCAATTAAATCGCATACCCAGATGGCATCTAGGTCCATAGCAGGCCGAACACGAAAGGTAGATGGTTTAGGAAACCATGGGTCTTCCCTAATATTTATGCAGTCACCATTTCCCACTCTCCATCTCATCCCATTCTGCAGGACCTTGCGGGCTTCAAAAATGCCTTTCCACCCCCAGGAGGTGTTCTTCCCTCTCCCTGCTTCTCTGAAAGATTTCCCAGGGTGATATTTATCACGCAAGACAATAGCCAAAGGAGACGACGAATTGAGGGACAGTCGCCATCCAATTTTGGCCAGAAGTGCCAAGTTAAAGCACTGAATATCCTTAAAACCCAGGCCTCCTGACTTCTTTTGTTTCGAAATCCGTTCCCAGGAAACCCAATGGATCCCTTTGCGTTTATCGTTGCCTTTCCACCAGAATTTTTGAATGGCTTTCTCAATATCCCTGCAAAGTCCTATAGGTAACTTAAAGCAACTCATAGCATAATTTGGTAGAGCCATGGCCACAGCTTTGATCAAGACTTCCTTTCCAGCTGGAGACAAAAATTGTTCGGTCCATCCGGCCAGTCGAGCTTCCACTTTGTCACGAACCTCCGCAAAAACAGCTTTTTTGGAGTGACCGAAATCAGCCTGCAACCCTAAGTATTTCCCAAATCCCTGTCTGCATTGGATCCCCAAAGTTTCCTCAATATCCCTTTTTAAACGATTTGGGGTTTTAGGGCTAAAGAAGACCGAACTCTTAGTCAGGTTGATTTCTTGACCAGAGCCACGAGCATATACCTGCAGCGCCTCAACAACAGCTCTCGCTTCGTCCACTGTGGCATTGCCAAACACAACAGAATCATCAGCAAAGAATAAATGGGTAAGCGGAATCCCACTAGGCGTGAACTTGAAGCCATGTAAGGCACCTAGTTCGATCCCCTTCCTGAGAAGCATTGAAAGGCCCTCAGTGCAGAGGAGAAATAAGAAGGGAGAGAGAGGGTCGCCCTGCCTCAACCCCCTCTGTGGCACGATGTAACCTGTTGGGGTCCCATTAACCAGAATGCTAAACGATACAGTGGAAATACAAGCCTTTATCCACTTGCAAAAGAGAGGCGCGAATCCCATCTTAGTCATTATGGCAATGAGGAAATCCCATTCGATCCGATCATAAGCTTTAACCATGTCCAATTTAATAGCCATACCAGCCTTATCCTCCCTCCTTTGGTGCAGCAATGAATGAAGGACCTCATGTACCACAAGAATGTTGTCCTGAATTTGTTTTCCAGCTACGAAGGCTGATTGGTTATCCCCAATCACTCTAGGCATCACCACTTTTAGTCTATTGGTGAGAACCTTAGCAAGGATCTTGTAGATTACGTTGCACAGAGTAATGGGCCTATATTGTGTCATGTTCCTAGGGCACTTCACTTTTGGGATAAGCACCAAATTGGTATGGTTTAATTTCCGCAGAAGAGTACCTGAGTGCCAGAATGCTTTAACAATCTTAATCACATCCTCCCCCACAGTATCCCAGTGATCTTGGTAAAAGCAAGCAGAGAACCCATCCGGCCCCGGAGCCTTAGTCGGAGGGATTTGCGAGACAGCCAACAAGATTTCCTCATTAGATACCGGGGCAGTCAGGGCAATGTTGTCCTCAAGTGTGATCCTGGCCTCCACATTTCTCACAGTGTCTGCAATTTGACTAGGACTAGAAGACTTAAAGAGGTCAGCGAAATAGGAATTGGCCGTGTCATTAATCTCGTTGTCCTTCTCGTGCCACACCCCCTGGGAATCTTCAATCCCTCGGATAAGATTAACTTTGCGTCTTTTCAGAGTCTGCGCATGAAAGAATTTAGTGTTTTTATCACCCTCCTTAAGCCATTGATTCCTAGACTTAACTTTCCAGTAGACCTTTTCATCTTTATGGGCAGCTCTAAGATCTCTCTCTTTTTGCTTAACCGACTCAGAGGCAAATTCCTCAGATTGAAGAGCTATTCTGATCTCTTCCTTCAAGTGAACAATCTTTTGTTTAGAATTCCTGCAAGTCCCTTTGTACCAAAGCTTTAACCTTCTCCTAAGAGTTTTGATTTTCTCACAGAACCTGTAAACATGGGAACCACTACATTTATCTTTCCATTCCCCACCAACCAGCTCTCGACATTCCTTCGTTTTGCTCCAGCGCCCATCAAAAGAAAATTTCCTACCTCTCCAGACCCGAAACTTCTCCGAAGATAGCAGCAGCATAGCATGGTCCGACCCTTCGAGGACAATATGTCTAATAATAGTATCGGGATATAGTTCGTGCCACCCATGGGTGACAAGACCACAATCAAGCCTCTGCTGAATAGGTAGAGAGTTCCTATTATTACGCCACGTAAAGGGATATCCTTCATACCCTAGGTCCATGAGGTCATTACCTGCCACAAACCCTCTGAAATCTCTCATGCTAGCCGCACCCTGTAGTTCCCGCCTTCCTTTTCTTCGTTACATAGAATATCGTTAAAGTCACCTAAGATGAGACATCTCTCCTTATCTTGCTCAATCCGCTTACTCAAGGCCTGCCATTGGGCTTTTCGTTTCTTCTCATCAGTGCTAGCATAAATAGCAAACAAACGCCAGTAGCTGTTAAATTTTTCATTCCAAAGCTTTAGCTCGATCATAAATTCATCTGATTTCATCAGGATAACTTGAACATCATCCCTCCAGAACACACAAAGGCCCCCTCCAATTCCTCTAGGTTCTATCGCAAACAGGTGTTCCATTTGAAGTCTTCTTTTCAAGTGAACATAGTTCCTGCTGTTGTTCTTTGTTTCAAGCAGGATCACTATGTCAGGGGTGTGGAGCCGGTTTTGCTCCATCAGGTTGTCAACTATCAGGTCACCCCCGATACCCTGATAGTTCCATGCGATTATCTTCATGGATTCGTGGGGGACCCCTTACGGCTGGTCCCCTCCGCCTCAGCAGCAAGACTTCTCCTCAGTTTGGATCTTTTAGGCTCCAAACTCGTCTCCCCCTTAGAATACTCCATCTCCTGGATGGATCTTTTTTTCCTCTTGGACTCACTCATAACCGCCTCAATAATTGGCGCTAGCTCAAAATGATCATCCTCCATATCTTTTGCTTCAGGCCTGTTTATCTCCTCACCTTCCTGTCCCTCGTAGTTCACCTCAATGTTGTTTCCCTCTCCTTCGTTTTCCTCCACTTCAATTGGTTCACTATTCAAGTCAAAACTCTGGCCCAGTTCCGAGGGTAAGCTTGGTGTATTCAGTCGCGTTTCCAGTTCAGGGGGTTCCTGAAGGGTAATGTGATTGGCATCCTCCGCGATTACTCCTCCAGGCCCAATTAATCCAGCATCAAACGCATCTTCTCTGGCCTTTCTAGCATTCTCCTCTTCTATCCGTTGGATTCTAATCTTTTCAGCCATCTTTATTCCACCTTTATCATTTTTGTTCGAGGACCATCGAGGTTTGCTTTGCGAGATTGCAGTATCAATCTCCTCCTCATCTTCCCTATCAGTATGCTCACTCCCCCTATTAGGTGTGAGCCCACGGTACTGTGAGTGACTTCCCATGCCAGAGGCAGTTGAGGATCGGTCCGATCGTCTGCCATCGTCTTGCTCTTCTCGCCTCGTGTTTATCCATTTCCCAGTCACGTTCCCTCCACCTTTTGACCCACGAGAGCCCTTGCTTCTGGCCCCTGATCCTAGGGGATTGCCCCTTAGATCCATCATAGCGTCCAGGCCTTTAAAGTCTAGCCCTTCATTTAAATCCTCGGAATTTTCTCCTTCCTTCACCCCCTCCTCCCGACCTACAGAACAAGCTCTTGTTGAATGCCCCAGCATTCCACACATTAGGCAGTATTTCGGTAGCATCTCATATCGGAAGTCAACCCAGATCCTGCCATCATCCGGGAATTCCACGAAGGTTCCACGCATAAGAGGTTCCCGGACATTAAATCGGATTTTTACACGGAGAAATCTCCCAATACAATCCCGACTTCCTGACTTGTCAACCTTTCTAACCGTTCCCATCAGTCCCCCAATGGATTCCGCCACCGCTTGAGTCATATTGAGTACCGGTACATTGTGTACCTGAACCCAGAAAGTACCAAGATTCAACGGAGTCCATCTATTTAAACCTTTTGCAGATCGATTCGCCACCATCACCAGATCACCTTTGAAGAACCAAGGTTGGTCAGCATCTGCAACCCTTAGTAGATCCTGTTGACTCGCAAATCGTGCTAGGAACCTATTTTCCCCAATGTCCCTAATGGAGACCCCTTCTCGACCCCGCCACAGTGACATAAAGCAGTCAGCGAATACTTCCCCGTTCACCTCCTTGGAGGTGAGGACTTCAGCAATCATGGTGTACTGCAGCCCCAATAAAGCACCTTCCACATCTTTCCTATCTATGCTGATTCCTCCACGCTCTTTCTCGGACAATCTAAGTTTAGATCTGAAACCTATACCTAAATCTTCCACATCGTTCCTTGGTCCCTCACTCGCCATGGCCCGTTAGCCCACTCTTATCAATTTGACAGGATCTCAGATCTGTCCTTCCCAGCAGTATAGAAACCCTTAACCTCCAGATCCCCGCCGAAAACACGCCAATCTTCAGGAAAACATCCACCAGAGCCTTGGGGAGCTTCCCAGCCTCCCGATCTGGTACAGGGAGGCCACAGATTATCTGTATTCCCGTACCAGAAGGCTGGAGGTCCTCCGCTAGCTAACTGCAGGAATCCTTCTTACAAACCCCTGGAACCCTCCTTACAAACACCAGCCCCCTCCATCACTCGCCATGGTCCGTTAGGCCTCTCTTCTCAACTTGAGCAGGATCTCAGAACTGACCTTCCAAGCAGTGTAGAAACCCTTGGACCCCCAATCCCACTGATCACCCGCCAATCCCCAGGAAAACATCCATCAGATCCACGGGGAACCTCCCATTCTACCGATCTGTTACTGGGCGGCCATAAATTGACAATATTTCCTTACCAGTAGGCTGGAACCCCTCCTATTGCTAGCCGCAGGAACCCTCCGTTTACGAGCCAGGAACCCTCATTGCGAGAACCAGAAACCCTCCTTTCGAGGAACCCTTCAAAAGGTAAAAACTTTAAAAGGAGTTTGTAAGGTGTTTCAGTTATTCGCTAATGCAAAAACATTCCACAAAAAAAGGGGCTTTATGCCATTGGATTTTCACGACAAAAAGGCCACATAAGGTGCACAAGTTTCCCTACATAATCACTTAGGTAGAATACCACGGTAACCATGGGCTCATTCCATACAAGCATTTCTTTGGTGGTTTTTTAGCCAAAATGGTCTCTAAGATTAATATAATTTCTTGGTCCCTGAGATTGCAAGTCAATAGAAGTTTTTCCAAAGATTGTCCACCGACAATCATTTTGGTTCTTTTGGAAAAATCTCCATTAAATTGAGAAACCACGAATTCAAGTTGAGGGATTGATTTGACAAAAATACCCTCAATTTAACGGAGATTTTTCATCAAATGACAAAATGATTGACGATGGACAATCTGAGGGACCATTTCAATCGATTTTACATCTCACGAACTAAAGTGAGGAATTATACCAATTTCAGATACCATTTTACCTGAAAAGTCTTTCTTTGGACCAAATCAAGGTCCACAAAGAGTGATTTTTTGACTCATATTTCTTGTCTTTGCACTTAACTTTTTCTTATTTGCTATGGAGAATGGATTAGTTAAATCAAACAATTGAAGGATTTGTTGTAGTCTTATTAGATTAGGAATGTGATCGTGTAAATTCTAACATATCTAGGATATTCTTATGAGATTCTACCATATCTCTTAGACTAAATATTATCGTATTAGAGTTGTAATCATATTGGAGTAAGCAATTTACCTTCCCTACTACTACAAATAAAGGCACAATGGGTGGGCATAACACACGCCTCAAAAATACACATCTCTCTCATCTCTCTCTTTCTATGCCACACCCCCTCTCTCTGTCCTTTATACTGTTGTTTGGGCCCAAAATATCAGTTTGGGCCGAGTATAGAATTATTCTCGGCTTGGAAGGCCTTACGACAAAGTTACCATGAATCGTTTGGTTTGTGGGCTTCCAAACCTAGGTCGGTAAAGTCATGCTGCAAGACAAGTCGAACCTGGCGCAATAAGGAGTCTCGGCGAGTTTAATAACCCGAAAGTGAATCCGGCTCGATGAAAGGATAGGTTCAAGATCCTGATGGGAGTAGGAGTACTCGAGGGGATGTTTGATTAGAAGAAGAAATCCTAATCCAAGTAGGTTGTTAACTCGACCTAGAAGGTACATTACTACTATAAATACATGGCGCTGTGCAGCGTGAGAGGCTCCTCCAATTCAACACACAACTGCCCTGCACAAACTCTCTCAACAACTTCGAGATTTTTATTTTCTCTTTGCGCTGACACATCTTCCGTTGGCATCAACAACACTGTGAAAGCAACCGATGATATCTTTAGTCGACATAGATAGCTCTGTCGCCGTAGAATCAACTGATCTCGCAACATCTTCCGTTGGCATCAACAACACTGCGGCGAGGACGGTTGGTTACCTATCCAAGTCTCGGTCGAGAAGGGTTTCCAAAGCCTTATTGATTGAGGTCATCTCGTTAGCCTTCTCGGCTAAGCGAAGTGTTACAGCTTACTGAGCTCGGCGCATTGCATGCCAAGTTATTTTATGATTGGATACTCTCAAGTAGGATTTAGAGTTCGACATTCAGACGGCCGAACCACGTTCACTATTAAGACTCATATCTGCTTTGAGTATTTGTGCCCTTACACTTTGGTGTCGATTCGGCGTGAGTTTACTCTGACGAATACCATCACTGTGACCGAATCCTAAGACGACGATTTGTGAACTTCGTAAGAATAGTAGCCTTGTCTTCAGGTTCGAGAACCCAAGAAGCTGAGACGTGTTCCTTCCTCGGTCGCAATCGCAAGACACAGAAGTCAGTCGTGCACCCAACGCAACATCAACAAATTTACTCCTCGGCTAAGCTTGGTCGACGAGTTGGCACGCCCCGTATTTATCGAATGACGTAGTTAGCTTATAGATTACTCGGCTTGTGCACCACGTAGGCTTGGTAGTTTTTAGGGTCAACATTTTGGCACGCCCAATAGGATCCAGTGCTAAACTACGAAGTTCATGCCAATTGAAACGTAATCGGTAAAAAAGAAAACAGCTATGGGAAAATCAACAACCGATTTGCCAATTTAGAACATAGGACAAAGTGTGCTGCAGGCACAGAATCTCATTAACGTCGTGACACATGAGTCCACGAGCGCGACTCGTCGAGAAAGGGAAGTTAATCTCGGCGGTCAGTTTCGCAATCTAGAAATCCCTAACAGGAACACCTGCGTTCTCAATGAAGGGATAATAGAGGATTGAAGACGAAGATCTGGAAGAAAGGGATTCATTGGAGAGCAAAGGCAAGAAATTTCAGAGAATTTAAAAGCGTAAGGTGTAAATGAGGGAATTTCGGTATTTATAGGAATATGGAGGGAAGGTTGATCGTTTGAAATTTAAAAGGAAGGGTAAAATCGACCGAAGAATCCTCTGATCATTATGAACATTCAGAAAATACAGTTGAGAAGACCGAGGGTTTCGTGTTTTGGGGGGCGCACTATTGCGTGTGACAGCGAGATTTATGGTGAAAGACGTTTTGGCGTCTGCACGATGGTGAATGGTTCACGGATCAAGGTAGCTTGGTGATGCTCAGCAACAAGGTCATCATGGTATGACGGTTCAGGGAGCTGCACGTTTTAAAAGTCATCATTAGGGATTAATCGTGTTAAAGGATGCCACGTGGTATATTGGTCAGCAGGATCAAGATCGTGCAATCATGCTCAATAAATGCTCATTGGAAATAGAGTATGTGGATTCTGAGTATTAGTTTCACTTTTTCAAGGTCGGAGCTCGACCTAAAGTCATGCTGCAAGACAAGTCGAATCTTGGCGTAATAAGGAGTCTCGGCGAGTTTAATAACCCGGAAGTGAATTCGGCTCGATGAAAGGATAGGTTCAAGATCCTGATAGGAGTAGTCGTACTTGAGGGGATGTTTGATTAGAAGAAGAAATCCTAATCCGAGTAGGTTGTTAACTCGACCTAGAAGGTACATTACTACTATAAATACAAAGCGATGTGCAGCGTGAGAGGCTCCTCCAATTCAACACACAACTGCCCTGCGCAAACTCTCGCAACAACTTTGAGATTTTTATTTTCTCTTTTCGCTGACACATCTTCCGTTGGCATCAACATCACTGTGAAAGCAACCGATGATATCTTCAGTCGGCATAGATAGCTTTGTCACCGTAGAATCAGCCAATCTCGCAACATCTTTCGTTGGCATCAACAGCACTACGGCGAGGACGATTGGTTACCTATCCAAGTCTCGGTCGAGAAGGGTTTCCAAAGCCTTATTAATTGAGGTCATCTCGTTAGCCTTCTCGGCGAAACAAGGTGTTACAGCTTACTGAGCTCGGTGCATTGCACGCCGAGTTATTTTATGATTGGATACTCTCAAGTAGGATTTAGAGTTCGACATTCAGACAGCTGAACCACGTTCATTATTAAGACTCATATCTGCTTTGAGTATTTGTGCCCTTACACTTTGGTGTCGATTCGGCGTAAGTTTACTCTGACGAATACCATTACTGTGACCGAATCCAACGACGACGATTCATGAACTTCGTAAGAATAGTAGCCTTATATTCAGGTTTGAGAACCCAAGAGGTCGAGATGTGTTCCTTCCTCGATCGCAATTGCAAGATGCAGAAGTCAGCCGCGCACCCAACGCAACATCAACAAATTTACTCCTCAGCTGAGCTTGGCCGACGAGTTGGCACGCCCCGCATTCACCGAAGGACGTAGTTAGCTTATAGATTACTCGGCCTGCGCGCCACGTAGGCTTGGTAGTTTTTAGGGTCAACAACTGTTCAGTAAATTAAGTCTACAACACGATATCAACACACTCTTGCCAGAAGCTCAGGAAATGAAGGTTCGTGGATGAGGCTCTTCTATAAATTCAAAGGCTCAGTTGTTTTCTGCTAATCATATTCTTTTAAAATAAATTAAGATATTTGAAATGACCATGAAGCCTGAAAACATTTCCCATGTTCATGAATGCCCTATAATTATATTTGTCTTCCAATGTATATTGTATATGTTCCTATATTTGGCAATATATATATATATATGTTCCTGTAATACGCGATTATGCTATATGGAATTTGTGAGTCAAAACATCGAAATAAGGGTTCTTAACCTTAGATGTTGAAAACAAAAATTTGGGAAATTTGTGGCCTAGCCGCCGCAGCTCCAAGCCACGGCACCACTGGCACAGACGAACGTCGGCTGGCTTGCAGCCACACCGTGCATGGAAGACGTCATTCTAACGTCTCGATCAACTATAGCAACTCTCTGGGCTTGTTGCGCACAATGGACAGCCAGGCCTTTGGCCTAGCTTAGGGTTTTCCATAGGCCTCTAGTCACCAACCCATTCCCGCTAGCCTGCAGCCTTTGCTCGACCCGTCTCTCGCGCCTCTAGCCCAAACCAGCAAGCCTACTACTTGCTGAGCTTGTCCCTGCATCTTGGCCTGCCTGCAGCAGCTCCCTTTGCTGCAAAGCTTGCCATGTCGTGGCCCACATGGCTTTGTCGCACATTAGCCCAAGCCAAAGAAAGCTAGGCTTGATACCTTTTGCGCATACGGCCTGCCTGTAACAACTTTTGCGATGCTAGGTTCGCCACTGGCTCGGCCCTCGACCAGAAACCAGTCTTCGGCTGGGGTTTTCGCACCTAAACCCACTACCAACAACCTTGCGCTGCTGGGCTTCATCCCTGACACAACACACTGGCTTGCAACCAGATTTGGGCTACTATGCAGCCATCCTTGTGGCCTAATAACATGCAGCCATGCTGCAGGGCTCTGCCCGTCTACTACAGCCAGCCTAACCAAGCTGGGCTGTGTTCTTTTTTGACCCGATGCCATATTTTGGCATCTTTGCTTCATAACCATACCCATATAATTATTAGGATGTTATTGGTTAACATTTATCAAGCTATAATTTTATTGTCGCTTGGCTCGAAGCCACATTTAAGCTTATATGACCCCGAATGTCATTATTTTGCTCCTACAATCAAACCTGGATGGTTACGTTCCATTGAATTAATTAAAGTGATCAGCAGTCCATTAATTTGACAAGACATCCAAAATTATTAGCCTGAAGCCCACTTTTTGGCAATTAACGATTAAATATATTTTCTTTTCTTTGAACCATTGACCTATCTTTCATAGTCTCGATGCACTCACACTTGGGTTCCTGAAGCAAACCCTAAATTCACTACATTTAGTTGTATATTGTATTATGTGTTCTTGTATGTACCCTCTTTTATGAATCGAAAGTTCATAACTAAATTCAACTTATAGTTTTGAGTTTAGTGCCTTTGAAACCCGAAGTTTTCGTTCAAAACTTACACCATGAAACCCGAGGTCTTCATGTTTAAATTAAATTTATACATGTCTATAGAACTCGATTGTTCTAAACTATATGTCTATGGCTTTCCATATGACTAACCATATTCTTTTTGTACCCTTTGTTTTAGGGACATATCTAACTTGAACAAGCTCGATTTCACCACTTTGGAAGTATCCAAAAAAAAAAGCTACCTGAAGTGGGTCCAAGACGTGAAACTCCATTTCATCGCTACAAGTCTACGAGCTGCCATTAAAGAAGCTACAGATGTCTCAGTTGACGAAGCTAAAAAAGCTACCATGATGATCTTCATCCGAAGACACATTCATGATGTGCTGCAAACTTAGTACCTAGTCGAAAAGGATCTACGTGCCCTCTGGCTCGCCCTGGTCAATCACTTCGATCACCAAAAAGACATATACTTACCTGAAGCAAGATATAATTGGCATCATTTACGCTTCTAAGAACCAGCTTTTGATCTCTGTTTTACTTCTTACTAAATTTTCCTGAAGCAAGACATAATAGAAGTTCACTAAATTGGCAGCATTTACATGAAGCAAGACATAATAGAAGTTCACTAAATTTTCAGATTTGATCTCTGTTTTACTTCTCGCTGAAAAACAGAACTAGCTTTTGATGAAGAATCATTAAGCTCAACCCAGTGGCTTGAACGTTACGCCTAAAACGCATGCGACTAATTCTAGCAGCCACAAACGACAGCCGAATTGTCATGGACATGGAAATGGGAAGTAACCCCAGCCACAGGCCTAAGGTCAACAGAGCAGAGGCCCTGCCAAGGGAGAAAATTTGATCCAGAGGTGCAATTCCCTTGCCCCTAAGACCCCAAACTTCAAGAAGAAAGGAAAAGCTACCGTTCAATCGAATTCCACTAAATAGGACATCTGCTACTGCTGTGGATTAAGGGACCATTGGTCACGCATATACCAAGCTACTCCCGAGGTTATTGCCAAGTATCATTCTCATCATGAGTCTAACTTTGTGCTGTGGAACATCCTAGCAATACTACCACAACTATGGAGGTTTTAGATTTTCAGGAGGCATCCGCTCTTATAAAAGAATAAAGTTTATTTTTCTAAGACATGTTAGGGTGGTTTTCACCCTTAATCGTCGAACCCTTTCTAGTTTCTAGGTTTATGGTTTAGTTTTTCAGACAATTTTTCTAAGTCTTTGGAATCATTTTGGATTGGTTTATTTTGAATTCTGAATAATTATTTTATGGATATTATTTCTCGATTGATTAATTGAATGAATTGAATCATATTTATACTTCTGACCGATTCAATTAATTTATTTCTAGGTATGACTAGTGGGGAAGTTAGTTGTCTGGCCAATAATGCTAACATGTATGCACACCATATTGCGTGAGCGACACTATGCTACTAACTTCGTACCTAAAAATGCACCTTTAACAACCCTTTCAGGCTCATCTAACCTGATTGAAGGATACGGAAAAGCCTATTTAATGTTGTCTAATGATACCGAATTAACCATTAAAGAGGCCCTCTATTCTCCCCATTTCAGAAGAACATTGCTAAGTTTTAGAGATATTCGAGACAATTAATATCATTTTGAAACCACTGAGGAGAATGTTTTAGAATTTCTTTGTATGACTTCTTACAAATATGGCCAAAAGTGTATTCACGAAAAACTGGAACGTCTCCCAAGTGGATTATACATCACAACCATTCAAGCCTTTCAGACCCACCATGTGGTCGGCCTTGTGCCTGGGTTCCAAAGCACTTTGTTGCTTTAGCATGACCGTATGGGACATCCTGGATGAGATATGTTACATCGTATCTTCAAAGTATCACACGGGCATCACCTAACATCTTATCATGGCCATCCGTCTTGCAAATCGTGCTCCTTAAGGAAGTTTAATACTCAACCCTCATTTGCAAAGATTTACAACCCCTAAGTTTCTGGAAATGATTGAAGGGGATATTTGTGGACTTATCAAATCAACATGCGGACCATTTAGATACTTCATGGTGTTGGTTGATGTATCAATGCATTGGTCATATGTCTGCTTATTGTCCACACACAATGATGCTTTTGCAAAACTCCTAGCTCAAATCATTAAGCTTAGGGCTCATCACCCTAATTATCCGATCAAGTTAATTCGATTGGAAATGCTGGAGAGTTTATGTCATAATTATTGCATGTCAGTTGGGATTGAAGTTGAACATCTTGTACACCATGTTCACACCCAAAATGGCCTGACAGAAGCTTTCATAAACCGCCATCAAATGATAGCTCAGACTTTGGTTATGCGAACCGAATTGCTAGTATCTGCCTGGGACTATGCAATATTACATGCAGCTATGTTGGCTCGCATGAGGCCCACCGATACCCAACCTTATTCACCGCTACAGTTGGTTACTGGATACGAGCCTGACGTCTCACATTTATATGTGTTTAGGTGCCCAGTTTATGTGTCAATAACGCAACCACTACGTACCAAAATGGTTCCTTAAAGAAGAATGGGAATCTATGTCGATTATGATTAACCACCAATTATTCACTACTTAAAGCCCTTGACAGGATCTCTTGGATAAGGCAATTTATCGTTGGGAAAGATGAGAACACTAATGTTCTTGTAAAACACTGCAAATTGTCGTGGATTACTCCCACTTTGACTTATTTAAATCCCCGCACTTCTCAGTCTAAAACTGAGGTGTGTCGTATTCTGGATCTTCAGAGCATTGCTCAAAGCATGCCAAAGGCTTTTACTGATCTACTTAAGGTGATGAGATCACATATACCAACTGCAAACGCACCTGCAAGGATAGATATACCTAACATACGCTATAACATTGCTCATCCCTAAGGGAAGGTCGGTCGCACCTCCCATACAGCCTAGTATATTAATGGCTAGCCAATCATCTGCTCATACCCTGAAATGTGGTAGACCCCTTGATTAAAATGATTCATAACCTCGGAAGAGGAAAACGGCACAAATTGGTGAACTTAGTATGAATCTAACCATTGCTTACTCATTTGTTCCAATGTATGAAGTTATTCTAGATTACGGTGATGTCTTAAATAAGACAAACCAGCCTCACGAGAATCGCAAGACTTCAGTCCATTACGTAGTTTTGGATGAGGTTTGGAATTAGGATAAGATGATCATCAACGACGCATTTGCATACACAGTAGTTACTGACATCGTGCTTAGCAATGACATTGAACCACATTTCGTTGATGAATGTCGACGTAGAACCGATTGGTCAAACTGGAAATAAGCAATCTAGGTTGAACTTGATTCACTTATGAAATGTAAGGTGTTTGGGCCTGTAGCTCTACTCTACCACATATGAAGCCCGTGGGGTACAAGTGGGCATTTGGGAGGAAGCGTAATGAGAAAAATGAAATAGTGCGACACAACACATGCCTCGTAGTGCAAGGTTTCTCTCAACGTCTTGGGATTGATTACGAAGAGACGTACTCTTCAATAATGGACATCATAATGTTCTACTATCTTATCAGTATGGTAGTTTCTGAAAAACTAAATATGCTGCTTATAAACGTGGTAACCGCGTATCTCTGTAAGGATCTAGATATGGGAATCTACATGAAAGTTCTCGAATGACTTCTATTGACTGGTTCAAATAGTTATAAACCACGGAACACCCTCTTAATTCGATTGAGGAGATCATTCTACAAATTGAAACAATCTAGGTGGATATGGTATAACCATATGAATGAATATTTGACAAGTTAAGGATATGTGAACAACGAACTATGCCCTTATGTGTTCATCAAGAAGTCACATTTTGATTTTGCAATCAGTGCAGTTTATGTCGATGACATGAACGTCATTAAAACTTTCGAAGAGCTTGAGAAAATTGTTGTTCACTTGAAATCATAATTTGAGATGAAAGATCTTAAGAAACTTGATATTACCCCAACCTAGAGATCGAGCACTGTTCGATGGAATCTTAATACATCAATCGAACTACTCCCATAAGGTGTTGTGATGTTTTAATGAGCATAAAGCGAAGCATTCGAGTACTCCTATGTTCGTTCGAACTCTAGCTGCTAAATGAGATCTCTTTCATCCCAAGGAGGATGAGGAAGAGGTTTTGGAGCTTGAAGTTCGATACCTAAGTGCAATTGGTGCTTTATTGTACTTGGCTCAATGCACTAAACCCGACATCGCCTTCGTTGTAAATCTTTCAGCAAGATGCAGCAATGCGCCTACACGCAAACACTAGAATGGTGTTAAATTTTCCGCTACCTCAAAAGTACGACAAATTTGGGCTAGTTCACACCCATAAATCCTGGAGAAGAGTCACCGCCCTCCTCGGTCCTCGGGTTAATTCTCGCCTTGTTAGTTATACTGATGCAGGTTATCTATCTGACCCACATAAGAAATTTTTGGAACGGGTACGTCCTTACTGTTAGAGACACTACAATATCTTGGAGGTTTACCAAGTGATTACTGGTTGTGACTTTTTCGAACCATGCTGAGATTCTTGCTTTGCATAAAGCTTCGCGTGAATGCTTTTGGTTGAGAGCAGTCATAGAACATATTTGAAGAACTAGTGGTATTACTACTGTCGTTGATGTTCGTACAACGATCTTTGAGGACAATGCCTCATGTATCGAACAACTAAAGAAGCGATACATCATGGGAGACAACACCAAACACAGTGCACCGAAGTTCTTTTGTTATCACTGATGTGAAAATTAACTTGACACACAAATTAAACCCTATTGATGACAATTGTAGCAAAGATGTAAGTATGGATCATTCTAGACCGGGGATTAACTAGGGATGCTAATCAACACAAATAAGACTAAAAAACATTAAACTAGACTCTATAGACTCAAAACTAACTCAAAACACTCAAAACAGCAACAAACAATCAAAAAGATTCAAAACAGACTCTAGGGACTATTTGGACGAATTTAAGACTAGTAGGACTCAAAACACTAATTTGGACAGATTTAAACACTTTTCTAACTAATCTAAGACACTTAATTAAAAGGGGGATTGATTTGGACGAAATTTAACTAAACTAAATAGATTGCAAAACAAAGTAAATTAAGTGATTTGAATGGTGAAAACTTAGCCAAAAGATCCTTCTCCACACATGAACCATATGCAACAGAAACCAATTTCCAGTTATTATTCCTTTAGACTATGAATGACAACACCTCAAGTTAACCGTGACAGCACAAATTAACCATCAGATTTTCCTTAACTCATTAAATTGGACGGGATACGTATCACAATCAAATTATCCTTATCAAGTTCCCTAACTATGAAAAGCATGATAGAGAGACATATCAAAGGTCATTAAATTCCTTGAAAATCATAAGCATTGACGAGGCATTCGTAACTATGAAAAGCATGATACTCCTGCCTAGGATTCACTTAACACAATTATGACTAGTGACTTTTACTACTTGTGAATATAAGTTCATAACGATTAGGTGAAACTCCCTTATACTCTAGCATCAAATTCATGCATGTAAATCAAGTATGCATCCTCAATCAACATACATAAACAAGTTTTGATAACGCAGATAAGCAAATCACATTCAAGACTTAAGAAACAATAACTGGATGTAATCAATTCATATAAAACATATAATCTTGGCTTCGAATTCACCTCCAACTAAAAAGGAATTAGTTCCTCATGTCTTTAAAAACATAAAACCAAATTAAAAGCAACATTGAAACAAATCTAAGGATAAAAAGAACCAGGAATGTCCCAGCAACTCCAATGGCAGATTTCGAATCCTCATTGGATTGCAAGCCACGGCACAAAGCTCCTTCTTCTCTTTCCTTCCAGGCAAGCACACCTTTGAAACTCTCAAAATCTCTCAATTGTATATGAATATATGGGTGCGTGAGTGTAGAAATATATGGTAGAGGGTGGTGTCTGATTTGTGCGGCATAATGATGTATTTATAGCTAGGTTTATGCACAATTTCTGAAGAGAAAAAGGATTGCACAATCCTATGAGAAAAGGTTAGGGTTTGGCAGAAACCAAGCGGAAAAAGGATTACACATAAAAAACCATCAGGAACAAGGATATAGGGTGTGGCATAAACTAGGAAAAAGGGTTCTAGAAGGGCTAAGATGCGGCACCTATTAAGGGGTTCTAGAAGGAATGTCTTATGGCAGATTTCTAGAATGAATACAAGGTCTTCTAGAAAGGAATGAGGTTCCACCTTTGTAGGAACTGATAAGACTTCTAGAAATCAGGTATTTAGGTCCCCTTGCAACTGGATTTAAAGCATGATAAGATTAGGATAGGATAAGATAAGATAAGGTTAGTTTGGATAAGATTAGGTTGGATAAGGTTTTGGATAATGTTCCTTCTTTTGAGCTGATTCCTTATCTTCTTTGTCTTGAATTTATTTTCTTCATCTCCTTATCATATATTCTAGCTTCTTGAACTTCAAATTCGTCCATCCTTCTTGCTCCACTTATAAGCTATCCTTTTGATGCCCAAAACTACTCCAAATTGCTCCAAATTGCTCCAAATTGCTCCAAATTGCACTTTCTTGCCAACTTTGTCATTTGGACCTACAAACACATGAAAATAGCTTAAAACACTATAATAAGTAGAAACTAGCTATGAAAATGCAAGAAAACAAGCTAACTAAGTCGCCTAAATATGCTCATATCAATCACCAGTAACAACAGCATTAGGACATCAAAGTCAAGTAAATCTGTTCCCAGAACAACCTGGCCGATCTCTTCACCAAGTCATTGCCCAAGTGTACTTTTCAAAAACACGTCCAAGGAATTGGTGTGCATAAACTTTCTTAGTTCAATAGCTTGTAGTTCTCTTATTTGGAAGTTATGTCTAACTTCGGGGGAGTATCCTAAAATATACTCACTTGATCTTAATGTACTTTTTTCCTTACAATTAAGAGTATTTTCCCCATTGGGTTTCTAATACTTAACGAGGTTTTGATAAGGCACCCATCCTGGGATGATCATACTTTTTGAGGTTTACTACTTTCATCCCGTACGACATTTGTTTTAGACATTATGCATACTTCTCACTTTTCTCCTTAGCCTATGGGTTTTGTGCCTATCTTAGGTTTTTCCATAGCGAGGTTTTGTGAGTTTTACTACCAATGCATACTTTCTTTAATCTGAGACTCGCATTCACCCGTTGTGCTGACGACTTCACCAATTGATCTACTTCATCTGCTGAAGACTTGAAGTGATGTTCTATTTAAGTATTTACACACTCAAAGGGAAATGTTGCAGCCCTGTTAGATTAGGAATGTGATTTTGTAAATCCTAACATATGTAGGATATCCTTATGGGATTCAACCATATCTCTTAGACTAGATATTATCCTATTAGAGTTGTTATCCTATTGGGGTAAGGAATTTACTTTCCCTACTATTATTAATAAATGCACAATTACGTGACATAACACACACCTCACAAATACACATCTCTCTCTGTGTGCCGCACCCCTTGTATCTGTGTATTTTATATTGTTCAGTAAATTAGCCCTACAACAGGATTACAATTTTCCAAGTTTTTTTTTATGGAGAGAGGAATGGTCAATTCCAACAGATTCTGACCTGAAATATTCCAAAATATTCCGTCAGATTTAAATCCAAAATCAAAATTTCGAAGAAAATTGCATACAAATTGGAATATTTCATATTCTAAATTTCATCCGAAATTCCTGAACTGCGTAACTCTACTATATACACTTAGAATGTACGTATTAACTTTGAATTGGTGATACAATGTACGCAAATATAATTATAACTCTCTTGAATATATTAAATACAAAAAATAAAATTTGAGGCCTATAAAGTATTTTATTAAGTAGAGGAAATCATGGAGATGACATATTTTTTTATTAAAAAAAAATTAATGAAAAGAGCCTAATAAAACTAATTTTTTCACGAAAAACACTTAATAAAATTTACTTATTAATAAGAACAAAATTCAATATTTTAATAAATGCGTGGTAAAAAAAGCGGATCCTATTTCATAACATAAGTGGGCATAGGGGTGGGCACTTAGAACCGAAAACCAAAACCGAAACACGAACCAAATTGAACCGCACCGAATGGTTTGGTTTTGCAGTTTTGGAACGGTTTCAGCTTTGAAACCGAACCGCAACATAGAAAACAGTTTGGTTTCGGTTTTAGCTTTTGAAAACCGCACCGAAACCAAACCGCACCGCAAATATTAATAAACATTTAATTAAATGTCCATATTAAATTTCATGTTTTAATTGGTTGTTTGTTAGAATCCATGCACTTAGTATGGATACAACCACACTAGAATATCATCATTCATCACTTTCTTTCGTTCATTAACTTCAAGGACCTTTGTTATTTTATACCATCTCACACACACACACACACATGTATGTACAAGGGTGGACTAATTTTGTTATCAAGAGTCGAACAATGATCTAATGAAGTCCACTCATTTGAAGCATGATATCACATATTCTAGTATGAAAGTTTCACTCATGTTTAATGAATTCAAAGTTATTCAACTTGTTTTATGTTATACCTTGTACGGGACACCCTTTTGTTGCACAAACATATTTTAACATCACAACTGCACGCAACATGCTAATTTTTTATATAACAAATGTCTTTTTCCTATTGCTACTAAGAAATGCTTATTAATATGTTTAATTGAAAATTGTACATTTTTTCTTAAAAACCAAACCAAAACCATTTGAAACCGCACCGAACCGAACCAAACGGTTTGGTTTCATTTCGGTTTTGGCTTCAAAACCACACCGAACCAAACCGCAAAAAAGTTTGGTTTCGATTTTGGTTTCACTCAAAACCGCACCGAACCAAACTGTGCCCACCCCTAAGTGGGCGCGTTATAGATCTTATTTCATAACATCAGTGGGCGTGTGAGCCGTATCGGTTGATGCTAACGTTCCCTTTCCTCTAAGACCATTTCAACCGTTGGACTAGAGCCTAAAATTTAGGTTTTAAACTAACACAATCTTTCTCTAATGGTTGAGTCTAAAACCTAAAATTTGGGCAAATTAAACCCAGAATTTCAATTAAAATTGAAAGGCTACCCATCTTATGCATGTGGACGTGCTAAAAAAAGTGGAGACCGCAGATAAGTGACGCGCCTAACACACGAGAAGCGCAAGGGCTGACAAGAACTAAGGCATGCCCTTGATGAGAATGTCGGCCACCCAAAATGAGCCCAACGACTCTTTTTGGATCCAACAGTTTTAATTATTAGACCGTTGGTTGATTCAACGGTTCAGATTCAAACCTATCTAATTTTTAATTTTAAAATTTTAAATACATTAAATCCAACGGCTAAGGTCGAGTATGATCAAATCGAACGATAAAAAAAAGAAGATCTAAGGGGCCTAAATTGAATCCAATGGCTAAAACAATTCAAAAAATTATTTAAATCAAAAGTCACCGAAAAAAAAAACTCTATAGATACATGTTTTATGGGGTTGGTTTAGTGAATTTTCAACTTTTATCAAAATCTAAATATTTTTCGGTTAAAATGTCCATAAAAGTAAATTATTATAATCTCTATAAAAAATTTTTTTAAATGTACCCAAAAAAAAAAAATTATCCTAAATTCATGGGGTGTGCTATCCGCACACCCCTTTTTACTTCTCCCACACCTCTTGTTAATTTTTGTCTTTTGATATTCTTCAATTCATCCGATCCGACAGTAAAAAATTAGAAGGGTGTGAGAGAAGTAAAATGGGGTGTGTGAATATCACACCCAAATTCATTCTTTAATAATCTAGTGTTACAATTTGAACCCTTAACCATTGGAGGAAAAAAATTGTTTCTGTGTTAAAACGTAAATTTTCAAGGTTAACCCAAGGGTTAGAGATGGTCTAAGCTTTTAAGGTCAGTTTCAAAAGATGCTTAAGTTCCTTTTTTATTATTTTTATATCTAAAGAAACACGGGTCTCGGACAACCAATTCGGGTTCATGCCAGTGTGCTCAACCATGGAGGCAATTTATCTCTGACGAAGATCGATGGAAAGATATAGCGATATGAAAAAGGATTTGCACATAGTCTTTATAGATTTGGAAAAAGTGTATGATAGGGTCCCAAAAAACATTCTTTGGAGGATTTTAGAGAAGAAAGGAGTAAGAGTAGCATATATCCAAGCTATAAAGGATATGTATGATGAAGCAAATACTGTCGTAAGAGCTCATGAAGGACAAACCGAAAGCTTCCCCATAACTGTAGGGTTACATCAAGGCTCATCCTTAAGTCCATACCTTTTTGTATTGGTTATGGATGAGTTAAAAGGACATGTTCAAGATGATATTCATTGGTGTATGCTTTTCACAGATGATATAGTGTTGATAGATGAAACTCAGGAAAGAGTAAATGCGAAGCTTAACCTTTGGAGAAAAGTGTTGGAATCTAAAAGTCTTCGCCTAAGTCGGTCAAAGACAGAGTATATGGAGTGCAAGTTCATTGCAAACGGAGGCTCAAATGAGTTAGGGGTGAGGATTGGAGACGAGGAAGTACCTAAGAGCGACCGTTTTCGCTACCTAGGATCTATCTTGCAAAAGAACGGAGAGTTAGATGGAGACCTCAACCATAGAATACAAGCTAGATGGATGAAGTGGAAGAGTGCATCTGGCATGTTGTGTGACCGTTGTATGCCACTGAAACCCAAGGGAAAATTTTATAGGACGACAATAAGACAGGCAATGCTTTATGGTACGGAATGTTGGGCAATGAAGCATCAACACGTACATAAAATAGGTTAGTGGAGACGATAATACTTCATTGGATGTGTGGGCACACGAGAAAAGATAAGATTAGGAATGAGGATATCCGAGGTAAAATAGAAGTAGCCAAAATTGAAGGAAAGGTGAGAGAAAATCAGTTACGTGGTTTGGACATGTGAAACGAAGGCCTACTGACACTCCGGTTAAAAGATGCGATTGCAGGATAGAGGTTCAAGGACGAAGGGGTAGAGGAAGACCTAGGAAGACTTTGGAAAAGACTCTAAGAAAAGACTTAAAGTACTTGGATCTAACGGAAAACGTGACACATAACCGAGCTCAATGGCCTTCTAGGATTCATATAGCAAACCCCACTTAGTGGGAAAAAGCTTTGTTGTTGTTGTTGTTGTAACACGTAAGTGGGCTACGCATCTAAGCTTGGTTTGGTGGTTTGCATGTCTAGGCTTTTGTTGGTTTTTTGAGAAAAAATCATTGAATACTTTTGAATCCCCTTATTGAGTTATTACACCTCCTATACAGACACCGGATTTTAGTTAAACTGTGGTTGTGTCTCCTTGCGAACTCAAACTAATATATTATGTCCAAGTATTTGTCAGCACATATGTTCGGATTCTATATCCAATATATGTTCATTATGTGTTCAAGCACAAAAAAATACAATGATTACAACAATCTCAACAAGATATTGTCACCTTATGCCTATGGTAAGGGCTCTATCCTATTTAGGAATGCACAATTATTTAACGTAAGTTACTGCTCTATCGAATTAGATTTTGGAAAAATTCCGGCAACATCTCCCTACAATTCTTCAAGTGCACGACGTAGATGTAAAATACCTAACTTGCACTCGAAGCATGTAATGAGATGTTACCAAAATTCCCATGATTGAAAACTAATTGTAAACCACAAACTACGACACACAATGGTGCATTCCCAAACAGTTCAAAAAATGAGACAATTCAGGAATCAATTGGACTGGAGTCATGCTTTCACATCCATGCCTGAAATCCAACTAATTCTCAAATGGGAAACTAATTTTTTTTTTAACAAAGGCGTACTAAGTTAAGTACTATTAACTCCATATAACAGAAAATATTTTTGTATGTGATGTACAAAAATATTTGCATACAAATAAATTAAATCATAACAATTTTAAAATATAAATTAAATAACTTAAATTAATACAAAATAAAGTAGCAAAGAAAATAACTTCAAATCGCTAACCATTTATTGTAGGATAGATTGATGAAGGGAGAGGAGATTGATATGGAGGTAGAGGTGGAGATTGAGAAGGAGGGAGTATTAGAGGATGAATTTGAGAGAAACAGAGCGAGTAGAGGTTGGATTTGAAGAGAGATGAGAGAGGGAGACATAGGGAGGCAACAACTTTTACAGTTTCTACCTATCCCAGCTAAGCATTTTGATTATAAACACAAAACCTTGCACGGCGAGCCCTTCGTCGCGCAAACATATATCGTCGATAAACCCTACTCCACTTTATGCGACGAACTATTCGACCCTGCGAAGTATCTTTGAGCGATGAATGTCTAATTCATCCCACTAAAACACTTTAAGCGACGAATATGGGTCTTCATCGCACAAGTTGTTTATTATTTTTTAAAGTTTATCAATATAGCCTAATTTTTTTAATAAATTTAAGAAAATAAAATATTTGAATAAGTTATTCAAATCATCCATATAAGGTAAATCAAATTAAGCATATAAATACCTAAAGTAAATATTTAATCCAAATACAAATTAAATTTTCTTTTAAAGCTACAGTCCAAAAATACAAATTAAAAAATTGTTTTATTCGTCCATAACATCTAAATAAAACATCTACTGTGCTGGTGGTGTTTCTACATTTGGCTTGACGTCAAACCAAGGAAGAAAATATCGGTAATATCGGAAATATCGGTAATATCGGTAGTCCGAAAACACGGAAATATCGATGGAAATATCGGGATAATATCGATATCGATAAAAATTACATGGAAACCACGGAAATTGTAAGAAAAACTTGGAAATTTTTAATGAAACTTTGCAGGATATTTATTTAGTCAATTATCTATTAGTTTATCACAAAAAGTTGGAAGGAAATGCATTGCATGATGGATTTAACTGATTTAAGTTGATTATATAGCGAGCTGACAAACATTGTGAGTGTAGAAAATATGTAGTAATTAATGAAAGAAGTTTAAACACACCATAATCATTTATATATAATGAATTAGTACAATATTTTACACTTTATACATTGTATGGTAAGATACATGAGTGACTTAGTATCACATAGAGTGAACGTGGTGAGTAGTTCAAAAGTAGATACTTGAAAAGAAATTAATCAAATTTTAATATGATGTAATTATTTGGACTTGATTTAAAATAGAAATTTATCATATATAATATATGTAACTGAAAAAAAATTAATCAAAT
Source organism: Malus sylvestris (assembly GCF_916048215.2). Taxonomy (NCBI): domain Eukaryota; kingdom Viridiplantae; phylum Streptophyta; class Magnoliopsida; order Rosales; family Rosaceae; genus Malus; species Malus sylvestris. The sequence goes on from NC_062271.1 coordinate 15,578,070, forward strand.
TTTAATATGATGTAATTATTTGGACTTGATTTCTCTTTATACATATATTCTTCTTCCAAATTAATCAAATTTTAATATGATGTAATTATTTGGACTTGATTTAAAATAGAAATTTATCATATATAATATATGTAACTGAAAAAAAAATAATCAAATTTTAATATGATGTAATTATTTGGACTTGATTTAAAATAGAAATTTATCATATATAATATATGTAACTGAAAAAAAATTAATCAAATTTTAATATGATGTAATTATTTGGACTTGATTTCTCTTTATACATATATTCTTCTTCCTATTTTCGAGTATTTCAGTTTAGTAAGTGATTTTAAATTTCGGAGACGAAATTCTTTTAAGAGGGGTAGATTGTTACACCCACCCCCAATTTAAATTGTATTTTCACTAAGTTTGAGTTTATCTTACTTTTAAAATTATTTTTGGATCTTAATAGGTGTGCCCAGGGGGCCCACCTTGCTTTTGTGTCCCCGGTCTCTCTTTTCTCTTAGTTGTCTCTTTTCCCTCACTCTCTCATCTCTACCCGTGCTCTCTCTCTCTGCACTCTCTGCACTCTCTCCTTCTCCCCGTGAATCAACCCACACCCTTACTTCCACACCACATCAACGAAGGCGATCTCTCTTTTCTCTCAGTTCTCTCTTTTCCCTCACTCTCTCATCTCTACCCGTGCTCTCTCTCTCTGCACTCTCTCCTTCTCCCTGTGAACCAACCCACACCCTCACTTCCACATCAACGGCGACACCACCTCATCGCTCTCCTCACCTTCTCCCTCTTCGCCATCTCCGCCACCGCATCAAGGCCCTGCAAAACCCTCTTCGTTTCCTCCTACTCCTTCTCCCTCCGCCGTCTCCCCTCCTCCTCTTCCCCCCTCCGGCTTCGTCACCGTCGTCACCGAAATCAGTCGGCTCTGCCCCGCTCAGAAGCCTGCGCGATCGCACCGAGGACATCCTCAGCGTCGTCGTTTCGCTGCTTTTCGGCGTTAGCTGCGGCGCGCTCACCGTCGATTCCTAAGATATTATCGATATTTTATATAATATCGCGATAATTTCAGAAATATCGCGATATTATCGATAATATCGATAATATCGCGACATTTTGACGAAAATCCTTTGGATACCTATTAAAATATCGGTCCGGTGAAAAACCGATAATATCGGCGATATATCGCCGATATTATCGGCATTTTCTTCCATGCGTCAAACTTCCACTGCTAGTAATGCCTCTTAAATATGTCATCGATGAACTTCATTAGGTTAGGGTCCGTTTGATCAATAATATAATTAGCTTGTTGTACAAAAAATAATTAAATATTAAACATTATAATATAATATATAAGAAAAATAATTATTAAATTACTACGACACTTACTCATAAGTCATCCAATATAGACTTTTTTCGGGTCCTCTAGCACTTTTTCCAAGACACCCACTCCGTGGGACATTTGTTCTGCAATACTGTTCCAATGTCGTGCGCAAGCAAGGTGTGCAACTCCTTCTTAGATCCCCTGAACAATTCATAGGTAATTCGCCTTGCCCTGTCATTGTTCCCCCTTTTGACCTACGTAGACATTCTTTTTTCTTCTATACAGAAACAAAAAAAAATTCATAATCAAACTAATTTGGTATTACCTTTCTGAGATCCTTCTCCCTCACATCCCTGGTTAGTTGGAGCAGCAGTGGAATCGACCATCATACAGAAAAATAAAACAAGAATTAGGATACGAGGGGCTTGGGGCTTGGGGAAGAAGAAAACAAGAGGGCCAAGAGGGGTTTGGGGAAAAGTATGAGAGAAAAAGGGAGAGTGGATATGTGATTTTATAGGTCCTTTGCGACGTAAAAGCTTCGTCGTGCAAAGATATAGATTTGCGCGACGACCAATTAGTCGTGCAAGAATTACGTGGGAAAAGGGTCGATGCGCGAGATGTTGGCCCTAACTCTCTAGCTTTGCGCGTATTTCTCGGCCTTTGCGCGATGAGCATTTAGTTTCGTCATGCAAAGGAATCTTGAGCATAGAAACATTTCGTCGCATAATGTCCATCACGTGACAAAATTGGATATTTTGCGTAAAGTTTGGTCGCGCAAGTAGTTTTTTCTACTAGTGCCATAATAGTAAATTTAGCACGGCACCACAAAATTTCTCCTTCCGGCATAGCTTTGTAATAGGGTGAGACCAAGCGAATGAAAACAAAGCAAGACTGCTACATCTCCCTACATTTTTTTTCTTCTTTCTAATAGCAATAGAATGATTTCCTTAATCGTGAAACAAATACATTATGAAATAAATAAAATTGTGCCAAATTGCTTCTCCTTCTATCCAAGAATTAACATCTGAATGAGAAATAGCACAACGAGCTAGAGGATGGGCAACTGAAAAATACATCTTTCTAAATGTGTTCAACTTCCTGTTTTAGTTAAAACCTACGAAATGATTTTTGCTTTCATATGGTTATTTTGTTTTTCATGGGGAAGCTTGCAACCTTCTTATTTTGAATTTCCTGACGTTGGTGAAACGAATGATGGTGGTTAGAGGGAAGTTGAAATGTTTCTGTGAGTTTTCCTGGATCCTAGTATAGTGGACTGACATAACGAAGCCACCAACTGGTCCCTTTAAAAAAAAAAATTAATTCTTATTCTACATTCTCATTTTGTTTTACAATCCTTTTAACATGCTTGACGATAAGAACTTTTTATTTCCTCTTCGCAATCCTTGATCAATTGAGAAACTCTAATGTGATTGTGCATCTCCTTCTACGGAGACTAAATTTGTAAAAAATAAAATAAAATATAGAAGTTGATGTTTGATTTATTACTTAAATATTGATAAACGTGCTCATTCATATTGATGACATATAATTTAGTTTACAAATTTAGTCTCTCAAGCATTACCCTTTTTTAGGGGCCACAATCTTTGCTCCCTCTCTTTTGTATACATATTCTTTATTTCATTAATGTATATAAAAAGATCACATATTCACTACAGGTGGGTAACGCTAACTTGTAACTAAATACTTTAGAAAAATGTGAAATTACCCTTATTTTGGAAATCAGTACTAAAGCCTAGTAATATTCATTCATCCTTGTAAATATATAGTTGTATAAAACGAAAAGTATTCCTTGTAGATTTGAAAATCTTTCTTTTCTCTAAATGGCGTATGAGTTAAGGAGGTTAATCCATAAAATAAATGTTATTCTAATCTCCTAAAAGTCATCATACAAATCTTATTATTCTTGTCTGAAATTTGATTCCAAATGTTTGATTTAGTAACTGTTATTCTAATCTCCTAAAAGTCACCAAACAAATTTTATTAATCTAGTCTGAAATTTGATTCCAAATGTTTGACTCAAAAAATAAATAAAAAGATATAAAAGTTATAATACAAGAGATTTGTAGACTTGCCCGCAAGCTCTTGATCCAAGACTCCAAAGAGAGAAAAGTCATAGGCTAACATCCACCACTCATCATCTATCTCAAGCAGATACCACGGATTCCAACAGCTCATCTGGAATCCCACTGAATCATGATGCTCAAGTGTCTCAACTTCCATCTCCATCCCCATCCCCACGCCTCTGCAATCACCAGAATTAACCCAAAACCGTCCTCTCACTCTCACTATCCCACCACCACCCCTCTATTTTCAACCACCAAATTCCACACCACCACCAATGTACAATCCAATGTCCACCACCTCTCACTTAGAAGAAGCCCCACTTTCACCACCATGGCATCAACCAAACACAACCCTAGTCCCAATTTCGACGAATTCGAGTTTGAATCCGATCCAACCCTTACCAATGATGATCTCAAGCCCACAAGACCTGATCAAAGGACATTTTCCAAGTGGGAAATGGCTTGTCTTTGGATTGGCCTAGTTGTGGGAGTCCCAACTTACTACTTGGCTGGTAGTCTTGTTGACCTTGGCATGGCTTGGTGGCAAGGAATTGCCACAGTTGTAGCTGCCAACATAATCCTATTAGTCCCACTAATCCTAACAGGCCATCCAGGCACAAAATATGGCATCTCCTTCCCTGTTTTAGCTCGATCTTCGTTCGGTATTCATGGTGCTCATATTCCCACTCTTCTTAGAGCATTAGTTGGTTGTGGCTGGTATGGAATTGAGACTTGGATTGGTGGTGAAGCAATCTTCATTCTATTACCAAATTCAATTAAGCAATCCTATATGTCCCAAACCCTACCTTGGCTAGGCACATCCCCATCGGAATTTGCTTGTTTTATTGTGTTTTGGGTTGCCCAATTGGCCATTGTTTGGAAGGGAATGGATGGAATCAGAGAGCTTGAGAAGTACTCAGCTCCAATTCTCGTCACACTCACTTCCTGCCTTGTCATTTGGGCGTATGTCAAGGCCGGCGGTTTTAGCCACATGCTTTCCTTGTCCTCTAGACTAACCACAAATCAGTTTTGGTCCCTCTTTTTTCCATCCCTAACTGCTAACATAAGCTTTTGGGCTACAGTTGCTCTTAACATACCGGATTTCACTCGGTATGCCAAGAGCCAGACTGACCAAATCGTTGGTCAAGCCGGGCTTCCAATCTTCATGGGGGCATTCACATTTGTTGGTCTAGCTGTGACCTGCTCCACAGAAGTGATTTTCGGGCATGTGATTTCGAGCCCCATCCAACTCCTCGGGCAAATTGGAGGGTTCACTACAATAATCCTAGCCATTGTCGGTGTTAGTCTTGCCACTCTCACAACCAACATTGCAGCCAATGTTGTTGCCCCTGCAAATGCTCTTGTCAATCTGAGCCCTTCAAAGTTCACATTCCGAAGTGGAGCCATTGTCACAGCCTTGCTTGGGATTGCATTTCAACCTTGGCGGCTTCTGAAGTCGAGTGAGAGCTTTGTTTACACATGGCTGGTTGGATATTCTGCTCTGTTGGGTCCAATCGGAGGCATAATTCTCGCAGATTACTATCTTATCCGAAACACAAACTTGAGCCTCAAGGACTTATACTCAACAAGTGCTTTTGGGGATTACTACTATTCACGAGGCTACAATTTAGCAGCCATGGCAGCTCTTGTTGTAGGGATTTTGCCCGTGGTTCCGGGCTTCTTGCAGAAAGTCGGCATTCTTGTGTCGATATCAGATGTTTATGTGATCATATATAACAATGCCTGGTTTTTCAGCTTTTTCTCTTCCGGTTGTTTCTACTGGCTTCTGTCACGTTTGACAAGAAAACAGGAGTCTCAACCTGCACAAGACCCCCTCTTGCCTCCTGCAAACTAAGATAGCAAAATTGCATACAGTTTGTAAAGAAGAAAATTTCACTTTGTAGACATTTTGGATGACTTAAAATCTGAAATTTCTTGTATAATAATAAGCCATCTGTAGGGTTTGCTTACCTTGAAAAATTGTATTATTGAATATGCATTACAGCAGCCAAAGGGGAATTACTTGTAATATAATTATAAGATTATGAGTGATGCATTATTGGTATATGGTCCCTTTCAATTGTCTAAAATTTATGGGACTAGCAAGTTCCGCATGCTTAATGGTTGGCCATGTGATCGAGTGATCGAGACAAACATTGAAAGATGAGCGTTTGATGATTATATTTGATGACGGTGTCTCAGTATAACATAATAATTTTGCTAGAAGGGTAAAAACAAACTTGATATGATATATTATGTCAAAGGTTTTCAATTTTCACAGTAATAAATTTTGGGTATGGCACAGTGATCCTAAGTAACATGCCAATTACAAAATCACATCCCATACAAGCAAAGAAGGCATTAGTTTCATCAGCTTTCTTCAATCTTCCTGCATTGCTTTCATCCTTCAGCTTTCCTCCTATTTTCTCTCCTGTTATTTTTAGTAGAGAGTTCCCAATACATGAACTAAATACTGACTTCACCGGTTTAACTTTCTCTGTTTTTAGTAGAGTGACAGTGGGTTAAATAGTTAGTTGTTAGGAAGAAGAAAAATTGCCGGAGAATGAACTCGCATCATAATGCATAAGCATAATTATTTTTCGTCACTGCAGTAAAGTGTCATCTGCACCGTTTTAACCGTCTCGAGAGGGAATTTTAGCAAAGCCTTTTTCTCCTTAAAATACCAAAATTATCAACATTGGAATTGTTAGCAGCCGGAGATGGGTCAATGGCTTCTACTATTACCTGATGAGAGGAATCAACCCTTAACCGGCAATCATGAGAAGGGGTGCTGGTTGAAGGATCAGCAGAAATCTGTATGTGCTGAGAAGTTTCTTTATTAACAGAAAAAAGATTCTGCTCCGTCTGATTGTCCGCAGTATTGTTTGGAAGATTCTATGTATTATCAAAAGATGATTGGATGGTGTTGCCCGTTGGCCTTTCGTCCTTTCCAGAGGTACGTTGTTCTTATTTGTGACACCCATATGGTTTGTGTCTGACCCAGCATAGTGCAACCCAGGTTTCAAGTTTAAATTGAGCAACTCGTAGCTAGCAGCTACCTGAAGAAAGAGTGGGCCTCCATATGGACCATAAAGAAGAAGACAAAAGGAGCAGGCATCCATCTTGCTGGGCCACAATATTTTCATTTGGCTTCCCTTTCTATTTTTTAGGATACGACACCTGCCCTTTTGTTTGTTAGGCATTTTACAAATGTATATATATATACACACGCGCATTTACAGTAGCGCTCAAGCACTAACAAGTCAATAATTTACTACGGTTCTAATCACTTGTTTGGACATTTTCCACATAATGGAATCATGAACTGAATTGTTGAATTTTTAGATTCTTATTCATAAATCATCATTGCAAAAATTCACTCAAATTGGAAATATTTAGCCCTCTAATCATTATTTTTGTAACCAAATTTGCCCACAATCGTTTAATATACCAACAACTGCCAGTGAGCCTACTGGAAAGAGCAAAGATCGTAAAGAATCTAGACACCGGTGTGCTATTGGCCAAGGACTTCTCGTCGATCAAGTCAGTGTGATGTATAAAGCGTCAACCAATAAGCTAGAGCATAGAATGTGATACATTTACCTTGAACCCTAAAGAGTGTAATTATATTGTTTGATGAGAGCCCTTGTAATGATAGAAATCCGTAATAAACAATCCTAATACAAAATCAAGGATAAGATTCCCTTCCTATTAGGTTAGTGATTACTTTGGGCACACACCAATTCCCATGATAATAAGATCCCAAGTTTCTCTTCTAATCAGGATACACTTGAGTTACATTTCTTGAGGACAAAAAGGTAATTCTCAATAAGAATGGACCTTGTCCACCATTTTGGTGCGTATCGGATTGACATGTTTTGATAGTACGAATGATGATCTGACCCGAATTCTTTAGATCATTCCGACCGTATTATTCTGGCCTCTTTGAAAAAAAAGTCCAAGGTTTGATCCAAGCTGATCTTTATGTCGAGGTCCCTTGCTTTTGGTCTTGGAGTCCCAATCTTCACCATTTCATCTACCTTGGTCATATAGATGGTCCTACAATTGCTCGGAATTTCTACTCAAAAGTCTTCCTTTGTAAAGGAGGCAGTTACCCCGGATCTTCAGTCATTTCGACGGACCAGAGCTCTGTATGTTCAATTAATAACCTACTAAATTAATAATCAGTTCTACATATCGGGTGTCGATGCCTAGATGCGAAGATCAAAATGAACTTGAGGCATTCATCAACCTTCACCATCTAGTGTTAAACGGTTGCAGAGTCACTCGCAAAGAAAGAACCAACATCTTTGTTGCTTTACCTGATCCATCTGATGAAAATTGTACCTGTCGCTGGATCCACCCTTGGTATGTGGACCTCGAAATAGCCTTCCTCATTGCAGACTTCATCAAAAGGTGTTTGATCTTCTACAAACTGGCTCCATGTAACTTCAATCCCACTTCGTTCCAGTTTATGACTTGCTTTGACAGGATCAATAATTTGTACAAGGTAGAGTTATGTTTCCAGGAGCTCCATCCTCTGTTTTGGCCTCAAGCATCATCCTAGGTAGAGGAAATACTTCATTTAGCATAGAGGAAGAGAATGATGGGAACCTTTTACTACTAACATGCCAAATACCGACACAAATTGGTACCTATATTTGCTAGTCATGGGTAGTACTTGGGAATGTGACATCTTCGGCCATAGAGTTTTGAACATCCCCACGAAAAGTAAGACCTAAGAAGATTACTATTGATAAGGTGGGAATGGTTCGTCCATGGTTGATAGATAGGGCATTCTTGTGCATCAAAAAGCACAAATTGTTGGAACCAAATTTATGCATATTTGCTTGTATATGAACAATCACCGGAATCCTATGAACATCAGTGAAAGTATCAAACCATGTGTAGTTCTTGTTAGGGTTATATGTTGTGATTGACATAAACCCAGGCTATAGTATTTATATAGATATTAGATATTGAGAAACCTTTTCGGAGAATAATTCCTATCAAATCAGAAGAAATGTTAGGAGGGAATCTAGAATAATATATCCAATCCTCTTAGGACTAGATTATATTGCCTACCTATGACATCGTAATTTGACATGAATAAGGATTTCTTTTCTTGGGAGACAAGTAACCTCCCTAATAAGCTCAAACTCATTTGCCGTTAGGACCCATGCCAAACCACCCTATCCAATGACGCTTTTACCTAAAGTACCTGAAGCAGGTCCAGACTACACACTAAGGGCATTCCCGTCTTCTGACCACCTTAAGGTTGGTTTGGTATTGTTGTGCTTTGAAAAAAAAGCTGCTGTGAGAATAAGCGGCTGTGCTGTGAGAATAAGCGGCTGTGAAATAAATCAGTAGATGTTTGGTAAACTTTTTTGTAAAAGTGTTTTTGGAAAAAAAAGCAGTCTGATAGTGGGTCTTTTCATTAAAGGAGCACTGTAGCTCCGTGTGCTTTGAAAAAAAACCAGTTTTCCAAAGTTGCAAATAGCAGCTTCAGCTTTTTCCTTTGATTTCAGCTTATTCTCACAGCAGCTTCCAAAATAAGCCTTTTTTTTTTCAGTTTACCAAACACCTAAAACCCTCGCAGCTTCTTTTCATAGGTGTTTGTTTTTTTAAGCACCTCGCTCCCAAACCACCCCTTAGTGTCACGTGTCATAAGCCCAAAAATCTTGGTCCCAAAATCTCTATCATAAATTACCATTTGCCCGACGAAGTTTTGCTCGACAAATGATCATTTGTCGGGCAAACACTCTTTACCAACAGAATACCAATGTTTGCTGAGCAAAAAGTGTCAAAGTTTTGGTTTCTGTAGAGCAAGGCTCTACAAATAGAGTTCGACTGGCAAAGCTATGGTCATTGAGCAAAGTTTTCGCGCCAAAGGGAAAACCTTGGCATGTAAAATATAAACTTTTATGCAAGGAACCATCCAAGTTTCGTCATGCAAAAGTATAAATTAGGATTTAGGGTTTATATTTCGTTGGTCAAAATATACAATTTTGCGGGCAAAAGTGGGAGACATAGTCGACATATTTAATTCCTTCGATGATTTTCGCAGTTTGCAAAATTATTTTTAACAATCCAACCATCAAACTTGTTTGTATATACTCCAATATCGCATACACCAAAAATCAAAAAATAAAAAATAAAAAATCTTTCGGGGATTAGGTAACATGATGAAATCATTTGACAGTTAGAAACGAAAAATTATGATTTAAAAGTCATTTTAGCTCGGACTTTGATGATTCTACAACTACACTCCTTGACCCTAGAAGAATACAATGAACAAATCCTATTATTAATTAAAATATTTACACTAGTTGATATCACAAAATCTTACGGTCTACTTAATGAAAGTATAGAATAAACATACATTTAACTTAATGGATGCTACAAAATCTTACATTCTACTTAATAGAAGCATAAAATAAACTCCAAGGGTATATTTAGTGGTCCGGACATGATTGGATTTCTTATCTTAGATGGGTTACACTAGGATTGGATGGGATGGGGTTAGAGTTCTGTGCGTGTTGGTGCAGTCAACTGCCATGGGTTGCACCACCCCTGCAACTCAACTGCAAAAATGTAAAACCCAGAAAATTCCAGAAACTTGAAAAGAGCTTCATATTTGCAATCAGATATGAAGATTTCATATTTCTGCAAACAAATTAAATCATCGTATTTGCGATATGAAAAAATCAATATAATTCCATAAAAGATTGAATAAATTAAATCAAATATAAAAAAATGAAAAAAATCATCGTTTTTTCTTTTTTTATTTTTTTTTTATTTTTTGCAATCAAATCATTATATTTGCAAGGAACTTGCAAAACTGATTCCAGAAAATTGAAGAAATGACATAAAATTCCGGATTATTGAGAGAAAAAAAATCACTACAAAAAGAAAACCAAGATGAAAAATTGGAAAATATTCGAAACGACCAACACTCCCGCTGCCGACTCGCGAGACATGACGTCGGCGTCACTTGTAACGACCCCACGACGAGATCGAGAGAGAGAGAGAGAGAGAGAGAGAGAGAGAGAGAGAGAGAGAGAGAGAGACGAGATCCATGACACCGGCGATGCTTCGCCATGGGATCTAGAAAGGGAGATATGCTGATGATGATGACAACATGCCCCAACCTGCTGTCCTCACGCATATGGATTTGTAACCCATATATGAGGGCGAATTACATAACCCACTAGATTTCGGATTTGTAACCTATCCCGTCCAACCCATAACACCCCATCAAACATAGGACTTGGACTCAGTCATTTTAATTAGCTATAACCTATCTCATTCAACCAAAAAAAATGGGCCCAAAGTGTTTGTTTAATATATTGTTTTGATAGGATATGCATTCTGATGTGATATAAACTAACATTCAAATTAAATCCTCTTATTGACAATTTAGTAAAGATGTAAGTAGGGATCGTTTTAGGCCATGGATTAGGAGAGATTGCTAATCTACTTAAAACTGAATCAAAAACACAAAACTAGGCTCAAAAACACAAAACTAGACTCAAAGAACACGAAACAAACTAAAGAGACTCAAAACAACACAAAATAATCAAATAGACTCAAACTAGACACTAAAGAGTGATTTGGACGAAAATTGATTTTAACATGACTCAAAACACTTAAAAACACAAGTTTGGACAGATTCTAACTAATTTGACACAACAAAGTAAAAGGGATTGAGTTTTTTACGAATTTAAAGTAAAGACAAGTAGATTAAAGACTTAAACAAGTTTGGCATGAAATTGGGGGAAAATATGGGTGATTGGCTAGCTAGAGGGTCATTCTCCACACATGATACACTTGCATACAAATCCATTTCCAGTTGCTTTTCCAATAAATCATGAACCTCAATGCCCCGGATTAACCGTGAACAACACTAATTAACCCTCAGATTTTCCTTAAATCATTGAATTGGATGGATAACGCATCGGCAACCAAATTATTCTTTAATAGTTCCCTACATGAACAGCATAATAGAGATACAATCAAAGATCATTAAGCTTTGTGAAAATCATAAGCATTCACAAGACATTCGTAACTATGAACATCATGATACTCCTGCCAGGAATTTACTTAACATGATTGTGACTAGCAACCTCCACTACTTATGAATATAAGTTCATAACAATTAGGTGAAACTCCCTTATATTCTAGCATCAAATTCATGCATACAAACTCAGTATGCATCCTTAATCAACAAAGAAGAATAAGTTCTGAATCAAACAGTTAAGTAAATTGCATTCATGATTTATGAAATCACAATTGGAAGTAATTAATTCATATTGCAAATATGTTCATGGCTTTGAATTCTCCTCTAGCTAAAATGAGTTTAGCTCCTCATGTTCGCAAAACAAAGATAATTAAACTTAAACATTGAAAACAAAAGATGGATTACACCTACGAATGTTCCAGCAATCCAAGCTTGAATGGCAAGCACGTCCAAGGGTCCTCCTTCTTCTTCTTTGCTGCGGCACAAGGTGTGGGTGAAGGTTTTGAAAATAGGTTTTTGTGTATGGTGAATGGCTTATGGATTGTATGAAAGAATGACTGAAAGTATCAATAGTAGTTAATGGGTCATCCTCAAGGATGCGGCAAGGGCCTTTATTTATAGGTTTAAGAAACAAGGCCTAACTTAATTTGGTAAATAGGTTTGATCCCAAATCCACAAGGAAAATGAGAAATAAATGTCAGAATCCTAGGAATAAAGGGAAAGGATATGCGGCATTTCCTAAAGGGAAAGGGAATGTGCTTCCTTGTGCTGCAAGGAAGGAAATTTAAAGGGATAGGTGCGGCAACCTTCTTTGACTAGGATTGTCCTTCTAGAACCATGTAATTAAATGTCCTAATATATTTAGAGATCCTCCTTGCAGCTGGAAATTAGGTGGTGTAGGATTAGGAAAGGATTAGGACAAAATAAGGTAACTTGGTTAACATTCCTTCTTTCTTGCTGAGCTTCCTTATCTTCCTTGTTTTGAACTTATTTCCTTCATCTCTTCAGCACATTCCTAGCCTCTTTTGATCTTCAAATTCGTCCATCCACCTTGCTCTATACATGCTATCCATTCCAAGCCCAAAACTGCTCCAAAATGCACCAAATTGCAGTTTCTTTCTACATTAGCCCTTTGGACCTACAAACACACGAAAATAACTTAAAATACTAACATAACTAGGAACAAACAACATAAATGCAAGAAAACAAGCTAATTAAGTTGCATAAATATGCTCCTATCAAATTCCCCCACACTTAGCTTTTGCTAGTCCTCAAGCAAAATAAAACAAACAAAACATAACCTAAACCTTCCAACATTCGCCTCAGGGATTTCCAATGAAACATGACACATTAAAAATCACTACTCACATAGATTTTAGTCATCCTTACCCTCGAGTACACACTTAATCATAATCACCATTCACTAGTTCACATTTAATCAATTAAAACAACATTTTGAATGGAGTAACATGGCTTAGAGAATTCCCTCAATTCCTCACCGGATATACTCTCTATTTTCACACAGATTTTCTGACTACACTCCCTACACTAAGTATATGTGAGAAGATTGATGTAAACATGTAGACTAGTGCTCACAAATGTTTTAAACAAAAAAGGCAATTTATGGAATTATTAATACATGTATATATGATCTCATGAATGGAATGCTACTACTTAGATGCGAGAACCAGGGATTCTATATGCTCATACCAATTTCAAACTCTACAGATTGAGACACATAACAACCAAGATAGAAGTCTAAGGGTTGTAATGGGGCTAGGGTATTGGCTAACAAAGAAAGGTTAAGAATAAGCAAAGTAATGAAATCGACACTTAGAATTCACTTTTGAATGCAAAAATCCACTTTAAACACAAAGGGAAGATTCACAAAACACTTAGGGCCAGATTCACACTTTTGGACCCTTTCTTCAACAAACAATACTTGTGAGTTCATTCTCACTTATTTTGAACTCTTTTCCTTTCTTTTTCTTTTCTTTTTCACGATTTTTTTCTTTTTTTCCTTTTTTCTTTCGTTGGAAATAACCTTCCCCCACACTTGTTTTCTGCAATAATCTCGCTAAAAAGGAATTCCCTCTAAGTCATGCTCCACTATACATTAAGAATAAGGGTATGGATAGTCCTATTCTAGGCTAGGTAGGGATAATGTGGCTAACAAATAAAATAGGCTAAATAAGGCTCAAAGGGGTTAAACCTACAAAACATATGCAAGGGATTAAGGCTTTTTGGCTCTGGTGGTAACTACTAAACAACTTCATCTTGTTATATGTTATGCACTCAATTTTAAGCTTTGAATGAAACAGGCATGAGTTCTAGTATTTGGAACTAAAATGATGAAAAAGCATCTAAGTAGCAACCAAGCAAAGAAACAATGAGATCATGCAATGACTTTAGAAAACAAGAAATCACAGATTAATAACTCTCCAAACAAAGTTTAGGCTTAAGTCTCTCAGGGTTGTAGCGTTAGTTTGAGTTCCTTCCTTCAAGCATGTTACAAAAACTGATTTTTTTCTTTGTGATTGCATGTGAATTCATAAACGTCAACTACAACCAAGCATAAACCAAAGAGCATATCAAACTTCTACCCATGTTTGTAGCTTTCTTTAACCGTCATGTAATTAAAAATCAAATCCTCATCATTGTGTTGGAAGGTACCCTAAGACACAAACAAACACACAAAAATGACTCTTTTTGGTTTTTGTTTTTCAAAACTTTTTCTTATTTTTTTTCTTCAAATTTTCATATTTTTGTTTCAAAACACACTAAACCACTTCAAAACACACTAAAAACTCTTAAAAACAGTGAAATTATTTTTTCTTTCAAAACACACTAAAAACACTTAAAAATAGTGAAATCATTTTTTCTTTCAAAACACACTAAAAACTCTTAAAAACAGTGAAATTATTTTTTCTTTCAAAACACACTAAAAACACTTAAAAATAGTGAAAAGCAACTCTAGAGGTGCTAGGTGGTAAAATCCCACGAAAATTAATGAAAAACACTTTGTTTACCCCCCTACACTTAAACCAAACATTGTCCTCAATGTTTCAAACAAAGACTCACACTTAAACCATCAAAACAACACAACTATCATGGCAAAGTAAAGGCAATAAAGAGTAGGGTTTAGGAACACAAATCTGGTTGTGGAGCCGGAAGTTCCTATGTCTCCTTTATTTGAATGCATGGGTTGCCTCCCAAGAAGCGCTTGCTTTAACGTCTTCCAGCTGGACGATACCTCTCTTTAAGCTTCATTGGAGTCCACGGCATGGAGGGGTATTTCCTCCACGACATGCTCCTCAAAACTTCCATGCATTAAATCTATGAACGGAAGGGGATAATGATCTTTCCTGATTGTGGTGTTGAGCTTCCTAGAGTCAATGCAAACTTTCCCACCAGCTTGGATTCGATTGGGCACCTGAACCAAAGAAGGTAACAACCTATTCGTTGAAATGGGAATTGGAATTGGACTAGATGGCTCACCAATGTATTGCGACGAAGGCTCAAAAGTAGCAGCACTGTCAACAAATTCACTAATGGTGCTCTCGGCCAGATTGTGTATTTTGAGGGTAGTGGCGTGTTCTTTGTGCTCCATTCCAATTCCCTCTTCGATGGTGGTTCTTGATACATTCTTCTTGATTGGTGCTGAAAGTTCCTGCCCTATATCAATGGAAAAATAAGAACGAACATCATTAGGATTCTCAATAGATTCAAAAACATTAAATTTATTCATATCGCCACCAAACTCCATCGTTAACGCTCCATTGGCCATATCAATCTTGGTTTGGGCTGTTTTCATGATAGGTCGTCCAAGTAAGATTGGCAATGGGGGAGAATGGCCTGAATCTTCCATCTCAAGCATATAGAAATCGGCCGAAAAGATTAAATGGTCAACCTGCACCAAAACATCTTCCAAAACTCATTTCGAATATGCATTAGAATGATCGGCTAATTGGATAATAACTCCATCATTTTTAAGATCTCCTAAGTTCACAGATGAATAAATAGAATAAGGCATGACATTAATGGATGCACCTAAGTCTAACATGGCATATTCAAACCGAGTATTGCCAATAACACAAGGAATTGTAAAACCACAGGGATCTTTGCATTTAGGAGGCAATTTTCGTTGCAAGATGGCTGAAACATTCTCACTTACCCTTACCACCTCATTGTTCGAAATTCTCTTCCTCGTTGTGCAAAGTTCTTTCAAGAATTTAGCATACTTCGGGACTTGTTTGATTGCATCCAGGAGCGGGATATTGACTTGTACCTTCCTAAAAGTCTCAAGGATGTCTTTGTCACTCTCTTCCTTCTTTGATTGCATAAATCTGCGAGGGAAAGGTACATTGGGTGGAATAAGGTTAGAATTAACAGAACTTGAACCTATCTTACCTGTGTTTGACGGATTAGGAAGTGTAGGGGGCTACGGCAATAATGGCTCAATCCTTGTTGTGGCCTTGTCTTGTTCCTCCTCCTCGAATTGCAGTTTCTCGTCCTCATTTTGGCTTGATTTGGATGGTTTTGGGTCAGTTCCAACTTCTTTTCTAGTTCTCAATGTGATGGCCTTTGCAAATTCAAATCCTCCTTTGGGGTTGACAACGGTTGAACTGGGCAACCTGCCTTGCTCTCTGAATTGGCCCATGAATTCTGCCATTTATACCATTTGTTTCTCCAATTCATCCATCGTTTTGGCTTGATTTTGCATTCCCTGTGCCGCAATGGTTAATAATTGAACAATTTGATCATTATCCATAGACGAACCTGATTTTGGTTCGGCAGATTGTGGTTGGGGTTGTGTTGGTGCATATGTCCTTGGAAACATCCCAGGGGTTGGTGGTCGAAATCGTCCTTGTTGTTGAGGTTGTTAAAACTCCCTCCACTTCATATTTGGATGATCTCTCCAGCCTGGATTATAATTGTTAGAGTATGGATCATATTTGGGCTGATTTTGGCCTTGAAACCCAATGACGTTGACACTTTCCTATCCTCCATTCTCGATCAATTTAGGGCATTTGTCAGATTGGTGTCCTTGTATAGAGCACACGCCACATATTGTGTTTTCTTGCACTTTGGGTCTTTCAACAACTTGTGACACAAAAAGAGTGAGATTAGCCAATTGAGATTGAATTTCAGATATTGCACTTACCTCATTCACATGTTGTTGCTGTGGAGGGTCTATCTGTCCAACTCCTTCATATTGTTATGCATTCAAGGCTCAGTTGGCAATTAGGGTATTGGCAGCAACAGGTGTTTTATCAACCAAAGCTTCTCCCGCTGAGGCATCTAACATTTGTCTTTCAATTGGAAAAAGTCATTCGTAGAAATATTGAAGGAGAATCTCTTCTTTCATTTGATGTTGAAGACATGATGCAACGAGAGTCTTGAAACGCTTATAATACACCGGAAAGGATTCTCCTTGATTTTGTTGAATGCCATTAATCATCTTCCTCAAAAGAATGACTCTTGACGTTGGAAAGAACTTCTCTAAGAATGCTCTTGTCATGCTTTCCCAAGAAGTGACGATTCTAGGTGCCAATTCATACAATCAATCCTTAGCCTTTTTCAAAAGAGAGAATGGAAAAGCTTTCATCTTTAATATGCTTCCATCGACGTTGACTGAGGTCATGCTTGAACAAACCACTTCGAATTCCTTTAAATGCTTGTTTGGATCTTCTATGGACAACCCATCGTACTTTGGAATGTGATGCATCAAACTGGACTTTAACTCAAATTATTTGGTCTTGCCTTGAGCTGCCGTGGGATATTGAATGCATAGGGGCACGACATTGTCCAATCTCGAAGCTGAGAGTTCCTTGATTGTTCGATTGTCCGCTGCCATTACTGATGCTTCCTTTAATTCCTGAGTCGTGGCCTCTTCTTCCTCTTCTACTTCTACTTCTTCAATCTCGGGTTCAGGGTTAGGTGGGTTAGACTCTTGCTGCTTCCTCTTTCTTCTCAAAGTTCGTTCAAAATCGTCGTCAAAATCAAAGATATGCTCACGAACCGGTTGAGAACTTCGAGTCATAAACTAGTACCTAAAAACAAGAAAACAAAACAAAGTCAGAAACTAAAACAAAATATATGAAAAAGAAATAAGGGGGATTAGCAAAGTTGCTAATCCCCAGCAACAGCGCCAAAAATTTGATGTGATATAAACTAGCACTCAAATTAAACCCTCTTATTGACAATTGTAGTAAAGATGTAAGTAGGGATCGTTCTAGGCCGAGGATTAGGAGGGATTGCTAATCTACCTAAAACTGACTTAAAAACACAAAACTAGGCTTAAAAACACTTAACTAGACTCAAAGAACTCAAAACAAACTAAAGCGAAAACAGTACAAAATAATCAAATAGACTCAAACTAGACACTAAAGGGTGTTTGGACGAAAATTGATTTTAACTTGACTTAAAACACTTAAAAACAAAAGTTTGACAGATTCTAACTAATTTGACACAACAAAGTAAAGGGGATTGGGTTTTTTACGAATTTAAAGTAAAGACAAGTAGATTAAAGACTTAAACAAGTTTGGCACGAAATTGGAGGAAAATATGGATGATTAGCTAGCTAGAGGGTCCTTTTCCACACATGACACACTTGCATTCAAATCGATTTCCAGTTGCTTTTCCAATAAACCATGAACCTCAATGCCCCATATTAACCGTGAACGGCACTAATTAACCCTCAGATTTTGCTTATGTCATTGAATTGGATAGATAACGCATCAGTAACCAAATTATTCTTTAATAGTTCCCTACATGAATAACATAATAGAGATACATCAAAGATAATTAAGATTTGTGAAAATCATAAGCATTGACAAAGCATTCATAACTGTGAACAACATGATACTTCTGCTAGGAATTTACTTAACACGATTATGACTAGCAACCTCCACTATTTATGAATATAATTTTATAACAATTAGGAGAAACTCCCTTATATTCTAGCATCAAATTCATGAATGCAAACTAAGTATGCATCCTTAATCAACAAACAAGAATAAGTTCTGAATCAAACAGTTAAGTAAATTGCATTCACGATTTATGAAATCACAATTGGAAGTAATCAATTCATATTGCAAATATGTTCATGGCTTTGAATTATCCTCTAGCTAAAACGAGTTTAGCTCCTTATGTTCGCAAAACGAAGATAATTAAACTTAAACATTGAAAACAAAAGATGGATTACACCTAAGAATGTTCCAGCAATCCAAGCTTGAATGGCAAGCACGTCCAAGGGTCCTCCTTCTTCTTCTTTGCTGCGGCACAAGGTGTGGGTGAAGGTTTTGAAAATAGACTTTTGTGTATGGTGAATGGGTGATGGATTGTATGAAAGAATGGATGAAAGTATCAATAGTAGTCAATGGGTCATCCTCAAGGATGCGGCAAGGGCCTTTATTTATATGTTTAAGAAAAACAAGGCCTAACTTAATTTGGTAAACATGTTTGATCCCAAATCCACAAGGAAAAGGACAAATAAATGTTAGAATCCTAGGAATAAAGGGAAAGGATATGCCGCAGCTTCTAAAGGGAAAGGGAATGTGCTTCCTTGTGCGGCAAGAAAGGAAATTTAAAGGGATAGGTGCGGCAACCTTCTTTGACTGGGATTTTCCTTCTAGAACCATGTAATTAAGTGTCCTAATATATTTAGAGATCCTCCTTGCAGCTGGAAATTAGGTGGTGTAGGATTAGGAAAGGATTAGGACAAAATAAGGTAACTTGGTTAACATTCCTTCTTTCTTGCTGAGCTTCCTTATCTTTCTTGTTATGAATTTATTTTCTTCATCTTTTCAGCACATTCCTAGCCTCTTTTGATCTTCAAATTCGTTCATCCACCTTGCTCCATACATGTGTTATCCATTCCAAGCCCAAAATTGCTCCAAATTGCACTTTCTTGCTACATTAGCCCTTTGGACGTACAAACACACGAAAATAGCTTAAAATACTAAAATAACTAGGAACTAACAATATAAATGCAAGAAAACAAGCTAACTAAGTCGCATAAATATGCTCCTATCACATTCGACAAAACAAGTTTTAACAATCCAACGGTCAAACATGTTTGTATATAGTTTGAGATTACATATGCCAAAAATCACCGAAAAAAACTTTGGGGTATTATGTAATGGGAAAAAATCCTTTCGAAGGTTAGAAATGAAAAATTACGATTTAACTGTTACTTTAGCTTTGATTTTGATGATTTTTGTACAACTACACTTCTTGGCCCTAGAAGAATACAATGAACGAACCGCTTATCAATTTAAAATATTTACACTAGTAGATACGCATAATCTTATGTTCCACTTAATGAAAGTATAGAAGAAACTCTAAGTGTTGGTTAAATATAATGTTTTGATGGGATACTCAATCTACAAAACTAGTTTCAACGATCTAACCGTCAAACTTGTTTATATTTACTCTGAGATTGCATACGCCAAAAATCACCAAAATAATTAAACTTTTGAGGATTAGGTAAGGGGAGAATCCTTCGACGGTTAGAATGAACATTCACGATTTAAAAGTTATTTTAGCTCAGATTTTAAAAAACCTTTGCCTGATGAACCATTCCATCGGGCAAAGGTCTAATATGTTATAACACCAAGAGCTCTCCTTCTTCTTCCTCATCGTGCCACTTCTCAGTTTCTCTGCTACCCTCTCTACTATCTCTCACTTTGTCTCTCTATCTACTCTTTCTCTCTCAACTCTCTCTCCGCCACCAAAAGGCTCGGCCAATCCTTCTTCCACCCTAGCAACTGTAAGTCCTTTCTCTGTCTCTTTTTCATTCTAATTTTGATATTTGTAGGAGAATTTCTAGAATTTGTGAAATTAGGATTGTGAAATTTGTGAAAATGTAGTAATATTTGTGATTTTTGTGAAAATATGATAGTGAATATTGTGATTTTTGTTAAAGAATACTTTTTTTTAATGATGAAAATAGGGTATACGGAATATTGGGAAAACTAATATTATTTGTGAAAATTAGGAATATGGAGTATTGTGAAAGGCTTTTTTTTTATTAGCACCAATATGTTAAATACACCTGTAACATCCCACATCGCTCAAGGGAGTGATCCTTAAATGTATATTCTCATCCTTACCTAGCACTAGGCCTTTTGGGAGCTCACTGGTTTCGGGTTCGGTCGGAACTCCGAAGTTAAGCGAGAAGGTGTCCAGAGCACTCCCATGATGGGTGACCCATTGTGAAGTTGCTTGTGAGTTCCAAGAAACAAAACCGTGAGGGTGTGGTCGAGGCCCAAAGTGGACAATATCGTGCTATGGTGGTGGAATGGGCCTGGGAAGTGGTATGCCCTGGGCTGGGATGTGACAAATGGTATCGAGCTAATCCCTGGCCGGAAGTGTGCCGACGAGGACGTCGAGCCCCTAAGGGAGGTGGATTGTAAGATCCCACATCGCCTAGGGGAGTGATCCTTAAATGTATGTTCCCATCCCTACCTAACACGAGGCCTTTTGAGAGCTCACTGGCTTCGGGTTCCGTCGGAACTCCGAAGTTAAGCGAGAAGGTGGCCAAAGCACTCCCATGATGGGTGACCCATTGGGAAGTTGCTCGTGAGTTCCCAGAAACAAAACTGTAAGGGTGTGGTCGGGGCTCAAAGCAGACAATATCATGCTACGGTGGTGGTGCGGGCCCTGGAAGTGGTCCGTCCCGGGCCGAGATGTGAAAACACCCCTCATTAAAATTTAATATTAAATGACTTACATATCTAATATGTAATGACAATTTCAACCTTATAAGGTTTTACAAAAAATAAAAATCCAAATTACTTTTCACATGTATATCCCAAGTTTATTTATCTTCTTCAACTCACAAAACCACTCTCACCCTCCATTGTAGAATTAATGAAACTACAAGCACGTTAATTGGAAAAATTATTCTTGATGAATGAAACATGAAATCAACGTTTCGAAAACTTTACATGAGGTAAGGCTTTGTATTTTCATTGTTTTAGTGATTTCAGTCGCCAAAATATTGGCAGTGATATCACAGTATTGATTCTTTTGCAATCATTTGCAGTGAGACTAATGAGATGCTCCATTGATGATATAGGCAATACTTCTATTGATGTCCAAGTCAAATCTAATACACGTATATTCCTGGAAAGCTCAGAAAACTCGTCAAGAGATGAGCAGTAGTCTAGACTAAAACAACCGGAGACCTTCAGCTTACAACTGCTGTTTGGAAGTTTCTTAAGGTCTTTGCAATCTCCAATATCAAAAGAAGAAATTTTTTTGTGAGACCAAATTGATGGAGGTAACTCCTTTATACCATTGCCACGTAAACTTAAGAATTCAATATTGCCTGACATCTTTGGAAGATACTTGAGACTCCTGAACCCTCCAAGTTTAAGAAAACTAAGCTTGTGAAGATATTGAAAATATGAAGAAACTTCAACCAAACTTTTACAGTAAAAAAGATTTATATGCCCAAGTTTTTTACTTCGAGAAAGATTTGGAACTTCAGTTAGGTTTTTTTGAAGGAACGCATATTGAACACTTTTAATTTCATAAGATTATGTAAAAAATTGAAAAGAAACAGCAAGAATTAATACCTTAGCATGATTAATTTTCTGCATGAATGCATATTATAAGAGCAGTAAAAAAAAAAAAACTGCTAATAGAAAATATAAGGTATATAGTGAGATTGTGGGGTGTGAGAGTATTATAGGAAAGTAAATGGGGTGTATTTAGATAGGTTTTAATTAAAAAAGCAAATGTAGGGTGTATTCAACAATATGTGGGGTTTCAATATAATAAGCCTTGTGAAATTGTGAAAATAGTGATTTTTGTGCATATTGTAATATTTGTGAAAATATGTATATTATGAAACTGGGGAATAGGGAATACTGTGAAAAATAGTATTTTTGTAAATATTGAGATTTTTGCGAAAATAGTGGATATTGTGAAAATAGTAATTTTCTGAATATTGTGATTTATTAGTGAATATTGTGAAAATAGTGATTTTTTGAATATTGTGATTTATGTGAAAATGAGGAATATTATGAATATTGTGAAAATATTGACTACTGTGAATATCGTGATTTTTTATAAAAGTATGAAATATTGAATATTGTGAAAATAATGATTTTTCTGAATATTGTGATTTATGTGAAAATAGTGAATATTGTGAAAATAGGGAATATAGAATATATCAGAATAGGGAATAGGAAAATATAAAATTATATTGTCGAAATTAAATTTGTAGAAAATATGTGAAAATCGTAAAAAATGTTGTGTTTTTCTTTTTCACAAAAGTCATCGCGGTAGATCACCAGTAGCCACTACTCTACCTCCGATTCGAGTCAGCATGACATGGTGGATGGATACCCATCAACACCCAAATAGGCCACTATTGAGTCGAAGGTCGACCCCAACACATCTAATGCATCAAGGCGGGTGACTAGATCTGCTATGCGTCTTCACATACTTCGTCAAAGCACAATTGCATGCAAAAAGATTAATTCATTCAAAGGAAAAAGTGCAAGACCCCGAGTCCTACGACTAGGGCAAATTGTTCAAATTATGGAAATGATAAGCCCTCTTCCTGGCCAAATGAATCATCTTAGAATTAAACCTACAATTACATCTTAGAAACAGTTACGACATCAACAACCTTACCTTCATCTACAGCAGATGGACCTTCATGGGAGCTTAGGAATCGACAGGAACGGTCTTTTCCGGAATCACGTTAGAGTCGAAACCTGACGCAGCTTTCTCAGACACCTTTAGCTCTGCGCCCTCCCTTGCCAACTCATAATGAACTGGAAATTTTGCCTTCTGGATCTGTGTTAATTTGCTCTCATCAGTTGGGATGGCCCACGATGTAACCCCGATGATAATCTTCAAAATAATTTAGCGGCAACGCAGCCTCGAACGTTGTGTGGATCTTGGTCGACTTCACTTTATTGTCATCCATAGCTTGCTGAAGAGCTTCAATATAAGATCCATTCCTCAAGTTTGCTTCATGCCAAACTTCATCCAATTAAGACTGGATAATGGCTTGATTAGCATCCCATGTGCTAAGTTCCGCTGCCAGTATCCCCTTCTACATCGTCCTTAGCCTTTAATGCTAGCAGACTCCGCCTCGTGTTTAGCCATGTTCGCTGCAACCTCATCAGCCATTCTCCTCACAACATAGTTACTCGATTAGGTTGTTCCGCTCAGCATCTTAGGAGTTTCGTCTCTTGCTCCTTGGCCAGAAACTTCTCCACCTGTACACTTGTTTCCTACAACTGTCTCTCTAGCTTGATTCAGCAAGCAAACTCATCCTTATAAGCCACCTCCAGATTATAGATCTTTTTCTCCTGGCTTTAGAATGTAGTCTTCATCTAAGCATTTGCCTGATTCGATGTATTCGTGAAAAACAAGATGGGAAACTAAAAGAAGTAATGTTAAATTATTAGAAAGATAGGAAAAACTCCGAGTATCGGCTCTAGTAACAATTCCTCACAAAGTGGCTAGACTTTGCAATTACCTCTTCAAAATCAGTGGGAGAAATAGTTGAACGAATCAAGGTATGAGCATGCTTATCGTTGTCAGGACCACTAGCGTTCAATAAAATCACTTCATGCTTATAGTCGAGTTTGATTATCAATGGAGAGTGAGCTCCTTTCACAGTGGCAAAAGAACTTGATGCTCTTACAGATGATCCACGAAGTCCGATGAAGCTAATTATTGCTGCTTCGCCCCTGATGCGAAAATTAACTTAACACATAAATTAACTCTTGTATCAATTGTAGTAAAGAATGTAAGTAGGGATCGTTCTGGACCGAGGATTATGAGGGCTTGCTAATAACCTCTAAACTGACTTAAAAATATAAAAACAAAGTTAAAAACACTAAACTAGATTCAAAGAACTCAAAACAAACTCCAAAGACTCAAAACAAGCTAAAAACGCTCAAATCTACCTAAAAACACAAACTGGGCAGATTTGGACTCTAAACACACTTTTGGACGAATTTTGGTTTTCACTTGGTTCGAAACACTTAAAAACACAAATTAATCAATTTCTAACTAATATGACTCAACAAGGTAAATGGGGTTTTGGTTTTGACAAATTTGAAAACAAAACAAGTAAATTAAAGAACTAATGAAATCTGCACGAATTTGAGTAGATTGAATGGATGGAAGGCTAGCTAGGAGGTTCTTCTCCACACATGGCACACTTGCAAACAAAACGATTTCCAGTTGGTTTTCAATAAACTACGAATTCTCAACACCCTAGATTAACTGTGAATTGCACTAATTAACCCTTAGACTTTCCTAATTTCATTGAATTGGATGATTGCATACAACAACCCAAAGCATTCCCCACAAGTTCCCTACATGAATTGCATAATAGAGATACAAGCAAGAATCATTAAGTTCTAGGAAAATCATAAGCATTGACGAAACACTTGTAACTATGAATTGCATGAAACTTATGCCAAGAATTTACTTAACACAGTTGTGACGAGTAACCTTTACTACTTGTGAATATAAGTTCATAACGATTAGGTTAAACTCCCTTATATCCTCGCATCAGATTTATGCATGAAAATTAAGCGTGCACTCTCAACCAACATACACAAATCAATTTTAATTTAAATGGATAAGTAAATTTAATTCACACCCATGCCTTCTCCAGACAACATATGGCGCCCATCCTTCTATCCCCTACTGGTCCTCTTACCGTTGGGGATTCGGTGATAAAGAATGATATGACCGCTGCAGTGGTGGCCCAGAACCTTGTCACTCTCAAAGATAACAGACTGCTTTCCAAACGGTCTGATGAGTTGGCTGTTAAGGATTCTCTGGCTCTAAGTGTGCAGTGTGCAGTTTCTGTGTCCAATATGGCCCAACGCCTATTTGCTCGAACCCGTCAAGTTGAATCATTGGCGGCTAAAGTGATGAGTCTCAAGCAAGAGATTAGAGGGCTTAAACATGAGAATAAACAGTTGCATAGGTTCGCACATAACTATGCTACAAACATAAAGAGGAAGATTGACCAGATGCAAGAATCTGATGGTCAGATTTTACTTGATCATCAGAGGTTTTTGGGTTTGTTCCAACAGCAGTTGCCTTCGTCTTCTGGGGCTGTACTTCGTACTGAAGCTCCAAATGATCAACCTCCGATACCTCCTCCTTCTGTGGCTCCGCCGACTGCTGAGGCTCCGCCAACTACTGAGACTTCTCCCAAACAGCCTTTGTGAAGGCTCCCTCTTGTATTTTTTTGTCTCCTGTTTATTTTCCACGAATTTTAATGTGAAAATACCTTGCATATATGTCAATGTCTCAAAAATAAACCCACACCCAAAAATAATTAAATAAGCAACAAATAAAAATGACAATCATGGCAAAATAAAAATGCAGAAAATGGAAGGTTTTTAGAAACGCAAAACTGATTGTGGAGCGATTCAAAAATCTTCCTTATTTGAATACATGGGTTGTCTCCCAATAAGCGCTCACTTTAACGTCTTCCAACCGGACGATACCTCAATTTAAGCTTGAATAGGGCCCACGACATGGAAGGGGTACATTCTCCATGACATGTTCCTCAAAGGCCTCATAATAGGGCTTCAAACGGTGTCCATTTACCTTGAATTCTTGTTGCGTCTTCAAACTTTGTATTTGGACTGCACCATGAGAAAAAACATTAGTAACCATAAAAGGACCAATCCATTTGGAACGCAACTTACCAGGAAACAAACGAATGCGAGAATTAAAGAGTAAAACTTTCTGGCCAATGGAGAATGATTTACCTCGAATCATCTTATCATGAAAAGCCTTCGTCTTCTCCTTGTAAATTCGGGCGTTTTCATAAGCCTCATGCCTAATCTCTTCAAGTTCATTTAATTGGAGCTTTCTATGAATTCCAGTGGAATCAAGGTCCATGTTGAATGTTTTGACGGCCCAATGCTCCTTGTGCTCCAATTCTACGGGAATATGGCATGGTTTGCCATAGATGAGCCGAAATGAGGACATGCCAAGGGGTGTTTTATATGCCGTGCGATATGCCCACAATGCATCCTCCAAACGCAAGCTCAAATCCTTCCTTGTTGGCCCAATGGTCTTCTCTAGAATCTGCTTGATCTCCCTATTAGACACCTCGGCTTGCCCATTGGTTTGAGGATGATAAGGTGTTGAAACCTTATGTTTGACATTGTACTTCCTCAATAGCGCCTCAATGATTTGATTGCAAAAGTGAGAACCTCCATCACTTATGATTACTCTTGGCATTCGAAACCTTGCAAATAGGTTAGTTCTAATGAAATCTGCAACCACTCGAGAATCATTAGTTCGGGTGGCTTTTGCTTCCACCCATTTTGACACATAATCCACAGCAAGTAAGATATAAAGGAAGCCATGTGAGGAAGGAAAATGACCCATAAAATCAATACCCCAAACGTAAAAAATTTCAACATTGACGATGGAAACTTGCGGCATTTGATCCCTTGCACTTATATTTCCTGTTCTTTGGCATTTATCACATGTTAAGCAAAAAATTCTAGCATCATTAAAGATACTAAGCCAATAGAACCCACATTGTAACACCTTAAGTGTTGTTCTTTGTGTACCAAAGTGACCACCACATGCATATGTATGACAAAAGCTTAAAATGGAATGAAACTCAGAATCATGTACACATCGACGAATAATCTGATCCGGGCAATATTTCCACAAATATGGATCATCCCACACATAAAATCGTGCGTCATTTCTGAGCTTATCACGTTGGTGTCTAATGAGAGTGCTTGGAATTTGTTTGAACACCAAAAAGTTTACCAAATTAACATACCAAGGTTCACTTACCTTAATGGACATCAATTGTTCATCAGGAAACATTTCAGTAATGGGTAGGGACTCCTCATTATGCATCATATGACTTAGGTGGTCAGCCACCACGTTTTCACTTCTTTTTTTGTCTCAAATCTCAATATCGAACTCTCGAAGAAGCAATATCCATCGAATTAGCCTTGGCTTGGCTTCCTTCTTGGAGAGCAAATACTTTAGAGCTGCATGATCAGTGAAAACAATTATTTTAGTACCAATTAAATATGATCGAAATTTATCTAAAGCAAAGACAACAGCAAGAAGTTCTTTTTCTATTGTGGAATAGTTTAATTGGGCATCATTCAACGTCCATGACGCATAGTAGATGACATGCGGCCTCTTATCCTTCCTTTGTCCTAAAATAGCCCCTAAAGCATAATCGGATGCGTCACACATAAGCTCAAAAGGAAGACTCCAATCCGGTGGAACAATAATGGGAGCCGTGGTCAGCAACTCCTTGAGTTGTTTGAAGGATGCCGTGCACTCCTTATTGAAGTCAAACGCCACATCTTTTTGAAGGAGACGGAAAAGAGGTTGGGAAACCTTTGAGAAATCTTTGATAGAAACCTGCATGTCCAAGAAAAGAACGAACCTCTCTAACCGAAGTAGGAGAGGGTAAGTGACGTACAAGATCGATCTTTGATTTATCAACCTCCATTCCTTTTTCAGAGATGATATGTCCTAAAACTATGCCTTGTTTAACCATGAAATGACATTTGTCCCAATTGAGAACAAGGTTAGTTTCAACACATCGTTTTAAGATCAAACTGAGATTATGCAAACAACCATCAAATGAATCACCAAAAACGCTGAAATCATCCATAAAAATTTCAATAATTTTCTCAACATAATCAGAAAATATGCTCATCATGCTTCTTTAAAATGTGGCAGGTGCATTACATAAACCAAATGGCATGCGACGATAAGCAAATGTATCAAAGGGGCATGTGAATGTGGTTTTTTCTTGGTCCTCGGGTGTTATGACAATTTGATTATAACTAGAATAACCATCAAGAAAACAATAGAAAGCATAACCTGCTAACCTTTCAAGCATTTGATCAATGAATGGAAAAGGGAAGTGGTCCTTCCTAATGGTGGCGTTGAGCTTCCTATAATCGATACACACCCTCCAACCTGTTTGGATTCAAGTAGGCACAAACTCATTTTCAGCATTTGTCACCACAGTTACTCCGGATTTCTTTAGAACACATTGAACGGACGAAACCCAACGACTATCGAAAATAGGATAGATCACTCCACAATCTAAAAGCTTGATTATTTCCTTCTTCATAACTTCCATCATCGGAGGTTTGAGTCGGCGTTGAGCCTCTCGAGATGTTTTAGACCCCTCATCCAAAAGTATGCAATGCATGTAAGTGGTGGGACTAATTCCTTTTATGTCTGCCAATGTCCACCCAATTGTTGTTTTGTACTCCCTTAGCACCCTTACCAACTTGTCCTCCTCTTGTGCCGTGAGTGTGCTTAAGATGATGACGAGCAATGTCTCATCATCGCCCAAGAAAACGTACTTTAAATGGCTTGGCAATGGCTTAAGTTCAAGTGTAGGTGGCTGCACAACTGAGGGAAGTAACTTATTAGACGAAACTGAAATGGAAATTGGGTCCAAAAACTTACCAGATTGTAGTGGCAATGATTCAAGGGCAGCCACCATCTCAATCACGTCTTCATTAGGGGGCACGGCAAGGGAAAAATCATTCATGTCGTGGGGGTGCATGGTTACTGCTTCATTGTTTTGAATGTCTATTCCTCGTGTAATGACCAATTCCATTGCATAGTCATTCAATTGTTCAAAATTGTCCTGCGCCAAAGAAACAAATACATCAATAGAAAAACATGAGTGATCCTCACTAGGATACTTGATAGAATCAGAAAGATTGAAATTGATAACTTCCCCATCAAATTTCATCGTCAAAGTTCCATTAAACACATCAATCTTAGTACGGGCAATTTTCATGAATGGTCGTCCAAGAAGGATGGGCAATGTAGGGGAATGGTTCAACTTGTCCGTTTCAAGCACGTAGAAATCCGCTGGAAAGATTAAGTGATTGACCTGTACTAAAACATCTTCCAAAACTCCCTTTGGATAGGCATTAGATTTATCGGCCAATTGTATAATCACACCATCATTTTTCAATTCGCCTAAGTGCATAGATGCATAGATTGAATAAGGCATGACATTTATAGATGCACCTAAGTCTAGCATGGTAGATTCAAAACGAGTATTACCGATTACACAAGGAATGGTAAAACTACCCGGATCCTTGCATTTAGTGGGTAGTTTACGTTGTAAAACAGCTAAGACATTTTCACTTACCTTGACAACCTCCTTGCTCGAAATTCTCTTCCTAGTTGTGCAAAGTTCTTTTAAAAACTTGGCATACCTTGGAACTTGCTTAATTGCATCCAAAAGTGGTATATTAACTTGGCCGAATTGGATGGTTTATGAGCTTTTGGGGCCTGCGGCAAAGGTGTTTCCACCCTTGCCGTGGGGGTGCTTTGCTCATCTTCTTCAATTATCAACTCTTCAACCTCATTGGAACATGAATTGGACGGTTGGGGATCAGATCCAACTTGTTTTCCTCTTCGCAAACTCATGGCTTTTGCAGATTCGAATCCTCCATTCGGGTTGACAATGGTTGAACTAGGCAACTTACCTTGCTTTCTGAATTGTCCTACAAACTCCGCAATCTGCCCAATTTGCTTCTCCATTTGGTCCACCCTTTTATCTTGGTTTTGCATTGCTTTGGCTTGATTTTCTTGCCCCTGAGACAAATTGGTGAGTAACTTAAGAAGTGTGTCATTATTTAAAGATGCACCTGAGGTGTTTTGGGTAGGTTGTTGTGGGGCTTGTGTTGGTGCGTATTGCTTGGTATAGAAGCCCGAAGGTTGTTGCCTAAAGCCTTATTGTTGTTAGGGTTGTTGGGGCTCCCTCCATTTGAAATTTGGATGGTTTCTCTAACCTGGATTGTACGTATTAGAATATGGACCGTTCCTTGGCTGGTTATGGCCTTGAAATTCAATTGCATTGGTGCTCTCCCATCCACCATTTTCAATCAATTGAGGGCATTTTTCAAAGGCATGTCCTTGGATAGAGCACATACCACATACACTTGGTTCTTTCATCCTCATTCCTTCGGCCATCTGAGACAATGGAAGTAAGATTAGCTAATTGCGATTGAATGTCGGATGTGGAACTTACCTCATTCACTTGCTGCCGTGGGGTGTCCCTTTGACCAACGCCTTCATATTGTTGAGCATTCAATGCTCAGTTAGCAATTAAGGTCTTAGCAGCCATGGGTGTTTTGTCCACCAAAGCTCTTCCCACTGAGGCATCTAGCATTTGGAGTTCAATTGGTAGAAGCCCTTCGTAGAAATATTGAAAAAGAAACTCTTTTTTCATCTGGTGGTGTGGACATGAAGCAACAAGGGTTTTAAAACGCTCATAGTAAGTGGGAAATGATTCACCTTGGTTTTGTTGAATGCCACTAATCCTTTTGTGTAGTAGAATGACTCGAGAAGTTGGGGAAAACTTCTCCAAAAATGTCTGTTTCATACTCTTCCATGATGTGACAGTTCTGGGGGCTAGCTCATACAACCAATCTTTAGCCTTTTCTAAGAGAGAAAAGGGAAAAACCTTCATTTTCAGAATGCTCCCATCAACATTCACAGGGGTCATGCTCGAACAAACAACCTCGAACTCCTTCAAGTGTTTATTAGGATCTTCCATGGACATCCCGTGGAACTTAGGAATGTGATGCAACAAACTTGATTTGAATTCGAACTCATCCATCTTCCCTAGGGCAGCCATGGGGTATTGGATGCATAGGGGAGCGGCATTGTCCAAGATATGCTCACGAATCGGATGAGAACTCTGAGTCATAAACTAGTACCTAAAACAAGAGAACAAACCAGGTCAGTAACTAACATAAAAACACACGAAAATAAACAAAAAAGAAATAACAAGGGATTAGCAATTTTGCTAATCCCCGGCAACGGCGCCAAAAATTTGATGTGAAAATTAACTTAACACACAAATTAACCCTCTTGTATCAATTGTAGTAAAGAATATAAGTAGGCATCGTTCTGGATCGAGGATTATGAGGGCTTGCTAATAACCTCTAAACTGACTTAAAACATAAAAACAAAGTTAAAAACACTAAACTAGATTCAAAGAACTCAAAACAAACTCCAAAGACTCAAAACAAGCTAAAAACGTTCAAATCTGCCTAAAAACACAAACTGGGCAGATTTGGACTGTAAACACACTTTTGGACGAATTTTGGTTTTAACTTGGTTCGAAACACTTAAAAACACAAACTAAATCAGTTTCTAACTAATATGACTCAACAAGGTAAATGGGGTTTTGGTTTTGACGAATTTGAAAACAAAACAAGTAAATTAAAGAACTAATGAAATCTGCACGAATTTGAGTAGATTGAATGGATGGAAGGCTAGCTAGGAGGTTCTTCTCCACACATGACACACTTGCAAACAAAACGATTTTCAGTTGCTTTTCAATAAACTACGAATTCTCAACGCCCCAGATTAACTGTGAATTGCACTAATTAACCCTCAGATTTTCCTAATTTCATTGAATTGGATGATTGCATACAACAACCCAAAGCATTCCCCACAAGTTCCCTACATGAATTGCATAATAGAGATACAAGCAAGAATCATTAAGTTCTATGAAAATCATAAGCATTGACGAAACACTTGTAACTATGAATTGCATGAAACTTATGCCAAGAATTTACTTAAAACGGTTGTGACGAGCAACCTTTACTACTTGTGAATATAAGTTCATAACGATTAGGTGAAACTCCCTTATATCCTCGCATTAGATTTATGCATGAAAATTAAGCGTGCACTTTCAACCAACATACACAAATCAGTTTTAATTCAAATGGATAAGTAAATTGAATTCACAACTTATGAATCACGACTGAAAGTAATCAAATCATATTGCAAGCATGAACATGGTTTCGAATTCTCCCTAGCTAAGGGGGTTTAGTTCCTCATACTTACAAAGCAACGATAAACAAATTTAGACATTGAAAACAAGAGAAAGAAGACACCTAAACGCTCCAACGATCCAAGTTGGACAGCATGCACGTCCAAGCACTTTCCTTCCTTTCCTTTGCTACGGCACAAGGTGTTGGTGAGTGTTTGAAGGTTTGGTTGTATGGAGGAATGGATGTGAAGATGAAAGGATGTGTTTGGATGAAAGTTGTATTGAAATGAGGATGAATTCTTAAGCAAAAACTGACTGTAATGGCTGCCACACACACTTCCTTTTATAGAGGAAGTGCAAGGCATGGAGGGATGAATGGTGGTGTGAGCAATGATACAAAGGTGAAAGTGAAGTAATGATGCAAAGCATGGAGGGTAAAATGGAGTGGTGTTGCAGCTATGAATGTAAGTAGGGAACATGAATGATTGTGCACATGGTAGATAAAGGAAAGAGAGGTGGAATGGTGCATAAATGAGTCATAGGTGCAGGTTGATTCATGATGCACGGCATGGGCAAGGAAAGTGAAGGAGTGATGCATCAATGAGTGCATGTAGTGGAGGTAAAAGTGAATGAAATCTGATAGGTGAAGGGGACAAGGGATGTGCACCAATTGAGTGCAATGATTCAATGTAATGGTGCGTGAAAACAGAAATAATGAAGGGGACAAGGGTGAGTGTTGTGGTAATGAATTGATGTAATTGGTGTAATGGGTGAGTGTTGTGGTAATGAGTGGATGTAATGAGTGTAGTGGATGGAGCTCACAGCAAGGGGATGGAACAGCCACAAATCAACCCATTTTCTGCCCATGCTGTGCATTCCTCCCTCTTTTCATTTGTGTTTGCTGCCATCTAATCATCATTTCCACATGTACAAGCTGTTACACTTGCACAAACACATGCTCTTCCTCATTTCAGCCACAAATCAACACCTTTTCTGCCCATGCCATGCCTTTCTTTCCCATGTGTGTGCTGTCTATGTACTCATCATTTCCACATGTACAAGCTGTTACACTTGCACGCACACATGCTGATTTCTAGCCTTCTAATCTTCAAACTTGTCCATTCTGATATCTCCATGCTTACACTATCCAATCTTGGCCCAAAAATGCTCCAAAATGCTCCAAATAGCACTTTGTTGCCAACTTTGATATTTGAACCTACAAACACACGAAAATAGCTTAAAGTACTAAAATAACTAGAATTAAACTAAATAAATGCTAAGAAACAAGCTAACTAAGTTGCATAAATATGCTCCTATCAGCCCCCATAAAAAGAGCCACGGGGCTGTTCAAAAACTACCCTAGATTTGGACTAGAGGCAGAATTTAAATTTGAGAAAAAAAATTAAAAACACCTATTTGGTATTAATTTGCATAATTTAGAAGGATTTAATAACTTTTGTTATTATATTTCTTTTTTTTTTTTTACAAAAGTTAATAAATTTCTTAATTAATACTTAAATATAACATTTTGTCCTTTAATCAAAGTATTCAAATTTTAGTCAATCAGGGGCCAGAACTAAAGTGTCCCTTCTTATTCATTTTGATTTCTATTTCTTTTTCTATTAAATCATGAAGAATTGAAGGGAAAGATGACGAACATGTTAGAAGGAGAGAACGTCAGAGAAGCAAACATATGCTTTGATTTTGGGTTATTACTTTTTAAATGTGTGTAAGATAAATTTTACTTATTGAATTAAGTTTGTGAGGGTAGTTTAGGTAATAAATTTGCGTTTAAAGAGATATTGATAATTTAATTAAAAATAACATGAGTGTGAAGAAGTTGACTATACAATAAATTATATGAATTCAAATAAAATTTATCTTAGACAAAAAAGTTATTAAAAAAATAAGGTCATCCAAATTAAAAACCAAAGAAAAATGAAAATAGAGGAGGAAAGCCAATAGTGAGAGGCGTGGACCATGTACAAAGACTTAAATATGAAGGAACTGACGTGGATCCAAGGCATGCAAAGAATGAGGAGCAAAAGTACAAAATTAAGCAGAGAACTCAACTGGGGAGCATAAACCAATGCTAGACCACGAATCAGCTTGGACTAAAGGTCACCGCTAACCATACAAAAGGGTCGTTGCCATCTTGCATGGTAGGGTTGGATTGACCTAGAGAACCAGCTTGGACCGAAAGTCACCCCTAACCATATAAAAGGGGTCGCTACCTTTTTGCATGGTACGGTTGGATTGACCTGGAGAGAAAGGGTTGGTCCTGCAATCTTAAGATCACTTTTGATATTCACACAAGATTAATTTATATATCACGAGTATATTTTCGTTGGTACTAAATGCAACCGTGACAATTTATTCGTGCTATACAAATCTAGATCTCCATTAACAGAGTTGCATAAGAAACCAAGAATACCCTAAATTAAGATTATTAAGAAAAGCATAATTAATGAAAGAATAATATATAGTATCTTACCATACTAATTAAATGATACTAACTCACTTAATTTGCTAGGGTTCACCTAATCTAACAACTAATGAATCCAACAAGAAATTGCTAATCACAAGGAGAACAGTATCAATATCTGCCTCCTTACGATGGCCAGCAGAGTCTATATATATATATATATATAGATGGTGGTTAGTTCGACTAAATTCCAAACCCTAGCTAGCTATTAGGGAAATTCATCATCATTAAATAAGCATGTATATGCTTAATTTGCACACGAACGTTTAGAAACTAATCAATAATTTTTTTTTTCTAAACGAAAGCACGATATTCATTAGCAAATCAAAACACATACAAATTGAGGATAGTGTGCAATCCAGTCTAAGGAAAAGAACGTCCCGCACAATAGAAACCTATCCTCACATGAAAAATAGAGAAAAAAAATTATAAGCCCTCCTCAAAAAGTATATCCTGAATTAAATCCAAAAGCTCCTTGAACCACTATACCTCCTGACCACGATTTATCCCCATCCGAGCCAGACGGTGCGCAATCGTGTTACGTTCGCGCTGGATATGCCTGATCTCCGAGTACGTCCAACCCACCAGGAAAGACCTCAAATCAATAAAATAATAAAGTCATTTAATTAAGTAAAAGTTTGAGCTTAACAGCTGTATGCATGGATAAGCTTTGTTAATAAAGAGTGTCATTATGACATTTTTTATATTTATTTTTAATTAATCTCTGTTTGTTTTTTTTTTTTTTTTTGTCAAATTAATTAATCTCTGTTGATTAGCAATTGTTTAGTACTAAATATTACGTACTTCCACTGGGAAAGAGATTTAGATTAAACCAATTATACACTAACATGGCATCTCCGTGTACATATTAATGTACCGTTTGCTGCCACGTGGCACCATTAAGTACATGGAGTTTTAACATGAGACTTACATCATCTCCATATCTCCCTAGTATTATTTCACCCTAAAATGGTGATACATTTATAATCCCATAAATAGTCCTTTAAAAAATTTCAAAAATTATGGTTGAATTAAAAATAATAATTTAATTCATTTTAAATTTGAATGAATTTAAAATTTAAAACTTTAGAAAATAAATATCAAAATGTTTTATGGTTGACTTTCATTTTCTTTTTTAATAGTTGTCTGATAAAAGATTATAGATAAAAATAACTTAATTTCCGAAGTTATTCTTTTTGTAAAAACACTTAATTTACCTAGGGTAATGTTAGAGAGACCAAATTTTGTAAACCTAATTAGGTTGTTATTGGTAATTAGATTATTACTTAAATGTTGATTAATATATTTATTTTTTATCAGTGACACAATTAACGTGTTTATTTCTCGCGGGTAGTGTGTGACAAGAGTTGAGTGTAGTATAAATTATTCAAGGACGTCACAAAGTAGTGGACCAATCACTCATAGAGAATCAACACAAAAGTTTCTAACAGGCTGCTAGGTCTCCATGGAGATGTTTACCCAGATTGTCTGCCCTCCCACTTCCGATGCCCTCCTGTTTATGTGGTCACGGTTAAGTCACGTCAACATTTTTTATTACTATTCATTTTTGTCTTATTATCTCTATAAAAAAAACAATATAAAATATTGACGTGATTTAACCATGACCACACAAAACAGGAGGGCACAGGAGGGCATGGGAGGGCATCGAAAGTGGGAGGGCATACAATCCTTGTCCGTCCAGATCTGCTGTGCCTAGCTAAAAACCCTTTGCCCACCCTCTGCCTGCATTACCTGTCCTGTCCTTTAACCCCTACATAACACTGTTAAGTTTCGATGGAAAAAAAAAGTAGAATAAAAAAAAAAAATAAAAACAACTTGAAAACCAACCTCATCAGCCACCCCAACCCGTGGGTGGCACCCCTATCCTCTCCAGCGCCGGTAACACCTCCATCTTTATCTCCCCAATTTTAGATGGACATGCATAATCCACCCACCATGAAAATTTTATGTGAGAGAGACTGAGTCAGAGTATTTCAATAAGAGAGAGATGCTCTCTTACCCATATCAATCGCCCTACACATCTCCATCCAATTTCATGTACACTGCTCCTTCGATGTAGGGGAATGAGACATTTGGTTTATCGGACGGCGTGGGTTTGGGTTTCTTAGATCTGTATTTGGGGACTGGTTTTTTTCGGTTTTTGGGACGGAGATAATCTGGGAGAGAAGAGGGATTGTTGGCAGCGGGACGGAAAAGGAATTGCCGGCGATGAGCGTGGGGTTAAGGGGTTGCCCAGTTTGTTTTTGTGAAGTTAACCATGTTAGTTAGGGGTTAAGTGCATGGATAAATATGACCTACCCCATTAAGATAGTCCTTAAAATTGACCTACCTTATAAGAACATAACAGAAATTTTGACCAAGCTTTAACAGAAGAATCACATTGATTTATGACACGCATATTCAGTAAACTACGTTGATCGATTTTATATTTTTATGGATCATTTTAATGGAGTAGGTTAATTCAGGCACCATATGTGACAAAACCCCATTAAATTAAGTCAAGTCGTAGAGTGGGCAACTCAAGTTGATTTTAAATTTAGTTGAATAAAAAATTAGGTTAATTCTTCCCTACATTCATATTTTATTCAACTGATCTGGATGGTATTTGCTTTGTGTAGGGAAGAATTAATCAGATCAAGATTAGTTATGACTGAATTTAGTGGTCGAATCATCTACAATGCAAAGACTCAAATTTAGATTTTTTTTTTTTTTTGGAAAAATTAATATTCTGTTCCTAGTTTTTAATGTTCATTGATTAAGAACTTATTAATTTTCAGGTTTTGATCATAATTCCTAGCATTAGTATATTAATGAATTACATGTCAGTTACATAATTTTTTAAAATAAAAATTAGTAATTGATTTAGAGTTTTAATACTCACACCCTTATTACTAAACTCCTAATTAATTTTCAATTCAAACATTTCCAAAATATAAAAAATAAAATTAGAATAAGTTTGTATCCACTAAAATTTTATCTTATATGACACAATTAACCGACCCGGAATGTCCACTAGGACTCCGAATCGAGCTGTGTTGGCCGACACCTGGAAGGTGATGAAGCCATAAAGTGTGATGATGTGGAACATTGTGAATAAATTTAAACCTAAGAGTGCCTAAATACACGAGTGCGCGGTGAACGGATTTGGACTCATTTCACGCGTGATACAGAGCATAGGTATAGTAAATAAGGTGAGATAATGATTATACCATCATAAAAGACATCTGTGCTGAAGAGTGCCACGAATCTTTGTCGATACGGAACTCTGCTGTTAGAACCTGGAGGGGTACAAAAAACAGAAAATGTGAGTGATTGAAACAAAACTCTTCAAACCAATTCCAACTACCAAAGATAATAGCCCCTCGCCGTAGTACCTGTTTAATTTCCCAGAAAATAACAGGCGTGACTATAAATCAAAACCATAACCAAAATAATAGTCTTACGGTTATGCTATGTCAAATATCTTAACAGGAATGAGTAACCCAGGTGAAATAAACCAATAGGAAATGGTATGTTAGCCGGATCCACCTATCATGTACGGTTGAATCAATATCTCATCCCATATATGCTAGCATCTCATCACATATCTCATCATAAATATATACTAGCATCTCATCATAGATCGTCACATATATGCTAGCATCTCATCACATATTTCATCAAAAATATATGCTAGCATTTCATCATATATCATCACATATATGCTAGCATCTCATCACATATCTCATCATAAATATGTACTAGCATTTCATCATATATCATCACATATATTCTAGCATCTCATCACTTATCTCATCATAAATATATGCTAGCATTTCATCACATATCATCACATATATATATATGCTAGCATCTCATTACATATCTCATCACATATAGGCTAACATCTCATTACATATATGCTAACTCGTAAGTTGGAGTCACCTCTAGTGACCTGTACGACTTATCCATATCTCATCACATATATCAGCAATCATGGCTAGCATATAAGTCAGAGTCACCTATAGTGACCTGTACGACTTATCCATATCTCATCACATATATCATCAATCATGGCTAGCATATAAGTCGGAGTCACCTATAGTGACTTGTACAACATATATCATCAATCATGGCTATCATCAACATGTACTCACCTGAAGCTTACCTGGGCGTCCGCAGCATCATTTGGCACTTTGAAGCATTCACAATAATTAGGTTCAGGTAATATACATATGAATATGTCATGATGCAATCTAAAACTCAACTATAACATAGTATTTTCAAGTATATATATAACATGGCGTGAAATGCATAACCTGTAATGTCCTATTTCCAAACTATTTATTTTCGGGAATAATTATCGGTGATAAGCCCAATTAGACACTAGTTTAATTAACTGACGTTACTTACGTTTCCTTACTTCAATTTCTTGATTCTTCATACAATGTTTTGTGAACAACAATTAACTACCAAAACATAAGGTTAATTCTCACATTGTTCAATTCCCCAAACAAGGCTATTGTCCCAATTATTTAGTCTCATTTATTATATGGCTGCATCTAACGTCTTATTAGACTGCCTACATACCCTAAACAAGGATCAAGCCATTCGTAGTTCTCAATAATTACTTCAAAACATTCACAGTAATCGTAAACAATAATCGATTTATAAACGTTTATGGAATTATCAATCATATATATATACATACGATAGAAAGGAAAAGACTCACTCACCTGGAGTCCATGCTATGATTCTTTAGCACGTACATCAAGGCGTCTCGAACGATTGACGCTTATGACCAATTATAGAATCATATCTCAGAACTCTTATCAATAGAATACGTAATTCACATAAAGCACATCCTCAAGGACGTTCTAAAATAATTTGAGACCCATTGACCACAAGTCAACCGTCAATCGAAGATCGACGATTGGGTCCACAACCCTACAAAACTCGATCCGGAAGATTCGTATCTTAGATTTCTAATCCGCAAACTCTAAATATCCACATTATACTTCTAGAATAACATACTAAATTTTCATTACGATCCAACGGTCGGACTCCGCCAATTGCCCAAAATCAAGTGGCGGTTAACATTTATTTTATGAACTTACAAATCCAATTCGAGAAGATCCGTACTTTGAATTCCCGATCCATAAATTCCTATGGTCCTTAAATATTATTTACTTTAATGTATTAAATTTTCGTGACGATCCAACGATCGGATCATTGATTCACATCTTTACCAAGTAACGTATCTTAATGAATTTAGGTCCAAATGATCAACCTAAAATATACAATCACAAAAACTGAACTCAAGACATCTAATTTATCCTAAGAATGAAATAGGCGGTCCCCTGGCCATGCGCCGCCGCGGGTGGCGGTTGGCTGCCTCGGCTCGCCAGAAAATTCAACTATTTCTAAAAATTACCAAAGTTTGCAAAAATGAAGATCTCAATGAGTAGAGTAAACTTTATACCTGTAGCCAAGTCCAATTTGACCTGGAAGAGCCCCAATTTTGCTAAAACCCATCGGAAACCCTAGTTTTGGGTGTCTTTAATTCGGCTCCATAGCAACTCCGACGCCCCCAAACTTGTTTGGGCTTTGTTCTTGAGCTATAGGGGAGTATTTTGGTGGTGGTAATTTGATGAAATCATTTAAGAATTTGGTGAATCTCGGCCAAGAACCGTCGCACCCACCGGTGCAATTTTTCCTAAAATTACTTTTGGATGGAAAAGGAAGATTGAAGGTTATAGAGTAGGTTGCACGTAGTGGGAAGGTTTGAATCGCCGGAAAAATGGTCAAATTTGGCCGTGTGCTTGTCGGGTCAAGTGGGTCAAGAGGGAAACCCGGTTTCCCCTTTCATTTTCTTCTTCCTCATTTCCCTCATTTCCCCTTTCTCCGGTTGGTCACCTCCTCCTCTCTCATCTCCCCATTCGTCTACCCTCTCTCTCTCCATTTTCTGATTGGGCAGTAGCCCTTTTTTTTTTCTTCATTCTCCCGTTCCCCACACTTCTTCCCCTCTTCTTCCTCTTTTCAAATAACTAAATATGAAAAATAATTATAAACATTATAAAAATATGAAAATATATAAATAGTGACTAAACCAAAATACTTCTCGAGTACTTCAGGAAAACGCTAAAGGATTAATTCATGCACCTCACTATATGATGATCCACGAAAGTCAATACCCTCACCTCTAAGGGTATTTTCGTAAATTCACATTTTAAAATTGATAAAATAATAAAATTTGGGATGGGTTGTCACATTATATGTACCCATTCATATAAATTTTCAATTTTTCCTAATCTTAAATGTACCCATTCTTAAATATACCAATTTGTTATATGAAAAATGTACCATTTTTTTATATAAAATTCATTCAATCTTTCTCTAGTCCATTTTTTAAACTTATAAGGGTACATTCTATTTCCGTTGATTTAAGAATGTATCCATGTCAAGTTTAATAGAAGAAAATTAATAATGTTATTAAGCCTAATATCATTTTTTTGTGTTTTTGAAAAATGTACTCATTTTTTTATACAATAATATTTTGGTTAGTTCTGAGGAACGTACCAATGTATATATATACCTAATATATTGGAGAGTATAGTTTATCTTTATATTTTTTAATCCCATAAATTATGAGTTTTATATAAAATCTCATTAATATAAATAACTACAAATTTCATTTTTAATTTAAAAACATTATAACCCATATAGAAATACATTATTACATTAATGTTAGGGATTTCGATAAAAAACAAAAAAATCACAAAGGTTTTAGTAAAAAAATATATTGGTATTTAGAGACCACATTCAAAGTCTTCATTTTTTTAATTTCTTTTTTCTTTTTATGATTGTGTCTTAAAAGGGTGGTGAATTTGAGTATATGTTTTGATTTTCTCCTTTGATGCAAAATTTTTTATTCTTAAACCTATATTATAATATTTTGAGTTTAAGACTTGAGTCTTTGCATTGAAGAAGAAAACATTAGAATTAAAACTTGAAATTGGTCATTGGAGATAGTTAAACTTTCAAAACTCATATTGATGAGTCTATATTATACCATATATTTTACCCTATTCTTAATTATAATTTATTGGTTATTTTGATAGAATTTTGATACTTTGTTATATATTTTCAATGTAGGACATTCGACTTCATCTGGAAAAAAAAAAAAGATCAAACGGATGAATTTTGGAGTGATTCCAATCGGAGAATGTTTGTGAGTCTTTCAAGATGATTATGTCAAAGTTTCAGATTTTTCTACTGAGCCGTTTGACCTTGGCGATTTAATTAAGGCTCAGCGTGCAGCTTTCCCAGATTGATGTTTCTGGACGTTTTGGGTATTTTGAAAGTCAAGATAACATATTTTGAGGAAGATTCCTTCTGAGGATTTGTAGGGAACGTCTTCAAATTTTAAAAGAGACCTTTTGGGACCAAATCGAAAATGAATTGGTCGGTCAAAAGTGTGATTTTCTGAGAAGTCTGAATTTTGGTTTAAATAGGAAACCTTTTATTTCCTAGTTATCTTATTCTGTTGTGTTTCTTAGTTTTTAGAAGACCTTTTCTAGTAAGGATTTTATTTTATAGTAGTATAAAAAAGGCTTTTTAGCCATTAGGAATGAAGGAGAACACATCAATTTAGAGAACACATGCACTACTTAGGGAGCTTTCGAAGATTCAAGTTTCATTTTAAGGAAAACTAATGAAAATGGCTTGAAAGGTTTTAGTTTTGATAAAAAAAATCATGTTATAAGTTTTGTTTAATGATTAGTACAAGGCCCATATTAAAGTAGTCCAACTAAAAATGGCCCAACTATAATAAATTATGATTTGTCTATTTTACCCCTAACTTTTTTAGGTTGATTCTAGATTTTCGTCGTTAATGGAGTTCATCGTTGTTTTGCAGACCTTCTTCTTTTTCTTTTAAACAAAAATATAGATCCTCATGTTATTTAATTTATATTTTCTATTATTTCGTCATTATTAATCATAGTGTATTCGAGGTATTGTTTTTCAATTTTTCATCGTTAGTGGAGTTCATCGTTTGTTTATCCAGAAAATAAATTTAAAATCTGCATGCTATTCAATAATAATGATGGGTCACTGTTTCTGGATTTTAAGTAACACTTATTCTGGAATTTAAGTTACTATTTCTAGAATCTAAGTCACTATCTCTTAAATGTAAGCTAGAAAAGAAATAGTGAAATTCACTATATTTGGATTCAAAGCAAAATAAGCACCATCATTCTTAAATATAATCAACTGATGCATGAAAAAAAAAAGAAACAGTCAAGGGTTAAAATATAGACTATTTCTAGAATTAAGTCACTATTTCTGGAATCTAAGTCGTTGTTTCTGAAATTTAAGTCACTGTTTCTGAAATTTAAGTCACTGTTTCTGGAATCAAGTCATTGTTTCTGGAATTTAAGTCATTGTTTCTGAATTTTAAGTCATTGTTTCTAGATTTTGGTTCTTTTCTTTCTAGATATAATGTTTGTTTGTGCACAGACAAAATAAACACTGTATTTGAGTTTTTTTTTTCTTTCCAGAAACAGTGTTATGTTTTGGTTCCTTTTTTTTTCCAGAAACATTTTCACCGGTTTTTGCCATTAAACTTCTTTGAACTTGTTTCAGCTGCTTTGTTCCGATGAATGCTTGATTTTTCAACTTTGATTTGGTTGTTTTTGAAATTGGGGAATTACCGGGCAATTGGCAGTTAGATGATGAAAATGATCCCCTATCGCAGGGACATGATTCTACTGCAGGTGATAGTGGGCAATCATCAAGAAAGAAGAAGAAAGCTTCATTTAAAGAGAAATCAAGTAAGAAGGGAAAAGAAAATGGGGAGGTGGGGAAGAAGATCAGATATGAAGAAAATGGCTCAAGGCGAGAGAAGAGCAGACATGAGGAAAGTGGCTCAAGGAAAGACGAAGAGAAAAAGAAGATGAGGAGGCGGAGACATTCCTAAGATAGTGCCAATAGTTTTGGTCCTTATGGTGGTGCATGGACTCGGTAGAATATTTGTTGGCCCATGGACAATAGTTTTGGATAATTTTTTATTAAACTTTGAGCCCTTTTGGTGGATGGTTTTTGGTTAAATATTTGTTGGCTCAAGCCCTTTTCATTAAAACTCTCTTATTTTTAAGGTGTTTTCTATCCATGTTTTTAATAATATTTCGTTTTATGAATGTTAGTAACTAGTTTCGATTGCTAGGATAAGGCCACGAGCCTTAGCAAGAATATGTAGTTTCTTTTCAATTTACTTATGATATTATGCCTGCAAGTTTTGAATTATTAATCACCATGTTGAAACTATCTAATTGTCTTGATGATTGGCCACCATTAGGATATTTAGAAAAATAATTTGATGCAATTTTGGCGGAGAGCTGTATCTGAAATTGGCGCTAGCTTCTTGTGGTTAATATGTGTAACTTTTTAGGATGGACGACACGTCTTAAGGGTTATATGGTCTTTCAAAAGGATTTCACAAAATTTAATGAGTCTTACATGTTCACATTCGATCTGGACGCCACGGACGGGTTGCATGTTAGATATACGTTCCATGTTGGAGGTTCCAAGTAGGATATATATTAGGAAAACCTAACCTTCAAAATATGCATGTGTAATTTATAAGTAATTGAAAGAACTACGTAGGATTGTTAAGGTGACGGCAGAACCCTAGTGCTCAAATTTATTTTCAAAACTATTTTCTTTTGTTTTCTTTACTTTGCCAATTTATTTAATTGTTTTTAATTAAATTCGTTTTTAATATTTTAGGTCATAAAATCAGTTTTTTTCCAAACTTTTCTTTCAAATAATTAATTAAGATTTGGTATTTGCATAAATTATTCATTCAATCCCTATGGTGAACGACCTTACTTGAGCTGCTATACTACCATATCCTTGTACTCTTGCAAGTGTTTTTATATCTTTTCATCCCTACTTTCGCAGGTGGTAAAATCCCCATCACATATCTTACTTTTCTTGGTTGCATAATTTTTTTCTTTGCTGGCATGAGCCACATCTTAGACTCAAATTGCATATTAAAACTCAAATTTGAGTCTCACTTTGATCAAAATCTCATATATATTTTAAGTCTCTGGTGTATTAAAGATATTTTGCCTCGTATTAAACTAAGATATAAGTTTTGAGCCCTAAGACTTAATATATAAAATACGACCGATTTGATAGGTCTTACATGGTTTTGGATCAATGGAGTT
This sequence comes from Malus sylvestris, assembly GCF_916048215.2. Lineage (NCBI taxonomy): Eukaryota > Viridiplantae > Streptophyta > Magnoliopsida > Rosales > Rosaceae > Malus > Malus sylvestris. The sequence continues at coordinate 15,623,033 of NC_062271.1, forward strand.
TATAAACATTAAATAATGGATGAAATATTGTACTTGGTAGTTTTGTTCAAATTTACACATAATTTATATTTTCTTTATCCCAAGTTTCTCGCATGAAATATGTAAGATACACTTCATGTGAGTGAGTTACAAAAACAGCTCAGTTCAGTTATTTACAGATACCATCGATCATTCTTTAATTTAAGTTAGAAGCGTACATGCATGCATGTGTTAGTTTCTTGTTTGTTAAGTTATATCAATCAAAGTCGTGGAAAATTAACCTATAAAAATAAATAATCTCATGGAAAAATGATTCAAGTGCGAGCAGCATTCAGATTTTGGTCATTGAATGAAATTTTTTCCACGTAACTTAGGTATTAGATTGAATATTGACTTTGTCCCTCCCTTGATTAATTAATGATTCGGTATATATGTTGAATTATAAGAGAGACGAGCCAAAGTCACACTTCCAACCACACCGATATTGTTCCCAACTTGATAGTTACCAGCCGCAAATCCGTCAAGTGTGGAGTTTTATCACAAAAGATCTCCGTGTTAGTTGGAGTGGGGTTAAGATATTTAAACTCTTCTATTATCAGAGATACGGTCGATGTGAAGTATTTAAACACACCACCTCACTTAGAACCCAACTAATGGGTCACACATGAAAGATACACACATTGATGACAACGTGGAGCCAAGGGGAGTCACCCTACATGCAAGGCCAAACAACCCACCATCATCGTGCGAGGCCAAGAGCGAAAATCACCCATCATGTTGAATTATCACATAGATAGGCCGAAGGCCCACTTTCAACCACACCAATTTCATTTAATTTGGTAATTTCCATCGTACAATCCGCCATATGTAGGATTTATCACAAAAAGTCTCGGAATTAGTTGAAGTGAAATTAAGATATTTAAACTATTTTATTATCAGAGATACGATCGATAGAGATATTTCAACAATATATAATGCATATAAAAAATTATAGGCTCGTGGTTACATGAATGTACAATCACATATTATCGTATAGGTAATTTTATTAGGATTAAAATAAATAGGGAACTTTAACGAAAAACTCCCGGTACTGTTCATTTTAACGAAAAACCACATTTTAACACTAAAAAGTCAATCTTGATACTATTCACTTTATTCTTTATTTTGTTCTTATCGTTAAAACTCAAAGTTTTCAAGTCCTTTTCATTAGTTTTCCTAAATAAATAACCTAAACCCCTAACTTTAGTGAAAAAAGAATCTTCTTTAAGAATGTCAAATTAACTCACTAAATAATTTAAACATAAAAACAAACAAACTAAGTCACTCAAAATCTAATAAAAATTTAATGTCAACGTCACTGGAAAAAACCCAATCAAATTGTAGAGGCGGTCAATAGTAAATGAAACTTATTCACTTGTCATTAAACTTGAATTTGACGATCTATGTTGCAGTTTGACGAATCGTAAAATTTAATATTGGTCACTTAATATGTAAAATTTACATTATTTTTTTTTCTAATATTTTTATCGTCCTTGTTATGTTTTTTGTTATTAACTATAAAAATTGGAGCACTGGTACATAGATTTCGGTCCAATTGGAATTTCAGTTTCCAGACTAAAAATTGGAGAATATTAGTCTATGAACTTGTCATATTTTAGAGCTATGATCCTTTTTGGTAACATAGTTAGAACTTTCCCAAACGAAGGGTTTAAGGGGAAAAAGTAAGGAATGGGAAGACAAAGTTATCTAGGAACAATTACTATATATTATGACAATTGACAAGTTCATGGTGATCAATACTCACATATTTTTCCAATTCAACTACAGACCAATGCTCCAACCTTTTCTGTTAACTATAAATTTTCAACCTTACTATTATTATTATGTAACTTTGGATCGTAAACTTTGACGATTATATAATTTAACATTGGCTCTATATAATTTTGAAGTCAAATGTTAACGTCATATTGTAACAGCATTAAACACAAAGGTAGAGAGCCTAAAATTATATCGCAATGATGAATAATTTCATGACGTCTACTAATAATTATTATTTTTTTTTATAACAAAGGGTACCAATTCTGAGAATACTATATCTACTCCTTTCAAGAAACTAAGGTTTTAGGAGTGATATTTTTATAATGATTCTATAAATTAAATCCAGATAAATGGAACTTAGAAAGAGTTGGGGAAACTTTTTGAAATGTCATATGAATTAAAATTTTCAGTGATTTGTCATATCAACTTTTTAAAATCATTCATTTGTCATCTTAGCATAACTTTACTAAGTTTTCCATCCAAAATAAGTCATGACTTATTTTCTATTGTGGGCATTCCAACACCTCATTACTTTGTTAAGTTCATGGCTAACTTGTCATATGTATCACCCTAATTCAGTTAAGTTTTTCCGAGCCCATAGAATTTGAACGAAATCGGTTGAAAATGTTATGAACTTTAAGCAATATTTTCTAAGGAAAACTAATGAAAAGGGTTTGAAAACTTTGAGTTTTAATGATAAGGACAAAATAAAGGGTAAAGTGAATAGTACCAGGATTGACTTTTTAGTGTAAAAATGTGGTTTTTCGTTAAAGTGAACAGTACCGGGTGCTTTTCGTTAAAGTTCCCTATTTTCTAACTACTTAGTGCTTTGATTTTGAACATGATCAGGCAGTGGACTAAATTTTTTTATATGGTAGCAATGATATGAAAGATATAACCGCGATTGACCACATTTGTTTTATGGACATGATTGACCATGTTGGATTCTCAAAACTTGCAAGTAGTAACAACTCAATGTTAGTGAGTCTAATGTACTTTTATAGTAGTTCACCATAAGTTTTTGAAACAAACATTACATGTTTTTTAACTAGCCAAAATTTAAGGGTTTTTACTAATAATAAGTAACGAACTTGTGACAAGGAGGTCAAAAGTCCGAAATAACCCGGAACACAAGTCATGTGCCTTATTTTTGCATGGAAAACTTAACGGTGTTAGGATAATATGTGATAACTCATGTATTTCATACCTTTATACCATCCATTCCTATTCTTTTTGTGATATTTTTTAGTTAAACTGGTTATGTTTTACTCTCTTGTGTTAATGTGCAGTTAGTTGTATTTTAGAGTCCATTTGAGGGCAAATAAGGCGCTGAAAGCGTAGAATTAAATAAGGATGCTAATGTAGAGAGAGATAAATAACATGTCAAATAACAGAAGACAAATAACAGAAAGAAAAAAAAACATGTCAAATAAATGCTCAATTACTAGGATGTCTTGGCATTCTGTAACAACCTCTTTAACCTCATAAAAACTTGCATGTTAGCCACTTTTACACACACCATTTCATTTTGAACGAATTTCACAACTTCTACCACTATTTTTCTCTCTTTTCATCCACACTCAAAACACTAGCCATTCCATACACTTCCACCATAACCAAAGACTCATCGCAGCAGGTTGTTCTTGGAGAAGTTCAACATCAAAATTGCTTGAAGGGGTTTCTTCTACGAATTTAATTTCCCTCATGTTGCACTTTTTATTTTTATTTTATGTGATCATGATGTGTAATTAAGAATCCATTACGAACAGGAAAACTTCAAAGAATCAAAGAAATCAGATGGCAGGATATTTGCATAGCAGTTTCTTTATTCATTCACATGTGCACCAATAAAGCATGATGTGTACTTCAAATAATTTGTAGGAAACCCTAATGGTGGTCAAACATTAAGATAAACAAACAAATTAAACTATAAAATCAGTGAATGAATCAGGAAAACAAATTGATGAAGTGAATATTTTAACTTAATAACATGGATCAGTTTTGTGAGGCTACTTCGAATTCCCTTGCTATATACTTAATTACACATCATGATCACATAAAATATAAACAAAATGCACAGCATGAGTGAAATTAAATTCATGGAAGAAACACTTGAAGCAATTCTGATGTTGAACTTCTCCAAGATCAGCTTGCTGCGATAAGTCTTCCGTGATGGTGGTAGTGTATGGAACTGCTAGGGTATTGAGTGTGGATGAAAAGAGAGAAAGATAGTGCTTGAAGGTTGTGAAATTTGTCTAGAATGAAAAGGTGTGTGTAAAAGTGGCTAAAAGGCAAGTTTTTATGAGGTTAAAAGGGCTGTTATAGAATGGCAAGACATCCCAATAATTGAGCATTTATTTCACACGTTTTTTTCTTCTTCTGTTATTTGTCTTCTTAAGAGCCATATTCATCACAATCTTCAAATTTCCACTTTTGAATCTCTCTCTACATCAACATCCTTATTTAATTCTCCACTTTCAGCATCATTTTGCCTCATTTGCCCTTAAATGGACTCTAAAATATAATTAACTACACATTAACACAAAAGAGGGTAAAATGCAACCAATTTAACTCAAAAATATCACAAAAAGAATAGGAATGGATGATATAAATGTATGAAATATATGAGTTATCAAGATGACAAATTAATGATTCAAAAAATTGATGATAAATCGCTTAAAATTTAAGTTCATATGAAAAATTGCAAAAGGTGAAGAAGTTCTTATGACATTTCCAAAAATTTCATGGAAAACTTATCAAACAATAAAAGAAGAATTTTTTGGGTCCCGACAAAAAATAAAACGAAGGTCTAGGTGTAAAAACCAATGATTCTATGACCGTTCATGTTAGGCTTTCTACAATGATTTAGGTGAGTGTGATGTCTATATATAAAAATTATGCATTGCGAGTTTCATTCATATTATAGTTGCAATTAGGAGGCAGATTGTCTGCCCTCCTTTTACCATACCCTTCCCATCCCCTCATGTGTTGTACGGTCACGGTTAAGCCACGTCAACATTTTATATTGATTTTTTTATAAAGATAATAAGACAAAAAGCAATAGGAATATAAAATGTTGACGTGGCTTAACCGTGACCGCACAAATAGAAGGGGATGAAAAGGGTATGGTATTTTTTTTGGGGGGGGTAGACAATCTACCTCCTTGCAATAATGGTGTAAGTTTAATAGATGTGAGTTTTATATAATATATGTGGGATCCGTCTACTTTTTTTCTCTATTTAATGATTGGTTACTCCATTTCACCTCCTTGCCTTTTATTGTATAGATCTATCATACTCATGAGTGAAAAACACTCTCATATAGGTAGAGTTATAAATTGGCTCAGAAAATTTCTAACTTCCACTAAGTTCGGCTTGTGTTTGGCTCATCGAAGCTCAGCTTGTGAAATAACCAAGTCAAGTCTAACTGGGCTTGACCAATAAACAAGTCAAGCTTGAGCATTGTTATGTTGGGCTGATGAAACTCGTGAGCATCTCAAAATTTTTTATAAAACAATTTGAGTTAGGCAGCTCAGCTCGATAAAGTTCAAATTTGACAAGTTATAATACTTATTATATATATATATATATATATATATATATATTCTCAACTCTAATTAAATTTGTTGTAAGAATAATAATATTTTTTCCGTATTTCTTGTATAATACGTATATGGAGGCCCAAATTCAACTAAATCAATTAGAAAAAAAAACTAAAAATGATAGTTTGATCCAGTTCCTAGCTTCTTTCCATGTGAATAAGTGGGAATAGGATTTCAAGTTGATGCTCAAGAAACCTAAACCATGCAACAAAATAAACAAAATCGAAGTATAATTTTAGAAGATATTGCTATACACTTAATGCACTTATTGTATGATAGTTACAATAAACACTATATCGTTCAGTAATACAATCTACAAGACACTATATCGTGATATACTTATTTTTTTTTTCCTATTGAACACTAGGTCATGATTAATGATTAATAAGGAACAATATATCATGATTAGTGATTACTATGGAGCACTATATTTAAAGGATTTGATATAGTAATCAACTCTTAAATCCTAAACCCTATCATGATATTGCAAAGTTTTTTACATAATCGAACCAACTTACTCTATGTAAAAGCTCAAAACAGCTTGAGCTCTGTATGTGGCTTGAATTTTTCTCGTGTAAGAACCAAGCCAAACCTAGCTCGAGTTCCAAAAAAAAAAAAGGAAAAAAGAAAGATAAACAAGCCAAACTTGAGCATAGTGATATTATGTTCAACACATTTACAACCCTACTCATATGACTCAAATTTTCTAGTCCACTATAGAAGTTTGATTCCTATAATACTAGTATCACATTCCAGTCCACTAAGGCCTTTGTGTGATTTTAAAATAGGCCAGGATGTTCCAATTCATAATTTTGAAACATATCAACTTTATGTGTTCCGTTTGTTTGAATGTGTGTGTGTGTGTGTATATATATATTATAAAATATAGGATTATAATATATTTATTATTTTCTAATCATCTTGGAGTTATGAACTTAGAAGTTTGTGACTTTTAGTTGAGTTATAAGATTCTAATTTTTGTGACTTTTAGTTGAGTTATGAGATTCTAATTGAAGTTCCAAGGTTGACAGTTTGATGATGATTTTTATATAAATTGATAGATTTACAATTGTTTTAAATATTTACTTCGACGTTGTTATGAAATTTCATTTAGTAATTCAAGATGCATGTTAAACCACAAACCAAACAAAACTACAACATTGCCATTGGTCTTCGGTTGTGGTTTGAAATTTAGGCAAACTGAAATGTGCAATTCTACCTGCTCTATTATAACCAAATTGTAGATTTTTATTGTTTGGGGTGTACAAGCATGGACCAAGGAGAAGCCGAAGCGTGATGATGACTATTTTTGGTCCATGTGGAGCAATTGCGTAGTAGTCACATCATCAACATAACAAAACACCAAAAGGTAATTGCCAAAAGAAATAACGATATGATTTCAAAACATTAAGATATAATGTGAGAAAATTGAGGTCCAATAACTCATTTTGAAAACAACCGTAAAGCTGAATGGTGTATAATGTTGTTAGCTCAGTTTCAAAAGACAAATAAGCTAGATTTTTAAAAGGCCCTGTCATTAAGTAATTCAAAAGAAGCAATTGAAGTCGCCTTTTGTTGATATATTTTTTATAGCAAGCTCTCTTCCCTTATTCAACAATTGGCTCAATGGTTGGAGAAATTTTTAGGTCAATAGCGTTGCTTTTTCTCCACTGTGACGTTTAACATCTCGGTTAGAAATGCTCTTATAGCAGCCAAAGGATTGAAGTGCAAAAAAGATATACTATTATGTTCTTGGCCAATGAGACCAAGAATCCTCTTTTTTATTGAGTTATGAGAGACGAAATGTTTTGCATAAGATTTTTAAATCATTTTGAACATTTATATTCTCTATTAATTGATTTTGGTTGTATGCTCGATTTCTCATTGGAGAGTAGAGTCTTACATTGAAAACTTCACATAATAAACACTATGAATTGCACTAAAGTCTTTTGTGATAAAATCCAACACTTGTCAAGTAGTGCATGTGGTTTAATTGCGAAAATACTAGTGTGATTAGCAGTGGGTTGCTAGCTCAACTTGGCAATATTCTTAACAATTCACTACTACATTTAATAGGTATCGCGATGAAAGAAAAGTCATCGCACAAAAGAGGAATTTTGTTGGTCAAAACACTGGATGATGAAACCTTTGTCGCGACACACTCGTCGGGCAAAGCTCATGAAGTTACGTTTTGCACGACGAAGATACTAAGTTCGTCACACAATTACCTTTGCACAACGGAAATGAAGTTTGTTGCATAGACTTTTATGGGACGAGGCACATTGCGATACTAATCACGACAAACAAATACTTGTCGCACGAAGTATAACAAGACGAAGGTTCTTGTGGGGCAATCTTAAACACCACAAAAGAGTATTCGTCGCACAAACTCATATTGCAAGGTTTGCAATATTTCTAAGCATGAAGAACATCGTCGCTTTTCATTTTGCACCACGAACTATTTTGTTGTGCAAACTTTTACACAAGGAACAATTTTTAATTTTCGTAAATTTAAAGATATTAAATTTTAAGTAATTTGTCGTCATTCGACTCATTCTTTTCCTTTCTGTTTGTTTAGAGCGACAAAGGGATTTTGTCGCACAAAGGTTTATATATATATATATATTACTTAATTTTAGAAATAGTTAATATTTAAATTAAACTAATTTCATTATTAAAAAAAGTAATTGAAAGAAAACAAATTTATATCAATTAAAAAATAAAACAAATTCGAATACAATAAAAAAAACTATAAAACAAAGTCGTCGAGGTCAACATCGGGGGGTGCTAGGTCAAGGGGCTGCTGAGATGTCGGGAGGTGCAGCTGGCGACGGGGACTAGAAACCGAACAACCGAAGAACCTCAATGAGCTGCTTCATCCGGCTGTTTTGGGCCATTAACTGCTACTCTAGGCTCGCAACTTGGGCCTTCAGCAAAGCGACCTGTCCCGTGCTCGTGCTAGAGAAGGAGGCAACCGTCTCACGGTGGCAGGCATTCTCCATGCCCTAGTACACCTTCCTTAGCCTAGGACCAAGGGTTTGATTAATGGTGTCTGTCATGATCTGAAGACTCGCATCTGGGTCAGGAACGACGTCCTTCGTTGAGGTGTCCAGGGGAAGCTATGAAGCTGCCTCCTAGAGAACAGCCTGGCTTTTCTCCACGATAAAGACATGTAACAATAAAAACAAAGTAATTAATATTTTATATAGAATATGATTAATAATTTTATAAAATACGAACAATAATAATAGTAATTAAAAACGCGAGAAATGTAAATACTTACATGGATCTGCTCTGTAGCTCATTGCCAGGCCGCACGTACACCTCCTTTAACATGTCAATCTCCAGAAAACTTCGACCCCGCTTCAATTAAAAAATATTAATAGGTAATTTTGTGAGTTTTAAAGATTAAAATATATAAAAAATTAAAAATAAAATATGTTTACCTGGCGTTGCTCCTCCATCCTATAGGAGAAGCTTCGCGAGCCTGAGTGGTGGAGAATTTTCTTCTTTGACCTATTTATTGTGTTGGCCTTCGCTCTTTTCTATTCAGCAAAACAATATTAGCGCGTATATTAATAAAAAAAAATTGAAACCAAATTAAATTATATTAAAATAATACTAATTAAAGTAAGAGAAGAAATAATTTATTTACCAAGTATTTTTCGTCTTGAAAATGCATGCATAGCCATGCCTAATCTTCAGGACGGTTCACTAGCTCCTTCAGGCACCCAACCGCTAGAGCAACCTCCAGATCCTTGTATTTCTCGTAATGCTTGTGGAAGTTGCTCTTCCACTGAGTGAACCAGCCAGAAAGCTCGTGGATGTATTTGCTCTGGTCAGCATTGAGGTCTTAAAGATAATAGTGATGTTACAAAGTTCCTAAACAAGTTAAAATATTTTATTGTTAACTAGTTTATTAAAAAATTAATATTCGAACTTCAAAAAACTTACCGATAACTCATGAAGAACCCCAACCTTGACCTCCGTCGAGATGGCTTTCCAAGACTTCCACTAGAAGGAACAATGGCTCTAACAATGGAGCCAATGTCGTCCATCAAGGCACTATGCAACTCCTTCGTGGTATCCGCCTAATGACGAGGATCCCATGTGATCTTGATGAGATCGTTCGTCATGCAAGTAACTTTTGCAGTCTTCATTAGTTTGCATGGGATCCTAGTGTGTTTTTTTGTACTGCAAAATTAAAAAAAAAATGAAGTTAGAACACACCCAAAATTCAACCAAAAATTCGGCATAACTTCCCCTAGAACTATAACATATCCCAAACCTTGCAAACAATAAAAATAACACATTCAACCAACAATTCACACATATACGTAGGGCTGGAAAAAAATCCCAAAAATCCCAAACCAAACCGAAAAAATCCCGATCCCAAACCAAAAAAATCCCAAACCAAAATTCCCGAAATTTTCGGGATATAATCCCAAACCAAACTGAAAGTTTCGGTATGGGATTCGGTTTTGCATTTCATTTTTTTCGGTATTCCCATACCGAACCGAAAAAAAAAAATATATATATATATTATTTTTTAATTATAAGAAATTTATTTGAACCGTTCATTGTTTTAGATTTAATCTGTGCCATTGATTTGTTTTAGGTCAGATCCCATTTCACAGTTCCATTCCCATAGTTTTCGTATGCTACCTTCTTTCCGTCTCTGTTGTAATCTGGGTGGTGGATAGAAGTTTTTTTATGAGTGCAAGCTTCTTTCATGAGATAAGGAAGAAATTACAGTTGTTGAAAGGAGGTACATCAATGCCATGATATTTCAGAGTTCCATCTTGCCTTCCTCGTATGATTTATTAGAACCAAATGTTTCCTTCACTGCTGTTACCAAATGTTTCCTTCACTACCGTTAGGACTTTGCATTAATAATATATTGTTCCTCTTAGATAATGTGTGTTTGTTTACAATGTAAACTTTACATATCTAAAAGCTTAATATTTTATCTTTTTTTGTTTTCTTCCTCTGAATCTACATTGTTTTAATTGTGGATCATCCAACGATCTATTAATTATTCCAGAAGTTTCCAATCCTTTTTTTTTTTTGTGGTTAAAAATGTAGTGATCGTACTGAATTAACTAATATTGCAGAAACCTTCTTGGGGAATATTTGGCCACCCTGAACACGAAGGAGCTTGAGCATCAACTGGAGACTGGCAGTGGGCAGATTGTTACTTTGGTTATATGTTAGCAGCATGCATGCATATGAAACTATGTCAAATTGGGTCCAAAAGCCCAAAACCATTTCGGGATTCCCGATTTGTCCCGAAATCCCGAAATTATTTCGGGATTCCCGAAAATTGGGATTCCCGAAAATTTGGTTTGGGATCGGTATTGAAATTGGGATTCCCAAAAATTTCGGTTTGGGAATCGGGACAAGGGTTTCGGTATGGATCCCATACCGAACCACCCCTACATATACAGAGTATTTTACAGTTCACATGACAATCTTTAAATTAAAAAAAAATGAAAATTAGAGATTGATTACCTGTTTGGGAGGACTCACCGTCCACGGTCAAAGCTGATGTGGACTGGTCCTGTCACATCCCGACCTAGGGTCCACCACATCCCGAGCCCACTTCACCACCGTAGCACGATATTGTCCGCTTTGGGCCCCGACTATGCCCTCACGGTTTTGTTTCTGGGAACTCACATGAGAACACCCATCATGGGAGTGCTCTCACACGTTACTCGCTTAACTTCGGAGTTCCAATGGAATCTGAAACCAGTGAGCTCCTAAAAAGCCTCATCCTAGGTAGGGATGGAAATATACATATAAGGATCACTCCCTTGGGCGATGTGGGATCTTACAATCCACCCCTCTTATGGGGCCCGACGTCCTCGTCGGCACACCACGGCTAGGGTTAGGCTCTGATACCAATCTATCACATCCTAGGCTTGCTCCACCACCATAGCACGATATTGTCTGCTTTGGGCCCCGACCACGCCCTAACGGTTTTGTTTATGGGAACTCACACGAGAACTTCCTAGTGGGTCACCCATCATGGGAGTGCTCTCGTGTGCTACTTGCTCAACTTCCGAGTTCCGATGAACTCCAAAGCCAGTGAGCTCCCAAAAGGCCTCGTACCGGTGACGGGTCCACTGTCGAGAGAGTCGTGGCTGGAGTAATAGGAAGGGGTTGGTGTCAGAGAGGTCCTACTAACTGGCTGATGTGGCCTGATCAACTGCGACATTTACAAAAGCAATTAGACGACAAACATTAATAAATTAACCCTAAACTAAATTTTTATTTCTAAATTATTAAATTAACCATAAAACTAAATATTGAATCCTAAATTTATGAAATTAACCCTATAACTAAAATCTTAAGCCTAAAATTATGAAATTAGCCCTAAAACTAAAACTAAATCCTTAATCTTAATTATTTCAAAATAACCCTAAAACTAAAATCCTAATCCTAAAAGTATTATATTAACCTAAAACTAAAATGTTATTCCTAAATTTATTAATTAAACCTAAAACTAAAATCTAATTCCTGAATTTTTCAAATTAACCCTAAATTAAAAATGTTAATCCCAAATTTATTATATTAACACTAACACTAAAATGTTAATCCTAAATTTTTGAAATTAACACTAAAACTAAAATCTTAATCCTAAATTTATTAAATTAAGCCTAAAACTAAAATCTTAATCCTAATTTATTAAATAAATCTAAATTCCTAAACCTAGAATTAAAAAATTAACAAGTAGCTAATTAAAATTATTTCATAGAAATTAAAAAAGCAAAACAAAATGAAAAAAAAAATTAAAATTCAACCTTAACTTGGAGCCCAAACCCTAACCTGGAGCCTAAACCCTGACCCAACCCAACCCTAACCCCAAACCCCAACCTGGAGCCCAAACCCAACCCTAACCCCAACACCAACCCCAACCCCAACCCCAACCCCAAACCCAACCTCAACCTCGAGTCCCACCCATCGGTGCCCCCAACCACCCATCCCCAACCCCAACCCCAAAACCTAATCCCTAAATTGTGTAATATCCTAATACCCTAATCACATATCCCCTAACCCCAAAATTGAATAACCAAGTAAAATTAAATGGAAAAAACAATAGAAATTTACCTTTCTGGGGATGCAGCGACAAGACAATTGTGCAGCAACGGAAGCCTCAACTTTTGGGAGAGAGATAGAGAATTTTGGAGAGAGAGGTGATAGAGAGGTACGAGAGAGAGTCCAATGAGGGAGAGAGAGAGAGAGAGATAGAGAAGACACTTTGAGTTTTGTAGAAATGGAAGAAAGAGGGTTCTCTGGAAGAGTAATACGATGCACTTTGCATGACGAAGGTCTTCGTCGGACAGTTAATGAAAATTTAAAAAAAAAAACCACCTCTTAAGTAGAAAACCCCTACACAAGACAAATAGTGAAAATATCGTCGCACAAAGGTAGGAAATTAATTTAAATGCTTGAAACAATTTGTGCAACGAAGGTTTAACCTCAGTCGCACGAAAATGACTTGTGAGACGACTGTATCACCCTTTGTCCCACAACTTCCAAATTATTACAAGGCACCCAATTTTTAATTTAAATTTGAAACATATTGCGTGACGAACGTGCTAACTTTGTAGTGCAAAAGTTGATAGCGCGATGAAAAATGTCATTATCATCGCGCAAGTTCAAATTTTTTTTTTAACATGCACCCATTTTTGGGGCTTGTAAAAAATATTAAGAACTGTGCAACAAAGATATAATGTTCGTCTCACAAAGAGTCATTGCGCGGTGAAAGTTGCTTCTGTGTCGCGTGTAATTGATTTGCAAGATGAAGTTTATATGTTCGTCACACAAGTTATATTAATTTTTTTCTCTTTTTTCCTAATTTTTTTCGGAATTGTAATAAATTCAACAACATGTACATACAAAATAAAGTAGAATAACTAAATTATAATTTTTTTTCATGAATTTACATTAATTCTTGTCAAAATTATCATCAAATTATCACTATCGTCACTGTCATCATCTTCGGTATCCCATTCCTCCTCGTAGGTTGGTACATCACCATCGTCATTCCAGCCCTCAGGTGGATTGTATCTTGGCAGATCACAGAGGTCAATTGTAATTGACTCTATTGGTATTTCAATTTTAGCAACTACAACTACCTGAAATGGTTCTTGGATAATATTTGTATCCTAGAATGTTTCTGCACCAATTTCTGTTGAAGTTTCGAGCTGTTAGTTAGCATAGTTATCGTTGTTGTCACCATCATCAGCATCTCATTCTGGAATATCATACACCCTTATGTGAGCAATCTTATGAACAACTTTCCTTCCCCTCCTGGCCTTTAGGTTGTTAAGGTGGAAAATTTGTTTAGCCATAGTTGCCAAAATGTACGACTTATCATTGTACCAATATCGGTTAGTGTTGACCGATAGTAGACCATCGTCTCGCTTCATGGTCTCACTCATACGTGGGTTAGTATCAAACCAACATTTAAAAAAGGATCACTTGGCAGCGATCTTTATACAGCAATTGCACAACACTTGTTAGTTTGTCATAGAACTTAACGTTTGCAATATCTCTTGCACCTGGGATGTACCCTGCTATTCTGAGTATAGAGCTTGTCATCGCGATCAACCCCCAAGAACTTAATGTTGTTTACATGACAACCTGAATATAATTTCGCGCTTCGGGGTCCGATAGCCATGTTGTATAATTCCTCATTGTAAGTTGGTGAATTCACTTCTTTAATTTATTCACCTAATTAATTAGAAACAGTATATGACATGTCAGTTTGACCAAATATGGATATGACTGAGATGGAATTACAATTATGGAAGTAACCTAAGCCACATACAACTTACTTGTTCGCAAAACCAATGAGGAAACAATTGACCGTGCTTCTGGGCATATAAATGCAAAAGATATTCTTGCTTCATCAACTCTTCATACTCATCCAAGTATGTTATTATCTCATCATAGTTGTTCAGTACGAACCAATGTGCTAGCTCCATGTCCATTTGGGTAAAAGAGTAGCCTCGAACTGTTTCACCAAAGGGTCGTGCAACTTGGGCGAAAATGAAAAATTTTTCCGTCGCACCTTTTTTATTATTCCACTATGGATGGTTGAACGCTGCCTCAATGTTGTTTAGGTACATACCACAGAACGTAAGGGACTCAAATGCCACCAAACCTCCATAATTGATCATTTGGGCTTCGCTCTGTTATGTATGCTTTTATTTAATTCACCAAGGAGTTTGCATAATTCAATGTTATTATTGAAATTACTCTAACTCGTCAAGTAATGAAGAATTAATAAATTACTATAGATGAAGTACCTTTCAATTGAATACATCCATTGAGAGTTGACGGGTCCGGCAAGCATTGCCTCATTCGACAAGTGAATCATGACATGGATCATGCTTATGAACAAAGCTAAAGGAAATATTTGTTCAAACTTGTATAGGACTTGAACAATGTCATCGTGCAATTGTCAAACATCGGACTTTCACAACGACCTTGTACATAATTATGAAACAAAATCGACTTCACCACATCTTTGGGCAAGGGGTATCGAATACCAACGGGGAGAAGGCGTTGCAGTATGACATGATAATCATGACTTTTGAGTCCAGAAAATTTGTCGTTATCCACGTTTGCACAATGAACCCTTAACATCATTCATGTTGATTCGCTTCCACCTATCATTATGTGCTTTTATGACACATGTATAAGTAATCTTTGACTTTTTTTCCCAGTCCCTTCTCCCTCAAACCCCTGACTCGGACCACCAGCATAATCGACCATAGTATTAACTGGGATGAGGGGTTTGGAGCAAAACAAAAACAAGGGGAAATAGAAGAATTTGGGGAAAACGATGTGAGAAAAAAGAGGGAGAGAATCTGTCAATATATAGAACCAGGGAACCTTTTCGTAACACAAAGGCCGTAGTAAATGCCTTCCCATAAACGTTCAATTTGCCATTTTTAGGCATAGAGTAATATAAAATTCGTCGCGCAAAATCGCAGTAATGATATTGCCAGATATACTCAACTACCCTTTTCAGAGCCTTTTTGCACGAAGATGTATCTTCACGCAAGATTGAAAAATTGTCGTTTTGCAAATTCTTGTACAACAACTGCAGTTTTCGTCGTGCAATCATTTGTTTTTTATTTTTGATTAATAACTATTTATTTTCGTTCATTCTTTTATTTATTGTTAATCATGTAAAAAATTAATAAAAAATGTAATAAATCACACCCAAATAAATCAATAAATTAATTTATTAAAACATTCATTCCTACTTAAATACTATAAATAATTATCACAATACCATTTATTTAATTAAAGCATTTATGCATACTTTTTTCTTGACAAAAACATTCATGCATATTTAATTAATATAAATATTTATTACAATGCCATTGCATACAACAAAAACATTAACAACATATTTAAAATTACGGTTCATAAATAAAAACTTAAAACTCCAATGTCATTCTTTATTTTACCATAAAATAAGGGGTAAACTACATTCTACCCCCTCAAGTATGGGTGTAATTCAACCTCATATAACATCTTTAAAACATTTCAATTCCATACATTTATTATTATTTATTTCAATTTCATACACCTGTTAAAAAATATGTTAGTTTCTCTGTTATATGCCCACATGGATGTCATGTGTCCCACAATACAAGTGCCATGTAGATAAAAAATTTAAAAAATCATTAAAAAAGTGTGGTAAAGATAATTATATTTTACAACCAAAAAAACAAGAAAATGACTCTGAAATGCATCATAATCCATGACTAGATTTCGATGCAGCTCCAATGCCTCGCCCTGCTAACCCTCTCTTCGATGGTGACCCCAGCCCAGTCCTCTTCAATTTGGATGAATCCAACCCCCAAATTTACTGAATCCAACCCAACCCCTTGTTAGAGTTTTGAGACTCTTGTCCCACATTGGAGAAAACAAGATTCCCAATGTCCTTTATATATGTTTTGTCCTTTACAATATTTGTTAGATGTTGGACCACTTGGAATGAGAATTGAGGCTTGGGCCACCGTTTGTGTGAATTGGGCTTGATGATTATACCATAATATTAATATTAATTAATATTAATTAATCAAGACAAGGCACTTCGGGCCTAATAATTAAAATTAATCTGATCAATTAGTTTTAATTTTCGAATTAAGTTTTTAATTAAAATTAATTCAAAACGTTTTGATTAAAGACACAACTCTTTGGAAAGAGTTGTATAGCTTCAGATACATCCAAAAGGTATTTGAAGAGGTATGAAAGAGCCTATATAATTGGAGTCCTCAGTTCCATTCCAATCATCTTTTCTTCTTCCTTTCTTCCGTACAAACTTCCAGAGAGAGTAAACACACAAAGCAATTCGCTAGAATTCTATAATCCAGTGCGGGTTGTAGGATTAGGTAGTTGTATCCTGGTCGAGCAGACGTTATAGAACCACAAGCACAAGAGTGAGACGGAATTACTGTTCGAAGGACATAGCTTTTACGCTAGCCTCTACCTTCTGTAATCAAGTTAGTATTGTTGATATTCTTATATTAATCTTTGTATTTATTGTATACCTTTCATTCTGTACAGCAAGTACTTTTTGTGAAATAAATTTGTGAATTTCAAGTTCTGTTTATTTATGTTATATTGTTTATTTCTGAATTGTTCTCCAACACCCCTAAATTCACTAAATTCACATTTCAAATTGTGAGTTCACCTCTGTTGCGCTCTCTGCATGAACAACCACCAGATTCCTCAAACGAAGTTTGGGAGTTCACCTCTGTTCTACTCTTTTCTTAAACCACTGTCACTAGATTCTTCATCGACCTCTGCTGCATTCTACCCAACAAATCGTCACGTGAAAATCACTGCACCTTCAATTCTACCCAAACCTGCATCACCATCACTTATTGCTGCCCGCACCACCCTGCCCTTCTCGCGATTTGGCGAAACCACCACTACACATAGCACCACCATTCTGATTTACACGGAGAGTTAGGTGATAAGTGAATTTTATATTATATATTTAACCCTATTCTTAGTATATTTTGGTTAATATTTTGGAAGAATTTTGATACTTTGAATTGTATTTTCAATATAGGACTTTCGACTTCCTCTGGAGCAAAACGTGGTCAAATGGACGAATTTTGAAGTAATTCTAGTTAGAAGACGTTCATGAGTCACTTAGCTTGGTCGTATCAAAATTTGGGATTTTTCCATCAAGCGGTTATTTTCTGGCGATAAAATAAAGGAGCGATGCGCGGTGCTGGAAAATGACGTTTCTGGGCTTAAATTGCATTTTTGGAGCCCAAGATGACCTCGGATGGTTTCGTGGCCTTCTAGAGATGTGTTCGGAAGGTCCTTATCTTTAAAAAAAGCTGTCTTGGGCCGGATTTGGAGGAGATCTGAGGATAAAACGTGGCTGGACAAGTACTTGGCAGATTCTCCTAGTTTAATTAGGGTTTTATTTTCTAAGATATTTTATTATTTTTCTTAGTTTCCTAGTTGGAATAAAAAACCTATGTCTTAGGGTTAGTGAGGGCTGAGCAAATATATTGCTTTGGCCATCTACAATTTTTCTCTACGCTTATTATTATTCAACTTCAGAGACAAAGAACTTGGCTAGGGTTCTTTAAGATTTTCTACTTTAAGGTGTTTTCATCCCTTTTCTTCGTAATAATATTTTCTATGATTTCAATTATGAATATGCATAACTAATTCCGTTTGCTAGGACGAAACCTTGAGCCTTAGCATGAATATGTAATTTTTATTTAATTGCTTATGATTGATTGCATGCGCACTTTGAATTATTGATCACTGTTTTAAACTATCTAATTATCTTGATGATTTGCCACCATTAGGATGTTTAGACAAGTAATTGGATGCAATTCAGTCGGAATATCACCGGAGGATTAAGTATTGCTTCTTGTGATTAATAATTGTAATTCCATCTAAGGCGAATATCACATTCTTAGGGGTTGCATGGTTCTTCAAAAGGTTTTCATAAAACTTAATGAGTCTTGCATGTTTATATTTGATCTGAATATCATTGACGGATTGCATGTTAGATATACGTTCTTACTTGAATATCACGAGGAGAATATATATTAGGAAAACCTAACCTTCGAAGTAGCATGTGTAAATCGTAAGTAATTGGTAGAAATTCATAGGATTGCTAGGTGATGGTGGAACCCTAGTGCCTTTATAAATTGGTATTTAAAACTCTTTTCTTCGATTATTTTAGTTTTTGTTTAAAATTCGTTTTTTAATATTACCCATTCTCGAACTCTCTTTTCTCAAGTTTTAATTCTAAGTATTTAATTAGGAATTGTTTCTACACAAATTATCCAAATAGTCCTTGAGGAAAATGACCTTGCATGAGCATCTATACTACAATATCCTTGTATTCTTGCAAGTATTTCTTGTGATTTTGACCCTATTTGCATAGACGTTAAAAATCCTATCAAGAAATTGGCGCCGCTGCCGGGGACTATTTTAGATAATTTTTGTTTAAACTTTTTCTGATTATTTTTTTTATATATTATTTTTCGTCAAAAAAAAATCAATTTATTTTAACGCTTTTGTGTTATTGCAGATTCTGTAAACTGCATGGTCCAGACCAGATCAGGAACTACCCAGATTGCATAGTTTGATCCAGAACCCGAACGCACACTGCATAGACAGAGGAGAGAAAATAATTTGGTTTGGGACGGTGAACTGCAAGGCACATTTCTGCAGGAATTGTTTGCTGGTTCTGTGGACAGTAAAATCACAATGGCGTTGCAATTGCCTGCTGCAGGCAGGCCACTCAGAGAATCATTGGCTGCCCGAGCTAATGATGTTCCTAATTGTATTGTATATCCTGCCCATGAAGATGGCGATTCATTTGAGATCAAGCCCCATATGCTTGAAATTTTACCTACTTTTCGTGGGATGCCTAACGAGGATGCGAATTTATATGTTGCAAAATTTATCGTGGGATGCAAAAATATCTTGATCAGGGGTTTTTCTGCCGAGGCTATTAAGTTACGTCTTTTTCCTTTTACTTTGAAGGATAAGGCTGAAACTTGGTTGTTCACTCTACCAGCTAATAGCATTACTACTTGGCAACAATTGCATACAAGATTCCTGAACAAATATTATCCGGCATCCAAGACATTGAATTACAAGCGGAAGATTATGACATTACTCAAAAGCCAAACGAAGAATTTCATGAAGCGTGGGAGAGATATAAAAAGATGTATATAAAATGTCCACATGTTAATATTGATCCAGATACACAAATGAATATTTTCTTTGTTGGGCTTAATCCTACATCCAAAAGCCATGTTAATGCATCAGCTGGGGGTTCATTGTCAAATAAATCTGCAAGAGAAGCATTTGAATTATTTGATACAATGGCTACAGAATCTCAACAATGGGCAGCAGAACATTCACAGAAAATGGGCATTTTTGAGTTATCAGCAGGTTCTCCTAATATGTCTGCACAAATGGAAAAAATGGAGAAGAAAATTGATGCCAAGTTTGATATTATTCTACAATAGATAGCAAATTCTACACAGCAGCAGCCACCTGCAGCAACAATTTGCACTATCTGCAGCATGGCTACACACAACATATTGGGCTGTCCACATAAAGACTCTTACCCAGAGCTTGTGGAGCAACATGTTAATATGATGAACATCTATCAAAGGCCTAGGAATGATGCATATGCAACTCATTACAATCCAGGATGGAGGGATCATCCTAATTTCAGATGGGGTGATAATTAGAATAATTCAAAACCATTCCAGCATGTACAAAAACCTTTTGTGCCATCAAAACCATCCTTGGAAGATCAACTTTCTAAACTGGCAGCTACAACACAAACATTCATGGAAGGCAGCAATCAAAGAATTCAAAATGTTGAAACATCAATTAAAAGTTTGGAGCAACAATTTGGGCAGCTAGCTGCACAGATTTCAGACAGAGAAAAAGGAAAATTTCCTAGTCAAACAGTGCCTAATCCAAGAGGACATGAAGACTGCAATGTTGTTCGGACTTTACGGTGTGGAAAAAGTTATGATAATCGTGCAATTTGTAGTGAACAGAATCTGCCTGCAGTGCCAATTACTGCAGAATCTGAAATGCCAGCAGCAGAACCTGACAAATCTGCAGAAAAACAGAATCTACACAGTACAGAAACAGTCCCAAAACAGATTTCCCAGCGTGTTTATGACCCTCCACTGCCTTACCCTGAACGTGTAATTCCTAAAGCAAGAGATCAGCAACTCAAAGATTTTATGCAGACATTATCCAAGGTTCAAATCAACATTCCATTGCTGGATGCAATCAAGAAAATACCATCATATGCCAAATTTCTAAAAGAGGTTTGCAGCAGCAAAAAGAAGCTTGCAGATTTGGACAAAGTTGTTTTGACAGAACAGTGCAGTGCAGTTTTCCTACACAAACTACCACCTAAAAAAAAAGATCCAGGGAGTTTTAATATTTCTTGTACTATTGGAAATTCTGATTTTAAAAGTGCTTTAATTGATTTGGGTGCTAGTATTAATTTGATGCATTTTTCTATTTTTCAATGATTGGGACAAGGAGATTTAAAGCCTACATCAATTATACTTCAACTAGCTGACCGTTCAATTACTTATCCGAGAGGTGTTATTGAAGATCTTATTATTAAGGTTGACAATCTTTATCTCCCGGCGGATTTTGTGGTTTTAGACATGGATGAGGACCTTCAAACACCTATCATTTTGGGGAGGCTGTTTATGGCAACAGCTAGGACTTTAATTGATATGGAAACTAGAACACTAACTTTACGAGTTCAAGACCAGTCTGTGGTATTTAATTTGTTTGAGGCAACAAAACGTCCTGCTGAACAGCAAGATTGTATGCACATTGATGTGTTAGACAGTATGGTTCAAGATAATTTTTATGCCCGTTCAAATACAGATCAGTTGCTGCACGTTTTACAAGGGGAAATTGGGACAGATTCTGCAGATGAAGGTGTTCTTGAGTACATTCACGCATTAGACAGTCTGTCCACACAATTCCCAAGGTTTAGAAATGTTTACGAGAGCTTAGGGGAGCCAAAACAGCCCCTTAAGCCGTCCAGACAACAGCCACCAAAATTGGAGCTGAAGCCCTTACCAGAACATTTAAAATATGCACATTTATGGGCTGCAGAAACGCTGCCAGTTATAGTTGCAACTGATTTAACTCCCACAGAGGAAGATAAATTGCTTCGTGTTTTGAGGAAATATCAAGATGCACTAGGATGGACAATTGCCGACATCAAGGGTATTAGCCCAGCAATCTGTATGCACAGAATTTTAATGGAAGACGACGTAAAGCCAACAGTTGATGCTCAACGCCGCCTTAACCCAATTATGAAAGAGGTGGTCAGAACAGAGGTTATGAAATTACTTAATACAGGTATGATTTATCCTATTTCAGACAGTAAATGGGTGAGTCCTACACAGGTTGTTCCTAAACGTACTGGCATGACAGTAGTTAAAAATGACAACAATGAGCTTATTCATATGCGCTTAACTACAGGCTGGCGTATGTGTGTGGATTATAGGAAGCCAAATGCAGGTACACGAAAAGACCATTTTCCTTTACCGTTTACTGACCAAATGTTAGAAAGATTGGCTGGCAGGGCTTTTTATTGTTTCTTGGATGGCTATTCTGGGTACAATCAGATTCCAATTGCACCAGAGGATCAAGAGAAGACAACATTTACATGCCCATTTGGGACATTTGCCTATCGGAGGATGCCATTTGGATTATGCAATGCACCCGCCACTTTTCAGCGTTGTATGATGAGTATCTTTTCTGGCTTGGTTGAAAGAATTATGGAAGTTTTTATGGATGATTTTTTTGTGTTTGGAGATTCATTTGATCAGTGCCTACATAATTTGTCATTAATTCTTGAGAGATGTCAAGAAACAAATTTAGTGCTGAATTGGGAAAAGTGTCATTTTATGGTGAAACAGGGAATTGTTTTAGGTCATTCAATTTCTAGCAAAGGCATTGAAGTTGACAAAGCTAAAATTGATGTGATTGCAAGGTTGCCACCCCCTACATCAGTAAAAGGTGTTAGATCGTTTTTGGGACATGCAGGATTTTATCGTCGGTTCATCAAGGATTTCTCCAAGATCAGCCGACTTTTGTGCAATTTATTGGCTAAAGATGCACCATTTAATTTCGATGAGGCTTGCTTAGAAGCGTTCAACAAGTTGAAATCACTCCTAACCTCGGCACCCATCATTGCTGCACCAGATTGGGGTTTACCATTTGAATTAATGTGTGATGCTTCTGATTATGCTATTGGGGCAGTTTTAGGACAACGGAAAGACAAGCTTCCGCATGTCATTTATTATGCAAGTCGTACACTCAATGATGCACAACTTAACTATGCTACCACAGAGAAAGAATTGTTGGCAGTTGTGTTTGCCTTAGAGAAGTTTCGGTTTTATTTGGTTGGGGCTAAGATAATTGTTTATACTGATCATGCTGCATTAAAATACTTGTTGTCTAAAAAGGATGCAAAGCCTAGGTTGATTCGATGGGTTCTTTTACTCCAAGAATTTGACTTAGAGATTAAAGACAAGAAAGGCAGTGAAAATGTGGTGGCTGACCATTTATCCAGATTAATTATTCCAGCAGCTAAGGAGGCAGAGTCTCTACCATTGAGTGAGAGTTTTCCAGATGAGCAGCTCTTTGCTGCCCAAATTAATACACCCTGATTTGTTGATCTTGTTAATTATTTGGCTACCGGTGTTGTGCATCCCGATTTTTCATTTCAGCAGAAAAAGAAGTTTTTTTTCTGATGTCAAGCATTATTTCTGGGATGAACCATACTTATATAAGTATTGTCCCGACCAGATTATTCGCAGGTGCATTCCTGAGGTTGAACAAGATAGTGTTTTGCATTTTGCTCATCAGTATGCATGTGGGGGCCATTTTGGACAGAAAAGAACAGCAGAGAAAATTCTGCAAAGTGGGTTGTTTTGGCCTACATTATTTAAAGATGCAAATAATTGGTGCAGAGCTTGTGACAGTTGTCAAAGAGTTGGCAACCAATCCAAGAGTAATGAGATGCCCCAGCAAAGTATTCTAATTGTTGAGTTATTTGATGTTTGGGGTATTGATTTCATGGGACCATTCCCATCATCTCACGGGAATCAGTACATTTTAGTTGCTGTGGAATATGTTTCTAAATGGGTCGAGGCCATTGCAACACCAACTAATCAAGGATCAGTGGTACTGAAATTCCTCCAGGGGGTTATATTTCCACGTTTTGGAATTCCACGTGTGATTCTTAGTGATGGGGGGAAGCATTTTATTAATAAACAGTTTGATGCTTTATTAGCAAAGTATGAGATTACTCATCGCATGGCTACACCCTATCATCCACAGACATCTGGTCAAGTGGAAGTTTCAAACAGAGAATTAAAGCGAATTTTGGAGAAAACAGTTGGCTCTACACGTAAGGATTGGAGTTTAAAATTAAATGACGCGCTGTGGGCTTACAGGACAGCTTTTAAAACCCCAATTGGGATGTCACCATTTAGACTTGTGTATGGGAAAGCATGTCATTTACCTATGGAACTAGAGCACAAGGCGTTTTGGGCCATTAAGGAGCTAAATTTTGCATATGATTCAGCTGGGGAGAAGCGTAAGTTGGAGCTCAATGAGCTCTATGAGATTCGTAATGATGCATATGAAAGTTCAAAAGTCTACAAAGACAAGACTAAGGCATTTCATGACAGTAAAATCCTTCGCAGGGAATTTTACACAGGGAAAAAGGTGTTGTTTTTCAATTCCAGATTAAAGTTGTTTCCAGGCAAACTTAAGTCACGTTGGACAGGGCCATATGTGGTCACTAAAGTTTATTCGCATAGGGCTGTGGAGATAAAAAATGAGGTCACAGGTCATGAATTCAAGGTCAATGGTCACAGGCTCAAACCATACTTGGAATCACCCTATGACACAGCACGCGAGTCATTAACTCTGAGGGATCCAGCGACTTAGCCACCAGATTTCTGTAACGTCTAGCTACAGACCTTAAATAAAGCGCTTATTGGGAGGCAACCCAACTTTCTAACTTTTTCTTTACTTTGTTACGTTTTTCTTTCATTACTTTCAATTTCTAGCTGCATTTAAATTCCTAGCCTGCATTTCCTGTTCCTAAAAAAAAATACAATAAATAAGAAAACAAACTCCATAAAAAAAAACAAACAAAACATTCTTTGCTTTTACTTGTTTTATTTGACCGATAGTATCTTCTACATTTTTATCTCTGATTTCAACACTTGATTTTTATGCAGCCAGCAAACAAGACAAACAAAACTTAATGCACAGAGAGATCATTTTAGACGGAATCATGCATCCAGTAGCAGATCTGTCATACACAAGCAGGGATGTGATGTTATACCTCTCTCTTTTGCTAAGCGGCCATTCTTCAATGTAAGCTCATGGTTTTGTCATCACGTTTCCTTTGCCGATCTGGGGTATTTTCCCTGCAATAGAACAATCAAGTGTATGAGTTCCAGTGGAAACAGGTGTATCAATTTGGGGGTCATCATTGGTGGAGAAATTGTTTTTTACCTCTACATGCCTCAGGTCCGCAATGTCACCTCTGTTGCTGTGTCCTTGTTGCTGTCCCGCATCCAGCTCAAGCACCTTTGTGTCAGTTATA
The DNA here is from genome assembly GCF_916048215.2 of Malus sylvestris. NCBI lineage: Eukaryota > Viridiplantae > Streptophyta > Magnoliopsida > Rosales > Rosaceae > Malus > Malus sylvestris. The sequence continues at coordinate 15,648,139 of NC_062271.1, forward strand.
TTTTTCCGTTTTTAAGTTAATATTCATAGATTATTTTAAACGTTAGAACAAATGGACATGGTAAAGATTAATCCCACAGTAGAGTCTTTTCTATTTATCGTTACTTAGACACCAATTCACGAATTATACTTTGACAATTGCACATCACACCAACAGGGTTTATGGGGAGTGAGATTGAAACACTTGCTTTTTGTCCAAGTGTATTTTTATTTTTGTTCTAAATAAAGTAAAGTTAGTATGTGTTATAAAGTAATAATTGTCTCACTCGAGGTTCTGCCTAGTAATCGGGCCAGTCCTGCCTAATCAGCAGTGATTCTCGCGTCAAACGGTAGAATTTTGGCATGAGGCAGGGTGGTTAGTTGGTTTCGTAGCCTTTTCTGCTCGGGTGGGGTGTTCCACACCTAATGCCCTAAAGCCCTAGTGGTTTGGGAGTCATTGACCTAAAGCTCGCTACATGGGTTGGATCGAAAGCTTAAGTGAATCGACATTGCACGACCACTACTGTTACTTCAAAAAAAAAAAAAAAAAAGAGAAAAAAAAAATCTATGCGAAGTTAGTGTGTGAAGTATGAATAAAGGGATGAGAGGTAAGAGTTTTGGTCGAGTCTCTTTAACTATGTTGGTTCACTTTACACCAAAGGAAGTTTGTGAATTCTTTTCTAATTGATTCTAAATGGCTTAGACTCTGTGGTGGGATTGGTTGGAACTTTTGAAAAGATGTTCCGATTTTTAACATTTTCTATGGATTCCAACTTGAAAGTGAGAATTTTGTTTTAGCTAAGTTTTAGTTAAGTGTCAAGTTTGTTAGTTTTTATTTTTGTTTTCTAGTCTTGTTTTGCTTGAGGACAAGCAAAAAGCTAAGTTTGGGGGTATTTTGATAAGTGAATTTTATATTATATATTTAACCCTATTCTTAGTATATTTTGGTTAATATTTTGGAAGAATTTTGATAATTTGAATTGTATTTTCAATATAGGACTTTCGACTTCCTCTGGAGCAAAACGTGGTCAAATGGACGAATTTTGGAGTAATTCCAGTTAGAAGACGTTTGTGAGTCACTTAGCTTGGTCGTATCAAAATTTGGGATTTTTTCATCAAACAGTTATTTTCTGGCGATAAAATAAAGGAGCGATGCGCGGTGTTGGAAAATGACGTTTCTGGGCTTAAATTGCATTTTTGGAGCCCAAGATGACCTCGGATGGTTTCGTGGCCTTCTGGAGATGTGTTCGGAAGGTCCTTATCTTTAAAACAAGCTATCTTGGGCCGGATTTGGAGGAGATCTGAGGCTAAAACGTGGCTGGACAAGTACTTGGCAGATTCTCCTAGTTTAATTAGGGTTTTATTTTCTAAGATATTTTATTATTTTTCTTAGTTTCCTAGTTGGAATAAAAAACCTATGTCTTAGGGTTTGTGGGGGCTGAGCAAATATATTGCTTTGGCCGTCTACAATTTTTCTCTACGCTTATTATTATTCAACTTCAGAGACAAAGAACTTGGCTAGGGTTCTTTGAGATTTTCTACTTTAAGGTGTTTTCATCCCTTTTCTTTGTAATAATATTTTCTATGATTTCAATTATGAATATGCATAACTAATTCCGTTTGCTAGGGCGAAACCTTGAGCCTTAGCATGAATATGTAATTTTTATTTAATTGCTTATGATTGATTGCATGCGCACTTTGAATTATTGATCACTGTTTTAAACTATCTAATTATCTTGATGATTGGCCACCATTAGGATGTTTAGACAAGTAATTGGATGCAATTCGGTCGGAATATCACCGGAGGATTAAGTATTGCTTCTTGTGATTAATAATTGTAATTCCATCTAAGGCGAATATCACATTCTTAGGGGTTGCATGGTTCTTCAAAAGGTTTTCATAAAACTTAATGAGTCTTGCATGTTCATATTTGATCTGAATATCACTGATGGATTGCATGTTAGATATACGTTCTTACTTGAATATCACGAGGAGAATATATATTAGGAAAACCTAACCTTCGAAGTAGCATCTGTAAATCGTAAGTAATTGGTAGAAATTCATAGGATTGCTAGGTGATGGTGGAACCCTAGTGCCTTTATAAATTGGTATTTAAAACTCTTTTCTTCGATTATTTTAGTTTTTGTTTAAAATTCGTTTTTTAATATTACCCATTCTCAAACTCTCTTTTCTCAAGTTTTAATTCTAAGTATTTAATTAGGAATTGTTTCTACACAAATTATCCAAATAGTCCTTGAGGAAAACGACCTTGCATGAGTATCTATACTACAATATCCTTGTATTCTTGCAAGTATTTCATGTGATTTTGACCCTATTTGCATTGACGTTAAAAATCCTATCATTAGGTGAGCTGAGCAGACGAGAGAGAGCAGAGGCCTTGGGATTCTCACCTCTCAGCCATTTCCATTCCCACTGCGTCTCAAATGAACCCAGAACTCACATCTCTTGCAACCTCCATCGTGTTCTCTCGAGGTACGACTCAAATTGGTTGGGGACTTGGAAGATTTGCAATTACAGCAAAACCTAAACTAACTCTCTTCCTTCGTGATTCCAAAAAAAAGTAACAATTGGATTTAAGTTTTTATATTATTGAAAGGATGTTGATTGTTTTCTGCCAGAGAGATTTCAAGCCTCTTCCGTTGATTTTCTAGGGATTGACTTCGAATTGCTTCCATTTTGTCATTGGAAAATAGGATAAAGAAGATGTAGTTTTTTTTTTTAATTCTTGTCTTACTTTTGTTATTAATTAATAGTTTTTTAATTTGTTTTTATCCATATAGTGCAAAGTTGGTAACCACGTCAGCACAAATATAGACTTATTTGTCGCGTCATTATTTAACGGAAAACTTAACAGATTGTCTAACGGATGTATGAAATTGAAATAAAATAATAATTAATGTATGAGATTGAAATGATTTAAAGATGTTGTATGAGATTGCAACTGACCCCAAACCTAAGGTGGTAAAATGTAATTTACCCTAAAATAAAAGAAAAAACTACTCTACTCTACTGTTGGTGGTTCGGGTTTTTGCTGCAGTTCAGCCTCACGTTCAGCATCAAACTTCCACTCTCGGAAATAGAATGTGAATATGTTGTTGATGCACTTCATCAGATTTAGGTCACTTTTGTCAATGTCCCAGTTAGATTGTTATGCAAAAATTATTAAATGATAAATAAATCTATTATATTATATTTAACGAATATAATTATTATTTAACTAATTAATTAGCATGTACTTCTAACTCTTGAATCAAGTGCGTCTTTATCTCCTCGAGGCCAGCTCTCCAAGACTCCCAATCTACACCAAATTTGTTACGCACTAATACCTCAACATCGCACCTAAATCTGGCGTGCATATCTGACTTCTCCACTCCATTTAATTTTTCAGCAGTGATTCGGTAGCGACTCCCACTAAAAATGCATCGGACCCGTGGCATAGCTCCCTTCTTTTTCTTGTCTACGAACAAAATATAATTTAAATAGTCGAGCTAAATATTTAATTTATACAACACGCAAAATTTAGTGCGTGTTACCTTTTCCGGAGCCTTCGCCCTCGCTTCTCTTTGACAAACGAGCACCAAATTCGATCATCGTACTTAAATTCAAACAACAATTGAAATAATAATCCGAAACAAGTCAATCATTTTTTTAAATGAATTGTGAAGAATAAGGACAACGAAACCTTAATTATATAGCAAGTTTGGGGATCTTGCGATGACATCTTCATCGCGCATAACCCTACAATAAATATTCTCTAACTAAAAGGTTGACCGTCTATCATAAATGTTTACCCTTGTGCAACGAAGCTTTGTCGCGCACAATTTTTGTGGGAAATATTTGGTCGCGCATTTATTTGGCCCCAAATATTGTCTTACCTATGTTTTTCTGCCAAACTTTGTACGACGGGTTTCTTTCTTTGTCGTGCAATGACTCTTTGCACGACATCACTGTCCGTCGAGATAGTTTTTTGGTACTTCAATTATAGTGTGGCGAAATTGAGCAACGGTGTTTTGATTTCATCGCGCTAAACACCCTTGTGCTAGACCTGGCATTCGTGTCTTGTTTTCCGTGTTTGTGTCATTTTCACGACATACCCGATATCTTAACAAGTCATGTGGTGTAAGCCCCATTAAAATAAACAGGTAATTTGACCAGACCCGGTACCCGTTAAGGAAAGTATATTTTAAATCAGTAAATAATGAAAATGAAAAACATAATTTAAGCCCAAAAAAATTGAAAACATAATACTAAATTTGTAGATGTATATCGCATTGTCAGATAAATATTATTTCAAAACATAAAAAAGAACATTTGTTTTTAAGTATTACACACCCCAGGATAAGAGTTTAATGAAAAACATTAGTACGTTACTACAAAAGACCAAAGTTCACCCAAAAAAAAAAAAGACCAAATGTTCAAGGATATGCAAAATGATAACATAAAAACAACATTAGTCTTTTAAGTATTACATACCCCAGAATAAGAGTCTAATGAAAAAACATTAGTACTTTACTACAAAAGACCAAATGGTCAAGGATATGCAAATGCAAGGAGTTGCGTTTCAAGGTTGAGGAAACCTTGCACGTCTTTGACAATAAAAACCTTCAATTTTCATCAATCACCAAGGGAAATGATATTGGTTTATTTTGAACTCCCTTAAAAATACTATTCATGAAAAATACTATTCATGAGGCTTTGTATGGTTTTAATAATTCAAATGACGATGTAACCATCCTTAAAGCGTAAAGGATGCGATCACGAGCATTTGCATATTTTTTCACATTTTTCGCACTTGTAAGTTAATTATTATTTTTTTAATGTGTTTGGTATTTTTATATTACTTGATATTTTTATTTTTAATGTGTTTTACGATTTTTTAATCTCACTTTTGCCTATTGTATACTATATTTTTAAATTTATATAGAATAACAGTACATTAATACATATTATGATATACAATATATACATATAGACTATGCCTATTGTATTTTATAGTAAGTTTTTTTTAGTAGTTTAAAAAATTAGAAACATCAAAATAAATTTTTTCTTAACGTGTCGAAACGGGTTACCTACGTCGCGTGTAAACCTATTAAGGACCCGATAACGACCCGATTAGTTATAGTGTCGACCCAAAACATGTTATTTTCATGTCGTGTTAAATGGTTGTGTGAGATATTGCGAGGTCTAGCTTGCGCGATGAGTTTGTCTTTGTCACACAAAGTTCGGTCGCGCAAATAGTTTTTTGTACTAGTGATTCTAATGTGCATTGGATAATATTATTTATGTGTTACTTATCAGCAACATCATATTAATTTTAGACATGATCAACATAATATTAATCAAGGAGGGTTTTTTATTTTTTTATTTTTTTTCCAAGAATAAATGGAACTTCATATATATTCGATCGGTTGGTCAGACGTATATGGCCACAAGCACAAAGTTATCTAACGTTCATGATACGTCGGATAGTGCTACCCTAATAACAACAATTTTGTGTGGACTCAACGAAAATACTGACAAAATAGAAAAAGCTTGCAACCATTGCTTCTGCAGAAATCGTCGTTTTTCCTTTGGATTCTTCGAAGTATGGCTAATGTTCACCTGCTTTCGAGCTCTTACTACCAAGGACAAATACATACAAAATCCTAGCATATATACCATATAGTGACCGATTCTTTATATCAAATCTTGCATATAGATACGCAGTCTTTGAGATTTGTTAATGCTTAAGGACATGTTTGATAATCATTCCCGCATTAGTTTTTAATTCTAACTGTAAGCTAAAAACTTGTTTAGTAAGAATAAAAACTGAAACTTCAAATTTGAAAGTTATTTATGTGGGTTTTCAAAATTCAAAATCAATTTTGATAAAACAGTTACAAGTATTCAAATTTTGGTTTTCTCTTTCATTCACGATGACGAGTTTCTCACCTATAGTACATCATTACCGTGATTAATTTATACGCATCCATATGACATATTACCGTAATACTTCGAAATCATCATAAAAATAAGGGCATCATTAGACTAGGTCATCCTAATTGAAGACAAAGGTTCATCCATGGAGATTGTGAAAACCTTGCGTGTAAATTTAGTTTGACCATGACTATCAAAATTAATAAGGCGCGACTAGATGAAATGATTGTTGACAATGCCAAAAAAAATTACTAACCCCAAAAAAATATGTAAATGAGCAAAAAATCAATTAATCTTTCCAAACTGAAACTAATAATAAAAAACCTTTATGGCCAAGATATCATATAGAAAGGGACCCTAGCTAGCAACTTAACAATTAATTCATGTTGGATGAGCTGCATGCCAAAAGTCAGCCATGGTATCCTACCATTTTTAATACCTTTGAAGGAAAAGGAGATGATGAACAGTTTGGAAGGTTCTAGGAAAGAGGACTAAGCTGACATTAAAATTTTGTCCCTACAACCCCGTGTGTTCTGACCCAATTGTTTTTTGTCAACGGTTTCCTTATATCCATGGAACCAGTCCTCCGGATTTAAAAAAACCGAAACCGGTTTCTCAAAACTTGCTACTGTACATGTTTAGTTCTTCATTTTTTTTCCACTATATATCCCTCGGAAACCTTCTCATTATTTCCATCTTCATTTCTTGTTGTTTATTCCCACTATATTTCCTTGTTCATTATCATTCTCCTTTTTGGAAAAGGACAGAGGTAATTATATAAAAAACGCAACTCTTTTCTTTTCAATTTTCCATTTTACTAATACGCATCTCAAATTCTAGAGCGTATACGTCTTCCTCTCACAATCACCTGCTTCCAAATACGCAGTACAGGCGTTTTAACATGATTTTCCTTAATGGTGCTTCTTTAATTTCCAGGTTAGGTTTTGGAATATTTCTCATGTCTCCAACGATGGCAGTGTTGACAACTACCGAGAATGGGGTAAGTGATCAGTACCAAAATGGCGTGAAGCGCTTGTATGAGAATGGTATAAACAAACTTCCAAACAAGTACATACTGCCCACTTTAGAACGACCTAACCGGAGTGATGACCAGGAACCAAAAGTATCCAACCAAAATCTGAAGCTGCCCATCATCGATTTCAAGGAACTGCAAGGTCCCAATAGACCCCAAGTCATTAAATCTCTGGCTAATGCTTGTGAACAATATGGCTTCTTTCAGGTGGGTCTTATAGTACTAACTCTTATGTAGGTACTTGGGCTAATTAAGAAACGATTACTTTCAGCTAAAATGAGTTATAACATTAAGCGTATCTAGCACACCATGAGTTTAGCCAAGTTGGGTAGGGCAATATGCTCCATTCTCTACATGTACCCAAGTTCAAAGTTTCATTCCCGAAGTTTAGATAAATATAGTGTAATTATCTTATCGTGGTGCAAAAAATGTTAAGCATGTTTAAAGCTTCAAAGTAATGGGTAATTGTGGTTTGATGCAGTTGGTAAACCATGGCATTCCAAGTGATATTATAAGCAGTATGACCGACGTGAGCACTAGGTTTTTTGAGCTCCCTTTTGAGGAGAGAGCCAAGTACATGTCCTCAGATATGCGTGCGCCTGTCCGATATGGGACTAGCTTTAACCAGAACAAAGATAAGGTGTTTTATTGGAGGGATTTCTTGAAGCTAATGTGCCATCCCTTACCAGATGTCCTTTCTCACTGGCCTTCGTCACCGGTGGACATGAGGTGAGAGCTCAAGCTCAGTGTGTTTTTTCTGCATAGGGATATGGCGGAAGTAATTAACGTGATCAATCATATAAATTTTTAGCCTTCGAGACACTCGTAAGTTTCGATTATGGTGTATTTCATTTATTAATTACATATTCTTGATCGCATCTCTTAAAAAAAGTCTAGACTTGCATTCCATTTGCATTTTTGAGTCCTCGTGCAAAACACGTATGCCGGAGATTGGTCAATTAAGCTACAAATAGTTTTATTGGTTGCTTTCAACTCTTCTCTCTTCCTATGGGTAAGTGTGGACATAAAGTATTGAGTAATAAACCAATCACCAACTTTCATGTCTTTTAGTTTTCAAAATATAGTCTCTAAATTAAGTCTCCTTAGCATTACTCTTAGGTATATGGTCAGATATATTATAAACACCTAGAATCAGGAGCTGTACTTCCTCGTGAGACCACACATATATAGTAGCTAACCCGTTATCCTATTCGAGCAATTAGTTTAATACTTAATAATTAAGATTTTAAAATGACAAGTAGGAATCATTTTCTTGTTCTTTTCACATATGCATACATGTCTTTTTTTATTAAAATTAATTAAATACTAATTGGGTTTTACACAATAGGAAACTGGCGGCTACCTACGCAGAGGAAAACAAATACTTATTCCTAATGCTAATGGATGCCATTTTTGAGAGCTTACGAATTGTGGGAACCACAGAGAACACGACAGAAGAAGATGAAATGTTAAAGGACTTCAAAGATGGGAGCCAGCTAATGGTTGTCAATTGCTACCCGCCATGCCCCCAACCTGATCTAACCCTAGGGATGCCTCCCCACTCGGATTATGGGTTTCTCACAATTCTTCTCCAAGATGAAGTTGAAGGCCTTCAAATTAAAAAACAAGATAAATGGATCACCGTCGAACCAATCCCCAATTCTTTTGTGGTCAACGTTGGTGATCACCTTGAGGTGAGTTTTATTACTTATAATTAAGTAGCCACTTAAAAGTTTTTTACTACATGCATGAATCACGTTGCTAATCATGTCTTCAACAATGAAAGAACACGTTTATGTAAATGATTATATGTCCTTTTTATGTAAGAAATATGCTCAACAATGTGATCAATAGATATAATCGAAAATTTTTATCTTTCTCACTTGAACTGAATCCACGTAAAGCTATTATATGCAAGGTAAACTTATTTCGTGAGAGATGTAATGTTATCCATAAACATGTAGCACTAAATTATTAAATTTTGTGTTGAATTATATGCTAATATACCATGTCATTGACTTGGTTTTTCTGGTGTTAGATATTTAGCAATGGAAAATACAAGAGTGTTCTACATAGAGTGTTGGTGAATTCTTTAAAAGGTCGGATTTCTGTGGCCTCTTTGCATACTCTACCTTTCACGCGCTTGGTTGGACCGTCACCAAAACTTATCAACGAATCAAATCCAAGGCGGTACAAGGACACTAATTTTGCCAGCTTTCTGGAGTATATTTCATCTCGTGAGCCTAAATGGAAGAATTTCCTCGAGTCTAGGAAGTTATTGACCTAATTGAAAGGGCATGCATGTTATGCCTGGAACTTCCAATGACTGGGAAAATCTGCTCGTTGACCTTTTGCAGTTTCAGTTATAATTATGTAGCAATGTTTGGTTGAAAGTTTAATTTTTTCTCTTTTTTTCTTTTGTTTTTGGGTGGGGTCCAGCAAAGGCTGATTATAATCCAACCCTAGTGAGCACTACGTAGTTTAGTGCATGACAACTTTCACAAATGAGTTTATCAATTGTATTGATGGATATATGATGATATATGAAGTTTCTACGAATTATACAATTCCTTAGTTCTCGTTGTCACATGACATTCATAGCGGTTGATTTTTTTTGTTATTAAAAAAATTTTGGTGCATGCATTTGAGATTTTACGACCAAATTTTTACTCATTTATAATGAAAATAAAAGCTACTTAGTTACATGATAAATAACACCGGATTTAGCTGGCATGTGTAAGAGTGTTTTCCTACTACTATAGGAGTTCTGTAAGAACAGAAACAAGAAGAATTACCTTTAAAACTTGATCGATCAATTGCTTCACCATCACGTAATTGCTTCTTCAAGAAGTACGGGAAGACTTGAAGTGCTTTTCTAATCACAAATCTCTTATGTTCTTCGCTTGGCAAAGCAAGAATCCAACCAAGCAAGCAAGGCATTAGTATAGACTTTTTCTCTTGAAGTTACAATAAACGGTGAACACACATCATTATTTTTGTTTGTACAAATTTCCGCGGAGGTTGAATTGACAGAGAAACCTTGCACGACAAATCCAAGAGACAAATGGAGTTATGACTAACACCGATGTTGTGTTTGTCAAAGGGCCACTGATGCCTAATTCATGATATAATTCTAGGTTTGTATTAGTGTGGCTAGAAAGAAATGAACCTGAAAAAGAAAAAAGACGGAAACTTGGCTAGTTACAGGCAAACAAGGAGTAAACCCTAGCATCCATGTACGTTGAACCTTGGAGTAGTGGTACCTTGTCTGGAAACGGCCTTAAAGCAGACGACCTTAATATATTATCAGTCCGCTTAATTGATCCGTCAAAGGTAAAACAGTCATATTGAGCTAATATTATACGCGGCATGCTCTAATAAGTCGAAATATTTAACGTTCCAACAATTATATTCTTGCGTATGCATTGGCAAAGTCAAGTTATATTATACGTTGACCAAAGTTTTTAAATGAATGTCTGGTCAGCATTTTTTTAAAACACTTAATAAGGTAGCGACCTTCTTACATGCAAATAAAAAAAAGGACAATTTTGAAGTTGCTGAGAATATAAATATTGAAGAAATGGAACCTCTATTGTCTTCAAATATATTACTAGACACGATGAGTGTAAATTTTTAAGGCCAGTCGAATTCCACTTGGCTCTTTTGTTGACCTATCAGCTTTATCAAACCTGTTTTTGATTGAGCATTGTTCCCATCAATTTTAACATATTGCTCGTCTTAGAATTATGAAATATGTACTTAGTAATGAAAAATGGAAGGAATGCCACATATTTATACCACATTGTTATATCATCACATATAACAAGTTACATATACAATCGACATCTAATGAAATAAATTTATTAATTGATGGAGCATGTACACATCATTTATCATATCAGATGATACCCACATAAAAATATGATCTCTCTAACATTTTTTCTAATAATATATAGGTGATTAAAGCAATGAGCCGGGGTATCATATTGCTAATCACCTTAGTTGTTATGACCTGAAGTGCCTTTGTTTAGGACGGATCTCGTCTATCTAATAAGTCGAATAATCAAATTGACACTCTCAAGTAGTTTTGCACATCTTAAATTTGTGTAATTTTGTTTCCCTTGTGATATTTAACTTATTTGGGGTAATGTTTTCAATAAATGAATCAAGGTTTGATTTTACTCATTCAACTGATTTATTTTTGGGTCCATCATTCAATAGAAATTGGATTGTCTTCTGAACAAGACAAACTCTCAACAAAATTGAAGCAGCCTGGGTCAAATTCTGTGGGCTTGAATTTCAGCGTATAGATGGCTTGCACCAATGTTTCTAGACCGACATATTCTTGACTTGGGCAAAAAATGGGATTTCTTTGGTCTCTATCCACAAGGTTGTCGTTGGTTGGAAATGTAGCAATCAAAACCAAGTAACCGAGTAACAATATTAGGTTATGATGATGTCCCAGCTTCTTCTTTTTAATATGCTCCTAGTGGCGGTAATAATATAACCTATGAACTGGCTACCTTTTCTTTGATATATAGCTATCTCTCATATACTGCCAAGCTGATGTAGAAGTTATATGGCTCATCCATATGGAAGAAAAACCATTATTTATGGCCGTCTCATATCCTACCATGCTGATGTAGAAATCATTTTCTAATAAATGAATTCCGTTGATACCAAATTAGGTTGCCTATTGTGTGGCTTAGTGGAACTCGTCCTCTCCCTAGTGTAAAAATACGATGTACTAAAAAAGTAATAATAAAATAAAAAATAAATGAATTATGTTTTCAACCCAAAAACAAGAAAAAATTTAAGGTGTTCTAGAGTATATGGTACTCTAGATGTTTTAACAGTTGGATCTTAATTTTTATATTTTTAAATGAGGATCTAACAGTTAAAAACTCAAAGTACGCAATACCCCAGAACACCCAAGAAAGTTTCCCAAAATAAGTGTTTTGTGTTAGTACTTGTTGACCCTAAAAACTATCAAGTATATGTGGCTCGCATGCCGAGTAACTAAGAGCTAACTACATCCTAGTGAATGCAATCGTGTCAACTCACGACCGACCTCGTCAACAAGTTAGATAGATGTGATGGTGTCGAATGCGCTTCTAACTTCTAATCTGAGCGATCATGGCTAAGGAAGGAATATGTCTCCGCCTTGGGTTCTGGAACTTGAAGATAAGGTTCCTAGTTCACAATGAAGTTCAAATAAAGGTTCGGCTTTCAATGTGCTGAACACTTAAGTAACCTGAGTAACACTTCACTCCACTGAGAAGGCTAATAAAGTGATCTCTTTCAAAGACTCCTCACCAGCATAGACTTCGATAGATAACCAGTCGAACTTGAAGTAATTATGTTAATCCAAACTGAAGATACTTCTTGATCACCTGATTCTTTGGTTCTAGTGTTGTTAATCCAAGCTAAAGATGTCACTGGTTGTTAATACAACGCTTTTACTTCAAACTGAAGGTGTGTTGACAGAGAAGTTAGGGTATTTAGTAATTTCCAAAAGTATGAGAAGGGTTCGTATAGAGCGAGATTTTGCGTAGGGTGTTTGTGCATTGAGTTGAAGCTCATTTCCACGTTGTAGAACCTTTTCTATTTATAGGTATGAATTACGTGATGGCCAAGTCTACTGATGGTTTAATTCTAATAATTTCCAATTCTTTGGCATATTCTCTAAATATACTCTGAATTATTCTCGGCAGAAACTCTATAGCTGCCAAGTTTCACGGTCTTCGACTAGGACTTTGAATTTAGATTAATTACGTAATTGATTCCTCCTTTATCTGGAAACCAATCTTGATCATTAATATTTATCTTATCTAATAGCTTAAAGAAAATGAGTTGAGTGCGTGCAAAATCGGGTCCATATAGAACCCTGACAAGCACTAGACATCAAATGATAAGAAAAACCTTAGCAAGCAATCGTTGCCTTTGGATTGGGAGTTAGTGGCAGTTTCTCTTGGTATTTTCCTTCTCTTTCCCTCAATATTTCGTCTATCTTCTGCCATCTCTATTCCTTGTTGTGTCACTCTTGTGCTATTTGTTGATGAGAGCCTTTGTAGCGATTGTGGAGATATAAATTAACCACGTCTAATAGGAAAAGTGCATAGGACAATATGCTCAATATTACAGTTTTACCCTTGACGTCGTAAGTAGACCACAAGTTTACTTTAAGGGAATAAAACATACTATGCCCTAATGTAATGGGCTTTTATGCCACTAACAGACCATGGGCTTTTAGGGCCGCTCATAGTAAGGGTTATAGGTTATCTGGGTCACCTATAATACGTTCAGCCATCGGGCCATAATTGATCTAATGGTGGCAATGCAAAGGTCTCTCTGGAGTCTCTTATTGGGTATTCGGTTCATTTGCACTCTTACCAACATGATCTTTAGGATTACTAGTTGGCAGGACTGCAAAGACTAGCCTAAATCACTAAGGACTACCCTATATGCTCTGCAACCTCCCCTTCCATCTGCCCTGCTAGGGTTTCTCTCTATAAATAGCTAGGTCAAACAGAGTAAACATCACCACTTATTAGTCAAAACACACTCAAGTTCTATTTTTCTCTCAACTACTTTTTGGACTTAGGTATCTCTTTGGCAGACACCCTCACCCCTTTTTTATGGCCGTCCATCAATTAGGCTAACAATGTTTTTCTCATGTAGGTGAAATTTGGTGCTTTCATTGACTTGTATCCACAATTTGGTGTTTTAATTGGTGCTTTCATTGAAAGAAAATTTGAGCTATACTTAATGTGTGCTCTATTTGAGCAAAGTAAGTAAAACCCAAAATCTTTCTTCAAATTCCTTTATTCATCATTTATCATCTTTATTCAAATTGAACAACCATGGTGGATACGAAAAGAACGGAAAGCAATAACAACAACAGTCAATCCTCACAATCTGGGATTGCCATGGGTTCTCCGAGGCCCCAAAATGTGAATTCAAAACTTTCATCGATCACATCCCTCGACGTACCTTTTATCCATAGTTAGAGCCATTTTTGCAACAAATTCGGATTATCATGACTTTGTCAAGGCCCAGATTGTCGTCGTGCCACGATATCGTGCCACAACCTTGATCGCGATGCCACAACAAAAACAGTAACATCAATGGTAACCAACAGTGCGGCCCCGCCAAATTCAACCACTCTATTCAAACAATCACCTCCAGCTTGACAACCACCTGTTAAAGTGATGCCGCTTGTTCAGCAACCAGTTACCGAGCGACACTACCCCATTCCACGCAGACGATCTAATTGAATAAATTCTACGACCAGAGCCCGTTGATTTAGAAACCCTAATTTCAATGGCCTTTAGCCTATCATTTTAACTTCAAATTGCTTTACCCGTGGTGCAACATGCATTTGTTAGCAAACCTGAGCCAGAGCACACCACTGGGGATTACCCACTCAAATGCTTTTTCTTTACCAATTGCAAACCTAAGGACAACGCTCAGTCAATAGACGAAGATCCTCAATCAACTCATTCCTCATCCTAATCTAGTTCTAGACCTTGATCTTGGCTTGCCAAATCAAAGGGAGTATAAGCAGGGGTCGTAATTATGTAGATAGCTAAGACAAGAAGTCGTAGACGTTACAGTTCACATCCATTTGCAGCATAGCCAGGTGCTTGAAGACTATCTAGCAGACAGGGAAAGAGCTTGCGAATCAAGGAGTGAAGTATCCAAGGGTGTTCATTCTAGGTTGGGCCCCCATTCCAATGTGTCTTCCTGCTTAGGGTCGAGGGCTAGTATTTATACTCAACTCGATCCCCAAGGAAGTTTCTCGTAATTAATAAGGCTCACAGAGAAGCATTCATTCCTTCCTTGATTTTAGGGTTGTGCCTAAGGAATCGGGTTAGCACACCATCCAAGAGGTGGAGGAGCATGACTGTTCATTGGAAGCAAACTCCACCAATTATCCTGTCTAGCAGTTGCAAGAAGTCGAGCGTAGACCACCGAGAAATCACAAACCACCGGAGCCGCAAGTAGGAGGACAACCTATATAACTCAAAGTCATACAATAGTTGCTCGACAAGCGACACATAGACTTCAAGCTGAAAGAAAACTTGAAAGACACACTACACAGACAGGTGCCCACCATGAATGTTTCTCCATTCACAAATGAAATCGAGCATGCGCGACCTCCCCAGAGGTTCTCCACATCATCCTTCATGATGTTTAAGGAGGAGATTCGAACCTAGACTGACATCTAAAATATTATGAAGTGTTGAGCCATTTCACAAGTAGGTGACCACCGTAAATGTTTCATCATTCATAGACGAGAATGAGCATGCGACCTCTCTATAGGTTCTCCACATCATCCTTCATATTTTTTAAGAGAGACACAGGCGAAGCTATAGATGGATAGAAAAGGGTAGCCGCCCCTCCCTTCGTCTTAAATAAAGCCTAGGAGCGACGAAATTCAAGCCTAGAAGTGAGATTCCGCCCTCTGCTTACTGTTGATGCTCTGTTGCCGAGCTACAATGGCCTATTAGCTTTGCAACTTCACATAGGTAGTTGGCTGGAAAAACATTAGGTTTGCAAGTTTGCAGCCAAGACGGCCTTTGCAAAAACGCTAAGAAATTCGAAGAAACTGGAAGAAGACGGCCTTATCTAACCTAATTTGGTTTGATTACATGCAATGTCATTTTTCAAAAAAAAAATAAAATTAAGTGAAACGTCCGTAATCCTTTGATAACATCCTATTTTTTTTATTTGGTCATTTGATAACACATTCTTTCTTTCTTTTTTCTTAAATAATATCCTATTATTTTAAAAAAGAAACTTTTGCATATTACGACCAAGTATTACACTTACAGATAACATCCTTTTTTTTATAACATCCTAATTTTTAGAAAATAATACTTACCAAGTATCTTCAACCAACGCCTTCTCTCATGTCAAAATTTCAATGCGATTCGTAACATGAAACATCGTCGTCAACAATTGTTACTTCCTTTTATTGATTAATTAAGATCGACATTAATATTGTCTACTATCTAAAAGGATTTGGTTGTCTACATTTTCTTAAAACCATTTACCCTTCGAAAGTTCACCCTTCATACCGACAAATTCTAGCTTCGCCACTGAAGGGAGTTGTACCTAAAACTACAAAGTATTATGTCGATTCACAGGCAAGACGAATTCTTGATGTGAAATGTCTTTGCCATGAATTTGTAGGGAGCGTCACAGAATTGGTTCCACACTTTGGCCCCATAGTCTATTGACAATTTTGAGGAACTCGCTTTCGTCTTCACAAAGGAGTATTTGTTCTATCGAGTTATCAATAAGCTGTTTGATCACCTCTTCAATGTGGTCAAGAAGCATGGCGAGTCTATTGGGGAGTACATTTAGCGCTTTAAGACTAAGAAGGCTAAGATTATTACTAAACAATCACGTGGACAACTTTCAAGAGATGACTGCCAATAGACCATCCTCTCCGTGAAGACATTACCATGACCTCAAATCAGACCTTGGTTGAGGCTTTTGACTTACCAAAGCGTCACGCGCTTTGGGACGATGAGAAACGGGCAACTAAGGTACTAGATTCGACCAAGAAGTAGAACTTTCCAAGAAAGTGACGTCTTGCAACAGATGATGATTCTTTAAAGAATGACTATCTACAAGCTGGAAGCAAAGAAGATGTACAAAACTCTTCATGGACAAGGTAAAGTAGCAGATGAGGGATGCAAACGCACCAAAGCTATGATGATGAAGGTCATCTTGGTCAATTTGATCCTAGCAAAGTCCAAGCACCTTGGCTTCACATCCAAAGAGAAGAAAAAGAAGATCCACCAAGTTACGACTGTGTTCTAGTCAAGGTTTTAAAAGAAGCTAGGCGCTAATAGGGCGGCAGGCTAGGGTCTAGCGACTAGGCGGAGCCTAGGTGGGTTCCTAGGTGGATTTAAGTAAATCTACTATATTTCATGTAAATAAGTGTCTATTTATACTTAAAATATATGTAATATCACCAAGACACACTTATCAGCACCTAGATTGCTCACATGAAAATAAATTGTGTTCATACATAAGAAGGAAATGCCGCCAATATCCTTCAACTCTCTGTCACCAAGAAACTTGGCATAGAGAAGCTTAACAAAGAAGTCCAGTCTGCTATCTAGTTTTAATGACACCACCTCTACCACTATTGGCATGATTGAGCTCGACGTCTACTCACCCCTTATCGTCAGCTCCCAGAAGTTTGTAATCATTGATGAACCATTTGTTAGGGGTTAAAAAAACTTCACTACTTTGGAGATGTTTATCTCACAAAGGAGAATGTACTGCAGCGGAATTGATAGACAAGAGAAAGAAATAACACTCAAAGTATTACACATAATTTTTATTCTCACATAAACTTAGTATAAGAGGAAACACTCAAACACTCGCACACTTCTTCACTCTTTTTCTCACTTCTTGCTCTCTTAGTTGCATCACAACACACTCACCCATATTTATAGGCAAGCATAACCGACTCATCAAGTCGGTGGAATTGCCCATGCTGCTTTCTAGTTCTTTCTTCATATACATAATATTGCTAGATTTTTCAGCTACAATACCGACATTGTTAAGTCGGGGCCATGGCTGTCTATTCCCAACCACAAATTCAATACATATTTTAGTATATTCTATTTGCAAACATGCCAACTTGCTGCTAGAACAATCTAGCATATTTTAGTATGCATGTATGATCATCGACCAACTTTTTTTTTCTAGAATTCGCTCGCTTATTCACAAGTTTTTAGTTTGTGTTGTCTTGTGACGCCGATTGAATTTCTCAGTCTGATAAAGTCTTCTTATTTGAGTGGCTTGGTGAATATGTCCGCGATTTGGTCTTAAGACTTCACTTATTCCACTTGCACATCCTTTCTTGCAATGCACTCTCTTATGTAGTGATAATGGGTATCTATGTGCTTGCTTCTGTCATGGACCACCGAATTCTTTGCTAAAGCTATTGTAGACTTATTGTCGACATAAATCTCAATTGGTTCTTTTTGTGGCATGCTTAATTCTGTCAGCAAGTTTCTTAACCAAATTGCATGACAGACGCATGTTCTATGTGAATGCAGTGTCTCCCATGAAGAAAACAAATCAAGTAGTGTTTTTTTTATCGTCGGAATCTTCTGCCCAATCACTGTCGCTATATCCAACAAGCTTGTAGTTATTAGAGTTTGAATAGAACAAGAGAAAGTTAATAGTACCTTTAAGGTATTGAAGAATTCTTTTGGTGGTCTTCAAATGTGTAGTTGTGGGATTCTCCATGTAACGACTGACAAATCCGACGACATAGAGAGTACTAGTCTTTTGCAAGTCAAATAACGCAAACTTCTAACTAGACTTTTGAAAAAATGTTGGATCTACACTTTCTCCTTGGTCATGCTTGGTTAGTTTTACTCCGCACTCTATTGGAGTGCTTATGGGCTTGCAGTCATCCATTTTGAACTTTTTCAACATCTCCTTTGTGTAGCTTTCTTGGGAGATGAAAATGTTATCTTCGTTCTGCTTGACTTCAATGCCTAGGTAGTATGCCATCAACCCGATGTCCGTCATCTCAAATTCTTTGGTCATCACTCTCTTGAACTCTTTAAACATGCTTGGATTACTTCCAGTGAAGATTAGATCATCCACATATAAGCACACAATCAAAATATCTCTATCTTTGGCTTTAACATAGAGAGCATATTCATGAGGGCACTTGGTGAAGTTGTTTTCTTGGAAGTACTTGTCAATGCAACTGTTCCATGCTCGTGGCACTTGTTTTAACCCATAAAGGGCTTTTTTTCAACTTCAAAACTTTGTCTTCATGCCCTTTGATTTCATAGTCTGATGGTTGCTGAATGTAGACTTCTTCTTCAAGAACTCCATTTAGGAAAGCGGACTTCACATCCATTTGTTGAATCTTCCATTTGTTTTGAGCTGCCAATGAAATTAGTAATCGTACCGTTTCCAAATGAACAACAGGTGAAAATACCTTGTCATAGTCGATTTGTTTTTAGCTGCCCTTCGCCACTAGTCTTTCCTTGTATCTTTCGACATTTCCATTGGTATTTTTCTTTGTCTTGTACACCCACTTGACTCGAATGGCTTTGTGTCCTTTCGGAAGAATAACGAGTTCCCATGTATCATTTTTCTAGATGGTTTTGATTTCTTCATCCATTACTTTCCTCCATTTAGTATCCTACATTGCTTCTTGGAAGTCGACTAGTTCACAATCAGCAAAGAGACAAAAAAATGTAAGATTATCAAGTATTTCAACTACCTTATAGAGATCTTGTATACTTCTTGTGTGTGGTACTTCTCTTTCAATTAAACTCCCACTTGAAGATGCTGATGCTGGTGAATTACCATGATTAGTTGATGTTGGTGAAGCAGGTGGAGTAGTGGATTCTTGTTGAACATCTCGTGCTTGCTCCATTATTGTTTGTTCATTATCTTCTTCAAATTGAGGAAAGAATTGAAGATCACCTACATGCGGGACAAAATCTCATTCTCCTTCTTCATCGAATTTCACGTCTCGACTGATCACCGTTTTCCCATTGTTAGGATTATACAGCTTATAGCCTTTTGAATTTGTGTCATAATCGATGAAGATGAACTTCTCACTTTTATCGTTAAGTTTGGTTCTCCTTTCATCTGGTACATGTACATGGGCTATACTTCCAAAAACTCTTAGATGAGAAATACCTGGTTTTCTTCCACTCCATGCTTCTTGTGGAGTCTTTCCCCACACACTTCTTGGTGGAGACCAATTTGATAGGTAGACAGTACATGATACCGCTTCTGCCCACAGCTCCTTAGGCAACCTCTTGCTTTTGAGCATACTTTCGAGCCATGTCG
The DNA here is from genome assembly GCF_916048215.2 of Malus sylvestris. Taxonomy (NCBI): domain Eukaryota; kingdom Viridiplantae; phylum Streptophyta; class Magnoliopsida; order Rosales; family Rosaceae; genus Malus; species Malus sylvestris. Next base: position 15,667,942 of record NC_062271.1, read on the forward strand.
AGCATAGTTCGATTTTTTTCTTTCCGCCACACCATTTTGTTGAGGGGATCTTGGAACTATCAAAGGTCAACGAATTCCATTGGCTTCACAGAATTCTTGAAATTCCTTCGAAGTGAATTCTCCTCATCGATCAGATCTCATGGCTTTGATCTTGCAACCACTCTCTTTTTCTACAGCTGCTTTGAACTTCTTGAATGCTCCAAAGGCCTCTGATTTCTGCTTCAAGAAATATACCCAGGTTTTCCTTGAAAAATCATTAATGAAGAGAAGGAAATAATTATTTTTATTGAAATAGCTTGGTTTTATTGGACCGCACACATCGGTGTGAATAAGCTCGAGTGGCTTCTAGGCTCTTGTGGTTGACTTATTTGGAAAGCTTTTCCTGAACTGTTTCCCAAGTAAACATCATTCGCAAACTTGATCAGGGTGGCTGATGCACGGTAAGCCTCTCACCATCTCCTTCTTAGATAATAACTCCAATCCCCTAAAGTTAAGATACCCAAAACGAAGATGCCAAAGCCAGGATATGTCTTTGTAACATATCTTGAGACACTTTGCAACATTGTTTTGAATGTTCATGAGAAACATCCTATTCTTTGACATTTTCACCTTGGCAATTAATCTTCCTTTGTCATCTCTAAGAAAAAGGCTATAATTTTTCATGTGAATATCATAACCTTTTTCTAGGAGTTGACCCAAACTCAAAATGTTGCTTTCCATATTGGGTACATGAGTTGACCCAAACTCAAAATGTTGCTTTCCATATTGGGTACATAGTAGACATTTGAAATTAATTGGTGACCGCCATTTTTTAGGGGAATAAGGATGTTATCTTTTCCTTTAACGGGTATTTTGGATTCATCTCCAAAAGAAACATTGCCACTCACCGATTCATTGAGCTTTACGAACATGCTTTTTCTTCTGCACATGTGGTTCCTGGCGCTGGTGTCAAGGTACCATGTATAGTCTTGGTCTCCATCATTGTTCTTGCATGCTAGTAGCACAATGCCATTCTCTTCTTTCTCTTCTTTCACATAATTGACCTTCTCATAAGGTCTATTGCTTGGAGCTCTACATTCCCAAGAATAATGCCCAAACTTTTGACAATTGTAGCATTGAACTTGAGATTTTTCATACCTCAAGTTTGACTGTCCTCTTCCACAACATTTTTTGTTGAGCTTTCTTCTCTTTCATAGTTGCTATGGTTGTTGAAGTTCCAACCACATCCGCGACCTCGACCACAACTTCTTCTGTATTGTCTTTTCTCATTGTCGAAGCTTTCTTCTTTCTTTGGCTGAACATGTGTCTTGAGGAGCTGCTCATCATTCCCTTGCCTCTTCTATGTTTCCCTTCATATGCTGGTAGCAAACCATTAATTTCTCTATACTAATTTCTTCAATCGTCACGACAATGTACTCGAACTTGGGGTCCAACGAGCGTAGTATTTTCTCCATTATTCTAACATCTTCCAACTTTTCACTGTTTCTTTTTAATTGATTAGAAACAGCTAAGACTCTTGAGAAATAATCAGAGATTGATTCAGACCCTTTGATTTGTAAAGATTTGAACTCACCTCTTAATACTTGAAGACGAACCTTTTTCACTTGTTCGGCTCCTTTGTAAGAGGTTTGAAGCTTCCCCCATGCTTGCTTGGCAGAAATTGCACTCGAGACCTTCTCAAAGCCATTGTCATCTAATGCTTGGTAAATGAGGTAGAGAGCCTTCTTGTCTCTCTTTCTTGAATCTTTCAAACTCTCATTATGGGGTTGGGATAGAGTAGCTTCATCATCTGACTCGGTGTAGCCTTTCTCCACGACTTCCCAAATATCGTGTGAACCTAAAAGGGCCTTCATTTTGATACTCCAATTATCGAAGTTGTTGTTGTCGAGCACTAGAACTTGGAAGGCTGCCATAGTGTTTCTAGCCATAGCTCTGAAACCACTTTGTTGGGGGTTAAAAAGACTTGACTACTTTGGAGATGTTTATTTCACAAAGGAGAATGTAATGCAGCGGAATTGATAGGTAAGAGAAAGAAAGAACACTCAAAGTATTAAACAAAATTTTTATTCTCACACAAATTTAGTATAAGAGAAAACACTCAAACACTCTTACACTTCTTCACTCTTTTTCTCACTTCTTGCTCTCTTAGTTACATCACCACACACTCACCTATATTTATAGGCAAGCATAACCGACTCATCAAGTTGATGGAATTGCCCATGCTGCTTTCTAGTTCTTTCTACATATACATAATATTGCTAGATTTTTCAGCTACAATACAGACATTGTTAAGTCGGTGCCATGGCTGTCTATTCCCAGCCACAAATTCAATACATATTTTAGTATATTCTAATTGCAAACATGCCAAACTTGCTGCTAGAACTATCTAGCATATTTTAGTATGCACGCATGATCACCGACCAACTTTTTTTTCTTTCTAGAATTCTCTCACTCATGAGTTTGGTGCTTGTGTTGTCATGGGCTGGATCATATGTCTTGGTCCAAGACAAGATTACCATTCAACACCATTGCCCCATAACCTCATCTTGGCAGGCCTTGGGTGCTAGATTAATGCCCAACATGAAGCAAGTACCAGAAGATACGATTTCCCATCCCCGACAATGGAGTAGGTAAGACAAGGATAGATTAGGCTATGGCCAAAAAGTGCGCAGTCCAATGACTCAAGGAGGCAGAGAAGATGGATTTCATCCCAGTAAGCGTAGCAGTGGATAACAGGAAAACTCTAGACGACTCCAACCAGGATTAAGAAGATGGCTTCAAACTTGACTCATCGACAGAAGAAGAAGGATGGAAGCCATAAAAAGGTGTCATACTTGTCATGCTTGACCCATGTCACCCCGAAAGGAAGGTGCAGATAGGTTCCAGGCTTCGCGAACAAGAGAAAGATGAGCTCACTGCCTTTCTTCAGCAAAACAAAGACGTGTTCGCATGGTCCCCTTAAGTCATGTCAGAGATCGATCCAGATATTATCTGGTACAATCTACACATAGATCCAAACTTTAAGCATGTGGCCCCGGCCAAGATCACATCGTTAGCCAAGCTGGTTTTGGACTAGATTACTTTTTAGGTCATTAATCACTGTGTGTTGGATGCGATCACCACCTAGTCGACTTCGTTTGCATGGTTTGCCTTATAGAAGTTTCTTTCAGAGTAATGGTGCCACTTTATGATGTCATAACGTCCTTATGGGCCACCTTGACATCATAACTCCATAACGTCCTTACAGGCCACCTTGGCGTAGATTCTCTTCACCTTTTCGTTCCTTCTAGGAAAGTGATGGTATTCTGGATCAGTAAATAAAATCTTTGAAGGCTTACATGGCCAAACCATGGGAGTCTATGCAAACGATATCATGCTGAAAGGTTAAATCCCAACAAGTATAGATCACATTAAGAACCTCGCAGAGACATTTCAACTTCTACAAGCGTACAACATGACGTTGAATCCAAACAAGTGCACATCTGGAGTCTCCTCAGGCATCTCTTTACAAGAAGTACTAGTCCGTGATAGTTGATCGAGTATTTTGCAAATGTGCTGAGAGATTAGTGGAGAAGCTACAACCCAATGCACTTAATGGAACTGCTGTAAACATGGATGACAGATTTTCTCAGTTAACTCTTGATGTTATAGGCAGAGGTCGCACTTGGTGCGATGGCAAGTGCCTTCGCCCATGAGCAGTAGGTCTCGGGTTCGAGACTTGGGAGCAGCCTCTCCATAAATGGGGGTAAGGCTAGCCGACATTCACGTCTCCCAGACCCTGCGTAAAGCGGGAGCCTTGTGCACTGGGTACGACCTTTTTTTTTTTTAACTCTTGATGTTATAGGCCTGTCTTTGTTCAACTACAATTTTGGTTCTAAATGCTTATAGCCCGGTTATTGATTCTGTTTACACTGCATTGAAAGAGGCTGAGCTTCACTCTACTGATATATTGCCATATTGGAAGGCAAGCACTCTCTGAAGTTTCCTAATCATTGCTGCTGTATTTTTTTTTCCCTTCCATTTTTGGACTGTGACCACGGTTACGTCTTTTCTTTTTTCAGTTGTTGTAGGTTGATGTTTTGCAAAAGATAATCCCAAGACAAATAAAACCTGAAAGCGGTTTCAGGGATCAGGAATTCTGTTGAAGAACTTATTGCTAAGTGCAAAGAAATTGTGGAAGCTGAGAGTGAAAGAATCAATGAGGAAGAATATATAAATAACACTGATCCAAGCATCCTTCGTTTTGGCTTGCAAGTAGGGAAGAGTTCAGCATATACTAGCGTTCGTGATGATAACTGCTCGTATATTTTTAGCGTCCACAGTTTCAATAAACATTTACCCTTTGACAGAATTAAGGTTCATGTTGAAAAAGGGAACACTATTTTTATCTTTTAAAAAAAAAAAAGAGCATTGATCTTCTTACATAGTAGCAGTGCTAGCTATGACAAATGAGAGTGTATTATGCATATGCATATGTCAAAAATGCTCATTGCCTTTCTCTTTTTCTAATATGCCTGATTTGAGTTGTACTAGACTTTATGCATATAATTGTTTGTTTGAAAAAACTAAAGATGTTTTTCATTAACCTATTCATTTTCGAAGAATGATTAAGACTGTTGATGAGCTCAAGAGTAATCCAAGTCTTCTTCTGTCATTAGTTTTAGCTATAAAGTAAAGACTGAGATCGCTATACTTTTTAGTTCTAAAGTGAAGCCTGAGGACAGAGGATGCAATACTTTTCAAGTATCAAGTGAGGAATTCCGAGATGATCTTTTGTCTATGTTGGTTGCTAAACATGAGACGACTGGTTTATGATGAAAAGTTATCTAAGTGATTATAGTGGTTTCCCTATTTATAGAATGTGAGATACCTTTTTGGAAAACATGTGACTATTCATGAAGAGTAAAAAATTGCAACACTTCATTTAAGTAAGCATATCTTTCTACCAAAAGGCTTCACTTTTAATTTCCATTCAGTTAATAAATTTAATATAATAATAATATTATTAAATTTTCCAACAATCCCCCACATGAAAGGAAATTGACTCAATACCATGCAAACGACAATGCAGACATTAGAAAGAGAGGAAAAGTACTGCATCGGGATAGGTGGCTTTTGGCTTTGAACCTTCTATAGTGAATTATTATCGGATTTACTTGGCTAATCAGTGACCGCGATGTCTTGAACTGCTCAGCCGTTTGTGTAAACCAAGACAATAGTAATCACACAATACACTTTTAGACACCTCGTGGTTGCTCGGTTGTGTTCATTTTGGCCTTAAACAATTCTTGGTTTCTCATGAGTGCTTTTAGAGAACTAAACCCTTCAAAAAATTCTCACATAAATGGTCCCATTCCTCACTCAAGATAGGTGACTTCCCATTAAGAGTATCCTGCAATACCCCACTTGTTATTTCCATGTATAGGAATCATTAAAAACAAAGCTTATCCTAAATACGCTGCAGATAGCACTGTTTCATCATAGGACATGGGTAGGAGATTATCTCCGCAATGCTCCCATTGAATCATCCACAATTCAGTTGTCCCTTTAAACATAGATCTTGGGATCTCCAGTCAGCTAGGTTGGGTTGCCATTAAGGCGATTCTTAAAGATGTAGATGTTTAACCCATTCCCCTCGATGATACAACTTACTCTCTAGTCAAACCTTTAAAAATTGGTACCACTAGGTTGACTACTCAGTATATGGCCATCATAAACTTTATATCCATGCATGGAAATTATTTCCTTTGAGAGGAGTTGTTTTCCAATGTTAAGTCTTTCAAAACATATGTTAGGACTTACAAAGTAATTTGCTAATACTCGGGTACATTCCCCTACATTTAAGGTATTTATAAGAAGGTCTCCAACCTTGCCATACCTTAAACAATTACTCATTACAAGAGATGACATTTCGATTTTCTCATTCAATTAGCAAATTATATTTCCATTCTTCTTAAATAAATCTCATATCTCAAAATTAGATGAGCTACCCCCACAATTCTTTGATAATTGTGGTCATAATTTGACGTCATTGTTAAATCAATCACGTTTTTATTTTATGAAGTAGGAAACAACTAAGATAGACCTTATATATCTATCTTAGCTTTCATCATTTCCGCACTATGACTAACGTACATGACACAATGGCCATGTCCATTGATATGCTTACTTAATAAGTATCATCATGCATGTCTAATACAATTTTGTGAAATGCCCCGTACATTTTTAGTGTCGTCTATTCCTTTGTGAAAGATCCCCACAATTTCAAGATTATTTCTTTATATTGATATCATTTTGAATAACACTCAATAATATTCATTTTCTCCATGATTGACGGGGCAAATGCAGAACTCTCCTCAGCAAAGAAGCAAAACACCTAAATTTAGAAATATGCTTCTCAAGTCTTCTAGAAGGTGATGCATCATATATGACTATGGTCATCAATATATGGTATCATTCTGGGCCTATTGAAATTTATTCATCTCTTTGAAAAAATCAGATAAATAATTGTTATCACTGTATGATAATATACATCGAGTCAATGATCGGTATGTAGAAGTTTAAATACCAGCCCATGAACACATGTATATTGAAGAATGGTATAAAGACATGTCTAGTGAAATATCTCTTCACCATAAGTTTTTCCATAACGAGAATATGCTCCATTCATGTTTTCCAGAAATTTTCCAAGAGACCCATCTTCCTAATTGAAAGATTGTAATCGCTCACGCATATAGGAGCACAAACATGCATGCCACAAAAACTAATCTCACATAAAACAAACACAATAATAATGCAAGTCAAGTGTAAAAAATATCGCATCTCAAAATGGTAATAAAAGTACCATTCCACAAAATGCCCAGAAACTTCCAACCTATTCATGAGAACTCACTGCATATTAATTTCTGCAGTTCAAGATGCACCACCAATTACATCTCCGCTTTTATAGTAAAGAAAAGATATCTACAATTGCCATGTAGTGGCTTTTTGCATATACAACAAAGCTAACTGATCTGGGTCTCGCCCACTTGGCTTCAAGGCATGGGACATACATGAAGGTAGGAAATTGAACAAAGACATGTCCAATTTAATATGAACATATAGATTTGAGTTCAACAAACAAATATAGCAAACACAAGAATTAACACATAATTGTCATGTTCTTAGAAATAATATGTGATCGGATTTTTTTATTTTTTTTATTTTTTTTTGTCTACAGCCGAATCATGCATCAATTAATGTAGCAACCAAACCAAATAAATTTGACATGACTATATGGAAACAAAATCATAATTTTATGCAAAGATTAGATACCATACCATTCTCTCACAAAGTTAAACAAGAAGAAATTATGCCTCTAGGACCAAGCATTATTATATCGCTGCATTTAATTCTCAAACAAACATAGCAATCAAACCATAAACTTGTCTTAAGATTGTTGGAAAAAATTAGGGTCTAATTGCTATATTAAATTACATAAAAATTTAAGAAATAATTCATGCACTTATATATCAAAGTAATACATGCACATGAGTAACCAATGTTAAATGAACATGAAATAATGGATTAGAAAAACCTAGAAAATACGGTCGAGGCAAGTGTTGGACACTTTTTCCTTAAGACAAATTTACGCCCCACTAAGGTGCTCGTGGTTGATCAGCGCATGTCTCCCAAAATACAACGACCACGTCCTTATAATAGTAGCACTCCAAATCACAAGGCTCCATGAACCACAATTGTGTTGAAAACTCTCTCACATGGTCTCAATGAGACTCTAATATTTAACACACTATATGTATGTATGATGAAAAGTTATCTAAGTGATTATAGGGGCTTCCCTATTAATAGAATGTGAGATATCTTTTTGGAAAGTATGTGACTATTCATGAAGAGTCAAAAGTTGCAACACTTCATTTAAGTAGGCATATTTTTCTACCAAAAGGCTTCACTTTTAATTTCCATTCAATTAATAAATTTAATGTAATATTATTATTATTAAATTTTCCAACATACATATCCAAGATCAATAAAACTGAGTTGTGTAATATTTTCTGACCGCATTATTGATCACTTCTCTCAAATGAATGAGATCGATGCGAGACTCAGTTATATAAGATCTATATGTTAGTACATATAACGTCACTAGTACATAAGGTCTCCTAACAGTTTGTTTGTTTGTTGCAGGGTTTGTACATGAAACTGAGCCAACGACACGCAAAGTCGGCATTAGCTATATAAACAATCACGTAAGTGATGGGAGAATCCCAGTGTGCTTTAGAAGTGTCAAGAGTCTGTACTAGTATTTTACCGGATTTATGTTTGGAACGGACTAATGATGTTTATAATTTTTAGTGTGATTATCGCACTTTAAAGAAGATAATAGGTAATGCTATGGGTACCAAATCAAGTATCAAAACTTTGAATTCTACGGTACGAAAATATATCTCCTCAACATTATTCGCTCCTAATTAACAGTCCTTTTGTCATTCATCATCTTTCTCGGGACGGCCATATGGGATTCGATGGCTTTTTAAGCTTTGTTTCTACCGCCACTGTGCCATGCAAAAACATCAACATTTAACATCATGGCACAGCTTTATTGTATTTTGTTCGCTTATTAATTAATTACTATATGTGAATTTTTATTTCAACCAAGCCAATTCTCTATAGCAGAATAGAGAACAAATAAATGATATACAGTATAATCTCTATGTCATAATGTTGGAATTAAACTAATTTTAGTATAAGTAGGTTATTAATTACGTAATAGAGGTGTAGTTACCGAAATTGTTTTGAACATGTTGTCCTTAATAAAAGTTGTATAGATAAAAATAAGTACTTTAGTAGCGGAACATGTCAACTTTCAAGATGTACCCGTTGGAAGAGAGACACCTAACTAATGCATACATGTATAGTAATGCTCGTTTTATGCTAAAAAGGTATAAACATGCTTGATGAGCTATGTCAAAAGTTCCCTGCCGGTTAGTTGAAAAACTTCCAGTCTTTAGAACTTTTGTGCGACTCCTTTTCTAGCATGGCAATGACATCTTCTTAAGTGACAAGGGATGGTCCCTTCTCAGAACCCTTCCCGGCAGCAGCAACTGACTTTTCTTGGGTGATCTTCTCCCGATGTGCGCAATCCTTCTCACTCATTTTCTCGCAATTGGCTTCAGGATTGAGTTTTTCAACTCCTTCAAAGATGCAGCAATTTCTTTTTGGGCTTCTCCCAAAGCATGAATGGTAGCGATGATGTATGGCATGGCGTACTCTTCCAATTTTTCTTGACTTTCATGGTGTTGTTCCTCACACTGGGACTTGCTCAGCCAAGAATCTGTTCGTGGCAGAAATTTCCGTGGGGGATGCTTCCTGGCCGACGAGCACACAGCTCCCCGAGAGGTTGGCGCCGGTTGATGCTTTCTATCGGGCTCCTGCTTTACTGGCGGGCTTGTCGGGCAAAGCCTGTCAGACAAGGCTTGTCGGGCAAGGCTAAAAGAGAAGGACAGAGTTAACTTTGAAAGGTGCCTTTGTGAGGCCTTGGGTGTAGGCCTTGAGGCTCACAATCAAAATTAACGTTTAAGTGCTCAGGCGTGCCACTGCCATCTTCAGCATGGCAGATGTAGAACGGATGTTTGAATTTTAATTATATATATTCGAGAGACTATGTTAGTTATTGACAGGTGCCTTTGTGGGGCCTTAGGTGTAGGCCTTGAGGCTTCCCATAAATAACTAACTTAGTACTCGAACACATAAGGTTCCTTTTGTTGGTTATATGAGCCTTATAACCATCATACTTCTGATTACCTGAGCCCAACGAGCATAATGAATCCAAATGAGTGCTTTTGTGGGGCCTTGAATAGGCCTTGAGGCTTCCCATCAGAACTCCTTCTATACTCAATGTTCTCGTCCGAGAAATAGGATGAATCCAAATAGGTGCCTTTGTGGGGCCTTGAATAGGCCTTGAGGCTTCCCATCAGAATTCATCCCATACTCGAATGTTATATGGTAATCATAATATAACAGAAATAAAACTAAGTGACAAGTCGATTACTTGCGCCTCAAGTAACTTCGGACTTCTTGTTATCAAAGCTTGTCGTGGATGGGTTAAGTCCACATCAGGTTATTTTCTATACCTTGAGGCCAAGGACTTTTAGAGTAATCAAATCTTATATGTTTGAGGGCTTAGAAATTAGATCTGGCTTGAACTATGAAGACATATTCAAATCGGATTCAAGCACTGGGAAAGTCTTTTAATAGCCATATTACTAGAAATAACTTGGATACAACTTGTAGTATACAACATATTGCTAGGCCAATGAATGGAAAGACAAAAACAAAGAGGGTCGGGCAAGGTTTAACCTTGTCGGGCAAGGCTGATCGTCTTGCAACTTCCTATCTTTGTGGTTTATCAGGAGGTTTGAAAGCTTAGAAAATGGGTTGGGAGGTGAGTTTACAGAAAGAAATCGATACTACAATAAGAGTTGAACAGGGTAGCAGAGCTATTACAAAGGGTTTATCCCGAAAGGGATGAAGGCTTGGGCTGACTACAGCTTCGTTTTGAAGGCAAATCTAGCTTTTAGCAGAGTTTGTGCTTTTGTTTATTTGTTTGAGTGTCCTTGACTATGATTTCTCTTTCTCCTTTTATAGACACTTTGGCTTGGCCACTTGTAGCAATAATCTTGCCCGAGTGCAGTTTTGAAGGATAGTGACTCATCAGCTATTTACTTGTACTGCCATCATAAAGTACTTTTGGGCTGATTAGCTAGCTGGTCTATACCACTTGGCCCTTAGGTAGGTGAGCAAGTGGTGCAAATGATCTGCACCTAGTCGGGAAAGGCCATTTTCTGCTTTCTGGGCTTGGGCTGAGCTTCGGGCTTTTCCTTCTCTTTTTGGGCCAACTCACTTCTAAGCCCAAAGTTTAAGTTTTAACCCAAACAGTGCCTCTTTCAATCAATATTCAGACTGGAATTCTAGGCACCAATATTGATTGAATAGGTCTCTATTAATACCCACGTCTCTCCTTCTCGGTATTTGCACACTTTTCAAAAGCAATCACCGTCTTTCTTCGGTTAATCCCATCACTTCCGAATCTCCTGTATTCTTCTTATCTCTGTAATCAAAAACTTCCTAACCCTCCAGTCGTTTCTTCCTTGTCGTTCTATTTCCAAACTTCATCAAATGGCTTTAAGACCCAGCCAAATCCAACTATGCCGTTTACTCAATGACCTGCATCGCCCTGGAACAGGTTTGTATTCTGAGCTTTTCTTTGAAGTACATGGAGTACAATCGTTGGGTCCCGCATGGATTTCTCGAGTCCCTGCAGTGATAGAGGATAATATGCCCAAGGATAACTGGTTTTTTCCAAATCCCTATTTGGCTAAGTCGGGCATTTCCTCATCTAAGTGGTCGTCATATCGCCGAGGCTTTCCATTGATGAATGATTCGGCTTGGACCCAATGGATTGACGAACTAGAGCCAACTTTTAAGAAGAAATGGATGAATAATGGCATTTACGAGTTAATAATGCTTTCAAAAACCACCATTATTCCCAAGCCCGAACTGCTTGCTTCCTCTCTTCTTTTCTAAAATTCGGGCACAAATACTTTTGACTTTCGCATGGGTCCCATGTCTTCGACTATTCTAGATATGGCTCAAGTCTTCGGGCTAAGGCCGTCGGGCAGGATAGTAGACGTTACTCAAGATTGGGCTCTCCCCTCAATTGCTGAAAGCTCAGGTTCATCCACATCATTCCTCTTCTTGGAATATAACTCTGCAACCTTCAAGAGTTACGGGACCTCGTTCAAGGGATTCATCCCTTTTGTAAAAGAAAATTTTGGAGCAGGTTCTTCCCGTGCTGATAGAGATCAAGAGCACATGTATTTCCTTTTATACTGGCTTAACAAACACATCTTCCCCAATAAATCTAAAAGGGTGAAGGTTGAATGGATCCCCTTGGTGGAAGCTCTTCATAACTTCGATGATGTTGCAATAGGTCCATTCTTTCTTTCTCATCTTTACCATCTTCTCTTCGAAATGACTCAGGGCGAGCCATTTGAGACTAACCTGAATGGACCCATATGGATGATACAAACATGTCTCCAATGGTACTTTCCAGAGTTTTGGGCTGCCAATTTAGAGTTCCCAGAAGGTGTGGCCCATGCCCGAATCCTAGCTGAAGTTGCTCCTACGAATCACTCCACATTTGCCTACTTTTATTTCTTCAAGGTTTGTAGGACTCGATCAGACCTGGAATGTGGTGCGTCAGTTTTGAGAAGATATCCTTGGTTTTCTAACCAGGCCTTTCAAGATGCTCCTAGGGAAGATGCCACCTCTTCTTGTAGGGAAAAATTTATTAGTTGCATTTAATCGAGAGATATGGCCTGGGGAGTTCGGGGCAATCGATATGATCGAGGGTTGGAGGTGTATCACCCTAACTTTTGCAGCAGGCAATTAGGCTTTAGGCAAACCATCCCCATCCCATTTTTTTTACTCTGTTCACTGTGGCACTTCCTTTCGTTTAGTATCTCCCTCTGAGGCGACCTTTAGAGCTGCCCGACGCAGTCCTGAAGTCATGAGTCAGGCTGCCCGAAAGTCCATCATCCTTAATTTTGAATGCACTTCACTCTTCTCTTCTTGGTGGGAAGACAAATGGACCAAGAAATATGGAGGAGACTTGAGAAAGACTCATGATCGCCTGTTCGGTCAACTTTCTCTTAAATCATACCCTAGCTCGGGCGAACTTGAAAATTAGAAGGAGATGATTCAAGAGAAGAATCAGGCTCTTCTGATAGGTATTCTTTCTTCTTATCTTGATTCCATAATCCTTCTTTTAAACCCTTTTAACTTTTTCCCTTCTTAATCCTGTAGCCCAAGTGAATGTTGAATCAGTACCGAATGAGTCCGAGGATGACTTAGCTGATGCAGCAGTTCTTCATGGGGCTGTGACAAAGGCTGAAAGGTTAGAAGCTGGAGAAGGTGGGGATGTTTCAGAAGATTCAGGAGCTGAAAAAGAAGCGCCTGAAGCCACCATCCAAGTGTTTAAGTGAAAGAAAGCAGTTGTGATTGAGAACTCAGATTCTGATCCTGTATCCCTACCCAAGACTAAACGACGAATTCCTACCCCTACTCGAAAGAGTAAGAGAACCAGAACCGTCCAAACTCTCAAGTCTTCAGACCCACCTGCTCTAGTTGCTAAGGCGGGCAAAAAGAAGCAAAAATCTTCAAGTGAGTTGTGCCCCTCTGTGTTAGGCTGCCACATTTCTTCTTTATCTAGTTACCTATGTTTTTCTTGAACACAGGACCTCAAGCATCAAAGAAACCAACCATCGCTTCCAAGGATGAACCCTTAGGAGCTGCAATGTATAAAAAGGCTGAAGAATTGACAAACCTCACCCTTAAAGAACTTGAGGTATAGTCTACTTTTATGTCTGCATAATCTTTCCTGTTTTCACAAAAACCCTGAGCATGGTTACTTGAGTAAGGCTGCAAGAAACAAAAAGCTCCATCCGCCCGAGGTCTCTTCACCAGTTGCTCAAGAAACAAACCTCCCCCCCCCCCCGGGTTAATCCTTCGGAGGTATACTCCCTTTCTTGAACCTTAGGTAACTTTATGATTTCTGGGGGTAATGCTTGATCTTTTTCTTTCTTCTGACTTTACCCAGGTCGAGGTATCTGCCCCCTTGCTTAGGCAAGGTTCTCCTTTGATTTCTCCTTCCGTCCTGGAGGCAACTCCATCATCTCAATTTGATCCGTCCACGAGAGTAATGTTGCACTTCGTGGATGCAGACAGTAATTTGGTGAGTAACCATCCTTACATTGATTCCCCATACATCGTTTCGATACTAACTTCTATTTACCTCTTCCTCAGCCTTCCTCAATAAGAAATCCATCAGTGGCAACAAGAACAAGTGATGAACCCATAGTCCCTGAGATTCCTGTGACTTCAAAAGCAACTACTCTGCAGGTATTCGCCTGCCCGACAGTTACCCTTGATGAACCTCATTCATCTCCTCAGGGTCGAACTCTGGTAAGGAGATATTTTCTTCTTGTTCTTCTCTTACCATCTGCTTACTAACAATTGATGCCCTTCCTGGGTACTTCCAGGGTATTGGTGAAGGTTTAGGCGCAGTTTCTTCTTCCCCTGTTAGTGGTAGGGAGTCTTCTCCTCAACCAGGAATTGGTACTCTTCCTTGTGAGGCTCCAGGGCTTGGTCAGGTATATTTCTTCCTCCCAAAACTTCCCTTCACTTCAAACTGTATATTTTAACAATTTGATCTTCTTTTGGTCTTTGCAGCAAGTTCTTGAAGAAACGTCTCCACCTCGCTTGGTTCGTAAGCCAAAGCTCCCCCAACCTCATTTAACTATCGGGAATGCCGGGATTCTTCATCTTGGAACTAAGAAAGCCAGAGAGCTGAAAACTGCCCCATCAGTGAAGGAAAAATTTTGTCCTAGCTAATAACAAGTAAGAACATTTAAATACATATGCATACTATAAACACTTTAAAGTAGGCATGCATTCAAAAACAATTCATAAAACCCATGACTTTCAAAGCCTAGTATATGGTGAACCAATAAACTCTTTAACAACATTAAAGAGAAGTAAAGATTTAGAGTTTCTTTACCCTTGAAGCTCATCCTTGATTACACAAGGGATTCACCCAAGTGGAGGGCCTTCAAGTCACCTCCAAGCTCCTTAGATATTGCTTGTGATTTCCTTCTCCTTTTGTGCTCCTTTGGTCCTTGAGGATGTAAGGAAAGGATCTCCAAAAACACCAAAGATTTGGTGTCTCTAAGTCTCCACACCAAGGGTTAAGTGTGAAGATGAAATGGATGACTTAGAGAAGAAAAGATTGCTAGATTAATCTCTCTAAGTGGCTGGCCTCTTTGTAGAGAGAAAGAGAGAAAATGTTTCACCTCTTTTCTTCAAAGAAAACCCCTAATGAAAATAAAGCCATAAAGTTGTTTTTATACTTCATTACAAGTGAGTGGCAAACTTGTAATTAATTCAAGTTTGCTCCATTCACCCTAATGGCCGGCCTCTCCTTGTAATTAGGCTAACTTGCCCATTTTGTTTTAGTTGTCATACAACTTAAACATAATGGGTCTTGTGGACCAAAACACTTTTGGGCCCCGTAACCCAAAACCAAATTAAAAGCCCAATACGAACCTTTCGTAAAATTAATTAACTAATTAATTAATCTTGACCATTCTTCAATTAAACCATTTAATTGCATTTCCATTTCATTTAATTTCTTCATTATCGCCCTTACTCGGTGTACGATCCATTAGGTTCCAATTAGCGAGGTAGTGGGCGATTGTTACTCTTAACGATCGATTGTGAATTGAAACCACATTTCAATTCTCCCTTTAATGATTAGTGTTTGCTAATCATTAGGGCTTCCACAAACCATAAGTGACACCTAGCAGTATGTCATGGTTACCCAAGCTAAGTAGAATTGGTTGGAGAACCTATCCAGTTACAACTACAATGCAATACGGTCATTCTCTAATACTATACCCTTAATCACATTGTTTAAGTGCTAGTTTGTTTCATGTCTACTATCCAATGTGATACTTTTCTATATGATTCCCTTGAATATGATTTGGAACAAACTTCCTAATTCATATTCATTTGCTTTGGCCAAAGACTTTAGAATCATATCTTAGAGTATTCTCCTTCCACCATGGAAGGTTAGAGATCCCTTGTTGTGCATTCATATGCCTACATGACTAGATAGCTTGACCCCAACAATGCCGTGGACACTCCGATGGAATGCCGTTGACATGATCAAAGATCAAGGACCTAACCATTAGACATCTATGATGCCTCAAGTCAAAGGACTACTTTGCATATTGCAACTTTAGAGTTCTTACATGACATGTATCTTCGAACTCTCTTTTGATCGTTGTTCAGTGTACTCGATTACTCTTTCGAGCACCTATGTGTTTGTCTTAGTGTCCAACACTAAACGACTTGAGACTAGTCATACTCAAGCTTGAGTTGACATAACACATACTAACCTTAGCGGATTGTCAACACCCAATTGGCAATCCTATGGCTAGGAACGTTTTAGGAATGAACATAAGAGAATGGTCTCGATAATCTAACTCACTTAGATCACTTGTCTCTTAGATCAAATACATCCCTTGGATTCCCTTATTGCATAAACACATGATACAATAAATAGTGTCTGTCAATAAGCTTTGCCCTTCATTAAACATATAAAAGTTTAATACATTAAGTATTCCAAAAAGCTATTACATCAAATGAGTGGCTTTGTGGGCATACTTCCAACAATCTCCCACTTGCACTCAAAGCCACCTTCCCATGTATCTAATATCCATCCTTTCCATATGACGGTCAAGTTGGATTTGAGACATTGGCTTTGTCAGTGGATCTGCTACGTTATCGGCTGAAGCAACTTTGAGGATGTTGACTTTCCCCTCGTCAAAATGCTTGTTCTTTTGATGTGCCCTGGGTTCCTTGGCTTGAGCTATCGCCTCACTATTATCACAGTACAAAGTTACTGGTGATGTAATGGTTGGAACCACTCCAAGTTCAGTGATGAACTTCTTCATCCATAACGCTTCTTTGCCGGCTTCAGCTGCAGCGACATATTCTGCGTCTGTTATGGAATCAGCAATTACACTTTGTTTCTTGCTCTTCCAACTGATAGCCCCACCATTCAGAGTGAATACATATCCGGAGTTGGAACTTCTATCATCGACGTCAAATTGGAAATCTGCGTCTGTATAGGCTTCCACTCGCAACTCTGTCGCTCCTCCATATACGAGGAACATGTCCTTAGTTCTTCTTAAGTACTTAAGGACCGTCTTGACAGCTGCCCAGTGTTCTGGTCCTGGGTTAGATTGATATCGACTAGTAATGCTCACAGCATATGCGATATCTAGCCTTGTGCACATCATGGCATACATGAGACTCCCTATGGCAGAAGCATAAGGAATAATATTCATTTGCTGTATCTCTTCAGGAGTCTTAGGTTCCATGGACTTAGAAAGGTGAATTCCATGTCTCACAGGAAGAAAACCTTTCTTAGATTGTTCCATCTGGAACCTACTTAGCACCTTATCAATGTACATAGATTGGGATAATCCAATTAATTTTCTGGATCTATCACGATAGAGCTTTATCCCAAGTACATAAGATGCATCTTCTAAATCTTTCATGTGGAAGGTTTTCGACAACCACACTTTTACAGAAGAAAGTATTGCAGTGTCATTCCCGAATAGTAATATGTCATCTACATATAACACTAGGAATACTACTGCTTCCCCAACGACCTTTTGATAAACACAATTGTCGTCTTCGTTTTGAGTAAAACCAAACGTTTTGATTTCAGTGTCGAAACGAATGTTCCAGCTCCTGGAGGCTTGCTTAAGTCCATAAATGGACCTTTGAAGCTTACATACCTTAGTCTTTTCAGAGTTGGACACGAAACCTTCGGGTGAGTCATATAGAGCTTTTCCTTTAGGTAGCTGTTCAGAAAAGCCGTCTTCATGTCCATTTGCCAGATTTCATAATCATGGTACGCAGTTATAGCAAGCAAAATTCGAATGGACTTAATCATGGCTACAGGAGAGAAAGTTTCTTCATAGTCAATCCCTTCTCTTTGCCTGTAACCTTTGGCTACTAGTATAGCCTTATAAGCCTCCACGTTCCCATCAACGCCTATCTTCCTCTTGAAGACCCATTTGTTTCCAACAAGTACTATACCTTCTGGAGGGTCTACAAGAGTCCAGACCTGATTTTGATACATGGAATCCATCTCGGATTTCATGGCCTCTTGCCATCTCTTTGAATCAATGTCGGACATTGCTTCAGTGTAGTCCCTAGGGTCCTGCTTTGTGTCATTGTCACCTAGAAGGTGCAATTCCGCAAAGTCATTGTCTAAGCCATACCTCTTAGGTGGCTTACTAACCCGTTCAGATCTACGTGGAGCTAGGGGTTCAGGAACAGGGTTGTCAACTTGTCGAGTGCTTGTTTGTGGTTCATCATTAATCTCATTAATTTCCATCTCTTTGCTTATAGTTCCTTTGAGAACAAATTGTTCCTCTAGAAACATAGCAGTTCTGGCGACAAAGACTTTATGGTCGTTAGGATGGTAGAACTCATATCCCATAGTTTCTTTGGGATATCCCACAAAATAGCATCTTACTGATCTCGCTTCAAGCTTAGTAGCTTCAAGCTTCTTGACATATGCTTCACAACCCCAAATCTTAATGTGATTAAGACTTGGCTTTCTTCTATGCCATATCTCATAGGGCGTTTGTGAAACTGACTTGGAAGGTACTCTATTAAGCAAGTAAGCTGCTGTATATAGAGCGTATCCCCAGAATGTTACTGGTAGATCAGCGGAACTCATCATAGAACGAACCATGTTCATCAAGGTTCAATTTCTCCTTTCAGAAACTCCATTAAGTTGTGGAGTTGCCGGTGCAGTCCACTGTGATATTATTCCACACTCTTTGAGATAATCTAGGAACTCATTACTCAGATATTCACCCCCTCGATCCGATCTTAGGATCTTTATCTGTTTCCCAATTTGCTTCTCAACTTCATTCTTGAATTCTTTGAACCTTTCAAAGGATTCTGACTTGTACTTCATAAGATACACATAGCCAAACCGATAGTGATCGTCGGTGAATGTGATATAGTACGAGAAGCCTCCTCTAGACGTAGTAGACATAGGTCCACATACGTCAGTATGGATTAACCCTAGAATTTCAGTGGCACGCTCTCATTTTCCAGTAAATGGAGATTTGGTCATTTTCCCTTTCAAGCAACATTCACAAGTACCCATCCGTTCATTACCTAATGGGCGGAAATATCCGTCTTTCGACATCTTGCGAATCTTATCAAGGTTCACATGTCCAAGTTTAAGATGCCACATCTTTTCTTGGTTAACTTCTTCTCTAGCCCTTTTGGGTTTTGAGGTATTCCCGCTTTGAATACAGTGCATCCCACTATTCGTCTCTAGGTGAAAAAGTCCCTCTATCATATTACCATGAGAGATAATACGACCGTTCAAGTATAAAGTGCAACTCATTTTGTCAAACAATACTGAGTGCCCATCTCGTAAAAGCTTAGAGATAGAAATCAAATTCTTTATACATGAAGGAAAATATAAACAATTTTTAAGTTCCAGGACTTCCCCAGAGGGTAGTTTAAGCATGTAGGTGCCTATTGCTTTTGCAGAGATTTTAGTGCCGTTCCCAACTCGCACAACCATCTCCCCATTGCGCAGTGACTTGCTCCCTGCTAGTCCCTGCATCGTATTACAGATATGTTGACTAGCGCCTGAATCAAATATCCAGGAATTGGAGCTCACTGTAAAAGCACTCTCTATGACAGAAATAGTCCCTTCAAAAGTTCGTGTCATAAGGCTCGCAATGCGCACCCTGTATTTCTTCTTCCAACGTTCATCCTTTCCACAATGAAAGCATGTTCCTTTGGATTTCTTTGCCTTCTTCTTATGCAACCTTTTCCTTGTTTTTGCATTCTCACTCCCACTGTCCATTTTGAAACCTTTTTCAAATTTACAGCACATGTCAATCATCTCGTTTAAAGTATGATCAAATCTATTCACTTTATAGTTTACAATAAACTTAGTGAAATCATCCGAGAGAGATGCAAGGAAAAAGTCTTGGGCCATTTTCCCATCTATGGAAGTTCCTAAACTTTGAAGATCTTGAAAGATCCTTTCCATCTTTTGTCCATGTTTCTGGACCGATGTCCCCTTTTCCATTTTGGCATTCATTAGACTACAAACATTTGAGAATCGTACATTACTAGTCTCATTGTCATGCATCTTATGCAAACTTTCAACCATGGCACATGAAGTGTCCATGTGCTTATGTAGCTTTATAAGCTCCTCACTAAGTGAAGTGAGGATTAAGCATTTGGCTTGTAAGTCATCCTCATAGTGTCTAATATAATTTTGACACTCCTCCTTTGAAGCTAGTTTTGTAGGAGGTACATGAGGAGGGGATTGCTTAAGCACATACAATATGTTTCTCACCTTTGAGACATTCTCAATGTGGCGATACCAAGCAAGGAAACGTTGGCCCCTAAGTCCCTTTTTGTCAAGTATAATGGTGGGTATTATTTTAGGCATGTCGTTAACTACATAACATAACAGAAATCGTATTAGATTGTTTGTTTTAAAAAACTATTTGATTGGGTCTTAAATCAAATAGTAGCACCCACTATTTTTGGCAAATTCCACATCCCTCAATGGAATTCGAGAGTTATTTTGAACTCTAAGCGGGGTATGGGAGACTCACCATTACCAAGCCCACCTCACGATGATACGATATTGGTTAGCAAAAATAATGATGAGAGAATAACACTTTATTCATTTACAACTTTTGTAATTACCCATCCGTTTGGCCTCTAGAGAATGTTGCCTCACGATGATACGATAGCGGCACCATTGCACTTAGTTAAGTCATTCCCACCATGCTTAGTTCGTGAAGGGGTTCAAGAATAGTCTCACAATGATATGATATCGGCCATCCTCGTTGCCTACACTCACCTCATCATATGTTTATGGATTCCTCCTGGATGTAAGCACATACTTTGAACTCCCCCATGATAGGGTGAAGTCGGTGCATGAGTCACAAACGATTGGAGCCCACCACGGTGGAAGGCCTACGAAGAGATGTTCAAAACATCTCTCGTTTATCAACTTAATATTCGTTTGTTGAGGGAGTAGTTTTGGGCTACATCAAAATCATTTTAATCTTATTAAAAGAACTTTGGGCCTATCACAACCATTGGTCCAAGTTTAATATGAATTAGTAGTTTATAATACTCCCACTATTTCGATGAAACAAGCGAGACTATATGGAACTACTAACGAATGCATTGCATCCTCATATGGACTATATAGTCATATTAGGTCTTAGGATGATTATGAACCGTTTAATTTGATCCAACACGAGCCTTGTGTTGGACCTTGGGTTTAAGGTAGATAGTTGTTGATTTTAGTTACGCGTTTAATCCAATTAAACCGTTATTTCCTATTGTGCGTTGGACCCAACTATTCCAATTTGCATACATATAAACAAAAAGGAATACATGAAATAATAATAAGGGCTTATGCCCTTTTACAACACAAATGATGGACTTATGTCCATTTACAACAAATTGAATTAATCAAATTACATTCAAATCTACACTACTAAACCCAAACATTCATAATGTAAATCGGCCAATCACATAGCTCAATTATCGAGGCCTTTGGTTCATAATCACCCTTTTCTTAATCAATCACATGAACTAAGAAAACAACTTTAAACAATTGGTTTTTGGATCCATAGAATTGATTTAAATGGAACTAAATGAAATGAAAATCAAATTCTCATTAAAGAGACAAAACCATTTTGTTCTCATCTTATTTGGGCCAAAAGGAAACTATGACCACAACAATTGGGCCACAATGCAAATACAAAAACTTTTGGGGTTACTTTGTAAAAACACAAAAGTTCACAACTTCATGTAATTACAACTAGAACCCAAAATTTTAATAATGAAAAAACATCATTAAAGGATCAAAACAATTTGTCCCTTAGAGTTTTAGGGCCTTAACGTAAAAACGTAAACTTTTGGGCTAAAGTGCAAATACACAAAAGTATCAAAACTTTATGTAATTGCATAAAAGGCCCCAAAGTACCCCCACTAGGGGGTGGCCGGCCATTTGAGAAGATATGGAAAAAATTTCTAAAAAGTTTTTGCAAGTTGATTTTGGTAGGTGAGGTTAAAGGTGATAAGGATAAGTTTGTAAGATATTTTGCAAACATTAAAGAAATTTTGTCAAACATTAAAGCCAATAATAATATCCTACCAATAACCATCACCCATCAAAATTAAACCAAAACTTTATGAAAAACATAAAACTTTTGAATCAAAACTTCAAAACTTTTTTGTTCTTGGCAAGAACTTCAAGAACATTGAAGAACACCATGAAAACTCATAATAGCTCCATGAATGTTTTCACTCACCAAAACTCAATTTTTCACCACTCAAAAGAGGGCTAATATCCTAGGGTACTTAGGGGTTCCAAAAGTCACCTTAAAACCATTTTAACAAGACAAACATGAACCCAAAAAATCACCCTTTGGATTTGGCCGAATTTCCCAAAATACATGGCACCAAATTTTAGTTCCAATATTCATGCTTAAATGAAATACATCTACAACATTTGAGATGCTAAATTTTCTAGCAAAATTTATATATTCAAAAGCAAGAACAAAGCTTGTAACATTTACAACATTTAAATCATAAATCATGAAAATCACAAAACCCAAAAGGATTCACCATAAACTAGGCCAAGGCTCTGATACCACTTGAAGGAAAAATTTTGTCCTAGCTCAGAACAAGTAAGAACATTTAAATACATATGCATACTATAAACACTTTAAAGTAGGCATGCATTCAAAAACAATTCATAAAACCCATGACTTTCAAAGCCTAGTATATGGTGAACCAATAAACTCTTTAACAACATTAAAGAGAAGTAAAGATTTAGAGTTTCTTTACCCTTGAAGCTCATCCTTGATTACACAAGGGATTCACCCAAGTGGAGGGCCTTCAAGTCACCTCCAAGCTCCTTGGATATTGCTTGTGATTTCCTTCTCCTTTTGTGCTCCTTTGGTCCTTGAGGATGTAAGGAAAGGATCTCCAAAAACACCAAAGATTTGGTGTCTCTAAGTCTCCACACCAAGGGTTAAGTGTGAAGATGAAATGGATGACTTAGAGAAGAAAAGATTGCTAGATTAATCTTTCTAAGTGGCCGGCCTCTTTGTAGAGAGAAAGAGAGAAAATGTTTCACCTCTTTTCTTCAAAGAAAACCCCTAATGAAAATAAAGCCATAAAGTTGTTTTTATACTTCATTACAAGTGAGTGGCAAACTTGTAATTAATCCAAGTTTGCTCCATTCACCCTAATGGCCGGCCTCTCCTTGTAATTGGGCTAACTTGCCCATTTTGTTTTAGTTGTCATACAACCTAAACATAATGGGTCTTGTGGACCAAAACGATTTTGGGCCCCGTAACCCAAAACCAAATTAAAAGCCCAATACGAACCTTTCGTAAAATTAATTAACTAATTAATTAATCTTGACCATTCTTCAATTAAACCATTTAATTGCATTTCCATTTCATTTAATTTCTTCACTATCGCCCTTACTCGGTGTACGATCCATTAGGTTCCAATTAGCGAGGTAGTGGGCGATTGTTACTCTTAACGATCGATTGTGAATTGAAACCACATTTCAATTCTCCCTTTAATGATTAGTGTTTGCTAATCATTAGGGCTTCCACAAACCATGAGTGACACCTAGCAGTATGTCATGGTTACCCAAGCTAAGTAGAATTGGTTGGAGAACCTATCCAGTTACAACTACAATGCAATACGGTCATTCTCTAATACTATACCCTTAATCACATTGTTTAAGTGATAGTTTGTTTCATGTCTACTATCCAATGTGATACTTTTATATATGATTCCCTTGAATATGATTTGGAACAAACTTCCTAAGTCATATTCATTTGCTTTGGCCAAAGACTTTAGAATCATATCTTAGAGTATTCTTCTTCCACCATGGAAGGTTAGAGATCCCTTGTTGTGCATTCATATGCCTACATGACTAGATAGCTTGATCCCAACAATGCCATGGACACTCCGATGGAATGCCGTTGACATGATCAAAGATCAAGGACCTAACCATTAGACATCTATGATGCCTCAGGTCAAAGGACTACTTTGCATATTGCAACTTTAGAGTTCTTACATGACATGTATCTTCGAACTCTCTTTTGATCGTTGTTTAGTGTACTCGATTACTCTTTCGAGCACCTATGTGTTTGTCTTAGTGTCCAACACCAAACGACTTGAGACTAGTCATACTCAAGCTTGAGTTGACATAACACATACTAACCTTAGCGGATTGTCAATACCCAATTGGCAATCCTATGGCTAGGAACGTTTTAGGAATGAACATAAGAGAATGGTCTCGATAATCTAACTCACTTAGATCACTTGTCTCTTAGATCAAATACATCCCTTAGATTCCCTTATTGCATAAACACATGATACAATAAATAGTGTCTGTCAATAAGTTTTGCCCTTCATTAAACATATAAAAGTTTAATACATTAAGTATTCCAAAAAGCTATTACATCAAATAAGTGGCTTTGTGGGCATACTTCCAACAATCAGTAGGCGCTACCTCATTAAAGGAAATTGGAGAACGAAATCCCCTTCCTGTTTCTCTATTTGCAAAAACTGCTAAGTTGCCCGAACTGTTTGAAAAATTCGGGCAGCTCGAGACAAGGCTGAAATCTTCGACGCATTCTTCACCTTCAGGTTTTCCAGAGCAGAAGCGAGTTTTCCAAGAATGGGCAAGGAAGGATTTCTCTGCTTCATTTAGCCTTAAGGCCTTTTATGATCTGGAAAAGGTTACGAGTGAGCTTTTTAAAGTCGGCCAACTGTCAAAAACCCAACATGATTCCTTTCTCTCTTTCTTTGAGAATCTGAAGGCTCTTCGGGACCAACATAAGAGAGCAGAAAGACAAGCCAATCGTGTAATATGCTTCCAGGAGAAGGAATCAAGTACTTCTGCTCAGGTAGACAGGTTGATGAATGTTGGTTCGTTGACAAAAGAAAGAATTGGAGTGGTGACTTCTGAAATCCAAAAACTAGAAGAGCAACTGGTTGTTCTCAAGGCTAACCAAGCAATTCTTCTTGACACCCTCGAACATCAAATCGAAGAAGTGCAGAAGACGAACTTGGAGTTAGAGCATTCTAGATCTCAGCTTGCAAATAGCCACACTGTCCTGGCCGAACCTAGTAGGATTTTTACAATCATGCAGACATATCACTCCCGAATAATCACCCTAAGTGAAGATGTAAAATTATTAGACTGGGATTACTTGTAATCCCTATCTTAGTGGAATGAACAAGTACTTTTCTTTTGCTTGCTTTGCTTCTGGCCCTTGTCTGAACTTCTTTCGGGCAACTCTTTGCCCCCTTGTTTACTTCTTCTTCATTTGGGCGAGGGTGTTGTGACAACCTGAGATCCATCTTTCCCTTTTGTCGTAACAATTGATGACACTGGCCTCTCCATCTAAACCAGATGGATCGCGTTGATAGGAGCTTCCGGGAAAGGATTGGTATCCACCATCATACTAGCTTGTGGCTTGTCAAGTAACAACTTTCCCTTCACTATAAGGTCTTGTATCCAGTCTCTAAACTGGACACAATTGGTTATAAAATGGTTGAAGGTATAGTGTAACTTGCAATACTTCTTTCCCCTCAGTTCTTCTGGTTTGGGCATCTTTTTCGTACTGTCAGGTATAATCACTCTTGCCCGCACCAGCTCTTCATAAATCTCAGGTGCTTTAGCCAGATCGAACGAATAGCTCTGGTATTTATGAGGTTTTATCGGGACAAAGCCTCCATTGTTCATCACAATCTTCTGGTTTTTTATGGGCTGAACTAATCCTTTCACCATTAATGGTTTGAAAGGCGTAGTCATCTCAGCAGCACACACCTCGATTTCCTCTCTATCATGGTCATCCTCTTGCTCTGGTCCAATTTCTCTTACCTCCACATGATGAATTGCAGCTTTGTTTTTGTAGAAGGGAGGAGTTTTGGAAGTATGCTTCACTTGTTGTTCTTCTAGTAATAACCTTTCATATCTTGTGACAGCAATGACTAATTCATGTAGCTCGTTAAATTGTGTATCATAAAATCTTTTCCTCAAAGGCAATTTCAGAGCCTTTTGAGCAATTGATATGAGCTGAGCTTAGTTAACAGGGAATTGGCACCTCATCCTTGTCTTCCTGAACCTCATCATGAAGTCCTCTGTGGACTCATGCTCATATTGTTTGACTTCAACTAGATCATTAATAGTCATTTCTGGTTCTATTCTGTAAAACTGTTCATGGAAAGCCATCTCTATTTTCCCCCAGTTGGCAATAAAATTAGGGGGTAATAGAGAATACCACTGGGATGCAAGTCCTGACAACGAATTCCCAAACAACCTTAACTTGTAATTTGGGTTGTCTTCATATGCCACACAGTGATTAGGGAATTTGAAAATGTGATCTCTGGAGGACACACTGCTGTATTCACCTGTGAATGTTGGGAATGCGGGCATCTTGAAGTTGAGAGGAAATTGATTATGTTCATCAATGTATTTAGGATAAGGCTTTTGATAAGTAATTCTGAATACTGGACGAGCTCGTGGTTGAGCATTTTGAACCATTGCCCTCCTCAATTCAGCTAACTCATCTCTCAGTTGTTGAGTAGTTGTATTATTCTGAAATAGAAGAGCGGACTCGTTCTTCGGGCTTCGATCATTGCCTGTGAATGCTTCTTTCTTCGATTCAGGCTTTCTCCAGTTGGTTCCCCTTCCCTTATGAGCCAATAGGGGTGGCCTATAAGGAGGAGGTTTATCCGAAGCCGCATAGCTTTTTTTTTTGCTAGACTTTCCTATTGTTATGGGCATCCCATACTTTGTCCTTTCCTGCTCGCTTTGCTTCCTATTATTAAATGATAATAATGGGAAGCTAGGAAACTCTTTCCCCAGGACCGGCTCTATCATGGGTTGACTTTCTTCAAGAACTGCTTTCTTCTTTCCCCTATCCGTTTCTTCTTCTAATAATGGAAATAGGGGAATGATTGGCTCACTTCTGATGGTAACCTGGCTCATCCCACTCCCTTGAGCTCCTTTTGGAGTGGAAAACTCCAGATCTAGCTTCCTCTATAAATTCCCTGTTAAGGTACACAGTCTACTGACTTCCCCCTTGGTCTCCAAAGAGATTTTTTCCATACTTCTCAATACTTGTATCATAGTAGCCTGTAATTCTTCATTAGTTCATTTCCCTTCTGACTTCCCGGATGAAGATGGGCTTTCTAGGACTACCTGTCCGGATGGGGAAGAATGATTTCTTGATTGATCTGTCATTGGTAGTAAAAGTTGAGAAGAACCGTTCTTCGTACTCTTTCTGCGAAGTTTATGGCCTTTCTTCTTGGACATACAAGATCCACACAAATGAGATCCCACCGGGCGTGCCAAAACTATGTTCGTGGCAGAAATTTTTGTGGGGGATGCTTCTTGGCCGACGAGCACACAGTTCCCCGAGAGGTTGGCGCCGGTTGATGCTTTCTGTCGGGCTCCTGCTTTACTGGCAGGCTTGTCGGGCAAAGCCTGTCGAGCAAGGCTGAAAGAGAAGAACAGAGTGAACTTTGAAAGGTGCTTTTGTAAGGCCTTAGGTGTAGGCCTTGAGGCTCACAATCAAGATTAACTTTTAAGTGCTCAGGCGTGCCACTGCCATTTTCAGCATGGCAGATGTAGAACGGATGTTTGAATTTTAATTATATATATTCAAGAGACTATGTTAGTTATTGACAGGTGCCTTTGTGGGGCCTTAGGTGTAGGCCTTGAGACTTCCCATAAATAACTAACTTAGTACTCGAACACATAAGGTTCCTTTTGTTGGTTATATGAGTCTTATAACCATCATACTTCTGATTACCTGAGCCCAACGAGCATAATGAATCCAAATGAGTGCTTTTGTGAGGCCTTGAATAGGCCTTGAGGCTTCCCATCAGAACTCCTTCTATACTCAATGTTCTCGCCCGAGAAATAGGATGAATCCAAATAGGTGCCTTTGTGGGGCCTTGAAATGGCCTTGAGGCTTCCCATCATAATTCATCCCATACTCGAACGTTATATGGTAATCATAATATAACAGAAATAAAACTAAGTGACAGGTCGATTACTTGCGCCTCAAGTAACTTCGGACTTCTTGTTATCAAAGTTTGTCGTGGATGGGTTAAGTCCACATCAGGTTCTTTTCTATGCCTTGAGGCCAAGGACTTTTAGAGTAATCAAATCTTATATGCCCGAGGGCTTAAAACTTAGATCTGGCTTGAACTATGAAGACATATTCAAATCGGATTCAAGCACTGAGAGAGTCTTTTAATAGCCATATTACTAGAAATAACTTGGATACAACTTGTAGTATACAACATATTGCTAAGCTAATGAATGGAAAGACAAAAACAAAAAGGGTTGGGCAAGGTTTAACCTTGTTGGGCAAGGCTGATCGTCTTGCAACTTCCTATCTTTGTGGTTTATCAGGAGGTTTGAGAGCTTAGAAAAGGGGTTGGGAGGTGAGTTTACAGAAAGAAATCGATACTACAGCAAGAGTTGAACAGGGTAGCAGAGCTATTACAAAGGGTTTATCTCGAAAGGGATGAAGGCTTGGGCTGACTACAGCTTCGTTTTGAAGGCAAATCTGGCCTTTAGCAGAGTTTGTGCTTTTGTTTGTTTGTTTGAGTGTCCTTGACTCTGATTTCTCTTTCTCTTTTTATAGACACTTTGGCTTGGCCTCCTGTAGCAATAATCTTGCCCGAATGCAGTTTTGAAGGATAGTGACTCATCAGCTATTTACTTGTACTGCCATCATAAAGTACTTTTGGGCTGATTAGCTGGCTGGTCTATACCACTTGGCCCTTTGGTAGGTGAGCAAGTGGTGCAAATGATCTGCACCTAGTCGAGAAAGGCCCTTTTTTGCTTTTTGGGCTTGGGCTGAGCTTCGAGCTTTTCCTTCTCTTTTTGGGCCAACTCCCTTCTAAACCCAAAGTTTAAGTTTGAACTCAAACAGAATCAGCCTCGCCTTCCTCTTCCAAGGCTTTGCCACTCCTGATGTCGTTTCTTCTAAATCTTAGAGCCATGAATCAAAGTTGCGATTTGGTCCCTAATGGACTCGCCATTTTTATGTTGGGAGACTTTTAGGTTGAGTTGGACTTGAGCCTTAATGGAAATCTTTTTGCTTCCCCTAGTTTGTTTCAACACCAAGTCCCTAAATAACTCAAAAGAATTAGAGTGTCATCTGAAGTGTCTCGGTTGGACTAATGGCTCAAAAATTCATGTCCAACCGATGGTTGAGCTATAATTCTATAGAGCCCACCAAACCATTATTTGGCCAAAGGGGCGTCAGGATGGCCAATTGTAGCCCTCCTCTTAGCCATTTTTTTGGGGCCAAGCTCCTTAGTTGCAATAATTAATTCAAATCCAACCACTAAATTTGAAAATATCCAACCACTAAATTTGAAAATATCCAACAGTAGTTTAATTAAATTAATCAATAAAGTTCAAGTATAAACTTAAAACTAAGAAATTATTGAGAGGCAATGTTTAGCCCAATTGGATAGAAATGATATATGAGTATGACATGATACTAATCATTTAAAAATAATTTTTTGCATGGCTCTGTTTA
Source organism: Malus sylvestris (assembly GCF_916048215.2). NCBI lineage: Eukaryota > Viridiplantae > Streptophyta > Magnoliopsida > Rosales > Rosaceae > Malus > Malus sylvestris. The sequence continues at coordinate 15,697,251 of NC_062271.1, forward strand.
GCCCTTTCGATTGGAGATGATGGCCTAAAGGAATCCCTTGATTTCCTACTTTCTTCTCGTTTTGGCTTAGTCTTCATATTTCTTTCCCTTGGTACATCTATGACCTTCCTTTTTAGCATAACATAGATCGTTGCTCCTATGAAGACTAGTCGTGCACTCTACCTAGAATGTCTTAGTCCCTAGTCAATTTTCCACAAGCATTTCTTTTGGCACCACCCCTCCTTGTTTTCATTTCTTGTTTTTCTATATAAGCTGGGAAGGGAAAGATCCCATTCCTCCTCATTAATGAACGCTTTGCACTAGGTTTTCACATGGTCCTGAAACTTTGGATTTTTGTTTCTCCCTAAACAGGCTGGTTGGCTTACTAATGGAAAGGGAAACTTGATTTGTTCTCTCCCAAACCTACCTACGTGGAACTCAAGAATCATGGGATTAGACTTTTGGTACTCCTAAGCAGCCCAAAGTCTTCCACAATATTCGTTTCACATAGGCTTGATAATCTTCCGTAATCATCCACACCATGATCTAGTTGGTTAACCCTTGATACATGGCATGGGCTCATATTAACGTGTAGCGTGGTTAACATGACTTGTCTACAACATCGTGACAAAGCTTGGCGCGATAGATATGCATGGGCTTGGCGTGATCATATAACCGTCCGGCTCATAGATTATTTGGCATGATTATAAATATGCTTCCTTCTCGATTTTGCATCTTTGCATATACTTAAGCTTGGCTCAAGGTATTTTTATGATAATCAGGCTTCCAGATGTGATTGGGCTTGTACATGAGATTTGTGGGCCCAACAGTAGGCAATATTGTTGCCTAATTTGGAAGAGTGCAATTTTACCTACTCAATTGCCAACGTGCAACATTTTGCTTACGTGACTCATCAAATATGGTTTGCCTACCCATTTGCCAATACCAATGCAAATGCTCTAATAGCTCGATGCTATATTGGCTAACAATATCTACAATGGGAGATGTAAAATGTCTTGAAATGAACATTTTATATTTTTAGTTGGTAAATCTTTCTAATAGAAAGATGTAAAATTCTCAACTTAGCCGAAAGATGTAAATAAAAATCTAAATTTACATATTTGTTTACATCTGTTTGGAGGTGGACCCCATCAAATAAAGGGAGAATAGTACATGGGATCTCAAGTTTGCATCTCTCCCATTGAAATACATGTCACATTGACATCCCCATAAAATGTAAAAATGTGATGTAATTATAGTTTTCACATCTTAACTATGCACCTCTCCATCAAAGATGCTCTAATGTATGTATGTACAGTAGTTTTGCCTTTAATGCCAAAAGTTTTATGTCAGGAAATTGTAAGCATGTTTTTTGTTTTGTCAAAAGTTGTAAGCATGCTTGAAAAGTTGAAAACATTTTTACCTCAACAAGAAGGAGCCTATTTTGACGAGTTATAATTATATTACAGAGAAGTATCTTTCCTTTAAATTTTTATTTGTGACATTACATTATTTTGGCGTTATTAACAGTTATACTATGTAGAGGCAAATTTTTTTATAACAAAATCTAAAAAAATTATAACTTATTACAATATAAAAATTATGTAACATTTCATAAATAGATAGAGGTTATTACTGCATAGAGTATCACAATAAATCTATTAATGGATGTAGCATTTCTCGAAAGGAGATGTATGGTAGCTCAAGTATGGAATAGCTAAATATTATATGGAGGTTTTTGTTGTAAAATAGACGATATATGTAGTTGCATATAAAGTAAATAAGGTACAATATTTACGAAGTTTAGCAAGTGTGCCTACGTTATCGGGGTAGCAACAGTAGTTTCTTTCATTATCTGAATTAATAAGAGTATAAAGATAACTCTTACTATTTTTCTCTCCTCTCTAGCCTTGGCATACCTTCCATGAATTTCTCTATTGTGTTGTGTTTTCTTTTAGGCATTTTATATTAGCACCCCACAAAATGTTGAATGTACCCCACATTAAAATTTAATATTAATAACTTATTTACCCTACTATGCAATTACAATTTGACCTTATTAGGTTTTAAAAAAAATAAAAAATTTCTAAATACACCCCAAATCACTTTTAACGTATTATTTATCTTTTCAACTATCAAAACCCCTCTCATCGTCCATTGTTGAATAAAACCCTAAGCAATGAAACTACAAACATGTTGATTGAGAAAAATTATTTTTGACCGGAACATGAAATCAGTGTTTCGAAAGCTTTACATGAGATAAGACTTAATACTTTTCTTTGTTTTAGTGATTTCGACGACATCGATAATTATTTAATCTCACTCAATCTAATAATTCAAGAATTAGCACTTATGAATCTCATAATTCGAAAACCATGGCATGCAAATTGATTGCAGATTGAGTTCATAAGGTGCTTTCTTGCAGGTTGACTTGGTTCGACCAAAATATGCACAAGAAAATGGAAACAACATGGTAGCTTTGAAATCATTATTTTTGTTATTGAAAAACGTTCAAATGAACCTAAACATTTTTTTTCAAATCATTCAATTTGAAATCATTCGGCAAACTAACTTTTAGATGGTTTGAAATAATTCGGCAAAATTAAAAATGAGTGTTATAAGATTTGAGAAATGTGGGGGTGTATGTAGAAAATGTAAGGTGTATATTAAGAATGTGGGATGTGAGGGTATTATGGGGAAGGAAGTGGGATGTATTAAGATAATTTTTAATTTAAAAAGTAAATGTGGGGTGTATTAAGTATGTGGAGTTTATTCAACAACTTGTGAGGTGCTAATATAATTAGCTTTTATTGTGTTTTGGTCATAGATCGCATACTCTTTATATAGAGCTCTTAACATGCAAAAGTCTACAATACCAATTAATACATGTTGAAAATTCACACATATAAATAGCAAAAAACCATACATCTATTTAAGCCTATAATTTCGACTTCCATTCTTCTATCTTTCACATCCTTGTTTTATGTGGGCATTCAACCAATTTCACAACAGCTTGGCTGTCATTTTTCACTCTGAACCTTTTTCCTAGCCAATTATATCTCTCAAACCTTTATAAATATTTAATTATTTCCCCAAAAAACAAAGTTTCAAATCTTTTATCTATTTTTTGTTTATATTTGTCACAGGAACTACTTAAAACAACAACAACAACAACAACAACAACAAAGCTTTTTCCCACTAAGTGGGGTCGGCTATATGAATCCTAGAACGCCATTGCGCTCGGTTTTGTGTCATGTCCTCCGTTAGATCCAAGTACTCAAGTCTTTTCTTAGGGTCTCTTCCAAAGTTTTCCTAGGTCTTCCTCTACCCCTTCGGCCCTGAACCTCTGTCCCGTAGTCACATTTTCGAACCGGAGCGTCAGTAGGCCTTCTTTGCACATGTCCAAACCACCAGAACCGATTTTCTCTCATATTTCCTTCAATTTGGCTACTCCTACTTTACCTCGGATATCCTCATTCCCAATCTTATCCTTTCTTGTGTGCCCATACATCCCACGAAGCATCCTCATCTCCGCTACACCCATTTTGTGTACGTTGATGCTTCACCGCCTAACATTCTGTGCCATACAACATTGTTGGCCTTATTGCCGTCCTATAAAATTTTCCCTTGAGCTTCAGTGGCCTACGACGGTCACACAACACGCCGGATGCACTCTTACACTTCATCCATCCAGCTTGTATTCTATGGTTGAGATCTCCATCTAATTCTCCGTTCTCTTGCAAGATAGATCCTAGGTAGCGAAAACGGTCACTTTTTGTGATCTTCGCTAGATTGCTCCGGTCATTAGTGTGGATAAGTATTTAAATAGATAGAGATAGGAAAGCAAACACAAGATGTACGTGGTTCACCCAGATTGGCTACTTCCACGGAATAGAGGAGTTCTCATTAATTGTGAAGGGTTTACACAAGTACATAGGTTCAAGCTCTCCTTTAGTGAGTACAAGTGAATGATTTAGTACAAATGACATTATGAAATATTGTGGGAGAATGATCTCGTAGCCACGAAACTTCTAAGTACCGGAGTGTGGTATCGTCTTAACTTGCCTTATCTGTCTCATAGGTAGATGTGGCATCTTCTCTGGAAGTACTCTTCCTCCATCCAGGGGTGGTATCTGTAACTGGTGGAGATGCACAAGGTAATGTATCAATTTCACTTGAAGCTTACTTGTAGTTTCATGCTTGGTCAAGCGCGATACAAACCATGTAGTAGGAGTCCCCCAAGTCGCCGAGCTAGGGGATCTGCTGAAAGAGGTGACAGACAAGGTAAGCAATCAGAGCTCCGGCTGATTGTTCACATTCTCCCTATCTTGCAGGCAGCATGAAGGATAAAGAGAAGAAAAATGAGGAGAGATGATATAGGATACTTTTGCTTTTGAAGAAGTAACTTTCCACAGGCTTATTCTTGAACTGGGCTGGAGGGTTTTCTGGTTTCCTCCAGAGTATAAGGCCGACTGAAGAATTTGAGGGTCAAAATAAGTCCATCAAATCTAGAGTACGTTCGACCCTGCTGATATGGGATACTTTTGCTTTTGACAGAGTAGTGGATGTATCGGTACGTGTGCTGTTACGCTTGTCTCCAAATGCTTCCTTGTATCCTTCTCACTTGCCCTATCTGTTCCTCAAGCAGATGCGGTATCTTCCCTGGAAGCATAAGATGTTGAAGATGAGTACTCGAGAGCAATGCCAGGTAAGTAATCAGGTAAGGGGTTCCAGGCAGTCAGTTCCTGGCTGGAAGCTTGATTCCAAGTGCTGACTGATTGCTCTCTTTCTCCTTGTCTTGCAGGTAAGAACAAGGCCAAAGGAAAAGACAGGGAAAAAGCATGATATGGGATACTCTTGCTTTTAACCCTGATGATATGAGATATTCTTGCTCTAGTATAGCTTGTTTACAGAGGTATTATCGGGGGGAAAGAAAGCTGAAAATTTCGAAAGGCTTCGTTGGGAGTGCCCTCTCAGATAAGAGAAAGGGTTGAGCATTTTTGCAGGTCTGCCTGTCCGTTAGGGATGGAGGTCGACATATATAGGAGTCTCCCTAACATCAAGTAATAATGCTATTCCTTTGCCCTGCTTGGTTATAGCACGGTAGTGGGAGCTGCCAGCTTCACACGTTTTAACTCTGTCAGAGCACTTTGAAAAAGTGGTCTGTGGTATCTGGAAAGCTGATGTTGCGTGTGAAGATTACAGACAAGCTTTATCCAAAGAGATCCAGCTCTTGAAGTTGGGAAAGTGGTGCCTCTTCGGTTTTCGAACAAGCAATCCTGTCGGGGATTTGGCTCTCGAGATTCGGAGAACGATGCCTCTTCGATTTTTAAGAAAGCAATCCTGCTGGGGGTCTGGCTCTCGAGATTCGGAGAGCGTTGTCTCTTCGATTTTTTAGAAAGTAATCATGTTGGGAGTCTGGCTCTCGAGATTCGGAGGACGGTGCCTCTTCGATTTTGGAGCAAGCAATCTTGTTGGGAGTGTTTTCTCGAATGCGAGTAAAGGTTGGGCATGTTTGCTAGTCTACCTTGCCACGAAGCACAGAGGTTGACACACAGGGACTTTCCAATTATCCAGCAGTGGTACTGTTCCTTTACCCTCTCTTCGATTTTTGAGAAAGTAATCATGTTGGGAGTCTGGCTCTTGAGATTCGGAAGGCGGTGCCTCTTCGATTTTGGAGCAAGCAATCTTGTTGGGAGTGTTTTCTCGAATGTGAGTAAAGGTTGGGCATGTTTGCTAGTCTACCTTGCCACGAAGCACAAAGGTTGACACACAGGGACTTTCCAATTATCCAGCAGTGGTACTGTTCCTTTACCCTCTCTTCGATTTTTGAGAAAGTAATCATGTTGGGAGTCTGGCTCTCGAGATTCGGAGGGCGGTGCCTCTTCGATTTTGGAGCAAGCAATCTTGTTGGGAGTGTTTTCTCGAATGTGAGTAAAGGTTAGGCATGTTTGCTAGTCTACCTTGCCACGAAGCACAGAGGTTGACACACCGGGACTTTCCAATTATCCAGCAGTGGTACTGTTTTTTTACCCTTGTGGGTAATAATATGGTAGCTAGACCTTCAAAATTTATGTGTCTAAACTTTGTTAGTGTTGTTTCTTTGCAATTCTTTTACCCTTCTTGGTCAGAGCGATGTAGTGGGAGCTGCAAGCTTCACGTGTCTCAACTTTGTCAGAGAACTTTGGCAAAGTTATCTGTGGTACCCATGAGCTACTGTTGCGTGTGGGAAGTGGGTGATTGAACAGTACGATTCATGTGCTTTCTCTTCGCCAGAAATCTTCGACAGAATGCCCATAATTTCCGCAAAGCTGAGTGTGCGTGTGACAGGTGCTGACAATGCTGGAAAAGTAGGTGCCTCTTCGATTTCTGAGATCGGCCCTCGTGGTCTCTGAGCAGCCCAGCTTTTGAGAAAGCAAGCCTCTTCGATTTCTGAGATCGGCCTTCGTGGTCTTTGAGCAGCCCAACTTTTGAGAAAGCAAACGCCTCTTCGATTTCTGAGATCGACCCTCGTGGTCTCTGAACAGCCCAGCTTTTGAGAAAGCAAACGCCTCTTCGATTTCTGAGCAGGCGCCTCTTCGATTTCCGAAGCTTCGTCGAGTGCAGATTTTTATAGAGGCTGACATTAAGTTCCAAAGCACACTTGAATATCCACCAGTAGAAGCTTAATTCTTTCACTTCTAAGATCTTGATTTGTCCGACCTCTTCTCTCTTCAACCCTTTGAAAATGTCTGGCCCATCCGACCGTCGTTTTGACTTGAACCTTGTTGAAGAGGCAGCCCCGCCTTCTCCAGACAACATATGGCGCCCATCCTTCGTCTCCCCTACTGGTCCTCTTACCGTTGGGGATTCCGTGATGAAGAATGATATGACCGCTGCGGTAGTGGCCAGGAACCTTCTCACTCCCAAAGATAACAGACTACTTTCCAAACGGTCTGATGAGTTGGCTGTTAAGGATTCTCTGGCTCTCAGTGTTCAGTGTGCAGGTTCTGTGTCTAATATGGCCCAACGCCTATTTGCTCGAACCCGCCAAGTTGAATCATTGGCGGCTGAAGTGATGAGTCTCAAACAGGAGATTAGAGGGCTCAAGCATGAGAATAAACAGTTGCACCGGCTCGCACATGACTATGCTACAAACATGAAGAGGAAGCTTGACCAGATGAAGGAATCTGATGGTCAGGTTTTACTTGATCATCAGAGATTTGTGGGTTTGTTCCAAAGGCATTTATTGCCTTCGTCTTCTGGGGCTGTACCGCGTAATGAATCTCCAAATGATCAACCTCTGATGCCTCCTCCTTCTAGGGTTTTGTCCAGTACTGAGGCATGATCCCCCTCCGGTGCCTTCTCTTTCTGGGGCTCTACCGACTGCTGAGACTTCTCCTAAGCAACCTTTGTGAAGGCTCCCTCTTGTTTGTTTATTTTGACTCAAGTATATGTACATATTTGTAACTTATCGGGGATATCAATAAATAAGCTTTCCTTCATTTCAACGTATTGTGTTAAATACACCAAAGCCTTCTTCGCTAAGTTCTTTGAATTTTCTTTTGTTGAAGCTTGTATGTTGAAGCTTTGTGAGTGGAGCATATAGGTTGAGATAGTGTTCCCTTAATTTCCCGAGTGAGGAAAACTTCTCGGTTGGAGACTTGGAAAATCCAAGTCACTGAGTGGGATCGGCTATATGAATCTTAGAACGCCATTGTGTTCTGTCCTATGTCATGTCCTCCATTAGATCCAAGTACTCTAAGTCTTTTCTTAGGGTTTCTTCCAAAGTTTTCCTAGGTCTTCCTCTGCCCCTTCGGCCCTGAACCTCTGTCCCATAGTCACATCTTCTAATCGGAGCGTCAGTAGGCCTTCTTTGCACATGTCCAAACCACCGTAACCGATTTTCTCTCATCTTTCCTTCAATTTCGGCTACTCCTACTTTACCCCGGATATCCTCATTCCTAATCTTATCCTTTCTCGTGTGCCCACACATCCAACGAAGCATCCTCATCTCCGCTACACCCATTTTGTGTACGTGTTGATGCTTCACCGCCCAACATTATGTGCCATACAGCATCGCCGGCCTTATTGCCGTCCTATAAAATTTTCCCTTGAGCTTCAGTGGCATACGGCGGTCACACAACACGCCGGATGCACTCTTCCACTTCATCCATCCAGCTTGTATTCTATGGTTGAGATCTCCATCTAATTCTCCGTTCTTTTGCAAGATAGATCCTAGGTAGCGAAAACGGTCGCTCTTTGGTATTTCTTGATCTCCGATCCTCACCCCTAACTCGTTTTGGCCTCCATTTGCACTGAACTTGCACTCCATATATTCTGTCTTTGATCGGCTTAGGTGAAGACCTTTAGATTCCAACACTTCTCTCCAAAGGTTAAGCTTTGCATTTACCCCTTCCTGAGTTTCATCTATCAACACTAGGTCGTCTGCGAAAAGCATACACCAAGGAATATCACCTTGAATATGTCCTGTTAACTCATCCATTACCAACGCAAAAAGGTAAGGACTTAAGGATGAGCCTTGATGTAATCCTACAGTTATGGGAAAGCTTTCGGTTTGTCCTTCATGAGTTCTTACGGCAATCTTTGCTCCTTCATACATATCCTGTATAGCTTGGATATATGCTACTCGTACTCCTTTCTTCTCTAAAATCCTCCAAAGAATGTCTCTTGGGACCCTATCATACGCTTTTTCCAAATCTATAAAGACCATGTGTAAATCCTTTTTCCCATCTCTATATCTTTCCATCAATCTTCGTAAGAGATAGATTGCCTCCATGGTTGAGCGCCCTGGCATGAACCCGAATTGGTTGTCCGAAACCCGTGTCTCTTGCCTCAATCTATGCTCAATGACTCTCTCCCAAAGCTTCATTGTATGACTCATTAGCTTAATACCCCTATAGTTCATGCAATTTTGTACATCGCCCTTATTCTTGTAGATAGGCACTAAAGTGCTCATTCGCCACTCATTCGGCATCTTCTTCGTTTTCAAAATCCTATTGAAAAGGTCAGTGAGCCATGTTATACCTGTCTCTCCCAAAACTTTCCACACTTCGATTGGTATATCGTCTGGGCCTACTGCTTTTCTATGCTTCATCTTCTTCAAAGCTACACCCACTTCTTCCTTCCGGATTCTACGATAAAAAGAGTAGTTTCTACACTCTTCTGAGTTATCAACTCCCCTAAAGAAGCACTCCTTTCATGTCCTTCATTGAAAAGATTATGAAAATAACCTTTCCATCTGTCTTTAACCGCGTTCTCTGTAGCAAGAACCTTTCCATCCTCATCCTTGATGCACCTCACTTGGTTTAGGTCCCTTGTCTTTTTTTCCCTTGCTCTAGCTAGTTTATAGATATCCAACTCTCCTTCTTTGGTATCTAGTCGCTTATACATATCGTCATAAGCCGCTAACTTAGCTTCTCTCACAGCTTTCTTCGCCTCTTGCTTCGCTTTTCTATACCTTTCACCATTTTCATCGGTCCTATCCTTGTATAAGGCTTTACAACATTCCTTCTTAGCCTTCACCTTTGCTTGTACCTCCTCATTCCACCACCAAGATTCCTTTTGGTGTGGGGCAAAGCCCTTGGACTCTCCTAATACCTCTTTTGCTACTTTTCGGATACAACTAGCCATGGAATCCCACATTTGGTTAGCTTCCCCCTCTCTATCCCACACACACTGGGTGATTACTTTCTCTTTGAAAATGACTTGTTTTTCTTCTTTTAGATTCCACCATCTAGTCCTTGGGCACTTCCAAGTCTTGTTCTTTTTTCTCACTCTTTTGATATGTACATCCATCACCAACAAGCGATGTTGATTAGCCACGCTCTCTCCTGGTATAACTTTGCAATCCTTACAAGTTATACGATCCCCTTTCCTCATTAGAAGAAAATCTATTTGTGTTTTTGACGACCCACTCTTGTAGGTGATCACATGTTCTTCTCTCTTCTTAAAGAAGGTGTTGGCTAAGAAGAGATCATATGCCATTGCAAAATCCAAGATAGCTTCCCCATCCTCGTTTCTCTCCCCAAAACCATAGCCACCATGAAAACCTCCATAGTTGCCTGTCTCCCTGCCCACGTGTCCATTTAAATCTCCTCCTATAAATAACTTCTCCGTCTGAGCAATTCCTTGCACCAAGTCTCCAAGGTCTTCCCAAAATTTCTCCTTCGAACTCGTATCCAACCCTACTTGAGGTGCGTACGCACTAATCACATTGATAAGTTCTTGTCCTATTACAATCTTGATTGTCATGATTCTATCTCCTATCCTCTTGACATCTACAACATCTTGTGTCAAGGTCTTGTCCACGATGATGCCAACACCGTTTCTCGTTCTATTTGTGCCCGAATACCATAGTTTAAACCCTGAGTTTTCTAGATCCTTTGCCTTACGACCAACCCACTTAGTTTCTTGTAGGCACATAATATTTATCCTTCTCCTCACCATAACTTCTACTACTTCCATAGATTTTCCCGTCAAGGTTCCTATATTCCACGTTCCTAAACGCATTTTGCTCTCTTGAACTCTACCCTTCTGTCCTAGCTTCTTCACCCTTCCCCGTCTAATAGGATCAAAGTACTTCTTTTGTGTGTCCCGTGTAAAGTTGATAGGAGCATATGCTCCCAAACAACTTTGAGTGGAGTCGTTCGAAAAGAAGTTTCTATAGCCCCCTTACTCATTTAACACTGCATCCGGGTGCCGATGGAGATACAGCGACCCTTGCTCACTTATCACTGTGCTCAGGCCACACAGCGCGCCACTTACGGGTGACGCCCTAGCTTTAGCGCGATTTCGTTCTGGATTCATTTTCATAAGGATTCGACGTGATCATGGAGTGCCGGCTGTCGACTACCTGACGCCCTCCCCCTCCTCTTTTATCCGGGCTTGGGACCGGCAATGTAAGATAAACTTACACGGCGGAGTTACTTACACGGCGGAGTTCACAGGAGCTACTTAAAAGGGTGAAAAAAATCTTGCGCATTAAGATGAGTCGTTGCTATATAGAGTTCAATAAATCAGACATGCTCGAGGACGAACAAAGTTCACGTGTAGTGAGTTTTACTGGCGCAAAAGTCGTGTTACCCTCAACTGAAGGGAGAATTCAAATCACATGGCAAACAGTTTAACTAATTTGGACAAAATTTTGAATAATCTGACGATGGAGGAGTAATAGATTATTTATAAAAGTTTAATTATAAGATAATTAACTAAAATAAAATTAATATTGTAGTACAAATTCGATTAGTTAATCGGTATGAGCTTTTTATATTTTCAAAAAAAAAAAATGCTGAAGATACCACATTCACATCACTGTTTTCACAAGTTTGGAAGAGACCAATCCTACCTTTAATAAATGGAATGATTAGTAATGAAAGTTGAGGTTTGTTATAAAATTAATTGATAATATAAGAGTATACTAATTATTTATAAATACATACAAGGTTTATTCTTTTTTTGATATGGGATTCACTCTTAACATGTTCTATCACATGTGGCGATTTTCAAACCTAACACATGAACAATACAAACGAGGTGAAATGAAGCATGTGTTGCCGTGGTACTTTGCACGTGAGATAATTTGTGCTATTACCACAAAAAAAAAATTTTAATTCCATTATAAAATTAATTGATAACATAAAGGACAATTTACTTATTCATAAGAACATGTAAAATTCATTCTTATCCGATATTGCGATTCACTCCCGTATATCAATCAAACAATTGTATCACGGATCGACTTTTGTGATAATAAGACAAAATTTACAGTGCATTCCTGACTTTACATTTTTCAAATAATTTTGCACCCACGAAGAAAAAGCAAAGAACCAGTCATCCTTTCACAAGACTCATCACATGCAGCCCCTGTGAGAAGCCGACACCACCTCTGACGTTTGTTGTGTCAGGAAGAAATTTACTAAAATATGGTTGTAATTTAAAGATCCAGAGAAAAATGAGACTATTTTTTTTTTCTGAAATAATAAGAGTATAAAGAACTCGAAGAAAAGGAGAAACTGAAATATAGCCTCTAGGTCATCCATCTGGCCATGGAGGGGAATAATCAAGTGAGTAACGTGACCGCAGGGCCAAGCAGCAGCAACAACGAAGCAAGACTGGCTATACTGGAGCTGGCCAACATGATTAGCGTCCCCATGTCTCTAAACGCCGTTGTTCGACTTAACGTCCCCGACGCCATCTGGCAGGGCGGTTGCAACACTCCTCTCTCCGCCTCTGACGTGCTCGCACGCGTCATCCCTAATGGCGGGGGCGACGCCGAGAACCTCCAGCGCATCCTCCGCATGCTCACCAGCTACGGTGTGTTTGAGGAGCATCTGAGCAACCTGGACGACGGCTCCGACGACAGAAAGTTCTCCCTCACTCCAATTGGTCAAACCCTCGTCACGGACCAAAACGGCTTGTCGTACGGCCCTTACGTCCTCCAACACCACCAGGTTTTTATAATCTTAATTATTAGACATTTAATTTCTTCAATAAGTAAAATGAATTCCATGATTGCTGTATGTGAAGATTGAATTTACGAATCCTCTGAAGAAAAGTAAAGATTATATTAGCATTCACTTAAAATTTAGTATTAAATAACTTATATACTCTAATATGTAATGACAATTTTAACTTTAAAAGGTCTAAAAAAAAATTTAAAAAAAAATACTAAATACACCCTAAAATCTCTTTTAACATGTATATCACAAGATTATTTATCCTCTTCAACTCTAAACCACTCTCATTCTCTATTGTGGAATAAAAGCCTAACCAATCAAACTACAAACAAATTGATTGAGAAAAATTGTTTTTGACGAATAGAACTTGAAATTGATATTTCAGAAGCTTCACCTTGTTCAAAATGTACCGTCACAGATGAATGAAGGTTAAACTTCATTGGTGTCAAATTATAGTCCTCGCCTTCTTTCGCAATGTAGACAATGGTGATGCTATTTCACAAAGCCATGTTATAAAAACAACATGATGATCAGATAATACTAAATTGCTTATTTGCCTTCAAGAGACAATTTTTTCATTTACAGCATGGTGTTTGAATATGCTATGTGGTGCATAAAATATCATTTAGTGTGCCAAGGACAATACTTTATACTGTTGAACTTAACTACCAAATGGACATAGAGAGCCTAAAGGTCCTTGCATCATCATCTTATATTTCCTAAATTATCATTTTTGAGATACACCCCCCACTGATCAATGTTGATTAGATGGAAAAAAGTTGAGCTGCTATACAATAATTTAAGAAAAAAAAAATCAAACAGATTGCTCTCACCATCTATGCTCTTAACCCTCTCAATTGTGTCGAAACTTTTGCCCTTTCACTTTTGTAACGATCCACAAGCAACTTCTGCTTTTCTATATTTGAGTGACATGAATGCTTTTGTATCAAACAGTACATAGCACAGACAACAAAACAAGTGAACAGAATCATTGTGAAGAGTGTGAGATGTATAGAGAAAATGTAAAGGTGTATGTTGAAAGTGTGGGATGTGAGGGTATTATGAAAAAGTATATGGAGTGTATTAACAAAAATTTTAATTGAAAAAGAAAATGTGGGGTGGATTCAACAATGTTTTGGGTGTTAATATAATAAACTTTATATTTGAGGTATAAAGTATGTGGAAAATAAATAAATAAATAAGCAAGCGTAGAAGCACTAGACCGAATTTTTAAACTAAATTTGTAAACTAAATAATGTGTTACCAATAATAAATAAGTACATTAATCGACATTTAATTAATAATCCAATCATTTATAGTCAAATCATTTGATTTACAAATTTGATTTAAAAATTTTGATTTCTCTAGAATTGTTCTATTTAATATTGGAGCTTTTCAAGGATGTGCTTATGGGAGCGTGGCCAATGGTTCACGAGGCGGTGGTGGACTCCACGGTGGAGCCATTTGTGAAGGCGAACGGTGAGCTGGCTTACGAGTACTACGGGAAGAAGCCGGAGATGAACGGCCTAATGCAAAAGGCGATGTCGGGTGTGTCAGTGCCGTTCATGAAGGCGATTTTGGATGGCTACGACGGATTTGAAGGGGTGGAGAGGCTGGTGGATGTGGGAGGGAGTGCAGGGGATTGCCTGCGGATGATCCTACAGAAGCATCCTAATGTGAGGGAAGGAATTAATTTCGACTTGCCTGAGGTCGTTGCCAAGGCACCAACCATAGCTGGTAAGATAAATGACCGGGTTTATTAGTAACAATTTCTAGTCAATGCATGTGTTGTCATGACTTATTTGAGTTTGGTTCACTTAAATTTTATATATTAGGAATTCTGGCAGTTAGATTTTGGTGAACGATCAATTGAGAACCGTTTAACGAGTTAGAAATTCAATCTATAAAATACATCGGATAATAACAAAATTTTTGTTAATCATGAGGTGCACCTTTAATGCTACGTATCACTGAGTGATACATGTAATTTAGCTTTTAAATTTTATTTTCATTACTCTTAATTTGAAGTATTCATTTTTTGTATTACTCAATCTTACGTATTCATTTTTAATACTATCTAGTCCTACGTATTATTGAAGAAAAATGATGAATTATAATCATGTTGCTAGATACGAGTATTATGTTAATGGTTTGTGGTGCAGGAGTGAGTCACGTTGGTGGTGACATGTTCAAGTCAATTCCTAGGGGTGACGCTATTTTTTTGAAGGTTTGTGCAAACTCTACAAACCTCTATTAAAGAAATATATTTAGAAAATTGTTTATGTAAGATCCCACATCGTCTAGGGATAATGATCCTGTAAGTCTTATATGTACATTCTCATCTCTACCTAGCACAAGGCTTTTTGGAGCTCACTGGCTTCGGGTTCCGTCGGAACTCCGAAGTTAAGCGAGTTCGCGGGAGAGCAATCCCATGATGGGTGACCCACTGAGAAGTTCTCATGTGAGTTCCCAGAAACAAAACCATGAGGGTGTGGTTGGTGCTCAAAACGGATAATGTCGTGCTATGGTAGAGTCGAGCCCGAAATGTGATGGGGACCCGGACCGGGATGTGACAATTTAACATT
The DNA here is from genome assembly GCF_916048215.2 of Malus sylvestris. NCBI lineage: Eukaryota > Viridiplantae > Streptophyta > Magnoliopsida > Rosales > Rosaceae > Malus > Malus sylvestris. The sequence continues at coordinate 15,712,273 of NC_062271.1, forward strand.
TTCAAAATCTAATCGTGCAGTTTAAATTTTTTATATTTTTCTAGTGCACACTTAGATTTTTTAAATGTTAATAATAGTTTTTTATATATTTTTTTTGTTTATCTAAAAAAAATATTACTGACGAGTACTTACTGACCACAGATATTTAATGTATGATTAATAGATGCATATACTTTCAAAAATTAATTTAGTAAGTTTGGTAGAACATCAATATCAGATTGCTATCTTTGTTTGAAACTTGAAACTTGAAAGCATCTCTCTCACTATTTTATAATTGGTGACTTATTTAACTGTATTTAGATGCATGAATGAGTCTATTCAAATACTTCTAGTATTTTACTTCTCAGTTTTGGATTTGACTTATTCTCTTTCATTGGACATTTCTGTTTTATTTTTTAACTTTAGATTAAATAAACAGATAAAATCAATAAACCAAAATAAACACAAGTGTGTAAAAATAAAAATAAAAAATGAGTGCAAAATTCATTTTTCTTTGGTAATTGTCTTCTTAGTCCATAGAATAATGACAGAAAAAGTGTGAAGTATTAGACCCCTACACCAAATAAAAAATTGTTCTCGTAGTCCAGAGATATACCATGGGACATGACTCAATCCAAACCAAATTAATCCAATTCTTATTATCGGGTGTATTCAAATGGGAATTTGAGATATTTCAATGAATTTATAAATTCATAGATTTTTTAGGAGTTTAATTGATTTGTAAATATTTCATTTAAAATTTTGATTTAATTTTCTCAAAATCTCAGGGGAAGATGTGAGATTTGTGAATGTTTAAAATACACTACAAAATCTCTCAAATTTACTCTAATTCCTCAACTTTTTTCAAATTCTTTAAAATCAAATTCTAATTGAATACACCTGGAATGTTATAAACTTCTTTAAAATCTTAATTGAATACACTTAGATTTCTAAGGATTTTAATAAACTATCTTAAAATCCTGATTGAAAACACGTTGAATTTCAAATAATCACTTAAAATCATGATTGAATACCCTTAGGTTCATTAAAAGAATTAAAATCCTTCAAAATTTCAGTTGGATACACCTCTGCCAAATAAATGCTTGTAACATTCACACCCCTCAGTTACAAATTATTGTTTAAAGTGGGTTCATACTAATAGTTGTATAAAAAAAATTAAAAAAAAAAAAAAAAAAAAAAAAAAAAAAGCTGCATATATGTTACCCCTTATTCGGAATTGATAACTCTACTATTCGTAAGTGTTTATGTTATATGTGCCTCTACTATAAACATGTATAATTTTTTATTAGAAAATCAAGTGTGTCCTGGAGAATCACTCAATTGTAAGTTCTTCTTCAATCTTAAGTGTTTCTCTGCAAAGCTCTTCAATCTTAAGTGTTTCTCTGCAAAGCATTTTTACGGCCTACAAGGGCTTCTACAACATAGAACTGCTTATTTTGATTTTAATGTCCAACGCATTAAGAAAGTAATTTTAGTTCAGTAAACATTTTTAGCTCCTCTAAAACCAATATCAAATGCGCACTACCATTCTTTTTCCTTTTTTTAAAAGTTCATCTATGGTCCCCTAGCAAGCATGTCGAATTAGAAACTGAAATTTCTGTCCTAATTTGCTCTAACTTATGCACTAATTATGCTTGATTGGCTTGACACCCAAAACAGATTAAATCCCGAAGGATGAAACCTGCTCTGATACCAAATTGAATATCAGAGTGCACAACGAACAAGACTAACAAAATAATAGGAATTATATTAAACAAGCGAGAATGCCGGAACGGCTACAAAACCCTAAGAGGCTACATTGTGAAGGGCTTGTTCTCAAATGAATAACAAGCATGCTATTTATAATAAACTAATCATAATCCTAAAATGTAAGAAATCAAAACCCTAATGCTAACGGGTTAAGCGCAGAAAACCAAACATTCAAATAAACTAAATACTAATATTTTCCAACATAATTAATATATGTCAAAACTTGGCAGTGGATTTTATCAACGTGGACGGATAGCGAATGCAAGGTGATACTGGAGAATTGTTACAAAGCACTTCCGGAAGGAGGGAAGCTTATAGCTTGTGAGCCGGTATTGCCAAAGAAATCAGACGAGAGTCATAGGACCCGTGCGCTTCTAGAAAACGACATATTTGTGATGACCATCTACCGGGCCAAGGGCAAGAATAGGAGCGAAGATGAACTCCGGCAGCTCGGTCTCTCCGCTGGTTTCTCCCATTTCAAACCATTCTACATCGATTATTTCTACACCGTCATAGAATTCCAAAAGTGAAGTTTCGTTTGGCTTAAATTCAACTTTGTTGTGCTTTGCTTCTTTTGATTAAGAAGAATAAGAAATGTAAAACTTCCATTTGGCTTAAATTCAACTTTGTTGTGCTTAGCTTCTTTTGATTAAGAGGAATAAGAATTGTAAAACTTCCATTTGGCTTAAATTCAACTTTGTTGTGCTTTAGCTTCTTTTGAAAGAAGAATAAGAATTGTAAAACTTCCATTTGGCTTAAATTCAACTTTGTTGTGCTTTTAGCGTCTTTTGATTAAGAAGAATAAGAATTGTACTAGTTCAATTCTCGCCAAAAGCAAATTTGTACTATATTATTATGGCTCGCTCATTGTGAGGCTTAACTCATTTTCTTATTTTAGTGTAGGTAATATCATTTGTTCAAATAAAAAAATTTCATTCATACTAAATTTCTAATTCTATTCATGACCAACACTAATAGGCCAAACGCCTATGCTTGATTATTGGGCTTCAAATTAGCAATTTCTAACGATTTTCAAATTCCTCATATTTCTATTTCAACTTGATCCATATCAACCTAATAACAGCAATTATATTCCAAATTGTATAAAAGGGTGACATGTGTAATGTAAAATTACTTTTCTATTAAATTATTATATACCCGGTTGGTTCGGTTTACCGTGGGGTTAGACAATCCAAATTAAAGTGTAAGAAAAATAAATGTCTAAGATTGAAAGTAGAAAATATTACAGTTGTGGAGCCATTTAGTACTATGGTCTAGTAATATTCTTCTTTCACTTGTAAGTGAGAGATTTTAGGTTTGATTCTCGCAAAAAAACGAATTTGAAACACATTATTGCTAGCTCTTTGTGAGGCTAAACCCACACCCCTCCTCTTAGTGTAGATAATATCGTTTATTCAAAAAATAGTTGTGAAAATTAAATTTAACAGCTAAAGTTGTTGGCGTAAAAAATCAGATAGAGTCCGATTTATGTCCACTCATGATTTGGCCCGAGTTTTTCTTTCGATCTCAGTGCCAATGAGTGGTTGAAAGAAAGTATGGTAATAGGTCTACCACTAAAGAAGAATGTGAAGATCTCCAAAAATTTGATTGTGCTTGAGAATAAGAAAGTTGAATAGGTAAAGGCAAGGTTCTAAATAGCGCTAGACGCTAGTCAGATAAGGGCAAGGGTAAGGGTCTAACGCCTAGGTGCCTAGGAGTCTAGAATCTAGGCATTTTATTTTACTTTAATTAAGTATATTGTATAATATATAAATAATGTCCACTTATACTTAAGAAAATACATAATTGTATTGAGATACATAAATTGAAAAATAGAATGACTTATAGATAATTAAGTATAGATAGTGGTGAAGCTACATGAGGGTGATGAGTGGCAGCCACCCCTCACATCGCCGAAAAACATGCCTATGAGCCCTGGTTCAGCCCCTCTGCTCTCGCCAGAATTAAGAAATCCCTTTTGGGGCGACCAGTGATCTGGTTGTGCTGATGCGCAGCGCAGGGTTATATATATATATATATATATATATATATATATATATATATACTCTTTTTTTTCTCAAATCCAGACCAAAATGACATCATTTTGGTCCTGGTAAAAAAATTATAAAAATTTCCTAATTAAAAGATTCCGTTTGTTTAATGATTTGAAAAAAAATAAAATAAATATAGGGACCTAAACCCCCATCTCCTAATTAAAACATTCCGTTTGTTTTGGTTCCTATATTTATTTTATTTTTTTTCAAATCATTAAATAAACGGAATCTTTTAATTAGGAAATTTTTATAATTTCCAATCAAAGAGCAACGAAGTGTGCTGCTGCTCCCCATCTCCTAGCAACGAAACCCCCAACCGCGTTTAGCCCCTTTGCAGCCTTTAAGCCACTCTAGCCACCGCCAGCCTTCAGCCACTCCAATCGTCGCCAGCCTTGAAGCCACCCCAGCTTCCAGCCTTGAAGCCACTCCCAATTTTTGGGTAAATATTTTAATTTCTAATCTATAATCCCTAACCCTAATTAATTATTTAATATGAATTTTTGTTTAATTGTTATAGTATAGAAATAGAATCATACACTAATGTGGTTATTGGTTATTGATTATTGATATGAAATCTGTGATTATTGATTAATAAAATTATGTTTAGGGTAAAAATTTAATTCTTGATTATTGATTGATTAATTGATTAATTGAATTATTGTATAATGTATACAATTATTCGTATGATTAGTTGATTTGAATTTTTGTTTATTGAATAATGTGTATGATTATTGGCATTGATTAATTGAAATTTTGGTTAGATTAGTTATTAGTCAAGTTAGTGTAGTCTACTCTAGGACTAAGAGTCTAAGAATTTTGTTTTTCTTTCTATTTTACAATTATGTAATGGAACGACACTATAAGAAACAATGCTTAAATCCTCCAAATATTTCGGGTAGTCCTCCTTCTTCAAATATTCCGAATAGTCCTCGTCCTTCAAATATTCCAAGAAGTCCTCCATTGAATATTTATGGTAGTTGACAACAAAGTGAAGCCACTAAGTTGGATGAAATATTGGCTAATCTTCATGAAGACCCAGGACATAGACGTCGAATGCTTAATTATCCACCTAATTATTGTGAAGCAATTCGTTACACTATCTCCAAAATGATAATTGTCAACCTAAAGACTACAGTATGGTTTGGGGTTGAGATGATTTAAAAACAAAAAGCTGGGGGCATTTTTGTGTTTGGTAAACTTCCAACTTCCGTTTTTTTTTTCACAGTTTTGGGTGAAAAAAAAAGCCAAAAAAAAGAAGCAGCAAAAGGCAGTTTTGAAAAACTGGCTTTTCAGCTTCTACGCAAACCTCTAAAACAAGGGTGAATAGTGACCCTTTAATGAAAGTTTATGGCAATCTTACCCTCCCTTCATCTCTATCATCTCCTTTCTGCTCCTCCCAGCTTCATCTCCACCAAAGATCTTTGAAGATTTGTGTCGCGCCCACTATGAATCTACCTCGTCCTTCCCCGTGAAGATCTGAATCATTACCACCAGAGACCCACAAGGGTCACCACAATGACAGCCATAGACTGCTATCATCACAAATTAACCAAAGTTGTTATACTCAAATGTGCTTGAAACTAAATCAGAATTAACATAGGAAGATTGTGAGATTTGAGAAACCACGAATTCGCAAAGGAAGATTGCGGCGGAAAGGTCTTTCCTACAACCTTGCGGCGAGTAAGGGATGAGTGGAATCGGGTTTCTAGGTTGCGAAGAGCAGAGTGAATGAGGAGTGGAATCAGGTTTCTGGGTTTTCTTCTTCCTGATCTTCTTTGGGGTCCCATGGATAAGCTTGGTTTTGGGGAACGAAGAAAAAGAAATATGATAGAGAAGCAGCAGAGGAAACGAAGAGGGAAAGGAAGACACGGGGATAAAGGAAAATGCAGAGAGAGATAGTTGAGTGTGGGGTTGTCTCGATGGAGGAGAGAGTGCAGAGAGAGAGGGAGCTGAGAGTTTTTGAGATAGTTCTGCAGTGCAGAGGGAAAAGAAGACACGGGGATAAGGGAAATGGGGGTGTAGGCCCCACAGCCACACAAAATCCTCACATAAAAATAGTAATATTAAATAAAATATCATAATAATAATATAGTATTATACTCTTTTTGGTCATTTCATACAATCACAGCTATTTTGCATAAAAGTTTACCAAACACTACCATACTACTTTTTTTTTTTCAAAAGCACTTTTACAAAAAAGTTTACCAAACACTTTGCTGCTTTATTTTACAACTGTTTATTCTCATAGCACAACAGAAGCAGTTTTGTTTCAAAGAATAGTAATACCAAACCAAACCTACATCATGCTAAGAAACGTTAGCAACAATCGATGTTTTATCACCGGTTGGTTTGATAAGTTTAAGTGGTTGGAGTATAGTATAGTAAAAAGATGATGCATTTTACTGTTATTGCTATCTTTTCAAATGTGATTTCGATAAACCTGGTAGTATTGAAAGTGATGCCTTCACTGAGAAATGATTTATAAATTGGAAGAAAGGAACATGAAATTTTCGAGTTCATGAGGGAGGTGTTGGAAGTCTTCATAATAAAGTTGTACAACAAGCTATAGATTTGATGACACAAAATCAACACATTGAAACATTTGTGATTAAGCAAACCAATGAATCTCGCATTAATTATCACACTTTGTTGAGTGCCTCACTTAAGTGCACAAGATGGTTGTTGGGACAAGGTTTACCTTTTTGTGGTCATGATGAATTGTTGAAATCAAGCAATAGGGGTAATGTTAGCCTTCTAAGGTTATACAATTAAAACAAAAATGAAGGAGTGACTAACCTGATTTCAATGGTAGTTATTGAAGATGCAGCAGCCATGCAAGCAAGACGTGATCGATAAAACTCCAATCTTTATGTTTGCCGTGACAAACAGAAACACCACCTCTTCTGTAAACTCCTAGCTTTATGACAATGCTCTATGGGAAGCCTTAGTTGTCGTGTCTAGGGTTAGCAGAGACCGGTGTTTATATACTAGCCAAAAAGTCTTAGATTCCGTCCATAAGGGAAAACTAAAACTTTCCTTTCTTGGCTCTCAAGTAAAATAAAATCTTTAGGAGATTAAATCACAATTAACATTATTCTCCAATATTACATTCCTATTACATGTAGTAGACCTCTTAAGGTTGATTTATATTGGATAAATCCAACATTCTCCCACTTGGTCTACAAAATGTAATATTCACGTTTATACTTGAGATTGGAGACTAATGTCACTTTAGTGGCCATGTAACAGTGATTACATCTCGTCCTTAATGCAGCTTCTGTCAAATGCATTTCTTAACATGGAACTAACAAGGTTGTAGGATTGACACAACCCAGAACCTTCATAATCACACATGCTAAGATCCTCATTCACATGAAACACAAATTATGATCAAGAGATGAAACTTTAAATAAACTTTAAATTAACTAAAATGTGTTACTTTATATCATCTCAGGTCCACCTTATTGTAACTCACAAGTTACACTTTATGCTTTTTCGAAGCCTTAAATCTGCCAATGCAGATATCCTTCATCTAATGAAACCACCATAACCTGTAGGTGTGAATACATCTCCAAAACAATCATGCATCACTTTCATCAGATCAATAATAGTACAAACGATGTTTGTAGCCAACGAACACAACTGAAAATACCAAATAGGCACATGTCCAAGTAAAATATCCCAAAAACTTCATAAAATAAATTAATTCAACACTTGTGAGCAAGAGGAATTAATATGTTTTTGACACTAATCTATGCACCATACCAATTACTTTCATAGCGATTTCCAACACATGCGGGCAAGATGGAAATCCTCATAACTAAGGTAGTGCACAAACCATGTCATGCCATTTAATATGCAATTTGATAACAACTTGATATCTGATATATATTTCATCAAATAATTGACTAGCACACGAAAAATGTGACTGAATGAATCCAACTGGAGATTAATATGAATACATGGATTCTATACATACTTTATAGGTCATCTGCAAATGTAAGCCATTACTAACATGAAACTCAAACTCCCACTGATCTGCAACATTGTTACTTAATTTGCAAATCAATACTTAAATCATACTTTTGAAAATATACCTTTGGGAATAGCCTTACTTAGTCAATGAATGCATATTACCTCAATGAAAGGTACAACTAAGCATGAAAGCATTCACTGCTGTTTACATAAAAAACGTGCATCCAACAATCATCTTATATGTATTAATAAGTCCACATTTATGCTAAGTCCTTATGACCCCCAAAACAATATGATCAATCGAGAAATCTAAATGATTGCAAGTAATAGAAAATGTACGCATATACCAAGTATCCATTTCGTGCAACTTAAACATATTATAGACATTCAAGTAACACAAATTCATGGAAGATAGAATAATGCTTTAATAGATTCATGCAAGTCCACTTAGTGCTCAAACTTTTAGAACAACTCCCACTAACTTTTCAGAGTTTATACTTGCAAATAAGTTAATGAGTGTGAAGCCCAATTTTCGTTCACTGATTCTCCCACTTGGGCAAACACTCGTTAATATATTCTTTCAAAGATATACCTAAAGAAAATTTCTTTATATATCAGACATAATAAAATAGACATCACAACCAACATAAAGTTGTCAAACAGAATTTCAGCAATGAGTTACACTTACTTTAGAATTTATCATAATTAATTTACAAGCTTGATTACTACCAAATTTATACTGATCAAAATAGACATACTAATCTTCATAAAATAAAAATACAGAGCCATTTTGGGTCAAAATAATAGTCTAAAGTCACGTCTCAAAAAAACAACACAATCTGCCAGTAAAAACCGCCTATATAAGCATGGGTTACTAGTAAATTCACCATAATTAACATACATGGCAAAAAATTACGAAACTTTGTAGACACATATTAGACATCTATATGTTAAACATATCCAAAATTCAGGTCATTTGGTAACCATTAGACATGTCATTCACCCGATTTAAATCAAGACACATAATCTGCCAGAAACAATTATGTGCTACTATCATGAATTTATGCATCCATAACAAATTCAATTTCATATCATTTCAATTTCAATGTCCAGATGAAACTTTATTAGTCAAATTTCATCCTCTAAACCAACATCATAGTTCAAATTGAAAAGATTTACAAGCATAAGACTTAAACAATGCGTACCTTAGCAATCCTTGATTAACCTTCATGGGTCCAATACTTTGCATCAACAAGTCTCATGAAGAGACACAAAATACGTCATGATGCAACCGATTTCCATGCCTTCAAACCACAACCTTTTATGGGGCTCATTGTGGAAATATTTGTCACTAATGGCATGGAACTTTATCGCAATAAACTTCATGAAACTAAATTAATTTACACCTGTAGGCAAGAAAAATAACTAGTTTCTAGTACTAGATTTTATGTCACAAAAGTTCATTCATGAAAAACTTCAACACATGTAGGCAAGATGAAGGTTTTGACAACTTCTGTGAAATAAAACTCATACTATGCCATCTTAATTAAACTAAAAGAAGTAATTCACACCTGTAGGCAAGAAGATCATCCATTTTATTCTAATTAAGATGCAAAGTTGACCAAAGTAACTCAAAAACATAGTCTCATCGTCAACTAAGCCGTTGCGTCTTGCTTAGTTGAAAAGGCATTGGTCAACTCCACCCTTAAAAACAATACAAGAAGTCACATGGATTAATTAACTGTAAGTGACAAAATTATGATAACCTGATTCGAGTTTCGAGTTTCGAGTCTTGCCAACAAATGGCACTAATTCCTTCATGACTCCCTTTGACATTAAATTAATCTCAAGAAACCTGACAACCTACCTGAAAGAGATTAATCACATATAGAACAAGTTTTATTCCACCACAAGAACATCAATACTTATCATTACGAAGTCAATTGCTTAAAATAGAAATACTTTACATAATGCAAAAGAACAATACATTCCTTTAATTTAAAGACTAAATTGTTCAAATGTTTTCTTAAGTCAAACGGGTTCCTTTTCTTTTGTACCTTTCTTTCCGTAGTACAAGGCTCCTAAAACATTAGCATCAAAATCGTGCATTAGTCTTGTAAATACCAAATTAAATAAAGGAATTACCAAAATTCTTTTCTTTCAAAAGAAACATCTCCAATACATGCCATACATTAGCTTTGTATAAGTTTCTTTTCTTCTCCCCTTATGACACATAAAAATTTACTAATCAAAGCACTGTTTAAATTCTTTAGGCATAGGGAAAAACCACAAACAATAATACATGTTTGAAAATTCTTGCTTACAATTAAGCCCCATACTTTGAATGGATTACATACCTCATGCCTTCATATGTTCATCACTTCTTTGTAAACATATGTATAATCACATGACCAACTAAAATTCTCATATAAGAATAGATCAAAATACAAATGAGAATTGTCACATAATTACAACAAACCTTATTCATTTGTATAATACCCTTGTTCTTGTCATTGGATGCTTTCTGTCATTCTCAGTCAATTCACAAATTACACATCAATTTTTCACAAGTAACTAGTCATGTATAATTTAAATGACTTTTGAGATAAGAAAGCAAATTGTAGACAAACTTGATTGATTAGTCATGCATATTTCTTGTGCTATTAATGGCGTAAAAGTTCATTCACATCTCGTGAAAATTAGTGAAAACAACACTGCAATTCACTATAGTCCAAAACCCATGGCAATATTAAAAATATGTTATCTCATGCTTGAACCAAATTAGCCATACAAGCAACACTATACATGCCATTTGCTTAACAATATTAAAATTTTGGTTCAAGCAAATTAGTTACAATTTATCATATTCCACAGTCATGGAAGAAATTTTGTCACCGTACACATCTTTGAAACATATCCGTGATGCTATAGATGCAATAACAAAAAATTGCCAAAATTTATATTGTTCTACTTTCAAATATAGACATATATAAACTTAGCATATGCATTCCTGCAACATAACTTTAACATATGTTATCACAATCATAGGCACAACATATCCTAATAGTATTGATAAATTATAGAATATGACTAATTCCGTCTCTTACAATCAGTAAGACGTCACGACATGGTTGGATTGTGGGAACAATATAACACCTTATGAATCCTACATAACCATTCCTTATATAATTTATCATGAAGACCAAAAGGAAAGATCATACCAGAATTTCATATACCGATGTAATACGAACCTCTTCATTGGGCTTGTTCGACTGAAGAATCTCAAGAAATTCTCCAATGCAAGGTTAGAACAAGTGTTAATACCCGTGTGTGGCCGTTGTGCTGTCCACCTTGGACGCACATAACATAAGAGGTCTATCACGAGGTAATATAATAAAGCCCGCCTTGAAGCCCTTGAGGTGATAGGCTGCAGCTGTTGATTGTGTACAAAAAGAACCCTAACCTTCATGGCTTCAACTTATACAATAGTAGTACATGGTCAACCAAAATATTAGCATTAATATTGAAATAAAAACTCTGAAATATTCCATAGTTAGAGACTTGAAGCAATTGACATGAATATTCATGTAGAATAGTTAAGAGTGATATGGCAATCAAAACAACATGTAATCACAGGGTCATGATGCAGGCTCAGATTTTATAAACTTTACGCCCCATATGCAGAAAAGCCAACTTTTACAATAAAATCATTGCATACTTGCAATGGGTTCCAAACCTAACCCACTCTCCTTCTTTAAAATTGAAGGACTCAACACTGCATAATTTTCTTGGAATAAGCCGTTAGGAATTGTTGCATGCAAAAGAGATCCCAATTCCGTAGAATATTTTAGGACTATAACTGATTTGGAGCATATATACAAGTCTAAATCATATCACAAATCAATAGCAAGGTACAATTCTTAATTATTAATGTGCCAAAACCTCATACATAATGGTTTTAGTTGAAACTATCATGAATTATCAAAGCCAAATTCAATTGGTTGCAAGAGAGGCATGCGGTCCCAAGAAGTAGGTCATAACGACAATATATTAATTATACAATTGCTCAAGAATTATCACTGCAGTGTATGTTGCACTCACGGCAATTGGAGGGATGTGAGTTGACAAATTGCACAAAATTTCAAGACAATTGTATGTACTCTCAACGCATTGCTTAAAAATTTAAATCTCAGTTCATCAATTTTCTCGACAACTTTAATCAAACTTCAATCTTAAAAGGTTTTAATTATATAACCAATGGCTCTGATACCAATTGTTAGCCTCATAAGGTTATACAATTAAAACACAAACGAAGAAGTGACAGACCTGATTCCAATGGTAGTTATTGAAGATGTAGCAGCCATGCAAGCAAGACGTGATCGATAAAACTCCAATCTTTATGTTTGCCGTGACAAACAGAAACACCAACTCTTCTGTAAACTCCTAGCTTTATGACAATGCTCTATGGGAAGCCTTAGTTGTCGTGTCTAGGGTTAGCAGGGACCGGTGTTTGTATACTAGCCAAAAAGTCTTAGATTCCGTCCATAAGGGAAAACTAAAACTCTCATTTCTTGGCTCTCAAGTAAAATAATTTCTTTAGGAGATTAAACCACAATTAACATTATTCTCCAATATTACATTCCTATTACATGTAGTAGACCACTTAAGGTTGATTTATATTGGATGAATCCAATAGGTAATTATTTGGAGCTTATGCAATTTCTTGCCGATCATAATGAGAAAGTTAGAACGGTTGTGTATGAGAATACTCCCAAGAATCGTAAGGATACTTCTTTCAATATTCAAAAAGATCTTGTCTATGCTTGTGCAGTTGAAACTATTGATGCAATCACTTAAGATATGGAAGGTACATTATTTTCTCTTTTGGTTGATGGATCATGTGATGTTTCAACTAAAGAGAAAATGACGGTGGTATTGCGTTATGTGAACAAAATAGAAGAAGTAATAGAAAAGTTTTTGGGTGTGCAACATGTCTCATCTACAACTAGTAGCTCGCTTGGAGGCCATTAAGAGATTATTTGCTACAAAAAATTTGAGTATGTCCAAATTACGGGGATAAGACCATGATGCAACTAGTAGTATGAAAGGTGAGCTAAAATACCTTAAAACAAAGATTCTGAACAAGTATCTTCGAGCATTTTATGTTCATTGTTTTGTACACCAACTTCAACTAGCTCTTGTAGTCGTTGCAAAAAGAAGTGAGGGCGTTGTCATTTTCTTCAACAATGCTAATATTTTGGTCAATACTATTGGATCATCATGTAAGCGTCGTAATGCATTGAGAGAGAAACAAGAAGAACAAATTAAGAAAGCTCTTGATTTTGGTGATCTTGAAATGAGTAAAGGGTTATATCAAGAGAATAGTCTCATGCGTCCTTGTGATACATGGTGGAACTTACATTATGGTATTATAGTTAGTATTATTGTTATGTTTTGAAGTCATGGAATTGAATGATCGCTTCAATAAGGTAAACATCGAGTTGCTTCTTTGTATGGCATGTTTAAGTCCAGTGAATAATTTTGCATCTTTTGACAAAACAAAAATTGTTCGTTTAGTCTAACTTTATTCTCAAGATTTTGATCGTATGAACCTCATGAATCTTTCATTTCAACTTGATAATTACATTCATGATATGAAGATGCATAGTGAGACTCATTATTGAGAGAAAGTAGTGATCTTGCAAAGGAGTAGGTGAAGACCAGGAGGCATGCAAGCTATATGTTAGTGCTTAAGCTTTTTACAATGACTGTGGTGTTACCAACTACAACCGCTTTGATGGAGAGAACTTTTTCTACTTTGAAGATTTTGAAACCACCATTGCATAAAATTGTGAAAACACAATTTTCATAGCAAAAGAAGCTTTTTCCACCAAAGTGTTTACAACCGGTAACATCAAAACCAATGTAAAAAGCTTATACACTTATAGCTTGCACACCTTTCGGTCTTAATCAACTCCTTTGAAATATCACTAATTCCTCTCAATGATGAATACTCACCATGCATCTTCATATCATGAATGTAATTTTCAAGTTGAATTGGAAGATTCATGAGGTCCATATGATTAATATCTTGAGGATAAAGTTGGACTAAACGAATAAGTTTTGCTTTATCAAATAATGCAAAATTATTTATCAGACTCAAACATACCATACAAAAAAGAAACTTAATACTTCTCTTATTGAAGTGATCATTCAATTCCTTTAGTTGCATATCAGAAACTTGAAAATAAAGGTCCACAAGATGGTAATGGAAGTTTATGAGTTTTACACCTTGATTTCTAGGTACGAAATGCAAATTCTCCTTGTTAAGAGCGATAATATCATGCTCTTCACCAAAATTTCGTACATTATCAAGCAAGTCCCCAAAGTCATCATTTCTCAAAGATTGTAGTATTTACTTGCATACTTCTACTAGTGCCATTGCATTCACAATATATTGATCTTTCTTTTGTAATGTTTGTGATAACTCATTTGTAATTCCTAATATGATTCTCCCCAAAAAAAGGTGAAACACAAAATCAAAAGTTTGTACGTCATGAAATAACTTGCTTCACTGAAATTGTCTTAGTTGTCATCATCTTTAATCCATTCAAGCACATCCACCACGGCTCCAAACATAAAAATAATACAATAATACTAACTATAGTACCATAATGTGAGTTCCACCATGTTTCATAAGGATGCATGAGTATTCTCTTTATTGAACCGTCTTCCCATTTTAAGATCATCAATATCAAGAACTTTCTTAATTTGTTATTGTTGTTTCTCTCTAAATGCATCACGACGCTTACACAATGATCCCATAATATTGACCAAAATACTAGTGTTGAAGAAAATGGCAACACCCTCACTTCCTTTTGCAACGGCTAAAGAGCTAATTAAAGCTAGTGTGCAAAACAACGAACATAAAATACTTGAGGATACTTGTTCAAAATCTTTGTTATAAGGTCGTTTAGCTCACATTTCATATTACTAACTCCATTATAGCCTTATCCCCGTAATTTGGACATACTCAAATTTGTTGTAGCAAATATCTCTCAATAGCCTCTCCAAGCGAACTATTAGTTGTAGATGAGGCATGTTGTACATCCAAAAATCTTGCAATTGCTTCTCTTTTTTTGTTCACATAACGCAATACCATCGTCATTTGCTCTTTAGTTGAAACATAATGTGATCCATCAACCAAAAGAGAAAAAAAATATACCTTCCATATTTTAAGTGATTGCATTAATGGTTTCAACTACACAATGATTATTGGAAGAAGTATCCATAACATTCTTGAGATAAGATCTTTTTGAATATCGGAAGAAGTATCCTTAACATTCGTGGGAGCATTCTTAAACACAACCTTTCTAAATTTCTCATTATGATCGACAAGAAATTACATAAGCACCAAATAATTACACCTATTGCTTGATTTCAACAATTCATCATGACCACGAAAAGGTAAACCTTGTCTGAACAACCATCTTGTGCACTCAAGTGAGGCACTCAATAAAGTGTGATAATTAATGCAAGCTTCATTGGTTTGCTTAATCACAAATGTTTCAATGTGTTGCTTTTGTGTCATCAAATATCTAGCTTGTTGTACAACTTTATTATGAAGACTTCCAACACCTTCTTCATGAACTCAAAAAATTTTGGGTCATTTCTTCTAATTTATAAATCCTTTTTCAGTGAAGGCATCACTTCCAATACCCTTTTTATCAAAATCACATTTGAAAAGATAGCAATAACAAAAAAATGCATCATCTTTTACCATTTATACTCCAACCACTTAAAATTATCAAACCAACCGGTGATAAAACATCAATTGTTGTTAGTTTTTCTTAACATGATGTGGTGTTTAGTTTGACAATGATTATTTTGGAGATAGGGTCTATGAAATGCTTTGTTTATACTATACTTAGGGCCTCCGTATTTAGATCTCGTATAAATACTCGGGGGACTCAAGTGTAATTATGTAATAAATGGAGGGATAAATATGTAATAAGTGAGAAGCCCTTATTCTATAAAAGGACCCCTCACTCTCCTCATTAAGGGAGGCCAATTCTTAAGCCATACCCTCACCCTCTCAAAGCTCTCATCCTCACAGAGAAGCTCTCTCTCTCCCTCTTCAACATCTCAAAGAAATACAATAATTAGTGTGGACGTAGCCCAAACATTGGGGTGAACCACGATACATCTTGTGTTATTTACTTTCTTACAGATTCACGGTCGGGTTTACGTTGTTCCAAGACCCCTCCGGTTTTGTACATCAACATTTGGCATCGTCTGTGGGAATCGACACCAAAAGCTATGTCGGTCTTCTCTCAAATTTTCATCTCACCACCATGAGACCTCACCACATTCCATCGTGAATATGCAGAAACCCAGAACCTCCTCCTTGGGCTTTTCCAGAAAACCCCCATAAACACAAAGTCGTCCCTCCTTCACTTTCTCTCTCTAAAAACTCCAGATTCAGAAAAGCTCTCTCTAAACTAAGCTCTTTCTCTAGAATATGCAGTATGCTAAGGCTCTCTCTCTCTACCTCTGAACTCATACCTTTCCCCATAACCCACCAAAACAAAGGAGACAGAAACTGAAAAAGAGAAAGCGCACAGCCCATCGCCAATCCAAAACTGCTTCTTATCGTCGTCTTCTCGGCTGTGCTTGGTCTCTATGAGACAGCAGAGCTCTTCCTGTCCTTGTTTGTTTTCCTCCTTGAAGTTCAGTGCCATGGCAGAGCTGGTGAAGGACATGAAGCCGTTATCTTTGTCGCCCATTCAAAGTGCAGAGAGGACGGAAAACCTCATCTCTTTCTCCCCTCACTTTTCCAGGAGAATCGAAGCACCAAAACCTCAACCCTCAGAGAGCGCAACAATGGTAAGCTCAGCCATGGTGTTGATTCCGAAGTCCTTGCCGGAGCCACCGACATCGATCCATCTCCACCCTGAACCGCTGTCTGAGCTGGAGCTGCATCACAAACAAAGCTCATTCGATTTGCAGACTGGAAGAGCAGAGCTCATCAGTAAGCATATGATCGCTCCTCACTGAATTATTTCTCAGCTCGTAGAAAGAAGAAGGTATGGGTGTGTCTGAGAAGAAAACTAGCGAGGCCGCATTTGATGTGTCATTCCTCAACATTGAGAATTTGCAAAGTAACATGAAAGTCAATTCGACCCCGAAGCTATGGGGGAAGGAGATGGACATACTTGTAAAGGTGTTTTCGAGGGGGAAAGAAAACCGGCGCCGCTTCAATGGACATCGCCAAAGATCCCGTCTCAGATCTGCCTCAAGTAATGGACACATCAGAGTCTGAAGCTCATAACCCAAGTGCTGCTGCTTCCAATTTGATTGAGTCAGCCCAAGCTTACGACATGGAGGCTCGAGCTTACGACCTATCTGAGAAAACCAAACACTCATCTTACTTGTTCCTTTTTCACTTCTTCTTCTTCCTTTCGTTTCATATTTTACTGTGTTTTGGCAGAGATTTTTAGAGCCTGCTGCTCTCTGAGTTAGGTCATTTGGTAATTTCTTGTTAAGTGGAAGGGATTCGGAGAGGTTCCTTTCCTTCATTCCAATTCCCTTTCTTCCTTATTATCAACTTCCTCGATGAGAGTTGCAAAAAAGACAATGAAATCAGTTCAGAAACCATTGCAAATCATCTCCTGTGCCTCAAAATTCACAACCACACCGTTCTCATTTTCCATCTCCTCTTCAACTTCTGAGTCAATCACTGCACCAAAACCAACCAAACAACCCCAACTTGAAGGCCTAACCCAAGAAGATCTCACAAAGATCAACCTCTTCTTCTTGCGCATCTGCCTCTTGAACCACTTCGACACAACAACCCACCTCGCCATCATCGCCCTGCTCGCAAACCCACCTCTCGAATCCGTCTTTCTCTCTGTCTCTCTCTCCGTCCTCATCCATTCCTTCACTTCCCAACCCGACCTGGCCCGACCCATGTTACTGTTGACCCGCCTCAGGCACAACCTGCATTCGCATACTCACCTTATGCCCATCGCAACCATGGTTATTGCCTCATACTTTAAGAAAAATAGATCCAGAGAGGCATTCAAGATGTTTAGCTGGTTGGTGAGGCTAGGGTCCCAGTGTGTGCTCGATGAGAGAGTTTGTGAGGTTTTGGTTAATGGGTTTTGTAGGAAAGGGATGGTTTGTGAGGGTTTAAAGATTCTGAGGGCAATGTTGGGTGTAAATATCGTGCCGGGAGGCGATGGGGGGAAGTGGGTTTATAGGGGATTATTGAGGGAGGCTAGGATTAAGGAGGCAGTGGAGTTGAATGAGGTTTTAGGGTGTGGTAGGGTTGGGGCGAATGGTGATGAATCAGAGGGTGTGAAGAAGGTTTTGGCTTTGTTGGATCACATGATTTTCAGTTGTACAAACTAAAGCAGTGACTTGGAATTGTGTTCTCCTCCAATATGCAACATTTGTTATGTGGTTTACATGTCTTGATCGTTGATGTTATCCTTCGCTTCTCCAAAGGATATATCTTTCCTATCGTTGACGTTATCCTTCGCTCGTCGATTTGGAATATTGTGAAGCCACTATTCGACCCACCAGAAAGGAGCAGCAAAGATAAAGAATGTCAGGAGATATGATGCTGATCACAATGTTCTCAAAGTCACAGATACAGGGTGGGCTTCACGTGGAGGTTAAGATAAAGTTGCAGCTTTTGGTGCGATGGGGTCTCTGATCTGACTCCATTGGTTCTACTCATTCCTCTCGGCACAGAGACACAATAAAGATTAATTGGGTGCACATGCATGACAGCAACTCACAAACAGACAAAAAATGAGATGTGGTGGAAAAGAGAAAAGAAGAAACAGAAACAAAAGCAAAAGCAGAGATAAGATTCTTTTCTTATTATTAATTCTATTAATCATTCCTTGTCTGCCATCTGCAAAAGGGAAAAGAAAAAGAAAAAGCAGAAAGTAAAAGCAGAAAGCAAAAGAAGATAAAAAGAAACAGACATAATTGCGGTGGTGATGGCATGCAGAAGAGGGAATTATAGGCGTGACCCATTGAGCAGAGGGTCAGATTTATTTTTGAATGATGTAATTTATTTTCCTTATCTTTTGGAGATATCTGTATAACCCCATCAGAGGGTAAAAAAAAAAGGGCAAGCCCAAAATAATGGGTTGGAATGTCATGTGGAGGGCGAATGCCTATATGCCCAAAAGAGCCCGGCCTTCTATTATCACCAACCAAGTGATCAAAAGTACGCCCAGTACTCCAAAAATTATTCGGCAGTCTGCCGCTATTATCACCAACCAAGTGATCAAAAGTACGCCTAGTACTCCAAAATTATTCGGCAGCCTACCGCTATTATCACTAACCAGGTGGTCAAAAGTACGCCCAGTACTTCAAATTATACATGAGCATTATTCATGTCAATCATACATGAACATTCATTAGCATTACTCATGTCTATCATACATAAACATTCATGAGCATCACTCATATCAATCATACATAAACATTCATGAGCATCATTCATGTCAACTTTCATGAGCATCACTCATGTCAACATCCATGAGCATCACTCATGTCAATCAACATAAACATTCATGAGCATCACTCATGTCAATCAGCTTCAAAAGCTTCATTTACAGAGCTCTAGCTTCAAAAGCTTCATTTACAAAAGCTCCAGCTTCGAAAACTTTATTTACAGAGCTCTAGCTTCAAAAGCTTCATTTACAGAGCTCTAGCTTCAAAGCTTCAACTTGCAAAGCTTCACCTACAAAGCTTAAGTGCAGGATATATAAATACCGCATCCGAACAACCGCCACTTCGACCCATAAATGGATTCAATTTGAAGTCTCCAGCCAACAGACTCTATTGACCGAAGACTTGGGGGACTACATTATGTACCATATATTGGGCCTCAACTGGGCTTCATGAAAAATATTTGGGGGACTTAGCCCATTATCCATGTATTGAAGAGCGAGCCCTTATTCTATAAAAGAGACCCCCTCACTTTCATTAGAGAGCACCCATTATTCATGTACTGAGGAGCGAGCCCTTATTTTATAAAAGAGACTCCCTCACCTTCATTAGAGAGCATTGCCGCCTGCTGAGCAACCGTCTCGCTGCGAGCATCACTCCTAACCCATTATTCATGTACTGAGGAGTAAGCCCTTATTTTATAAAAATGAATCCCTCACTTTCATTAGAGAGCACCCATTATTCATGTACTGAGGAGCGAGCCCTTATTTTTATAAAAGGGACTCCCTCACCATCATTAGAGAGCATCGCTGCCTACTGAGCAACTGCCTCACCGCGAGCATCAACTTTAGCCCATCATTTATGTATTGAGGAGCGAACCCTTATTCTATAAAAGGGACTCCCTCACCTTCAACGCCACAAGCCGAGCCGACCAAGGTAACATAAGCCACAAGCCGAGCAGCCTCGCAACATGTGCTACTTATAGTTGAGCATCATTTCACTTTGAGCACCGCCTCATATCAAGTATCAATTCAAGATGACATCTAGTTACTTCAGCCCACACATGGACTAAATTTCAAATCTCCAGCCAAAAGACTCTCCTGACTGAAGACTTGGGGGACTACTGTTTGTATCATACTTAGGGTCTCCGTATTTAGATCTCGTATAAATACTTGGGGGACTCAAGTGTAATTATGTAATAAATGGAGGGGTAAATATGTAATAAGTGAAGAGCCCTTATTCTATAAAAGGACCCCTTACTCTCCTCATTAAGGGAGGCTAATTCTTAGGCCATACCCTCACCTTCTCAGAGCTCTCATCCTCACTGAGAAGCTTTCTCTCCCTTTTCAACATCTCAGAGAAATACAATAATCAGTGTGGACGTAGCCTAAACATTGGGGTGAACCACAATACATCTTGTGTTATTTACTTTCTTGCAAATTCACGGTCGGGTTTATGTTGTTCCAAGACCCTTCCGGTTTTGTGCATCAACATGCTTCATGATAATTAGGTGGATAATCAAGCATTCGACGTCTATGTCTAGGGTCTTCGTGAAGAATATATAATATTTCATCCAGCTCATTGCCCTCACTTTGTTGTGAACTACAAGGAATATTCAAATAAGGACTTCTTGGAATATTTGGAGGAGGACTACTCAGAATATTTGAAGAAGGAGGAGGACTATATGAATAATCATATACATTATTCAATAATTCAATTAATAAAATCAATAATCAAGAATTCAATTTTTACCCTAAACAATAATTTTATTCACCAATAATCATAGATTTCATATCAACAATCAATAACCAATAACCATATTAGTGTACCACCATATGATTATATTTCTATACTACACCAATTAAACAAAAATTCGTATTAAATAATTAATTAGGGTTGGGGACTATAGATTAGAAATTAAAATATTTACCTAAAATTGGGGAGTGGCTTCAAGGTTGGAAGCTAGAGTGGCTTGAAGGCTGGCTACGGCTGGAATGGCTAAAGGCTGACTGCAATTAGACTGGCTTGAAGGTTGCAAAGGGGCTAAACAGGCTTGGGGATTCCATTGTTGAGAGATAGGGGCAACAACACACATTGTTGCTCTTTGATTGGAAACTGAAGAAAGGAACGGGATTGGATGAAGGAAATGGGGGATAATGGTCCCCTTATATTTATTTATTTTTTCTTCAAACCATTAAACAAAACGGTGTCGTTTCATTAGGAATTTTTAAAAAAAAATTCACCCGGACCAAAACAACATTGTTTTGGCTTGGATTTGAGAAAAAAAATTTTTAAAAATTAAACCTAGCTCTATTGCACAGTAGTAGAACCAGATCACTGGTTAGCCCAAGCGGGATTTCTTAATTCCAAGTTACTTCTGCTGAAGTGTGAGCCAAGCAGGATACTCTGCTTCTGTTGAGGATCGAGCAACAGTTGGTTGCTTCTTAGCACTCCAACTAATTAGATTAGAACCCAGAAAGATGCAATAGCCACTAGTAGACCTACTATCAAATTATGCAATAAGATCAATAACACCTTTCTTGAACCATAAACCATGTTTGACTGACCCTTTAAGAAATCTGAGTATGTGTTTAGCAACTTAAAGGTGAAGTTCTCTAGGAGCATGTATAAACTAGCATACTTGATTGACAACAAATGAGATATCAGGGCGTGTCCAAGTTAGGTACTATAAAGCGCCAACAATTGACCAATATGCAGTAACATTGGTGAGAAGTGGACCTAAGTGATTAAGCTTTTGTATACTTAAAGGA
Organism: Malus sylvestris; assembly: GCF_916048215.2. Taxonomy (NCBI): domain Eukaryota; kingdom Viridiplantae; phylum Streptophyta; class Magnoliopsida; order Rosales; family Rosaceae; genus Malus; species Malus sylvestris. The sequence continues at coordinate 15,734,294 of NC_062271.1, forward strand.
GTGGAACATAGTTTAGCACCCTCCATGTTAGTCTTTTGAAGTAAGTCAAGTAAATACTTGCTTTGATGAAGAAAAATGCCCTTAGAAGACCCTTGAACCTCAAAACCCAAGAAATAGTGCATATGGTCTATATCTTTAACAAGAAAGACTATACCTATATTTTGAATGAAGTGTTGACAAAGAGAAGGATTAGGTCTTGTCACAAGTATGTCGTCGACATACACTAGAACGATGATTGGAATAGATGCCTTAAGAACAAAAAGTGATGCATCAGATGAGGATTGAGTGAAGCCAAAAGACTGCAAGGCTTGAAAATGCTTATCAAACCAAGAAGCTTGTTTTAACCCATAAAGTGACTTTTGAGCTTACAAACATGAGTAGTGTAATTTGAATCACAAAATCAAGGTCGTTGATGCATAAAAAAACCTCCTCTTTAAGGCCTCCACGAAGAAATGCATTGGTGATGTCTAATTGGTTGAGAAACCAATTGTATTGAACTGCTAATGATAATAAAATTCTGATGGTTACTGGCTTAGCAACTGGACTAAAGGTTTCCTTGAAATCAAAGCCTTCATGTTGATGAAACCCCTTGGCTACAAGCCAAGCCTTGTACTTATCAATGAAACCATCAGGATTTTCCTTGATCCGAAATACCCATTTACAACAAACTATGTTTTCATGAGGACTAGAAGGAACCAATGTCCAAGTACCTGTAGATTGCAGAGCATTGAACTCAGCTTGCATTATAGATCTCCAATGTGAATACTTTGAAGCTTGAAGATAGGTTGTAGGAACAAAGTCTATAGAATTTGGAAGTGGGTGCGTGGTAGCTAAGTAAGCTTTAGGTTTAGAAATGCATGCTTTCGATCTTGTTACCATAGAATGAATATTAGTGCACTACTACAATATTAGCTTTAGGTGTCGGATGATGGTGGCGGTTTAATAAGACATTATGTCGGATAAAAGATATCCGACACATCATTCAGTTTGTGTCGCATAACAATGAAATCCTATCGGTTATATCCGGCATAAATTCCTGGCGCATTTTTAGTGTCGAATGCAACCACCATAAAATTATTATAACCACCAGTATTATTGAATTTTTTTTAAAATATTTTTAACATATTCCGATGGTTTTTAAGTTAATGGTGGCGGTTATAACCGACAGAAATTGACTATTTTATTATTTTAGTATTCTGACAATTCTAACCGACAGAAATTGACTATTTTATTATTTTAAAATGTTATATTGATTAAAAATAAATAAACACATGGTTTAAATAATTTTGTTTCACTCATCACCCTGTCGGATATAACCTACACGAACAAAGCAAAATTTTGGGCGACTGCCAGAATAATCTCTAAATGTTTTTTTCTCACTCATGGTCTTGTTACCTAAGCTCTGAATGTCTTTTTTTTTTTTTTTTTTTTTTGCGATTTCTTACACATGCTATCTCGGAGTGTATACAAAAATATTTGACGGTTGATCGTTAAAACTAGTTTCGTAGAATGCATAACCTATCAAATTGATAGATTTAACAAACACTTACAAGTTAATGTTATACCTCCATTAAGTATAAAATAAGATTTATCCACTAGTGTAAATATTTTAAATTGAAGATCGAATTCGTTCATTGCATTCTTATAGGGTCGAGGAGTATAGTTGTAAAAAATCATGAAAATTGGAGCTAAAATAACCGTTAAATTGTGATTTTCCGTTTATAACCATTGAAAACTTTTGTTCTGTTATCTAATCTCTGAATGTTTATTTTTTGCGATTTTTTATGAATGCGATCTCGGAATGTGTACAAACAAGTTTGACAGTTGGATCGTTGAAAAACATTTTGTAGAATGCGTATTGCATCAAAACGGTATATTAAATGAACACTTAGAGTTAATGTTGCATTTCCCCATCAAGTATAAAATACGATTTTGTGGTATCCATTAGTGTAAATATTTTCAATTGAAGATCAAATTCGTTCAATGCATTCTTATAGGGTTGAGAAGTGTTGTAAAAAATCATCAAAATCGGAGCTAAAATAACCGTTAAATTGTGATTTTTCGTTTATAACTGTCGAAAACTTTTGCTCTGTTACCTAATCTCTGAATATTTATTTCTTGTGATTTTTTACGTATGCTATCTTGGAGTGTGTACAAACAACTTTGACGGTTAGATCATTGAAAAAAGTTTTGTAGAGTGTGTATCGCGTCAAAACAGTAGATTAAATAAACACTTAAGAGTTAACATTATACTTCCATTAAGTATAAAATAAGATTAGTGTAAATATTTTAAATTGAAGATCAAATTTATTCATTGCATTCTTATAGGGTTGAGGAGTGTAGCTGTAAAAAATCATTAAAATCGGAGCTAAAATAACTATTAAATTGTGATTTTTCGTTTATAACCGTCGAAAACTTTTGTTCCATTATGTAATCTCTGAATGTTTGTTTTTTATGATTTTTTATGTATACAATCTGATAGAAGCATATTTATGCGACTTAGTTAGCTCGTTCTTGTGCATTTATGTTGTTATTTCTTAGTCAATTATGTATTTTAAGCTATTTTTGTGTGTTTGTAGATCCTAATAACAAAGTTGGCAAGAAAGTGCATTTTGGTGCATTTTGGAGCAATTTTGGGCTGAAATAGATTGCATGCATACAAAGCAAAGTGGTTGGACGAAATTAAAGATCTAAAGAAGCTAGGAATGTGCCAAGGAAAGGAAGAAAATAAATTGAGGACCAAGGAAGACAAGGAAACCATTAAGAATTAGGAAAGACTAGTCAAACTTGCCTTATCTTGTCGTTACCTTTCCTAATCCTAAATTACCAAAGATTTGGTCACACGAAGGGTTCCTAAATACTTTGGGACATTTCATTACATATTCTACAAGTCCTAAACCTGTCTTAAAAGTCCAAGCCATACCATCCTTCACCATTTATCTTCCTTGTCGTGCAAGGGAGCCATTCCTTTCCTATTTTCTGCCATAAATCACTCCATGACATGCACATTCATCCATGTTCCCTCCTTGCACTCATTTGCTGCACCATTCCACTTCTTTTTCTTTGTCTACCATGTGCACAATATCCTTTCACCTCCTTGCACTCATCGAATCACCACTTACTCACATTTCCACCCATGCCATGCATAATCAACCTTGTCCCTTTCATGCACGCTCATGTCATACACCATTACACTCATTATCCACCCATGCCATGCACCACCCTTTTCTCCTTCATTATTTCTGATTTCATGCATCAAAACATTGAATCATTGCACTCAATTGCTGCACATTTCTTGTCCCCTTCACCCATCAGATTTCATACAACTTTTACCTCCACTACATGCACTCATTGATGCACCATCCATCACATTTGGAATCCCATGCCGTGCATCATGAGTCTTGCTGCACCTTTGACTCATTTCTGCACCATTCCACCTCCCTTTCCTTTCTCTACCATGTGCACAATCATTCATGTTCCCCACTTGCATTCATAGCTGCAAAACCACTCCATTTTACCCCCCATGCTTTGCATCATCACTTCACTTTCACCTTTGAATCATTTTAACACCACTCCATGTACTCATTGCTGCAACACCACTCCATTTTACCCCCATGCTTTGCATCATTACTTCATTTTCACCCTTGAATCATTGCACACACCACCATTTTTCCCCTCCTTGCCGTGCACTTCCTCTATAAAAGGAAGTGTGTGTGGTAGCCATATAGTTTAGTTTTTGCTTGATCATTCATCCCCATTTTAATACAACCTTCATCCAAACACATCCATTCATCTTTACATCCATTCCTCCATACAAACAAACCTTCAAACACTCACCAACACCTTGTGCCGTAGCAAAGGAAGGGAAGGAAAGTGCTTGGACGTGCTTGCTGTCCAACTTGGATCGTTGGAGCATTTAGGTGTTTTCTTTCTTTTGTTTCCAATGTTTAAATTCATTTTCTTTCGTTTTGTTGTGAATATGAGTGGCTAAACCCCTCTTAGCTAGGGGCGATTTCAAAGCCATGATTATGCGTGTAATATGATTTGATAAATTCCAGTTATGAACTCTTGAATCGTGAATGCAATTGGCTTAACTATTTGTATTTGTTGATTAAGGGTCGACACTTAATTAGCATGCATAAATCCGATGCTAGAATATAAGAAAGTTTCACATAATCGTTACAAACTTATATTCATAAGTAGTGGAGGTCGCTTATAAACGATCGCGTTAAGTTCAATTCCTAGCATGAGTGACATGATGTCATAGTTGCAAGTGCTTTGTCAATGTTTATGATTTTCATTAAACGTAATGATCTTTGATTGTATCTCTATTATGATGTCATGTAGGGAACTTTTGAAGAATGTTTTGGGTTGTCGAATGATGTCATCCAATCCCATAAAATAAGGAAAATATGAGAGTTAACTAGTGATGTCATGGTTAATTTGGAGTATTGTCGTTCATAATTCAATGAAGTAGTAACTGGAAATCGAATTATTTGCATACATGTCATGTGTGGAGAAAAAGCCTCTAGCTATCTCATCCATCATCTTATTTCTCACATTCGTCTTACAATCTGTCTAGTTTTTCATACTTCATCCAAACCAAAACCCCCCCTTTTAGTTTCTTGTTTCAAAGTGTTTCAAATCTGTTTTAGTTTGTATTTTTAAGTGTTTTGATTCAAGTAAAAGTCAATTTTCGTCCAAAGTCATTCCTAGTGTCTAGTTTAAGTTTATTTGGTTGTTTTAAGTTGTTTTGAGTATTTAAAGTTTGCTTTGAGTCTTGTGAATCTTGTTAAGTGTTTTTAAGTTTAGTTTTATGTTTTTGAGTCAGTTTAGAGGTTATTAGCAAGCCCTCATAATCCCCGGTCTAGAACGATCCCTACTTGCATTTATACTACAATTGTCAAAAGATGGTTAAATTTGTGTGTTAAGTTAATTTTCGCATCACAATCTCGGAGTGTTTACAAATAAGTTTGACGGTTGGATCATTGAAAAAAGTTTCATATAATGCATATTGCGTCAAAATGGTAGATTAAACAAACATTTAGAATTAATATTATACTTCCATTAAGTATAAAATAAGATTTTGTGGTATCCACTAGTGTAAATATTTTAAATTGAAGATCAATTTTATTCATTGCATTCTTATAGGGTTGAGGAGTGTAGCTGTAAAAAATCATTAAAATCAGAGCTAAAATAACCATTAAATTGTGATTTTTTGTTTATAATCGTTGAAAACTTTTGTTCTGTTACGTAATCTTTTAATGTTTGTTTTTTACGATTTTTTACGTATGAAATCTCAGAGTGTGTACAAATAAGTTTGACGGTTGGATCGTTGAAAAAAGTTTCATATAATGCATATCGCATCAAAACGTAGATTAAACAAACACTTGGAGTTAATATTATACTTCCATTAAGGGGCTGCAAGCCCTTACTCCTATCGAACAAGTAAACTGGAGATTCCAAAGGTAAAACCCTCAAACTTCTTCGTGTTAGTCTCCATGGCTTTACCATAATACATGCATGCTCATGAATCTGTATTTTTGCATTATGCATGTCTCCTGATGATGAATGCCAAGGAAAATTCGTGCAAAAATCGAGATCTAAACTTAGCTTGAGTACTAGTCTCCTCTATGCTACTCGGTCCACCCCCAAACTTGTATTGTAGTATATATATGTTTTTTTAATTGAAATGAGAGCGAATGAGTGGAGTGGGTCCAAGTAGTACAGAATCTTCTTTGCAAACCCACTGTAACGTTTCTCAAACTCCAGTTGACTTTCCTTTTAAATTTCTGCACCGCAATGTTGATGTTGAATGCAAAGCTGTGATGAATGGATAGTTGAAAGCATACTGAGGTGAATAGATGAATGCTAAAAAAAATGGAAACTTTAACGAAAAGCACCCGGTACTGTTCACTTTAACGAAAAACCATATTTTTACACTAAAAAGTCAATCCTGGTACTATTCACTTTACCCTTTATTTTGTCCTTATCATTAAAACTCAAAGTTTTCAAGCCCTTTTCATTAGTTTTCCTAAAAAAAATCCATTGAATAAAGCTTGACTTGACATGTGCTCAAGTTTAACTTCTTTAATGCTCCTCGAAGATTGACTACTTGTGTAATACCCTGAAAATTTAAATATATGAATTATATATTCATAATTATGAAAATGCGGAGAAGATTGAAAAAATAAATCGATTTATGGTTATGAAGATAGAAATTAGGAAATTTTTAAAGTTTTAATTCTGGAAATTATTATAATGTATGAAGTTTGAAAATTTATTATTTAAAATCCATGAACCAATCGAGGTCACAATTTATATTTTTGAATAGAGCTCGATCTCACAAACCCCTGGGCGCAAACCAAGACCAATCGATCCCTCTTCTATTTTTACACTTAAACCGACGAGGGAAGTTCAATTTTAAGGAAAATACCCACGGTGGGTGCGTCGGCCATAGGTGGAGATCCACCAAATCTGTAACATTTTTGCTCAATCACCACCACCTTTAGTACCCTCTTGAGCTTAGGAACAAAGCCCAAACAAGTTTGGGGGAGTCAGAGTACGTTTGAGGTCGAATCGAACACACCCAAATTCAAGTGTTTCCGACGGTTCAAGGCAGTTTTCAAGTGTTTCCCGGCCAAATTGGATTTGACCACATGTATGAAAATTGTTCCCCTCACTGAGATCTATTTTCCTGTAAAATTTGGTAATTTTTTAAAATAGTTGATCTTTTCCAGCAATATGGGGCGGCCAACCGCCACTAGCGGTAGCGTGTGGCCAGTGAGCCGATGCCATATTTTTAAGCTAATTTTAATGTTTTGAAACCAAATTTGATAAGCATTTGGTGTGGTTCACTTGTTTGAAACTAGACGGTGATTGTTCGTCTCTTTTAGAAAATTCAAAATTTTAATTGAAATTGAATTGGCGAACTACGAATGGCTTGATCCATGGTTAGGGTACGTAGGTAGTCTAACGAGACCTTAGATGCAGTCATAAAATAAATGAGATTAAATAATTCGAGACAATATCTTTGGTTGGGAAATTGAGCTAAGTAAGGAATAATAAAAATAAGAGATTACCCTTATGTTTTGGTGAGTAAATTTTTTGGCATAAATAAGTTTGTGGAATCATAAAACTTAAGTAGAGAATTGTAATTGTAGATAGTTAACTAAATAAAATTTTAATTTGGGCCTATCAACAAAATTAATCCCCGAAAATAAATATTTCGGGGCCGGGGCGTTACAAAATGGTATCAGAGCAAATGATCCTACTTTACAATATGCAATATTCTCAAATTCTTGTTGGTGTGAATTATGATATGCATTGTGGTTGCATGATTACATAATTTTTGTGAATAAAGTGGCATGCATGTGACAAATATATATGTGAGATACATATAGGATTGGTCTTGTGTTGGTGGTGCAATCTCCATGGTGATTATGGCATTCCTATAGTAGGAATTATTATTTGCATTGATATTGCACTATTTCATAAGTTCTATAAAGTGAAGGAATTTATGTGGAATGTATATTGTGAATTATTATGCGTTGAGTTGAATTGAGTGAGAGTAGGAAAATTTTAAAATCATATTTATGTTATAGATTTGAAGATGAGCACTTGATTAAAATCCTGGATTAATCTTGAAGTGGATTGATATTATGTTATAAACTATGGAAATTTAAAGATGATAGTGAAATGGTGACCAATAGATGGAAAAGTCGTTTTATACCTGGGCGATTGAGGAAATTGAATTGGGCGAAAAAAAGGCCCGTGGATGTGGAATTGAGCGAAAAAGGCCCGTGAATGTGAGAATTGAATGGGCACAAAGAGAATGGAAAAAAATGTATTGGCAAAGTATATTACAATCTTTTCCAGTTTACTAGCCACTGTTTGGGGCAAAAGGAAAAAGTGATGAAATCATTGTTTTGTCAATGATAAGTACAGACAGAAATTTTAAAATAGTATAACTAATGATTATTACGGTTGGAAATTTTAATATTTATGAAAGTGATGATGGTTTATGGAACGAGAATAAAACCATAAAATCGAAGTTATGGTTTGGTCATTATAATTGGAATGGTGGAAAGACCATGGAGATTCTTCCTTTTTGAATTAATGGTGAAAAAACAAATTATGGAATGAGATTTTGAATTCGTTTAATATAAATGATTTCCTCAGTTGTGTTTTTATGTTTGATGGAAAGAATGAATGGGGAAAGCTTGTAATTACAAAATTTATTGCTTTGGTTGCTATATTCATGAGTCGTCGTTGTTGGATTCGATATTATGAACTGAACCAATGAAGAACACATATTCTCATGGCTATGCGATTAACAAGGTTTAGTTGTGTTGGCCAATTGAATTGTGATATATATATATATATATATATATATATATATATATATATTATCTTCTTTGGTTAATAGAATGCGAATGGTGCTTTAGAAGTGTGAGTTGCTAATTTATGTTATTTGTGGCTGGGAATCTATGAATGTGGGTGGAAATCACGATGATTTATTCGTTGATTTCTTTATTTTGAGTTTGAATAAACTCGTAGAATGATTTTATAACTTTATTCATTATAAAAGGACTGGTGGGAGTAGTTCAAATCACTTCTTGTAAATCGATGGTAGAAATCTTTGTTTTGCCAAAGATGATTATGGCTAGAAATTTTAAAATCTTATGGCCAATGATAATTATGGTTGAAAATTTTAATATTTATAAAAATCATGATGATTTTACGAAAGGGAATGAAATCACAACCGAAGCTGAAGGAAACCATAAATCGAGGTTATGTTAGGTTTAATATCTAGTGGTGGAAGAATGAAGGAAAAAAAATTGTGACCTAGCTATTGTGTCACTCTAATAACGATCTTCTAATTGTGTGTGTTATCCCAAATGCCCTAAGTTTGGGCCTATAAACAAAATTAATCACTGAAAATAAATATTTCGGGGCTGGGGCATTACAACTTTGTTCCATGATGAATCAAGCAAAAGACCGAGGGGAATATTGGAGAAAGCTTTACTTTTCAATAGTGGAAATTTATCCTCCGTTTCTTTTTATCAATAAACAATGACCACTTGATCTATGCAGCCTAAAGATATTGGTTTTCCATTTCTCTGTATTCATCACAAACGTTTTGTTTTGAAACATAATTTTTCTGATAATGCTGATATTCGTGACTAGTATTGATTTTCGCTTCTTTGTAGAACCCAAGCCTCAAACAACTTGTTCTACCAACCTGGAACCTAATTACAATGATTGGATTTGAAAGTGGTTTATATTTTTTTATTATTAATATATTTTCTGTCGGTTTTATCCGACAGGGAATGCTCTTATTTATTCATTATTAATAAATTCTTTGTCGGTTATATTCGACATAATTTCTGTCGGTTTTATCCGACAGAGAATGCTCTTATTTATTCATTATTAATATATTATCTGTCGGTTATATGTGACAATTTCTATCGGTTTTGGAATATTTTTGGTCGGAAAGTTCATTTCTTGACATTGACAAATCTGTCGCTTATTATATCCGCCACTGCATCCATTTTCTATCAAATTTTGCTTAATATCTTACAATAATATACGTTTCTTGTCAGTTATCATAGCGACACTAATAAATGGTTACATAGTAACGGTGGTAGCAGGGAGTGGAGTTGAAGCTGCTGCATTGGATGACTCCATTATGGGAGATTGAGGCACTTGACATGAATCAATTATAGAAGATGATGATGTGCATATTGTAGTTTGATTTAAGCTTAATGAAGAGACAAAAGGTGGTATAGAGAATGCCAAATCAATGGGAGGACTTGCTTGAGATGAATCAAGTTGAGACTTAGTTGCAAGATCTTAAGACTTATTTTGAAATGGAAATTGATGTTCATCAAAAACCACAGGCCTTAAGATATAAATCCTTTGTATAATAGGATCAAGACATCGACACCCTTTGTGACGAAGACTATAGCCCAAAAAAAAAACACAATGTTTACTGTTGCTATCCAATTTTGAAGCAATATAGTGTTTAAGCCAAGGAAAACAGCTACACCCAAATACTTTTAGTCTTAAGTAATCTGGATGAGTAAGAAAGAATAGTTCCCAAGGTGACTTAAGTAAACCCCCAATAGGTATCAAATAAACTGCAGTTGAGAATGCTTCTACCCAATAGAGGTGTGGTACTTGAGATGCAAGTAAAAGAGTTCTAGTTGTTTCAACTAAATGTATGTGTTTTCTTTCAACACAACCATTTTGCTCAGGAGTATGGGGGAACTAAATTGTTGCATAATATCATGAGACTTAAGAAAACTCTTGAAAATATTGCTTGTAAATTCACTCTTTGAATCAGATCAGACAACTTTTATTTTATTACCAATAATTTTCTCAATATAACGCTTAAACTCAACAAAAACTGAATACACTGCATATTTAGATTGCAAAGGGAAAAACGAACTATATTTGATGTAATCAACTATAAACAAATAGTATCTATAACCACTCACTCAAAGAACAGGTGAAGGTCCCTATACATCACAGTGCAACAATTCTAAACATTTGGAAGATACAGAGCCAAAATCAGAGCCAGCTCTAAGGGTGTACAAGTGGTGCCACCGCACAAATCCCTAGTTCAAGAGGGCCCTCGATTTATGATTTTATTTTACATGTATATAAAGTATATCTACTTAAAGGTCAAATAAGTTCTTAGCATAAGTGTTCTCTCGCTTCTTATCTTTGTAGTTCCAACTGGGTTCGAATACCTCTTGCAACACATTTTTTTATTTTATTTAAAGTTCGTTTGTATTTAAAGTAAATTGTAGCAACATTCTCTCAACTTTAACCCAATTGGAGTAATGGTCTCTCAACTAAAAGTCAAATATCATTGGTCCCTCAACTCATCGAAACGAGTCACCTGTCATGCACATGAGGCTAGATTAATGGGGTAAATATGGAAAATCAAATAAGAAAACTTGTATCAATGGTCCCTCAACTTTAACCCAATTGTAACAATGGATGGTAATAGATTTTTAGTTGAGGAACCATTGCCCCAATTTGGTTAAGGTTGAGGGACCATTGCTACAATTTACTCTTGTATTTAAAAGCAAGGAGTTCCAACTTTAACCCAATTGTAGCAATGAATGATAATGTATTTTTAGTTGAGGGACCATTGCTACAATTTACTCCTGTATTTAAAAGCAAGGAATTCCAACTTTAATCCAATTGTAGTAATGAATGATAATGTATTTTTAGTTGAGGGATCATTGCTCTAATTTGGTTAAAGTTGAAAGAACATTGCTACAATTTACTCTTGTATTTAAAAGCAATGAGTTCCAACTTTAACCCAATTATAGCAATAGATGGTAATGAATTTTTAGTTGAACCATTGCTCCAATTTGGTTAAAGTTGAGGGACTATTGCTACAATTTACTCTTGTATTTAAAAGCAATGAGTTCCAACTTTAACCTAATTGTAGTAATAGATGGTAATGAATTTTTAGTTGAGGAATCATTGCTCCAATTTGATTAAAGTTGAAGAACCATTGCTATAATTTACTCTTATATTTAAAAGCAAGGAGTTTCAAACCCAAAAATACAGAGGATGCAGATAGATACTTAGCCATCACACCACGCATCATTTTATTTATTTTCTTTTACATTAAATCAATTTATGCACAATTAAAAATATAAAAAAATACAGCAACCAAAATGTTAGATTTTATAATGGGCTTTGTTTGAGTCTTGCACAGTGCCTCTACAATCTGAGAGTCGGGCCTGACCAAAACAATAAAATTATTTGAAGCCGTTGCTTGATTCCATCTTCATTCCAAATTCCATTCCAGCACCTTTAACATACGAAAATTTCCAAATACTCGTAGGTGGTTGTTTTGTCCTCTCTCTTCACAAGTGAAGGCAGTGTCTACATAAGTGGGCCCACCGGAATGAGCACAACCAAGGAATAAAAAATCGATAATATCGACGATATTTCGCCAATATTATCGTTTTTTTTAAGATCCGATATTTTTTTAACTATCCAAATAATTTTCATCAAAATATCGCGATATTATCGATAATATCACGATATTTTTAAAATTATCGATAATATCATAATAAAATATTCAAAAATACTTAATATGTTGAGAAATCTCAACATACTACACTTGATCAAAGCCCAAAGGCCAACCAAGACATAAAGACAAGCTTTCTCAGGAGGTGAATGTGCCTTTTATAGAAAATTTTGGCTTGCTCACTGCCCTCGCTGGGCGATGTGGGACTCAGTCACTCAAGGAAGAAAATCAGAATTTCGGCCGAATATTTACACCCACTTTAAACGGCCATAACTTTGTCAAAACTCAACGAAATCAAGCAAGACAAAAACAAAAGTTGCAGTCCTCGAAGAGACGAAGAGAATGGTACCTCACACGACGTCTGAATCGTCGTGGTGTGGCCGGAAAATTCCTCCAAAGTCACTGAGATCGCCGGAAACTGGGTAAGATTCAAATGAGTATAACTTTTTTAATACTCAACGAAATTGAGTGAAACAAAAAGAAAAGTTGTACTACTCGACGAGACAAAGAGATTGATACCTTGCACGCCGGCCAACTCGCCGTGGTTTGGCCGGAAATTGCCTCGAAAGCCACTGAGGTCGCCGGAAATTGGGTAAGATTCAAATGAGTATAACTTTTTCAATACGCAACGAAATTGCGTGAAACGAAAAAGAAAGTTGTAGCCCTCGAAGAGACGAAGAGAATGGTACCTTACACAACGTCTGACTCATTGTGGTTTGGCCGGAAATTGCCTCGAAATCCACTGAGGTCGCCGGAAACTGGGTAAGATTCAAATAAGTATAACTTTTTCAATACTCAACGAAATTGAGTGAAACAAAAAGGAAAGTTGTACTACTCGACGAGACGAAGAGATTGATACCTTGCACGCCGGCCAAAATTCAATTGACACACTCCTGGTTTCCAAAATTCAATTCTTTTACTTTATATAAACTTGAAAAAACATAATCGGCATCCAAATTAAAGTTTAGTCTTATTCTTATGTGTAAGAAATTTAAAGTGTCAAATTCGACACATTATTCTTCATCATTTTATTCACTTCCCTTTTTTTTTTTAATATCCTAAATAAAACCTCCAAATATTGTACTAATTAATTATATATAAATGATTATGGTGTGTTTAAACTTCTTTCATTAATTACTACATATTTTCTACACTCACAATGTTTGCCAGCTCGCTATATAATCAACTTAAATCAGTTAAATCCATCATGCAATGCATTTCCTTCCAATTTTTTGTGATAAACTAATAGATAATTGACTAAATAAACATCCTACAAAGTTTCATTAAAAATTTCTAAGTTTTTCTTACAATTTCTGTGGTTTCCATGTAATTTTTATCGATATCGATATTTTACCGATATTTCCATCGATATTTCCGTGTTTTCGGACTACCGATATTTCCGATATTACCGATATTTTCTTCCTTGAGCACAACACAGCAACATCTGGGAAAGATCCAGAGGTCGATAGCATCGAGGTAGAAGACGCCTGATAAAAAAACAATTATACCTTTAAAATAAGATATATTAATTATATCTTTATCTTTAATTATAATATATAAAATAATACAAAATAAAACTCGTTAATTTTAATTTTTCTGTTTACAAAGAAGCTCTGAATCCTCCGTTACATTAATATCAAATTCTAAGTCCCCACCACTTGTACTTGTATTCCTATTTGCCGTTACAAACACGAAAGTACATTTCTTCTCCTAACCAATGAACGCCTGACACGCTAAAAACCGAATGCATCGGTGATTTCTATTTCCAACGTGTCGTGTGGAGAGTGCGAGTAAAGAAACTTCGCGTGTAAATCTGATTCGTTCATTGTCATTATACTGTTAAAAAGTATTTTGAAATTTTTATTTAAATTGAACCAAAAATATACGCGATAAAAATTGATCGTACAAAAATTGATCGTACAATGTACGATAAACGGTAAAATGGAATTGAATAATCTTCGGAATCCTCAAAGAGAAGATCCGAAGGGATCATCATCCCTGAGCGCGTACACTGAGACTGAGGGGTTCTACTGTGTGTAGAGTAGTAGTTGTGTAGTAGGAAATGCAATTAACGAGGGAAAGCTGTTTCTGGATTTGCAGTTTCAGGCCGCATTAATTCGATTCTACGCTTTCTCTCTCTAGAAATTGAAGAAACGCCAAAAGGTTGGAAGGAAAACAAACAGCAAGTTTCGCAACAATGACCAGTTAGCTAACGCACTCTCTCTCTCTCTCTCTCTCTCATTGCTTTCTCTCTCTTCTTTCTTTGTAACTCTCGCTTCATTGAAAAATTGAGCAATCAGACATCCTTTGCTTTCTCTCTCTAGCTGGTAATGGTGGTTGTGAGAGAGAGAATGAATTAAGAGAGAGAGAGAGAGGGGGGGGGGAATCAATTAGTTATCAGCAACAAGGAGTGGAGAGAGAGAGATTTAGAGAGAGAAAATGTTCAGGGTGCACAAGAACAGGCCTGCTAAGTCAGGGGAGAGGGTTGATTTCAAGTTCTCCCACCTTAAGGCCCTCCAGGTGTTAATTTAATTCCTTCTCTTTAATTGCATATATTTTGATTAATTTTATTGACAATTTAGTGTAAAATGTAGCATTTATTTCAAGGTCTATAATTGGAGAGTGTAAAATGATCCATTAACAAGTAACAATAGATTATTGTGTTTGATTTCTAGATATGGATTGTACAAGAACCATATTTTGTGCTTTCGGGATAATTATGTTGCCAGACTGTGAATCAAGACTGTTGATCGGGTGTGGAATCATGTGTTAATCTTAACCTAATTCGTGCAACATAACACGTCAGATATCTAGGAATGTATCATTATGTTGTGTTGTATCGGTTTGTTCTTTGAGTGGATGGAGTTTTCGATGTATTTCTATCAGCAAGTAGATATGAGTTTTTGCTTGCTTGCTGATGATGTATGTGGTTGCAGGTCCCCAGAGGATGGGACAAGCTGTTTGTGTCTATCGTCTCTGTAGAAACTGGGAAACCAATTGCGAAATCAAGCAAAGCAGTGGTGCGCAACGGAAACTGTCAATGGACTGAGACTCTCTGCGAATCTATATGGATTTCCCAAGATGAGTCGTCCAAGGAGATGGAAGATTATTTCATCAAGCTTGTTATTTCAATGGTACCGTCATTGTCACTGATTTATCACACTATGCTGTTTTTGGCAATTAATTTTCTTTTTTATGTGAATCAATGAGGAATCTGGTTTATCTACTTGCTGATGTGATGACTCATTTCCACAATCGAATTTTTTTGTTTTTTTTTTGTTGTTAATTGCTTATCGGTTCTAAATGAAATTTTTATCGTAGGGATCAGCAAGATCCGGTATCCTTGGAGAGGTTTCAGTCAATATGTCGGATTACATAAGTTCAACCTCTTCTGCTCCAGTTTCTCTTCCATTGAAAAAATGCAGTTTTGGGGCAATTCTGCAGGTGCGTTTTACCCTTTTTTTTGTTATTTATGTTCAGTGGATGTTTGACAAGTTGCACAAAACGCCCTTTTCATTCATTCGGTATGAGAAAGCCGTATGTTGGGTTGAGTCAAAATGCGCTTCTTATTTTTCCAATGTACATAGTATGCGTAATTCATAACGGTCTCTGCCATCTACCTAAATGTTGAAAGTACCTGAATATGTTTCTGTTATATCTTTAAAAAACATTGATGCTTATCATCTTGAAAGCATGGTCGTGTTTCCTCTCTTTTACTGAATGCGGGAGCTTGATACTTAGATAATTTCTATGAATAATTCTTATCGAATTTATACCATATTTGGTTATATGAGGATACTGGCCACATGGCCTGTATTTTACACCTAGAAGGGTGGATGCAAGTGTATATTGAAGTTATTTACATAAGAACATGAATATAAGGATTTGAGTACTTATTTTCTTCTCAACATCTCTCTCTCTCCCCGCTCATTGCACTAGAAATTCACCTCGGAGCTGCCTTTTCAGCGGTGTTTGGTTGTCTTTCTTGTTTGCAGGTAA
Source organism: Malus sylvestris (assembly GCF_916048215.2). Lineage (NCBI taxonomy): Eukaryota > Viridiplantae > Streptophyta > Magnoliopsida > Rosales > Rosaceae > Malus > Malus sylvestris. The sequence goes on from NC_062271.1 coordinate 15,750,354, forward strand.
AAATTAACTGCCTCACACCAAGAAAAAGGCTCAGGTTAGTATTAAACAATTGATTGCGTTAGTCTTTAGATATTTAGTTTTCTACTTGATGGTGAAGACTTTCTGCACTTTCTTCAGTGATGAAGAGTCAAAAGAGACAAGGGATCATTTGGAAGAAGCAAATGCAAATGGTCATGATGCAGACAGCAAGTCAGATGGATCTAATACCTCATTTGTACAGAGTGCTGGATCTTCCTTCGGAAAAGATTTTGGCTTGATCTCAAATCCTGGAGAGCCTGGGAGTCGAGTATGTTTACACTTTTCCGTAATAATATTTATTTCCAATTTACTGTTCAATCATACCTTTTCATACTATATAGCACTACCTGCTTCATTTGGTGGCTTTATTGTGTTTGCTTCATTCAATCCAGAGAATGATCTTGGATTTAATAACGTTCTGTTTGTTGACACATCGATTTAACTAATGAAGATTTCATTGAAATTTAATTCAATTGTCTAGTACTCATGTTGCTGATATCTAGACCATATTAACATTCTAGTTTGCATGCTGCAGAACCTCCCGATGGATTAAAATGCTTATGAACAAGCTGTGCACTGGTGTATCCTTACCATGAAACTAATATGTCTTCCTCACTTTTTGTAGGGTAGCAGTTTCTCTGCATCAGGTTCACATCACAGCTATGACTCAGCGGAGGGCTCCATAAGAAGGGATAATATGTCCCCGAGAAGCAACCTTAGTGTTGAAGGCAACCACCTGATAGGAAGACAAGATTCAATCACCTCCCTAATTAGTACAACTCATGGAAACTTTCCTGCTGATATCCCTTCTCCATCAAATAATTCATCATTTAATTCCAGGATTAATGGTTCAGGAAATCATTCTCAGAATTCTCGGAAAGATTTTAAAGAATCATCTTTAAAAGCCACTGATTCTTCTAAAAACCTTCTGGACGCGGCAGAAGTTACGATTGAAGAATTACATGCGGAAGCTAAGATGTGGGAGAGGAACGCCAGGAAGCTAATGCTTGATTTGGATATACTGAGGACAGAATTCTCTGATCAGTCCAAAAAGCAGGCAAATATGAAAGTGGAGCTTTCAGCAGCATATGCAGAACGCAATGGCTTGAAGAAAGAAGTTGAACACTTGCAATTGTTGCTTGAGAATTCAGTGGTTAAACAAACTGCCAGTGAGAATTTAACTTATCAGGATGAAGTAACGCCAGGGATTGAGAAGGCGTTGCAAGATGAGCTGAAGTTTCAGAAAGAATCCGTTGCCAATCTGGCTCTGCAGTTGGAGAGAAGTCAAGAATCAAATATTGAGCTGGTTTCGGTTCTCCAGGAGCTGGAAGAGACAATTGAAAACCAAAAGGTGGAGTTGGAGAATCTTTCAGAACTACAGTCAACATTTGGTGATATGGAAAATTTGATCAAATTAACCAGAGAGGAAAACAGAAATTTAAAGCTTCAGCTGCAACAATTGCAGGAATCAGAGAACAAGTTGCAAGTTGCGGTGCAACAGTTTGAACAAGCTGTGGAAGAGAAAAACCATGAGATAGAGAATGGATCAAGTCTGAACGAACACTCCGTTTTGGACATTGAGACAGAATACAAATGTAAACTGCTTTTGAAAGAACAAGAAATTGTTAAACTGAAAGCAAAGGTATCCGAGTCTCTCAAAGAAAGGCATTCTACAGAAATGGATTCCATCACTGTGAGTGGGGGTGAAGCAGATCTGATCAGAGAAATTGAGGACTTGAAAGAAAAGGTGCAGGAGCTAGAAAGAGATTGCAACGAGCTGACAGAAGAAAACTTAGAGCTCTTGTTCAAGCTTAAGGCATCGAAGAAAAAATCTTCAGGGGGACACGCACCTGGTGAACTTCCATCCAGTGAGCTTTTATTCGATTCTTTTACCAGCTTTGAGTCCGAAGTAACTGAAAATAAACACCAAATACAAAATGTGGAGGAGAAGCTTAACAAGAAAGTGCTTGGGGAGATTACAAATAATAATGATGTTTCAGTTCAAGTACATGACAGCTTGAAAATGGAACTAGAAAGTAAAGTCACAGAGCTGGGTAAAGAATTGACAGAGAAGAGGTTCGAAATAGAAAAACTTGAGGCAAACTTGCTAACCAATGAAGAAGAAATCAGTCTTCTAAAAGGGGTCCAGAATGAATTAGAAGCTAAGGTTTCCGATCTTCAGAAGGAAAAAATACAGCTAGAGGAACACATGGAAGTTGTATTAAGGGAAAGCGATATCAGCTCTAAGTGTTTGAATGATTTGCGGCATGAATTAATGGTGCTTAGCAGAAGTGTGAATTCCCATGTTTCCACACATAGGGTACTTGAAAGGAAATCTTCGGAGCTAGAAGCTGATAAATGTGAACTGGACCGTCACATATCAGAGCTTGAACAAGAAAACATACAGTTGTCAGCAAGTGGTTCTGCACTCGAAGCTCAAATAAGATGTTTGACAGATGAAAAAGAGGCCAGTCAATTAGAATTAGAGAATTCCCAATCTTATTCTCTGAGTCTCCAAGATGAGATCAGTAGATTGAAAACTGAGATGGAGTCTGATAAAGTTGAACTGAAACAGAAATTAAAGGACTTGGAGAGTCAGTGGTCAGAAGCTCGAGATGAATGTGAATTTCTGAAAAGGGCAAACCCGGAGCTACAAGCTACTGCTGAGAGCCTCATTGAAGAGTGCAATTCTCTTCAGAATTCAAATGATGAGTTGAGGAAACAAAAGCTGGAGTTGCATCAGCTCTGTTCCGTCTTGGAGGCAAAGTTGAATCAATCGCACGAGAGCTTTACAAATTGCTCCAAAAGAGTTGAAGTGCTGGAAAAGGATCTTTCTTTAATGCTGGAAAACATCGCCTCAAAAGAGGAGAGCCTGAATTTAGAATTAGATGCACTTCTTGATGAAAACATGAAATATAAGGAGAAGCTTACATTGGAAGAAAGTTTGTTCAACAAGATGTATTTGGAGAAGACGGTTGAAGTTGAGAGCCTTCAGGAAGAGGTAGATCGACTTACCAAGCTACTTGCTGCAACTCAAGAAGAAAGAGAAGAACTAGCTTCATATGCCGTCCAGGAAGCATCCAGATTACGAACTGAGAAGGAAATGCTTGAGTCTGCTCTTCGAGAGGTTCAATCTAAAGCAATACAGACTGAGGAAGAATTGAATATTATGAGAATAGAAACTGAAGCGAAGCTACAAGGCCTGGTCGCTGAGCTTGCTGCCTCTAAACAAAACCAGGAAGTAATGATGGCTGACCATGAAAGGCTATTGAAGTTGTTGGAGAATTACAAATCGAGTGAAGCAAAACTGAAGACCACTGTCAATGACCTTGAACTAAAGCTTACAGTTTCTGATTATGAACGTCACCAAGTGTTGGAAGAATCTATTAATATGAAGGTTCAGATTGAGAAACTAACTCATTGTCAGGAGGAAGTTTTGGCTTCCAACAATGAGCTGGATGCAACCAAGTTTGAGAAAGAAAAATTGGAAGTGTTACTGCATTCAATTTCTGAGGAATGTCAAGATCTGAAGGCAGAGAAAAGTTCATTCCATGAGAAGATCTCAACATTGGAGAACGCCTTATTTGAATTGGAGGATTGCAAACGTAATAATGTTCTCTTGGAGGAAAAAGTTCTGCAGATGGAAGGTGATCTAACTGCAAAAGAGGCTTTGTGTGCACAGTATGCCGAGCTGAAGAACGAGCTCAACCAGATCAGGAGAGCCAACGAGCAGTATCAGCTGAAAATACAGCTACTTGAGGAGGAGAGAAGTGAGTTCCTAAGAAAGTCTCAGGCCCTTGAACAAGAATTGAAACTAACAAGGGAAGAAAAGCAGAAACAGAGGGATTCCAGCAGTCCAAAGATTTCCAGCTCCTCAAAAGGCGGCACCAGAGCTATTCCTGTTGGTGAAGATATGAAGGTCCTGAAAGAAAGTACCATTTTTATGTTATCTGCTTATTAACAGTTGATGTTAAGACTGTAAAGGTATTGACTTCTGACGTTCTTTGATTTTTCTCTAAACAGAACGAAATGGGGAAGAACAGCATTCCCCGTCGTGATTTTAGAAGGAAGCCAGTTTTGAAGAATGGTCAGGTGCAAGGACATGCAAGAGATCAGAATTATCCATATAGAAACCAGCATCAAAGAGAGGTTAGTATCCTAAAACTTAATTTGGTCCTGCTTCTACAGCTGATCCGCAACGATAATATGTTCTCATTTTATTTAAATTGTCGGAGTACAAGAAGACATACACATAATGACGTAGTGTATGATTACATGTTTTTGGTTTCATTTGACTCTACAAATCTTATATTTTGTTTTTCTCATTCTCATTTTATTCTCTGCCATTACAGGATGACATTGGAATCCAATTTCATGATGAAAATCCGAATGACGTTGAAGAACTTGGCTTAAAGATTAAGTTGCTTGAAGATGAACTTGTTAAGGCATTGGAAGCAAATAACACTTACAAAGTTCAGCTTGATAGGTGAGTGTAAGAGGAAACGCATTATGCCTTCAAAACACATTAAGTATCATTTGTCTTCTTATAGTAAATCTATTTTGTACAACTCAGTCTTTTAACATATATATGTTATCACCACCCCAGGTACTTGTCTGAGGCCCGACACAGTCAAGCAGATGCTCGTCGAAATTCAAAAGCTGAAGAAAGACACGAACGCTCGAGGTCATCTCTAGAGGCAGAACTGAAAGACATTCGCGAGCGCTACTTAGACATGAGCCTGAGATACGCGGAGGTAGAAGCTCAGCGCGAGGAACTTGTGATGAAGCTCAAAACAGCCAAGGGTGGCAAAAGGTGGTTCTGATGAAAGATGATGACTCCATTGCTGTCATTTTCTTGAGTTTACCAATCTCAGGTAGCTTTTTTTCGCACATCTTTGTATATCACAATTTTTCGTCTGCACGAATTTTCAAGTGAGTGAGTAGAGGAGAATATATGTCGTAGCCAAAGGTGGAAAGTTTCACAAATTGTTAATTACAAGTACGAATTCAAATAATGCGATTATACTTGACTAATGATTTGTACTAGTCAACGTTTTGATAATATAATATACCAGATTATTTGCCTGCACATTTTTTTAATTTTTTTTTAATTTTTTTAAATTTGGATTGGAAATCTGCCGTGCAAACTTTGGTTAGGCATCAGATAATATTCTTCCAAATCTTTATGGATATCCTATGAATATACAATCTATATGCTAAAACTTAATGTGAATGGGGAAAGGAGTAATGCGCTCTTCATGGTTGTGACTTGTGAGACTGAGAGCACTAAGTTTTTCACCAAATATAAATAGTAAGTAGAACACTTACGTTCTCTCTCTCTCACTGCACCTAAATTTGAATTTTCTTTTGCGTAGTTTATATTAGATTAATTAGAATATTGCCCGAATAAAAAAGAACAGCACCGGTTGGCTCCTTATAAAAGCAGATATGATTATGCACATTCATTTTCTTCCGCAAATGAAATGTGAAAATCTGGCTGCAACATAAAAAATCAGTACAATCAAATGGAACAAATGTATAAATCACTACAGAAATGACAATCACTTTTGAGGGTAGTGGAGGGTATATATGCTATGCTTCAAGTCTGAGTAATAATAAGGGCCGATTGGAAAAGGAAAAGGAAATTGGAAGTTTCCTCCACAAGGCATTACGCAAACGATTCAAAGAGTTTCAAACTTTTTAGTGGTTGATAAAACAAGGGAACAGATCACTAAGAGAGCATGAAAATCTCTCACATTATCACTCAACATATCAACCAAACAACACTCTAGAAAAAATACCCTATTGACTGCATGATGGATCCGCCACTACATCTTCAAATGCCACAATTCCATGTAAACACAACCAAACATCGGTTTGTATGCATGACATTATTGGGCGCCATGTGGCAACCATGGTGTAATCATGCTGAGTTGCTAAGTAATTTTTAAATTGTGACTGTAACTGTAACTATGCCACTAGCATGTGGCATTACCAATTTGCTTATGTTATAACACGTTTTATATTTTTTAATTATACAATATAAATATTTTGTGTATGTAGCCCATTTATGCAGTAGCATATTCAATAATTTTCATGGTGGGAGCAAGATCAAGAGGCTATCAACACATTGATCGTGAAGAGAAAGGTCTTAAGTATTAATTAGTTACCAAAACTTTTAACAAGAAGTTGAATCTACCTTTAATGCCCAAGCCTTCATACCATTTTCCTTCCTTGCCCTACCTCGCTCTTGATTTGCATATAGAAACAAAACAAAAGGAACAACTTCTACTCATTTCCGACCGCTTTCAGTTAGTGTTCATTGCTGGATGATAGCTCACTAAAAGATGATATAGAAGCTCTCTCTCTTAGCAAGCGAAAAGAGATCGTGGAGACAATTTGTGAAGCTACATCAATGAAATGTTGGACAACTGGCGACGCAATAGCCCATGCTTGCCCAAGTGTAGATCAGTCACTTTTATCTATGTTATAACGCATTAGTGAGGTGTTTTGGGCTTGTATGAAAACGCTTTTAATTGAAAGAAACGTTTTTTAAATGATTTAAAGGGTTTTTGGTGAAAGTGTTTTTGGGTTCCAAAAGCACTTCAAGTACATTTTGGAAGAAGCACCAGTTATGTGCTTCTTGTAGGAAGCACATTAAGTGTTTTTCCAACCTTCACTTGCATTTTTTCTAAAGATTGGTTCCAAAAGAACTTTCATCAAAAGCGATTTCAGCCATTAAAACATGAATATTCTCCAAGTTATGCTTTCACTCATTCACTCATTCACTCATTGAATTATGACTTAGGCTATAACCAATGAATAATGTTACATATATCATACTTACTGATCACATTGTTAATTAGAAAGAGGGTCACTCTCCTACGCACAACAATTTACCACTTGATAGGCCCATGAAATCTTTTAACAGAATCCCATTGCATGGTACTCCCAAAACCTCTCTCTAATGCACAAAACAACCAACAAAAATCATATATTAGTTAGCATCGTCAAATTGACATTATAAAATGTGTGCATATATATATGTATGTATGTGTGTGTGTGTGTGTGTACACGTGTTTATGAAAAAGAAAAATTAAAGAGGAGGAGGTGTCATGCATGGATATCAGTTGTGGAGAGGTGGCACTGCAAATGGCATATCCTTTGGAAGATGCTGAATAAGCAACCTCCATTTCTCACTTTTCCATGCTTTCTTTTTGGTTTTCCTTTAGCACCGAAAAGTCATCACTCCCTTTTATTGCCCTCATGACCAACCCACAATTCCTATAACATCCAGTCCAACATTTCTGATCAAATCCTCCTTTGTACGATTCACTGCAGTTCCAATCCATCATCCGTTTCGTTCCCGGCCACCCCCGCCACCAATGGCAGCCAAATGCTTGAACTGAAGTGCGTGGCGAGGGTGGCCTGGTCGGGTCTTAATTTGCTTGTTGGATTGGATGGTGATGTTGTTTGTTTTAGTTAAATAACTTCTGTTAGTTTAGCAAGTCAGTGTGTGTGTTTTAGTTACTTTCCCATAGCCTAGGCTTCAGCTTTCAAGGCAGAATGGGAGGAATTAATAAAGAATGTTGAAATTCTCTAAAAGGGCAACTTCAATCCTTTGGCATTTGGCTTCTGCAGCGTCTCTCTTGGCTTTCTTGTGTGTTCGTGATCCAGAAAACTATCGTACGTGAGGGCCCGTCGGAGTCAGGCGTTGTGTGTTCATGCTGTTATGGAATTTAAGTGTGTTGTAGTTGTGTATTTTGTAGGCCTTTGGCCCAAGCTTAAGGTTTGGTGTATGCAGCTGGCCAATGGCTAAGTACGTCCTTTACAGTTTCAGTACTTCTCTACATGTTATCAGTAAATTAAGTATGTTGCTTTTCTCTGCTGAACTTTATCAGTCATCTGCATGAATGAGCTTCTCTTTTTTACCTTTGAATTTTGTGCTTTGTTGTTGTTGGTTTTTCTTTTCTTGCACCTTGTTGCAAGCAATGTTCAGCCTTACTGTCAGATTAACAGCAATGTAGCCAAAATAAACAAGCATCTTTTCATATATCATAATGGATAAATTAGGAACCTTACTTACTTTCAGTTTAAAAATAAAAAATAAAAACTGAAAACCCAAAACTCAAAGATACTTTTTTCTGAGTTTTCAACATTTGCCTTTTAGTTTTCAATGGAAATTTAAATGTGAAAGTAATTACTTCAAAAAATGAAAACTAAAAATAAAAAACTGAAAATGAAATAGTTATCAAACAGACTATTAGTTTGTAGTTTTCATTTTTTGTGTTTTTGAAACAAGAAAATAAGGGAGAAATGAGGATGAAGAAGGATATCAGACAGGATAGTGGGGGAGAAATAAAAGTACCAAATGAGAACAAAATCTAAGGGTGATGCTAGAGAAAACACCAGATTTTAGATCATATTTTGTAGATCACGTAATGTAGCGGTTGATATTTGGATTCTTTCTTTAAATGATTAAAAATAAATCCAACCATCTACCATTGCATCATGTGGTTTACAAAATAGTCTCCCTAGCATATAGAAAGTGGAACAACTTAAAATAGTTTGTTGTTTTTAATTTTAATTTTGTGTGTCTATCCTATTATATTCTCTTCCCTCCACTAGTTGATATCTTTTATTTCTCCTGGGTGGGCAAATAGACCCTGGACCTGGAAGTCAGGGCTGGTTCATGCAGTTCGGGGGTAGATGTAGATCTAATTTTTTTTAAGACAAAATGGGGCGGGACGGAGCGTGTCCACAAAACTAGCGGGACGGAGCGGGTCCAAAAATCTAAAGAAACGAGCGCTCGGCCTAGACCTTCCCCTCCCCCCACCTCCATCGTTCGATTCTGGGAAGCTCAACTCCTCAATTTCGACGGCTCCAGAGGATTGGACTTAAAGCACCTTGTGAACGAGTCATCTTCATTTAAATTCATGATCATCATATAATTACAACCTTATCAGATGATGCAATCTATAATTAAATGAGAAAGAACAAATAATTTGGAGAGCGAGGACTTACATTGATATGTCCAGCAAATCATGCCAGAAAAGCAAAATGAGATAACCAGCAACGGGCCGGGTTACGTTCAGTTCTATTCATGAAAACACACGATTCACTCTGCTATGTTCCGCTCTGTTATATTACAAATGGGTTTAGTCTGATCCTCCCAATTTTCAGCACGGACCTGTCCTACTCATGCCCACCCCTAATTTCTCCATATATTTCTAACACGAGAATAAATTAAAAGCTAAAAGCTAAAAAGTTACCAAAGGACACATAGGATTTCCGTTTAGAAAATTGTTATAGTTACCAACCATAGGTACTAGGGGTGGGCAAACGGGTATAGGAACCACGAGTCGGGGCGGGTCTAAAAATTATAAATGCAAAACGGGATGGGGCAAGGCGAGTACAAGTAAATAACAGGGCGGGTACAGAAATGGGAATAAATGGGCCCTTAGCCCGGACTGTTGATTTCCTACGTTGGTTTTTTACGATTGATCTCACCGCCACCATCATCATCAGACCTCAACCTTTCCTCCTGATTCGCTCCTATCTTCCTCGCTCCGTCTGCTGCCATTATCATTAGGCCTTGATCTTTGGTGATGCTTTGTGGTGCGCCAATGACAGGGTTGTCGATGAGTTCATGATGGAGCAGCTTATCCCACCGTACTTGTTCGCGTTCACTGTCAATGAGCTAGGGTACCAAGAGGTGGGCCTAAGAACTAGGGTTTACACTGAGGCGGTGTCAACAGTGCTTGAATCCGACGACAATTTATCCATTTCTCTCTCAATTTTTCTGATTTGTTGTCACATCCCAGCCCGGGCCCCACCATATCCTGGGCTTGATTTCACCTTAGCACGATATCATACGGTTTGGGCTCCGACCACACCACTCACGGTTTTGTTTCTAGGAACTCACACAAGAACTTCCCAGTGGGTCACCCATCCTTGAATTGCTCTCGTGCGAACTCGCTTAACTTCAAAGTTCCTACGGACCCCGAAGCCAGTGAGATCCCAAAATGCCTCGTTCTAGGTAGAGATAGGAATATACATATAAGGCTTACAGGATCCACTCCCCTAGGCGATGTGGGATGTTACAATCCACCCCCCTTAGAGGCCCGACGTCCTCGTCGGCACCCTTCCGGCCAAAGATTGGCTCTGATATCAAATTGTCACATCCTGGCCCCGGCCCCTACCACATCCCCAGCTCGACTCCACTGTATCACGATATTGTCAGCTTTGGGCCCTGACCACACCCTCACAATTTTGTTTCTGGGAACTCACATGAAAACTTCCCAGTAGGTCATCCATCCTGGGATTACTCTCGCGTGAACTCGCTTAACTTCGGAGTTCCTACGGAACCTAAAGCCAGTGAGCTCCCAAAAGTCCTGGTTCTAGGTAGAGATGAGAATATACATATAAGGCTTACATGATCCACTCCCCTGGGCGATATGGGATGTTACATTTGTTCTGTCTGATCGTTTTCCGAAACCCTAATCCCCAATTCTAAGGTTTCCCCTTGCGGATCTCCCTCAATTTGGCTCCACTTTCGCACTTCTCAATCACTGCAAATGGAAATTCTAGTCCATTTAAATGGGAAATTAGGGTTTGATAGTCAGCAAGTGTGTGTATTTTACGTCGTTGTGAGGGTGGTTTTTGGTGGCCATAGCTGCTTTGAAGAGAGTGACACAGTCCAGCGTGAGCACTACTATGAGTAATTACAATTCATGTAAAGGTAGTGGTGGTATTTGTTCACCGCCTGCCGCCATTGATATGGCAATTCTCGATCAATTTCCAGTAGGCTTGTGGGTTTTAATGGTCGATGACGACACCACGTGCTTGAGGATTCTTGAGTTGATGTTCCTCTGATGTCTCTACTAGGGTATGTCGTTAATCTTCTAGCTAGAACCTTAGTGATTGAATGAAGTACCAAAATTTACATTCATACATTCGTTATCGTTTGATGGCATTAACTTTTCAATTCCTGATTATCAATTGGTTCAGATTCTCGGTTTTTATGTCGAAAATTTTGATAGATAGATGCTGTTTGTTTTTGCCTATTCTCAGTTTAGAAATTTTTTTTTTTTTTAAAAAGTTAGACCCGTGGGGCGGGGCAGGTCCAGTAAATAACGGGTCGGGTTAGGCCCAGTTCCAAAACTCAAAATCTCTCTACCCAGATCGGCCCGTCCCGTTACTATTTAAAACGGATAAGGTCCGGTTCCTCCAAAATTGGGCCTGACCCGGCCCGTGCCTAGCCCTTATAGGTACGGTACATTCACACTTCTCACTCAATGCTCGAGTTCGAGTCCCCACAGCTGGTCATTGAGGCTAAACCTACTCATCGACGCCCATAGTACGTAGGAAGACTTAAGCATCGGCCTCAGCCTAGAGTAGTGCCCATCTGCATGATCAAAACCACCCAAGATCCTTATTCTGGTACCCCCGAGAGTCAAAGACGAAGAAATTACTCCATTTTACCCTTTCTGTTCAGTAATTTTGGAAATTAAATCCTAAATTATTTCAACAAATATAGATATTAGTTAGTCATTTTTAAAACACTTCTGCTCAAAAACACTTTTGCCATAAATTTAGAATCACATTGAAAGTTTCAAAGAAAATGCAATGTCTCTAAAAAGGTACTTGACGTACTTCCTAACAAAATGCGATGGCTCCTTGAATATGCAATTCATTTACTTCTAAAACATGTGCTTCTTCCAAAAGGTAGTTCAAGTAAAGTTTTGTACCCAAAAACACTTTTAACTTATTTTGCCAAACGTAGTTAGCAATCACTTTGGCAATCTGAAAGTGCTTTTTAATAAGGAAATTTTAACGAAAAGTTCTTGATACTATTCACTTTAATGAAAAATCATATTTTTACACTAAAAAGTCAATCATAGTACTGTTCACTTTACCATTTATTTTGTTTTTATCGTTAAAACTCAAAGTTTTCAAACCCTTTTAATAATTGTCACATCCCAGATCGGCTCCGTCGTATCACGATATTATCCGTTTTAGGCCACGCCCTTACAGTTTTGTTTTTGGGAATTCATGCGAGAACTTCCCAGTAGGTCACCCATCCTAGAATGCTCTCACCTAAACTTGCTTAACTTCGGAGTTTCGATGAAATCCGAAACCGGTGAGTTCCCAAAAAGCCTCATGCTATAGGAAGGGGAGTATATATGTATATATAAGGCATATCATCCCCTCTCTGTTGGTCGACGTGGGATCTCACAATAATGTCCAAACAATGCCAGAATCTAGTATATATTTTAAGATATTCAAGATATTAATAAACTAAATATAACTAAAAAAATTAAAAGGGTGAAAAGAAAACTAGCCTTTACAGAAAATAAAGTCGCCGTAATTCCTTCTCCGTCCCTCCCATCTTCCTTTTTATTGTTATTATTTATTTCTTTTGAGTTGGTCTGTTAAATAACAGTCCCATTATAATGATTTAGTCTTGGTTCAAGTCATACTTTGGATAGTTCATCATTTTGTTTTTCTTATACAATCCAATCTTTCGTCCAAAATTCTCTCGTTACAAAAAATTTACTCTATTTTCCAAGTTAATTTTGGTCATTGTCGTTATAAAAGGACCCTTGTTGTTCAACATTGAGCATAATTGTATTACTGAAAACAAAGTTTTCTAAAGACGCACCCATGCTCTACATGGTTTTTTGCCTTAGATGTGATTGGTTTTGATGACAGTTCTCATTCAAGTGGTGACGGTGATACTCATGATTCAGGATTATAGGTTGTTTTAGGGTTTAGATTAATTTGATTTTAGTGGGCTTGCCTAGAGCTCAAATTTAAATTTTTGTGAAGTGAACTTTCTAGGTTTTAAAGTGGCTTTTTTTGTTTGTTATTTCGTCATTATTGACTTGTTGCTTCTGTTTTATGTTATTTTGTACAATATTGAATACATCTTTAGAAGTTTAATCAATGAAATTTGTCTTTTGATACAAAAAAAAAAAGAATAATGATTATAATAATGGCTAAAAAATATGTTAATACGATTTAAGTAACACTGTTATGTGTAATTGGAACACTATTTATGAGTTATAATATGAGTGGACGACATGGTTGATACCTCTCACTTCTAGAGTATATTAATTAAAAACAAATACATGTATTATAATTTGAATGTCTCACTTCTAGAGTATATTACTTAAAAACAAATACATGTATTATAATTTGAATGAAATTATAACACCATGCGCGATTGTTTCGGGTACACCAAAAAATCTTTCGCAATTTAAGCGAATTGGTTGGAGACTTGAAGAGTGTGCTCATCCTTTACATCCAAGTTTTAAAGTTTAATCCTCTATAAATTTAGTTTGATCTAAATCAATGTTTTAAGGAGAGGCATGGTTTTAGGATTTGAAATGCCACAAGCCAAACTTGTTAGGGCCATTTTAGTCAAATTCATACGCTTGCTTGAGTAAAGCGGCAAGTTGATAATTGAATTTTTTTTTCTTTAAACAGATTTTATTTTATTGACTACTTCTCAAGCTATAGTGATGGACTCCATGTAATTTTTAAAATGGTTTAGAATAATTTGCTACACTTGGATAGGAATCTAATTTATATGGTTGGGGTTGGTGTACTTCTAAAATAGGCCATTTATTTAAAAAGAAAAAAGAATGGGAAACCAACGAAATGACACAAATTTACTTACGAGGGTAAAATGATAAAAAAAAAAACGTGTAGGTTATGGTTAACTCTTCTCAGTATATAAATATTATAAACGTAGAAGGCCAACTTGGTGAATCACTTATAATACCAAAAGTTGCTCTTCTCTCGTAGAAAAACATTTAACATAATAGAGACCAATTTTTATTAAAGGTCGAACAACTTTGTATTCGTGTTCAACAGTAACGACTCATAAAAGTTTATATTAAAAATAATATTTAAGGGTAATTTGGTCATGATGTTATTTATTTATTTATTTATTTATTTTTGGAATTGTGTATATTGATTAGTGAATATCATCATTCTTTGATAAAAAAATGAAAATGAGTTTTAACGAAGGCTCTTATTACTATTCAATCTTAATTATAAGGACATTTTTTGTATGGAAGTCTATAATGAGTCAATCTCTTTTCATTTACTTTTGTATCATTATTTTATTCATCATGACGGGGTCTTGTAATGATGTTTGCATATTTTTTTATGCTGGAATTATTATAGGTTACTTTGTATGGTATTACTGTGAAATATTCTCCACTTGTTACATTATTGTGCTACTTTTTCATCTTTTATTTATCTACTGCCAGCTCTTCTATGCTACTACCATCATGTTGTCAATATTGTGTAATTATTCTTATGTCAAGTTGTTCTAGTATTGATAATCTCATTCTTCTAGTTCTAATTCTCTTTCAATATATTCTTTGATCTTGTGATAGGCTAATGCAATTTCTTCCTTGGAATTTTGAGACTTCCAGTAGGGTTAATTACATTCATTTTCTGCTACGAATAACATATCATACTTAAAATTTTCGAACTCATCTAAGGCTAACATCTGGCCTCCTCAATGTCTTAGAATGCTTTGTTGTATATGAGTCCATATGTGGGTGATATAGAGGACAATCTAAAATATTCTTTATTTATCATGGTTATATGCCTTGCTTATTTCTTGTGCATATGTATGTACCAATTTGGAGAACTACTGATAAAACTTATACAAATTTCCTTTCAAACTTCTGAGCAATCTTCTGCTACTTTTTTTAGCTTAACCGGGAGCATTCTTAATTGGGAATTATGGTTAGTAAAAATCTTATCGAGATAACCAAAATCTAATAACAAACTTGGGTAACTTCTACTTCATTATGCTTTTCTTTATGCTTATAACTAAAATCCCTTGGTTGGTAATTTCTCATGTTAATTCTGGCAAAAGCTATGCTAATCTCTAATTTACAATTACAACTCTCTTTAATATCACAAAGACATGATAGATATATCTTTGTAATAACATTCATCCTTAGTTTGGATCAAAGATTGACTAATTGAAAGCACATCATAATTTGTAATTGCAACTCCTGTATGAATTGTGATACTCTATTCAGGATTTCATATTGCATGTTCAATGATATTATCGGTTATTATTTCTAATCGCATAGTCCTAACAAATTTTTCATGCTTTTGTTGTTTTATGCTAGTTATTCTATCATCTTTGGTCTTATGCTGCTCCATTTTAGTATCTTTTAAAAGCTCAGTATTAATCTCTCTCTCTTCAATGGGCTCATTAGTTTCTTGTCCTGTATTAGAAGACTAAATTACATCTTTTTCTTTATTCTTATGTTGATCATATTCAGGGTTCTAAAAGATGTTAGGTGCTAGTCGGGTGGCGGGCTGGGGTTAGGCGCCTAAGCGGCTAGGCAAGGCCTAGGCGGACTAGGTGGATATAAGTAAATCTATCATTTTTCGTGTAAATAAGTGTCTATTTATACTTAAAATATATATAATTTCATCATAAACTACAAAATAGAATGCATATATATTATGAAGTATTGGAATATAATGAAAACATGTGAAATAAGGATATAATGTGTGTTTATTTAAGTATGCAACAAGTCTCTTACAATTTATTGGAAAAAAAAATAAAATGCAAAATGAAGTTATCTATTTTTTATCTAAGTGAGTTGCGACCTAGACGAGTCTGGCAGGTTAGGTGTGTAATATCCCGAAAATTTTAGGTGGTGATTAAGAGTGGGTTACTTGTGACCATTGTTAGAAAAATAAATTTGGATCATTTGAGGCTTGTATTAATTGGCCTTTGGTCCATTAAATGATCTTTTACTATTGAGACTAACCCTTGGATAAAAAAAAAAAGAAAAAAAAGAAAAGAAAAGATGCTTGCGTTATTAAGTACGGAGAAAAGGGGAAGGGGCTTTCTAGAAACCCTCTTTCTTGCTGCTCTCTTCTCCAACCGAGAGTGAGAGGACCTTTTTAGTTCTTTTGGTTGCCAAATTCTCAAGGAAGAAGAATTTAATATCCGGTTGTTTTACTTGTGAAGATTAGAACAAGTGAGGATCCTTCCTTTGTCTCCATTAAAGGTATCTATTTCTCACTTTTGAAATCTAATTGTTACTTGGTTTGTTAACCCATGAATTAGATTGGGTGGGAGTAGGAAAATTTAAGGGAGACTTTGGATTAGGTCCTTAATTATGAAAATTCTTTGATTGAAACCTTCTTAGTTTTTAATTTTTGATCGAGGTCCTTGAAATTAATGTAATAATTTATTTCTATGTACGTTACTATATTTTTTAAATTAAAAATTAGAAATTTTAGTTGTTTATATAAATGAGATTTTAAATAAAAAATCATAATTTGTGGGATTAAAAATGTTAAAATATAAATATACTATTGTGTGTATGTGTATATATATAAACATGGGTACATTCATCAAAACTAACCAAAAAAATTATTGTATCAAAACAGGGGTACATTCTTCAAAATCACAAAAAAAAAAAAAGATATTAGGCTTAATAACATTAGTAAATTTCTTTGATTAAACTTGACATGGATACATTTTAAAATCAAAGAAAAAAGAATGTACCCATATAAGTTTAAAAATGGATTAGAAAAAAAAAATTGAATAGATTTTATATTAAAAAAAATGGTACATTTTAGATATAACGAATTGGTATATTTAAGAATGAGTACATTTTAAGATTAAAAAGTTTTACATGAATGGGTACATATAATTAGCATGGGTACATTTAGCAAAATAAAAAGTACAAATAAAAAAAATATATGGGTACAAATACAAATAAACTTTAAAAAATATGGGCACAAAAAGAAATTAATATATGGGTACAAATTAAAAGTGAAAAGAAAATTGGTACAAATTTAAAAAAATTACAAATTAAAAATGGGTACAAACTAAAACTAAAAATATATGAGAAAAAATTTAGTCATAAATATAAATATACTAATTGTAACATTTTTAACATTAAATGAATATATTTAGAAATAAAATAATATTTTATTATTGAAATAATTAATGATGTTATTAATACCCAAGGACCTTGATAAAAATTTGAAAAGGAATAGGATTTTAATCAATGGAGTAGCAAAAGAAAGGATGAGAACCTAATTTCTCCAAAATTTAAAGTATCATGCATCAAAAATTTTAAATGACTACGGACTTACCGAAAAGAAAAAAAACCCCAACTGGGCATTTTATGCTCACCTGTTTTTTCTAAAAATGTGTTTTCAGGTGGTGTAGGGTTGATTGGCTGAATTTCGAGTTGCAGCTCTAGTGTGGACTAGTAGAAGGGAGTCCAGATGTATATCTTTTGGGTGAGCTGCCAAAGTATTTGTATAGTTAATCTTAGTCTGTAAATGATCTTTTCATTACATAGTAGACTAAGAAGACGTAGGCCTCAATGGGTTAGTGTCTCTACTTACCTGGGCAATGAAAACCATGTATTTATGATCATTTGTCTTTTGGCTTGAATAAATTATGCTCATGTACACTTTTATCAAATGACCTGAACATGTGTTTCTTGTACGCAAGAAGCCTTGAGGTTCTTTTGTGAACTCTTTATGATCTGTAAGGCTTAATGAATTGCCTTTGGAGGACCATTATGGACTTGGTTGTGTTTAAATCTGGGGGTGTTTATTTACTACTTAGGTTGCATTTTGAAAAATTTCAGATTTTTACCCTTTGGAATGTAATTAGTTTTATTTCTAAAGTGACTTAATGATGCTGGAATTTGTTTAAAAAAAAAAAAAACAGCATGCATGTTTTAGATTTAAATTTTCCTATACTTCCTGAACTTGAACATTCTTGAAATTTTAACACTACAGGTGTTTACTTTGAATCTGGAAATTTTCATACTTTTTGGTTAAACGAGTTATTTTCGGTGATTTTTACGGTACATGTCATTTTCGTAGTTTGTATTACCACAATAAGTCTTTAACGTTATTTCTTTGAGTTACCTTTATAGTTTGATGTAATTTAATTTTTGAGTTTAATTTTTCATTGACTAAATCTTAAGCTAATATTTGCTTTACACCCTTAAGCACCCACTTTGTTTTATTTATTTCTCTTAACTTCACACCTCGAGTTGTGGGGTGTGACAAGGCGGGTGCCTAGGCACTCTAGGCGGGCGCCTCAGCAGGTTTAGCCGTCTTTTCTTAATTTTCAAAAACTTAGGCATTAATCAGGGCGCATAGGTAGGGCCTAGGTGGGGATTTTTATAACAGTGATCATATTCTATGCCAATTTTTAATTCTTATTTTAGAGTATTACTTGTCTTCTACTGCATTCCAAGGGATTGTAGTTCTTGGTTCATCTTAGTAAATTGAGTGATCAATGCCTTATGATCCCTAGAAAGTGTTTGAAGGCTATTTTCAAGAGTCCTAATACTCATATGCCTATCAATGAGTCCTGACCTCATATGTCTATCAATGAGTCCTGATACTATTGGCCTATAGCTCAAAGTGAGATTTTTTAATTCCTTCAACTATAATACCATTAAAGGCTGGTACTGGTGAACGTCCATGGTGCATCATTATCCTATTGAACGGTGCTCTTTTGCCTTGTGGTATTTTGCTATTTGAGGATGATGGTCTGTGATATTCTATTCATATTCAATGAATAAGTCTTGATAAGATGCCAGCTAATGTCTTATCACTATCTTTAATATGTTCAAAAATTAGTTTAAAACCATTTTTGTAGTTGAATTAATAAAATTGACCTATTTTTGGGCTGGTTGCTTATTAGTATGTATATTATTGTAATGAGAAACGATATTTTGATAGTTTGTCCTTATTGTAAATACTTCATTATGTAAATAAAGAAAATACTTCAAGTGAGTTAATTATTCTTAAAATTTCTAAATATGTTGTTTGTAGGTAATCTTGATTGTATATCACTAAATTTTCCTAAAATGTCTACGAACTTCTTCATTAGACTTTGGTGAATTCTTATGTTGTTTCTATTATAGTATTCATACCCATCCTAATAATGATGCATTTGTTTCAACTATTTTCTAACTATTATCTAATGGTAAAGTTAATGGTTTAAGCTTTATAATATCTTGTTTAAAATATTCTAATTTAATATCTTTACTAATAAAATATTTTTTGTCTAATCTTACTAATCTTATTATTTTATGACAATCATATTGTTGCGGTAAATTTATATTTTTACAACTCATGTAAAATTGTTTTCTAATCTATCATTTTGCTTTTATTTGGCTATACTCTTGTCTAATTATATTATATACATGTTGAATTTTAGGTCCTATTGCAATATCATTTTTCCTTGGATGTTTTTGCCATTCATTCCAATTTTTTTTTCTTCCACTTATTGATCATTTTATCTTTGTCATATAAGTATCTAATAAATTAATATCATTAATCACCTGCTCTTCTTAAATATTTAAAAAACAATATGAAGTATAAACAGTTATGTATTGTAAATCACAAATCTGTAACTGTTATAAATTTCAAAGGGTTATTCTATTTACATCTCACTTTTTATTGACTACACCCCACATAAAAATATAATTATATGTTCTAACATGAAATTACTATTTAGCCTAAGAGTTTTGTAAGTCAACCACGGATAACTTCGACGTTTTAATTACTTTCTGCACATTCTACATTGATTGTTTTAGTGACGATTAGAATATGAACTGACATTAATTAAGAATCAGTTTTATTTTCAGCTCGAAATCATCAAACATGCTTCAATATCAAATTCAATTGTCATTTGTACTCTATCCATTTTCGTACGAATGTAATTTGGGCATCACTCGTTTGAAACTCAATTGTAAAAAATAAGATAATATATAGAAGAAAATTGGCAAGTTTATTTAGGGTATCAGTCATTTCAAACTTTTCCCTAAAAGTTTGAACACGAATATGATAGTTGATTTTTTTATTTTTTTTAGATAGACTAATACGCGAGTTTGATGTAATATGTATGTAAAAACTAGAGAGTATAAAAGGGGTGCATAAAAGGGGGGTGTATTGAGAGTGTGGGTGTGAGGTGGTGTGAGAAAGCATGTGAGGTATATTAAGATAATTTTTAATTTAAAAAGTAGACATAAAGTGTTTTTAGTAGGTGGGGTATAGTCAACAAAATATGAGGTGTCAATAAAGTAGCAAAAAAGTTCTTACTCACTTCTAATAGCTCTTGTTTGTTCTTACTCACTTCTGTCATCTAATCTATTATGATAAAAATTCTTATTTAATTGAAATAACAAAACCATCTATATTAAAATATGTTTTAGTTACTCGATGTTGTTCTAGATTTTGTACTTTCCAAGAATGAAAATAATAAAATCTTAAACCATCTAAAGTATGTTTAAAATAATCAAACATGTTTGGTAAATTACTAAAATGTAACATTAATGTTACATGCACACAATTTTTTTCTCATATCTCTACTGTTTTTTTTCCCAATATTATGGATCTATATGATCTAAATTTTAATATATTTCATGCTAAATTAATTTGCTTTATTCCTCTCAAGAATGATATTTTACTTTTTCTATGTGGACTAACCATATTTTCATCCATGTAACCTACTCCTCTTTGTTTATTTTATTGCTCATTTGTTTCTCTTAAAAATTGTGGGTTCATTCTAGCTGTGTATCCTGGATTACTGTCTACTCTTGATGCTTTACTTTCTTCTACTGGATTACATTCAATTTTTAACTCTAATAAATTACTGTATTCTTTTGCTTCAAAATATGTTCTACTCATATGTCTAAAATTAATTTCTTCATTTTTTCATCTGAGATTTTGTGTAGTACTAAATCATGTCTTATATTGTTTTCTAAATATTGGTCTTCATTTGAGTTATCAATCTCTTCTATTAGTTTATCTATAATATGATCAAAATTTTGCTTAACTAAATTAATATCTAAATTATCAAAAGATATATGACCACTTTCACAAATACTCACAATTTGACTCTCATCATCTTCTAAATTATCTAATTGATTCAAATCATATCTATTTATTAGGGCTCTCTCAAATCTGCTTCTACTAAATTCTTTTAATTCTTCCTTACTAAGATAAATATCTTCTACTCTAGTTTTTCCTTTTTGTTTTCTTCCGAAGAATTCCATTTTCTATTATCAAAATGATGAATCTAAGATGTTCTGCTATGATTATTTGCGTTCAAATTAAATTTTCCAAGTTTTGTAATAAAGATGGTGAAAGTGATGAAGATGTGTTATGTAGAACTTGATTTATTTGCACTATTGCTCTTCAATTTGGTCTAATTTTTTGGCTAAATTTAAAACTAATTGGATAATTACATTATTTTGTCTAATTGGAATATTAGTACTAGCTACATGTGTTAAAAATTTGTAAACCAACTAGTTCTTCATCCAACTTATTAATTTCTTTCAAAACTTGAATATTTTTCCTATTGGTTCGGGGATCAGTCATTAAACTAATAATTTATCTATGTAATTTATTTACCATGCTCATTTAAATCTTTTTGCACTAATAGATTTTTTTTTTTAAATTTGTAGTTCAACTATTTCTAGTGATCTAATTTCTACCTACTTGGTCTTACTATCTATAACATCAATGAGCTCTTTTATTTCTCTCTTACTAGATATCTCTTATTATTTTTGTTATTATCTTCTAATTGAGATGTAATATTATCTAAATTGTGTCTAATAGTTTTTAGAGATTTTTTTCTAAAAATAATCTAATAAGTAATTTAATAAATTATAATCCTTAATATTTTCTAGTGTTATATTTTCATATTGACTAATAATAAGATCTACAATATTATTTGCTTGAGGATTTTCTTCAATATGGAAAATAATTGGATGACCATTATAACAACTAGAAATAAAACCTTGCGCATGGAGCTCAACATGTTTCAACATGTCAGCTACTCACAATGCAAGTATAAGGCCACAAAGGTTGCATTCAGATGTGCTGAGCTCAGAAGTAACTCAGTTAATGTCCAGTTATTTGTGGGCAAACATTCAACTATAATAGTGTACTCGAATAAAGTATGATCATCAGTTTATCAATATAATAATATAACTATAATGATGCTTTTCTGTTTTGGACAAGAAGTCTAAATAAACAAACACATTAAGAAAAAGAGAAAAACTTACTTAAGACTGGAGAATTGCTTGAACATGTGCACTTACTCTATTATTGACATACAAAAGGGTGGAAATTTACATAAATGAGTCTTTACAAAGGATGCTAGAAAGCTTTGGAGGTCGAAGGTTTCTTTGCTTTGGATGCACTGAGTTTCTCTAACTTGTGGTGTCATCTAATGAAGAAGACAATTCTTTCTTATATACACAAACTGGTCCACTATCCTACAAACATGCTTTTAAAAAGTATACAATTATTTACAACTAGTTTCTTAAAATGGTCGTCCCTATTAGTTGTTTCTGAATGTGAAGATGGAAACTTGTCTTCTAGTCCTTTCTGCTTTTTCAGTGACCACACTTGCTGCATGTCTTTCTTTATTGGGAAATTGCAAAAATTGACTCATTTTCTTAATCTTAGGATTGTAATTTTTGGATATGCACAAAGCCTATACCTGCTATACACAACAATAGAACAAAAATAGGATTTTTTTCTATACTTTGAATTAATCTAATTGCCCTCGTATATAAATGGGTTAATTCCTCCTTCTTTTTTTTTATTTCTCTCCCTCTCCCTACTCTCTCTAAAGTGGGAAATTGACAAAAACCAGGAGAGCAAAGACCTGTAGCCGAGCGAATTCTTGGTTGATATGGTCATGCATCTGGAGCTTTCCTTTGAAGATCTTGAGAGCTTAAGGGCAATACTTGTATTGATTGGGGTGAGGGTGAGTTTTGGAGGCGGAGAATCGACCTAGGCTTTCAAGAAAGGAGGGGTTTGGTTGCAGCGGAAGATGCAATGGCTACCATCGTCGTCAATCTCCGGTGGCTGCCGGAGCGCTTGTAATTGACGTTCCCCAATTTTTGGGTTTTTGGTAGTACAAAATTTTGATTGGATGAATTCCAAACATTGAGCAAGGCAATAATGGGTTTTGTTCATCTCTCTTATCTCTCTCTATCTCTCTCTCTCTCTCTCTCTCTCTCTCTCTCTCAATTTTCCCTTTTGTTCGTAAAAGTGTGAATCCGTATGGGTTCTTCTTCGAAGACGTAATTTGTTCCTATAAAGATTAATCCATATGGGATGTTGATTCAGAGGGTGGTGGGGGTGGGGGAGGGGGAGGGGGAGGAGGAGGAGGAGAAAGATGGGAAGTGAAGAAGAAAGTCTGGTACAATAAGAGTTTGGTAAAAGTTTGGTGAGGAAGGAGAAGAGCCCAGTTTTGCCGTCGAACTCACTACATTACACATGCACATGATATGCTCACATATATGAGCCAACCCAAAACCTCAAAGCTTACAACTCTATCTTCGAAATAAAAGAAATAACGTCATCATCTGTGAGTTTTTACATTTTATATGCGGGTATTTTCATCATTTTGCTTTTGTGCATGGCTCTTATTTTAGTTATAAGATTAAAAAATGGGTCATTTTTGGTAATTTTCCTTATTTATTTGTGTTGGACCACTTACTCTAGTGTGAGGAAGGTTTTAACTTTTATGTCCAATGACAAATGGGGCATTATAATTTTTTTTTTGTCCTTAATAGTAAATAGCCCAATTTTTGGTTGTTTTCATTAGTTTTCCAAAAGAAAAAGATTAGTGAATATCAATCATTATACTCTAGACTTCACAAAATTTTTCTATTTACTATGTTAACTTGTTATCTTAATGAGTCATATCGCATCAATATGTTATATTAACGTGTGAAATAATTTATACATGAATCTAATGAATTAAAAAAAATGGGTGACACACCCTATCTGTGTCTTTTGTCAACAATTTATTTATTTATGTACTAATGTAACTTGAAACTTCATATAAAGGGCCAACTCCCAACAACAATCAACATGACCAAAAATCTCGTGATAACTTTCTAATCATGCACTATAGAATAATAACTTTTTGAGATCTAAAATTAGTGAGCGGCTCTTGAAACAAATTTATTTAAATAAGAATGTAACTACCACTAGATTGAAAAAAAAAATCTATAAGTTGAAACAGATTGTAGTTTGTATATGAATTTAAAAAATAATTGCAAATCTAAACAAGTATCAATAAATATACAACTCAAAAGAACAAATGCTCAATCTATTTATCAAATATAGTTATAAGATAAATAGATGTATGTAGTCTAATATTCTAGTGAATAAGATGGGTTTCTACTGATGTATCCTGAATTTGAAGCTTCTCAACCCTAAAGTACTGTAATAGTTTTGAATTCGTTCCCTTTTCCTTAATAATAATAATAATAAAAAGATAAATAGATTTTTAAACAAAATCAAGTGGCGTTGTATCGTAGTGATGGAAAATAATTATGCCTATGCATCTTATGCGGTTCAATCTCAATTGATTCCCCTCCACCCTAACAACGAACTATTTATCTCACTAATTCTATTTCTCTCCTAAAAAAATTTCAATTTTTATTCTTCTGTTACAAAAATAAATGATAGTAACGATGGGTGGTTCGAATTCAAAGGAGGGTGAGAAAGTTGTTTTTGCATTTAAAAAAAACCTAATGAGATATATATAAGGGTAGGTTTGGTATGGTTATCGTACCAAAACCCTCATACCAAACTTTTGATTTGACAAAGTATATTACCGTTACCGTACCAAACTTTCGGTATATCGAATTTCGGTATGCCAGTTGGCATTATGGGTGAATCGAATTTCGGTATACCAAATAATTCAGTTGGCATGGTATGGTAATGGTAATTGCCACTTTGTTTGGGGCCAAAACCTGATTTTTTTTTCCTACCCAATTCAAGGGCAATATTTTTTTTGGGTGCCTTTTATCTTATATATTGTAGCCTAAATTCATCTATCATTCATCATTCACAATTCACACACATACTAATATGTCAAATGATGCATCAAAATTCATGATGGAAATTACGGTTACAATCCAAATGGAAGTTACAAACCAAAAATGGAAGTTAAGTTTACAATCTAAATAGAAGTTAAAATTTCAAACCAAATGAAAATTCCAAGTGGATCTAAACTTCAAAAAATAAAAATTCATTGATCAATTCTTCAAGCTTGAGATGTAGAAGAAGTATTTGGAAGAGGCATTGAATTTGAACTTGTAGAAGGTTGAGGTTGAGCTTGTGTCATGTCTACATTACAAACAAAGAAAACATATTATTAACAATTAGAACAAGAATTAAAGTTGAAAACCGTTTATTATTGAATTGTTATATATATATATATATATATGTATATGTATAATTTATATGTATAATTTATTTAACATATATTTATATTTTTTCAGTAGGGTACGGTAATACCATCACTAATGGTATCGAATACTAATATCATACCATAAAATTTTGGTTCAGTACAATACCGTGCCATTATCTATTGACACAAAAAATTTGGCATAAAATTGGTATGATATGATTGAGAATTCAATTGATATGGTAATTTGGCAAATAAATCTACCCCTAGATATGTATAAATAATGTTCTTAACAGATTGAAACAAATATTTATGGCTGACAGTAAGCGGTTCACCTATTTCAACCGGAATCTACTCATTCCAAATACTTTGTTCCATGTCAACAAGTCATGTGCAATATTGCCAAGTCAACTAAGGTAATTTATAATTGCAAAGGCAAAAGTTAAAATTATAAAATCATATTTGACTTGCAGATGACGCATACCATAATGGCAAAAAAAGCAATCATGCCTATGTATTATGATACATGTTTAAACCCTACCAATTCTCCTTCCTTAACAACTATTTATTTAACCCACTAATGATATTATTTGTAAAACAAAGTTGTACTTGACTTCAAATGTGATGGTGCAAGTTACAATACTTTCAAAGCATAGGGGATTAAATTTGAACTTTAACTAGCTCTTATGCATTAGAGAGAGGTTACACCACCAATTCTAGAGTCAAGTATAACTTTGAGTTTTTAATGGTAATAGCCAAAATTTAACACCAAATTTCATAAATGTCACTTTTTAAAAAATCTTTCAAAAATAACAGAAAATCCACTTAAACACCCTCAAATTAAAACCAAATAAACATAAACTAAAGAATTCTGGGTTAACCAAGAATCAAGGACCATAAGATGCACATCCCTCATCCATATCATTGTTCCCAACATCCTTGTCGTACCCATCACCAGCAAAAGTTGTTGCCAACAATGAAGGTACCATTAAAAGCCCTTCTTATGGGTACAAGACCGTGATAGCAATCACTCTTTTTCTCCAACTGTCTTCATCCTTGGCTAAACCATATGGAAGTACATGATCCATATTTGTTCAATGAATTGACTAGATAAAGGCCTAACGCTTTCGAAATGGCGTCCTGAGCAACCGAGCTTCAACTCTAGTAGTAATAATGGGGATCAATCTTGTGGTAGGAGGTAAGAGTAAGAAGATGAAGCGCACTGCGCCCAGGTCCGATGATATCTATCTCAAGCTTCTCGGCCAGTTGTACCGTTTTCTTGTCCGGAGGACTAGAAGCAAGTTAAATGCAATTGTTCTTATATGTTTATTCATGAGCAAGGTCAACAAGGCACCACTTTCTCTCTCGAGGTTGATTAAGTATATGTAAGGAAAGGATAACAAGATTGCTATGGTTGTGGGGACTATCACTAACAACATTAGGGTTTAGGAAGTTTCACAATTGAAGGTTACAACATTGATGTCCTAAGAATTCTCGGGAAGCAGTGAAGCACTTCTATGTAGATGTTTTTGGATTTTGAGGGTATTTAGGTCTATTCATGTGAGTTTTCTGTTATATTTAAAAGTTTTTATAAAAAGTGATATTTATGAAATTGAGTGTTAAATTTTGACTATTAATGATAAATACTCTATAACTTTTGTATACTTTTAATGTGAAGTCACACCCTTAACTCTAGAGTTATATCCAAAATCAAATATGACTTTGCATATAGCATCCAAGTCATATACGACTCTAATATTTTCCGGTGCATTGAGACTCATTAGTTAATTTACAACTAGCCTTTATGCAGGCTTTTTCTACATAACGGCGCGCTATGCGCGACATACAAAGTTTTAAGGAAGCTAATAATTTTGAATACACTAAATACCTAGGGGCAAATTCCCACGTGCAACATATGTCAATATAGCGCATTCTATCAAGGAATTACAGAGAACTTTCCAATTGGAACAACTCAATATAAAATTCATTAAGTGGTTACCACAGATTGATCTTGGACTGCATTGTCTCTGAAATTTGATGATTAAATATTAACCGTGAAAACTGAAATGCATGGAAACTCATCAACCAAAACCAGGAGGCACATTGGGGTCCTCATCACCACCATCACATGCTCGCTTATGCCCCATTTCCGTAGACGTGCCAGGTGCCAGTCTATTATCATCGGGAGCCAGCCTATCCTGCAGCTGACGTGAACTTTCCTTCCATCCATCCATGGCTCCCTTTACATAAGGTGGTTAATGGATATCAAGACAAAAAATAATCATCAAGCAAAGAAAGCGAACAATGGTTAAGGGGATGTAATTAAAAGTGGCTTCCAGAACTACAGGATCAATAACATTTGGAAAGATGTTAGGGCAGAGGAACTATAATGTTGGCATCAAATGAAACCTTTCTCATCTGACCAACAAAGTACATTACACTTCATATGCCATCATCATGGCTGCAAAAACCTTTTGGGTTAACACTCATAAACATGAAACAAACTCCAGAAAGTAAAAATTTCACAAATAGTCAAATAAGTCACTGCTATAGTTTTTTTTTTTTCCTTTAATAATATTTATGGCAATCTGCAATTGCTTTTATGCAAATTAAATAAGCAAAATATGATAATCAGCATTTGGACATTTTACTCTCTGAATAATCGAGACAATGTTAGGAAGATAAACAATGTTATATAAATGTTTAGGAATGACAAATAAAAAATGTCATAGTAAGAGTTAATACAATCAAATAGGCTACTCATTAGGTGAAAAAGAAGTTGGAACAAAGTCGAATGCTGAGCCAAAAGTATAGATATTTAAAAAGAATGCGTAATCCACAATTAAATGGAACAAAGAAGCGATGACAGAAATCACTTACCATGGTCATAGTTATCAGTTTGGTACTCAAATCATCTTCAAGGTCCTTTCAAATGCGATCAATACAGCCATTAACTATTTTATAGATTAATTTCTACTAGACAATCATTAACTCTCTCTCTCTCTCTCTCTCTCTCTCTCTCTCTCTCTTGCGCGTGCGCCTTTTTCACACTATACAACCCCTGTCTCATGGCCAACCTCTCCAACCCCTCATAGTCGCACGAAACAACCCAACTTGCTCCGCCTCGACCAACCTCCCCTAGCACAAACCCCGCGAGCACAAAATAACTAATACTAGTTTAATTGAAGCAATTAAGAACTGACCAATGAAACATCATCATAAAGTATTCAATGAAAGGTGAAAAGGCACCAACTTTAATTAGGGGTGGGCGCGATGCGGTTTCGAATGAAACCACAACCGAAAACGAAACATTTTGCGGTGCGGTGCGGTGCGGTTTTGAAGCCAAAACCGAAATGAAACCAAAACGTTCGGTTCGGTGCGGTGCGGTTTCAAACGGTTTCGGTTTGGTTTTTGAGAAAAAAAATGTACAATTTAAAATATACACCTATTTATGCATAAGACGATCTTATTTTCCTCGTATATTAATTAATAAATATGCAGTAAAATTGCAGCAAAACTGCATAAAAAACAGCAGCAAAAACTGCACCAAAACTGCACAAAATTGCACCAAAAAATAATGCAGCAAAACTGGATAAAAAAACAGCACCAAAAATTGCACCAAAACAGCCCCAAAACTGCACCAAAAGTGCAGCTAACTTGTACCAAACTTGTACCAAAACTGCAACAAATGACAATTACTAAAATTGAGACAACATCCAATGCATCAAAGGATTTAAACTTTAAATCCTTATGCATGACATCTACTAAAATTGAACTTGATCACCAATCACAATACTTTACAACCCAATTAAAAGGTTAAGTTTGCCATAATACAAACCTATAAGTTATAACCTAGTTGAAAAGTTTAAAATATAAGTTATATATCATTTATTTATTATATGGTGTGGTTTCGGTTTCGGTGCGGTTTTGAAAACCCAAAACTGAAACCAAACCGTTTTGTGTGCCGCGGTTCGGTTTTGAAACCGAAACCGTTTCAAAACCGCAAAACCAAACCGTTTGGTGCGGTTTGATTCGATTCGTGTTTCAGTTTCGGTTTTCGGTTCCAAGTGCCCACCCCTAACTTTAATAGGAGGAAAATATATCAGAAAGTGTAAGTGTGAGAGGGAGAAAAGAAAGAGAGTAATATACCTATGAAAATGGTGACAGAAGACCCATGCATGACCCTGCCTCGTCTTCACCATCCTTTTAGATTTTGTTGTGATTCACTTGTATCCATGGCGTGGAATGAAAAACCACACACTAATTTTTCAATTATGTAGGATGAGGGTGGCTGGTAGTTTTACAGTTACCGGCAAAACGTGGAGTACGGGTGGTTTCTTTTCCTCTACAGTGGTTTCTTCACGTTCGATTTTTATTTTGATTTTGATAGTCGTTGTTTTATAATTTGTTTACACTAATACCCTTGCTAACTCTTGTCTTCTATTTTCAGTTGGTTGTAGATTTTTTTGTTTGAGGGACTTTATAGTCCAAATTTTTTTTGATAAAGCCTTGAGAAACCAAACTCTCATTCTAGCTTTCTAATATTAAAGATTAAAGATAAAATATAAACTCCGACTCTTCCGGTTCATTGAAGATGGCCCATAAAATATTATATTTTCATGGTAAAATTAATTTTCCTTGTTTTTATTTTTGCCAATTAATTTTCCTTTTCTTTTTTGTGGGTTGGCGTGATAAACTAGGAGTGATGGTGTTTTGGTCGTTTCACCTATTCACTGAACTTATTTACGGATCCCACCATTACCCACCCTTCCTATCATGCGACTGCTGTCTATCTGATTCTCTCCCCTCTCTCTCTCCTCTCTCCCCTCGCTGACAGTCGAGTCAGTTCACCCTCCCGATAACGGCGATATCGTGGCCCTCTCCGCCTCCCTCCTATCAAATCTCCATTCGAATTTGGAGAAACAGTAAGTGAAAGTCCCTCATAAACTCTAATTTATATCCATCCGATCTTAATCTCTCACATTTCTTAGCCATCTCAGAGTCGCAGTTCGAACCGATTTCACTTGCATGGCCGTCATCTGATATATCCGGTACAGTCTTCCTCCCTCAATTTTTGTTTTAGACTCGATTTTGAGGGTTTTAGTAATTGGGTTTGGAAATTTTGTTTGATTTTGTGTGCGATTTGTTTTTGGAGGGTTTTGCAGATTTTGGGGACGATTTGTGGGACTGAACCGGCATGAAGCGGGAATTGGCTTGTGTTTTGGAGGGTCAGACTCCGCTCGCTGATTCAGTGGCTGGGACTCAGGACGAGTCCCAGACGAGTCCGTTTGTTGTATATGAGAGACTTAATCGTAAGAGGTTTAAGGGTGCGGTTGTGAATGGTGTGATTGTCTATACCCGAGAGAGAAGGGCTCGGATCAAGGGCGGTAATGGGGTTTCGGAGGGGGCGGAGATAAATGGGCGGAAGGGCTCGGAAAAGCCGAGAATTGAGGAAACCCCTTCTCATCAATTAGTTGAATGTTTAGTTAAAGATGAGTCAAATTGCAATTTGGAGATACCCAGGTGTAGACATGAGGGTGGCAGTGAGCGGTCAGGGTCTTCGTGTGAGGAGCACGATATGGAAGCAGACTTGGTTGAAATTGTAGTTAAAGATGAGCCCAATTATCATGAGGGGGAAACAGATATGAAAGGCGGGGCATTGAGGCGGTTTACTCGATCAGCATTGAGACCCAAGTTTGAGCCTACTGTGGAAAATGCATCAGGGTCTGTGCCTGTTGAAGTGATTTCAAATATAGAGGGGGAAGATACAGTTGGAGTCAGCATGCTGACATCGCCGCTGAAGAATAAGCTAGAATTGAAAATGTCAAAGAAGATTGTGGTGGACAGGAAACCTACAACAGTCAAAGAGCTCTTTGACACTGGCTTGGTTGATGGGGTGCAAGTGATTTACATGGGCAGCAAGAAGGTAGATTTAATTCCAAGTTCATATATATGCATATTCAATACGTTTAAGATATGTCATGAGCTAAAAGTGGCACATTATAATTTAGGCATTCGGTCTGCGGGGCACAATAAGGGATGGTGGAATTTTGTGTTCATGCATACTGTGCAACGGCGGCAGAGTGAGTAATGTTTGTTACCCTAATATGGTTTAGCATGCTATAAACTGTTTTGGGATTTGGTTTGTGTATTTATTTTTTTTCCCATCAATGTAGGTTATTCCACCGTCCCAATTTGAGATTCATGCTTGTAAAACATACAGACGAGCAGCACAGTATATTTGTTTTGAGAATGGAAGGAGTCTGCTTGATCTCTTGAAGTCGTGCAGAAATGCTTCTTTGCATACATTGGAAGCAACAATTCAGAAGTTCATCAGTTCTTCACCCATGGAGAAGTATTTTACTTGTAAAAAGTGTAGTGGTGAGTTGTTTTTTTTTTTTTTTGTTTTGTTTTTGTTTTTGTTTTTGTTTTCTTTTTTTTTTTGTTTTTAGTCAATATTCTTTTTCATTAAGAAATTTAATTGTATTGATTGTAGCGATTTTCTAAAAGTTTTCTTATTGCTATTTTTCACTATCATTTCTAGTGTCTTTTCCTCCATACTGTGCTCTGGGTGATGGATCTCTTTGCTATTCTTGCATGGAGCCGAAGCAGCCTGAGTGCAGCCTAACTCATGAGAGAGGCAATAGTCTCAGGTACTGTATCCTGTCGAGCTACCTCATCCAACTTTGTCATTTTGTCAACTTATGCTCCGGAATATGTTGATTTTGGTTTTCCAGATTGTAGCCTTTGATTTCCCCTTACTTAGCCAGTGTTTGATGTAATATATTTTGCTGTTTTTAACCCTTCTAGGACTGTATTGGGACATTGGCTATAAAAAGAAGGGGTTTCGTAATTTTATGTTAGTGGGAATCTTATCTGCATCTTGTCTCTTTAGCATCAAGATATTAGTGTCAATTTTTTTTTTTGTTCTATAAGGTCAATGCTTAGGTAGTATTATATTTTGCTGTTTTTAACCCTTCTAGGACTGTATTGGGACATTGCTAAACTCAGTGTAGTGTATGTTATGCTTGTGTTTCATAGATTCAAATGATTCATGTTTGCTGTCTATAAGGAAGTTGATGGTAACATATTACTGTCCTCAAGTTACTGTTTCATAGGTATTAGTTTGACAATATGTGTTTATTTAGTCCTAGGGTGGGAATTGGCTGTATTCTTTCTGAGATTCTGAGACTGTAGTTTGCTAACTGTTTCTGAAAAACTGTAGTTCCATTGGGTGCACTCAAGAGGCTCAAATTTATTGTTTAACAATCTATCATGATATTTTCCGATTGAAAGAATCTTAAAAAAAGCCTAATGTGTTTGTTGGATCTAATATCTGTGCCATTATACATGGATCAGCTCCGGTGTTTTCTCATTTGTTGGGATTACAAAGTCTGAGGACATTATATCATAAGTCACAATACTATATTTCTGAAACCATATGTAAAGTATAAGAATGTTACTTAGCTTTTGTGTCCTTTCGGTTTTTGTTATAGAGATATGCAAATGACATTTCATATGTTCTTGCATCTGTATTCTCTCAGTTCTTTGATACCTGTTTCAATCTCAAAGTCCTCCAAGAGTGCAATCTCAAAGTCCCGGAAAAGTGCAATCTCAAAGTCCCTGAAAAGTACAATCTCAAAGTCCTTGAAAAGTGCAATCTCAAAACCCTTGAGAAGTGCAATCTCAACTCCCCAGAAAAATGCAGTGTCAAAATCCCCCAAGAGTGCTCCACTCTATTTGTCACTGAAAAAGAAGACCCAGTTGAATACAAGAAGGTATGTCTCTTCTTTGATGGCGTCCCATATCCTTTTGTTGTATCGTTAGTGCATATATTGGATGGATAAGTTATGAAGCACTAAATTAACCAACCTAAATGACTATTTTGTTCTAAATAACAGCTGGATCATTGAAGGGACATAGTTTTGGTTGAGGTTTTAGAAGGTTCTTTTCCTTCCCTTTTTATGCTTCTATGTTCACTGCAGGTCATCAACGCCAGTTTTGATCTCAGATCCGTCAAAAAGTTCTTCTCCAGAGAGTTCAGATTATAAGAGTGGATGGAAGATAACACCAAAGTTGGTATCTACTTAGGTTTCCTTTGAATTTACAACTATAATCAATGATAGACTTATGTTTGATATTTTCGTCCGACTAGTAATCTTTTCTAAAAGCAATTCAAGAAAACTGATTCTTTCCAGAAACCTATTCAATATGTGAATTGTCTTGATAAGTAAATAATATACAAACATTATCTGTATGTACTTCATCTTTTTTGACAGGTTGTCTGAATTTTTTACAGATCTTCAAAATCAATTCTGATCTCAAGGTCCCCCAGTACTTCTTCAGTGTATTTTTCTTCGCAGAAGAAAAGTCAGTGGAGGATTACAACAAAGTAGGTTTCCCCTCCTTTTGATTATTATTAAAAAGTTTATGATTTTGGGGAGCATAATCTTGGATTTGTGACATGTGAATAATCTCTTTATTCTTTGGTGTATCTTTCTAAAGAGATCAGCGGCTGCATAAGTTGGTTTTCGAGGAAGGTGGATTACCTGACGGAACAGAAGTAGCATATTATGCACGCGGACAGGTCGTTTAGAAAAAGATTGGTCATTTTTACATGCCATTTATGGGCTTATTGAAATATAATAATTTCTTCTGTTGGACAGAAATTGCTAGTTGGTTACAAGAAAGGATTTGGAATATTTTGTTGTTGCTGCAACAGTGAGGTTTGTGTGCTAGCATTTGGAGTTCACTGTACTTGAACTGTGTTGGAGCCTTTAACCTTTTTATTATCCAAAATCTGCAGGTCAGCCCGTCACAGTTTGAGGCCCATGCAGGTTGGGCCACACGCAGGAAACCGTAAGCTTTTGTGAGATATTCAGTGGCTAACTATGTCACAATTTACCTTAAACACTTGATAATTCTATGGTTGTGTTTTTTTATTTTTATTTTTGGCAGCTATGCATACATTTACACATCTAACGGAGTGTCTCTCCACGAGTTGGCTATATCTTTGTCAAGAGGTCGGAAATATGCAGCCAAGGATAATGATGACTTGTGCATCATTTGTGCCGATGGTGGGAATCTTGTGCTTTGTGATGGATGCCCTAGGGCCTTCCACAGAGGTGAAACAAAGATTTTTTTTAAAATTTTTTGGAGTATGATAAAAAATTGTTAATTTCCTAGTAATTGACTGTAAAGCTAGTTCAATTTTGTTTTCGTTTTAAAGTAAGACATTTTATTTTCTTTATAAGCTCAATAGGAGATGCTATTTGAATGGATGAGATCAAGTTGTTACACTGAATCTATGAACTGCAAAGGGCTATTGCTTTATTTGTAAACCTTTGGTTAATTATATTTCAAGTTTATGATGTGGAGACAGAATTTTCTTAGAATTTGTTTTATTCGTGTGTTGTCCGTATAGAATATTGAGTTTTTGTAAATGGGGTGAATTGAAATTCATTTCATTTGTATTTGAATCTTGCATTTCAGTTATTGGAGATATGCATTGTATCTGAAAACACTCATTGAGTTCTTTATCTGGTACACTTCTGCAAACTGTGTTTGCCTTATATTAGTTTTTGTGTGAATTTTTTGCCTCCTGCAGACTGTGCTTCTCTACCAAGTGTTCCTCGTGGTGACTGGTACTGTAAGTTTTGTCAAAATATGTTTCAAAGAGAAAAGTTTGTGGAACATAATGAAAATGCTGTTGCTGCTGGAAGGATTGATGGAATTGATCCTATAGAACAGATAACCCAAAGATGCATTCGTATTGTCAAAGACATAGAAGCTGAACTAACTGGATGCGTTTTATGTAGGTAATATCAGAAACCTATTTTGTTGAATTCTATGGTCTTAGACATATTCCTGATGCAGTTGTGGCAGATAGCTGTCAATATACTTCTGTTTATGTTGCTTTTATTTTATTGTTGGTTCTGTATGCAGAGGTTATGATTTTAGCAAATCAGGATTTGGTCCACGAACTATTATACTTTGTGATCAGGTACTTTCTTCTTTTTTGTGCCATAGTTGGTGCATTTTACATGAAATGCTACTTTTGCTTCTATCTAAATGTCCAAATGGTACTCTTCTTTTATTGTGTGCCAGTGTGAGAAGGAATATCATGTTGGCTGTTTGAAGAAACATAAAATGGCAAATTTAAAGGTGAATACTTAATTGAAGGACATATTTGACAACTCACATCAGCAAAACCTTCCTTATCCTGTGGCCTTGCAAATTAATTTTCAGTTTAGACTGTTGACGTCACTTGTTTAACAGGAATTGCCAAAAGGGAAGTGGTTTTGTTGCGCAGACTGCAGTAGAATTCATTCTATTTTGCAAAGGTTGCTGACTAGAGGAGCTGAGAAGCTTCCTGACTCTCATTTGGATGTTATAAAGAAGAAGATGGAGGCAAACGGTTTGGAGACTGTCAGTGGGTTTGATGTGAGATGGAGACTTATTAGTGGCAAAATTGCTTCTCAGGAATGTCGTTTTTTACTTTCAAAGGCTGTTGCTATCTTCCATGTAAGTGCTGCCCTCTCTGCTTTGAAAACGTTGTGCTTGCCTACAACAATTTATGATCATTCCAGTTTTTCACTATCTTCTGGAGGGCTGTTCATATAATTTTTATTTTTCGTTCAATTGTATTTTCATGATTCAATATACATTAGTTTAGTCATGTTCTTAGAATTTCCTATTTCTTTATTTGTTTGTAATAACCTTTCTGTTAGTATGTCCCTACACATTTTCCTTCTGGAAAATTCTGTGATAACTGAATATCTTAGACGATTTGTTATAATTAATGGAAAAAAAAGTAATGAATTGAAAGAAGTCTAGTTTCTGCATTGTCTGATAACTAGCTATAATTCTTTTGCAAGCAAAAACGAAAAAAAAAACAGAAATTCTTTGGTTACAATTGCACATAGGCAGCACAATCCCCTTGAGCAAGATGACTTCTTTAGGACCCACTTGATGCAGTTGGTGTTTGTTTCTTACGGTGATTTTCTTTTTCCCCCTTTTGTATGACTGAAATGTTGATTTTGATAGACAGGAATTTTACAGTGCACTGTGCTTTTATGCACTAGGGTTATTTTTGATTTTTCATCATTTTTTGCATTAAAGAAGCATTTTGAGGCATTTGTTACACATGAGTGGAGCAATCATCATGACTAACTGAAATTCTCCGATATTTGTGTCTCAGGATTGCTTTGATCCTATAGTTGATGCAGAATCTGGGCGAGACCTTATTCCCGCCATGGTTTATGGGTAGGCATAAGGATATGTTATACCTTTATGTTGTAGTTGGTTTATTTTTGACAGTCTTACATGTCCATCTTTTCTAACATTACTTTCTTCTCTCTCTCAGAAGAAATGTTAGGAGCCAAGAATTTGGGAATATGTACTGTGCAATACTGATGGTCAAGTAAGAATTCTTTTGATTTCTGGTTGTGGACTTGCTTCCGTGTCGTATAATTGATAGAACTCGTCTGTTCTTGCAGCTCAACTGTGGTATCAGCTGGAATTATACGTGTTTTTGGTCATGAAGTTGCTGAACTTCCTTTGGTCGCTACTAGTAATGGTAACCATGGCAAGGTGAGACTATATGAATATGAAGTTGTATTTTTCTGAGATGATTATGTTTATTTTTTTGTCCTGCTTTTCTTTTTCCCTTGGCGGTTTTGTGATATAATATTTAATTATTGGTAGTTTTCATTATGCCACCCACAACGGGATCACTGCAGTTTTCAATTTGATATGGTTTAACTTTAATCACCTAACTTCACAGGGCTACTTCCAACTATTGTTCTCCTGCATTGAAAAGCTGCTAGCTTTCTTGAATGTGAAAAGTATTGTGCTGCCGGCTGCGGAAGAAGCAGAATCCATATGGACCGATAAATTTGGTTTTACAAAAATGAAGCCGGAGCAGGTATGTTTAAATGTGTCTAATTGATGCCTCAATTCTAGTCGTACCTTTTCTTGTGCCCCAGTACTTACGGTTGCGTCCCTCGTGCTGCAGCTCACCACCTACCGAAGAACCTGCTACCAAATGGTGACATTCAAAGGAACGTCAATGCTACATAAAAGGGTTCCCGAGTGCCGGGTTGTAAGCACATGAGGGAAGGGGAGAGCGAAGGGAGATTTTTCAATTTTTGTTTTCTGATCTTTTATTAGCAAGCTTTTTGTTTCCAGTTCATGTTTGTAAAATTTTATGAATTGGAATTGTCAAGCCTCTGCTGTTCATATCAACATTTTTTTGTTATTGAACATCACCTTAATAGCTAGATTTCTATAATACACATTCTGCATGCGTTTGGTAATCTTCTCTCGTATATTCTCTTCTTTCTGTGCAATTTTGGTCGGATTGCTCTGGTGGTTGGGGCTTTTTGGTCTGCCTACTTCATCTCGGTTCAAACTCTTCCTCCTTTCTTAAATTTTATAATTTAGCCTAGTAAGGCACTAAAAGTATATAAATTTTTCAAGTAATATATCGTTACCAACATATTTCTTAATAATCCAAATTTCTCTCAACGATATGGAGGTGATAAATTTGTTCAACTACTGATAGCAAGAAATCCTAAATTGCAGGA
Source organism: Malus sylvestris (assembly GCF_916048215.2). Classification (NCBI taxonomy): domain Eukaryota; kingdom Viridiplantae; phylum Streptophyta; class Magnoliopsida; order Rosales; family Rosaceae; genus Malus; species Malus sylvestris. The sequence goes on from NC_062271.1 coordinate 15,788,223, forward strand.
GGGGAAGTTGTTATTGTATGAGTAGGGTTTTCTCCCCTTTTATTTCTATTTCCTTTCCTTCTCTTCTCTCACACTTTGCTGGTTGTATTATTGTCTCTACAAAAAAATTAATATAAAACGATGTGATTTAATCGTAACCGTTCAACTAGGAGGGAAGGGAAAGAGGGAGAAAATCCTCTTTCTTATTGCGTACAAATGGCCTCATGGTCGCTCTGTGTGGGAGCACTGGCGGAATAGACTCATAAAATTACAGTAGGGTTTTGGTTGTGCCTTAATGTTTTAAAAGACTTGTCTTGGGGCGCGCCTAGTCGACCTTGAAAGCTAGGGTGGTTTGCCGCATCTGTTTTCCAGGAGTCGGCGTAAGACGTCGCGGGAGCACGCCTAGGTGGCAAAGGCGCGCGCCTCAGGGCGTCCATGTGTTTTTTTTGTATTTTTTCAATTTTTTGCTTTGTATTTTATTTTTATTTTTTGTAAAAACCCAAAGCCGTGCCCAAGGGAGAAGATGAACAAGACATATGGCGAAGGTTTTTTTTTCCCTGATTTTTCATTTTTTAACAATTGTTTTCTCTTTAAAATTTAAATAGACAACACTTTGTAGACATTTATTACCTCACTAACTCTTTTTTATTACTTTTATTTTTTATATTATTTTTAGATGGATAGATAAACATCTTTTTGTTTCTTATTATTCTCATCATCCCAACAGAAAAAAAAATTAAAAAAATGGAGAAGATAAACATCTTTTTATTTTTAGGAAAAATAACATTGATGATACTTTTAATATTTAATTTTTTTATTATGACAATACATTTTAAACATTTTAAGAAAAGAGAAAAGTTAAGGGATGACATCATTGACATTTTTACTCTGAAGTGTAAATTACACAAAATACCCAAACGCCTACAATTCTTTGCTAAAAAGGGCCTACGATTCTCCGGAGGATATTGATCGAGTTCACTTGTATCCCACCCTGCCCAACTTGAAGCTGTAATCGAAGTCGAAAAGCAAGCCGCGAGGGATTTGATTCGTGACAAGAAAAAGGAAAGAGCTTGGATAGCATTAAAATTTTCTCTTTCTGATTCGCAGACATGATCAAAGCCTGGAAGCTAGAGCCGCCTTCCTCTTCCTCCTCAATTATTTCTATTGCTTCCTTGTTCCTCAGTAATCTTTTGTATGCATGTACGTATGAATTTGTCTAATTGTTGAATTTGTTGCCAAATTCAAGAGCCCATTTATTGCTTTCGGTGGCAGACATAAAAAAGGGTCAAAGGCAATTTATGCCTTTAGGCTCACATTAAAAAAAAGCAGAGAATTAGAAATGGTGAAGATGCTTTGTTTTGGTTACGACCCAGAACAAAAAGAAAGCTCCATTTTTTAGAGCACAAGACGCAAACAAGCAGAGAGTAAAAGAAAAGCCATGGACAGCCTCATTCGAAGAGAATAAGAAGAGCTCCTGCTCTCCACATTATGTAAGCAATCACTCCATCAAATCCATGGACCTCCAGATTTTTTTTTGAGGTTGAATTGATTGGATTTTAAAATAGGAAACTAAATAAAATAGTTTGAAAACTTGGAGTTTTAACGATAAGGATAAAATAAAGGTTAAAGTAAATAGTATAAGAATTGATTTTTTAGTGTAAAAATATGGTTTTTCGTTAAATTGAACAGTATCAAAAACTTTTCATTAATGTTGCCTTCTAAAATTTGATGTATAATTTCTTCACATCTTCATTCCGTAATAGAGAAATCGTTATTTTTTATGCGGAAAGAATGATACATGCATACACAGTTGAAGTCAATTCCCTCTTTATAAAGCACTGTAAGTGGTTAAAGAGCCTTAGTGGAAAAAAAAAAAAACTCTTTAACCACTTGCTCTAATAATGGGTAAATTGAACCATTCACGTGAGTTTATAGTTATGGTTTGCACTGATTCTACAAAAATGGTCGATGACGGATTAAACTGATTCTGCAAAAATGGTCAAGGACGGTTTGAATTGATTCTACAAAAATATCGATGACGGGTTGAATTGATTTTGCAAAAATATCGATGACGGGTTAAGCTGATTTTACAAAAATGGTCGAGGAAGGGTTGAACTGATTATGCAAAAACGTCTGAGGACGGGCTGAACTGATTCAGCAAAAATTGTCTATGACGGGTTGAACTGATTCTGCAAAAAATGGTCGAGAATGGGTTGAATTGATTCTATAAAAATAGTCGAAGACGGGTTGAACTGATTATGCAAAAATGGTTGATGACTGATTAAACTGATTTTGCAAAAATGGTCGAAGACAGGTTGAACTGAATCTACAAAAATAGTCGAGGACGTGTTGAACTGATTTTACAAAAATAGTCGAGTACGGGTTGAACTGATTCTACTAATAAAGGATACAAATTGATTCTGCATAAATAGTCGAGGATGGGTTGATCTTAAGGCACATATTAATTTTGTTAAAGTTGTGAGAGTTGTGTTCTATTAACAGCCTTAAAGCTTTAGGGGTATGGTTGGCAATTTAAAACATTATTTCTATGTTTTTGGGCTGAGCTTTAGTTGTTTTTATGCTTTTGTCTCTTCTTGACATGTTTAAAAACTAGTGGAGTTTTTTGAAATATATTAAAAGTTTTTGTCTCTATATATAAAGTTCTCTTCTTTTTATTGTTTTTTTACCTTATATATTCTTGTCTTAAGAGATATCATATCATATTATCTTATTCCTCTTTTTTAAGACTACATATCTTACCCTAATATTACTCAAAATATACCTATAAATAGTCACTTAAGACTCTAGATGTCTAACTCTATTTGTTTGTTTTATTTTTTTTGAACAAAACTGACTCTATTTGTTTGATTGTTCGATTAATTTGATTACTTGGTTAAATTTGTTGACTTGTGCACTTTTGAATGATAATGAATAATTTTACAAAGTTTATATTTATATGTACATTATACATTATATATATATTAAAGAATTTCGTCTAGACGGGATTATCCATGAAACTCCTCGCTCACGCCTTCACCTTTTAAAACATTGCTGTGCCTATCCATGGGAGTGGTATAAATTACAAAGTCGGATTCCGGTTATGTGTAGCCACCCAAACAAGTGGTCCGGGGGCGGTTGTACACCAGAAATTCTCACATTGCAGTGGCGGTGCCATTGATTGCAAGTCACTTTTTTCTTGAGTAACCATGATCAAATCAAGCTAGGAATCCCACCGCCCCAAATTTGTTGCTAAAATAGTCAAACACCAATATTTCAAAAGATAAAATTAGAATTCAAGTTCAAGTCTCATTGCATCACCACACATGCCTGATCTGCCCCCATTTCATCATGATTCATGTCCAAAATCTCTCAGAAGCTTTGCGTATGCATCTTCCAACCACCATGACCTCCCCACCTCTCTCTCTCTCTCTCTCTCTCTCTCTCTCTCTCTCTCTCATCACCAACACTCTTAAAAGTATAGATTTTGTAATCACCTTCATACGCACAAACATCATATAAAGCCGCCCCATACAATTCTTAGCTCGCACGCCAATCATCACTCACCTCCTTTACAACCATTTTTACATAAATAATGAACAAATAACATAAATAAAATCTCAACTAATTACTCCCAAAACCTAACCCATGACAACCAAAACAACCCTTTTCTTCTGGCTCTCAGCCTTTGCCATTGCACTCCTTTCCACTTTTAAATGCCTCCCCCTCACCCCCTTTCTTTCCCCAACTTCCATTATTTCCGAAAGTGCTCGAAACAGCTTCAAGCTTGCCATATTTGATCAGGTTTTCGAGCAAACCGGTGAGAGCTTACTGTCCACCCTAACAAGCATTGTGGCTAGACACCACCACCACCGTCAGCGTAGGCATACATGTGACCAGACCAAACGGAAAAACTCTAGATTCATGTCCGAATACAATGTATCCCTTGTTTTGACAGTAGGCTTCAAAGGTTGCTCAAATTTTAGTAGTGTCCAAAATGCGGTTGATGCTGTTCCGGAGCTTAGTATTAATAGAACCCTCATCATAATCAACTCCGGCATTTACAGGTATATTTCAAGACCCTAAACCCTAAACCCGAAACGGAATCTCATTAATATTTCAAGACCCATTTATGTAAATTACAAACTATACGATGACAAATATGTATGATGGTAGGGAAAAGGTGACAGTGAGTGCTAACAAGACCAACTTGATAATTCAAGGACAAGGTTATCTAAACACTATCATAGCATGGAATGACACTGCAAATTCTACTGGAGGGACTGCTTTTAGCTCTTCAGTTGCCATCTTTGCTCCTTGTTTCACTGCCTACAACATTAGCTTTCAGGTAAAGAACATGTAAACTGTTTCGTATTTTAATTTTAAATGTGGGATTTCAGTTTGTAAATTATTTTCTTTTGTTTTTATTCGAGAAGAACACAGCTCCGCCGCCAGCTCCGGGAAGAATTGGAGCACAGGCAGTGGCCCTGAGAATTGCAGGAGACCAAGCTGCATTTTATGGGTGTGGCTTTTATGGTGCACAAGACAAGCTTAATGATGATCGTGGGAGACATTATTTTAGAGAATGTTTCATTCAGGGCTCCATTGATTTCATTTTTGGAAAGGCTAGATCACTATATGAGGTAGATCACAAGGAAACTTTTTCTTAAATTTTAATCACCGAATGGCGTGACATGTCAATATTTTATCTGTCAGATAGGGGTGGTGCTATCTACACATCCCCTTTTACCTTCCACACACCTTATGTTAATGTTTGTTATTTCATTTGATCCGACGGTATTAGCACTCATTTGATACTAAAAAGGCATTTCACATAATGTTCCAACAGGGGTGCATCCTTAACTCCATAGCAAATGCAGTCAAATCGGGGATAAGCGGAGCCATCACGGCTCAAGGAAGGCAGTCGATGCAGGAGCAAAGCGGGTTTTCCTTTGTGAATTGTAGCGTTGGAGGAAGTGGGACAGTGTGGCTTGGTCGAGCATGGGGAGCTTATGCGACTGTTGTGTTTTCGAAAACATACATGTCTGATGTTGTTGCTTCAGATGGATGGAATGACTGGAAAGACCCCTCCAGAGACCCGTCAGTACTAATTGCTTAATTCCTCCTCATTGCTTTTATGTCCAAAAGTTAAATTGCAACTTGTATGGCACGGTACACTGCCACAGTAGTGTTTCGTACCAATAATACAAAGACACAGAGATAAATTAATGCATATTCCTGTATTATTGACACGTTATGCATTGTGACAGTGTACTCATGTCAAATAAGTTGTTCTCATTTTCTTTGTCTTGTAATTCCAAAGAAAATTATTTGAATGCAGGACGGTATTATTTGGGGAGTACGATTGCATGGGGTCCGGTGCGAATTATACATATAGGGTTTCGTATGGAAGGCAACTGAATGAATCTGAAGCAGCTCCTTTCTTGGACATTTCGTACATTGATGGAAATGATTGGCTTTTACATCCTCCACTCTTCAACCTTCATGATGATCACAATCTCAACGATCAATGGACTCGTACATTCAAGTATTTTCGTAGCGTTTTTATTTATCAAACATTCTGATACGCTGTGTCGTCCCGTCAACCTTAAGAAACATATAATGCTTGTATGTGTTTTTTTTTAACTAGCAGTCTTGTATTATAACATACCATACTAATCCAGTGAATAAGAAGTGAAGTGACTTTTTAAAATTGTATTCTCTAAAGATACGTGACTTATTGTTGTTAATTCCACAACGATATTACCGACCATGTAACCCATATATTTAATTTGGTTGCTGTGGATTATGTAATGTTGTCATCCGATGCAAGTTATGATTTAGCTATATATGAGTGGCTTAGAAATTAGAATAATGACAATCTTCGTGATGGATATGAGTGGCTTTTACATTCTCTCCAACCTTTCATGCTAGACGTTTGATAATTTCTCCCTGACCAGAATAACAGATTTCAATGAAGGTCAAAGTTTAAGATGGCTGCTCTCCACTAACCACAACGATAGATTGTGACTCTCTCTTTCATCCATTGACGTCTAAAAGATAAGTTTTGTCCAAACAAAAAGGACTACATTCGACCCAATACCTTAAAGGAAGTGAGTTTCACACATCTTTATTAGCTTCTTACGAACATTCCTTTATTTATGACTATCAAATTGAGTAAGTCAAGTGAACTCAACGGCTATGGTTAAACCGGGGTGTATAAGAGGCTAACAATGTGGAAATCACTTCCCTACCTTAATCGTAGAGTCCCATTCTCCTAGATTTCAGGGTCCAACAAAGATGTGGTAGCCTACCATTTGATTTGAATCCAACGTGAAGGAGAAAGAACAACAAAAAAAGTTAAATAATCACCTACCGTTAGATTATGATCGAATCCTGGGTGACTACAATTTTTTTGAACACTAGGACCTAGGAGAATAAGTCTACTTAATCGTGTAATTTCTCCGACATTATTTTCTATTGCCATATCAAGGATAAGATTTAAACCTTATGGCCCTGTGTACCCAAAACAAATGCCTTTAACAGATTGCAAGCCAAAAACCGTTGTGCATCCTACATCGAAATTTTTGGACATTAGATAAATATTGAACATCTTAACTAGTGTGCATGAAACACTGAGAGCATACTATCCTTAAAATTTTACTGATGATCTTTCTCTCTATAAATAATAAAGATCATGATGGATATCTCAAATTAGTAAATTAATTTTATTTTTTGTTATATTAAATTCCAATTTCCGTATTGAGATTTTTATCGTTTAAGAGGCTTTGTACAAACCAGAATGCATGATGAATGAATGTTAAAAGGCCATTTCATAATTATTTTATTTGTAGTTTCTTTGAAAACCAAAAAATTATTTGGTGACCAAGTTCAGTATTTAGTTTTCAAAGAATTGAAACTACTTAAAAAAAAAAAAAATGATAACTACCAAAAATTAAAGTCCAATTTTCAATTTTTTTTTCAATTATTTTTGTAGCTTTTCTCATTCACCAATTTTACATCACAATACATGCATTTCACTCTAGTTTCAAGTCTAGGTATCTGGGACGTTTCAACTTGCACCCAGCCGCTCGACTCTTTTTTTTCGGCACGAGCCTAGTCCATTTCCGGGATAATTGGACGGCCTTGGAACTACTGACCTAATTTTCACAAAAGATTAATATTTTTTTGTTTTGTTTTAACAAATGATTATATCTACACTAAGGGAGTGGGGGAGTGAGCTAAACCTCACACTGGACTAGTGATAATAATGTGTTTCAAAGTCGCATTTGGCAAAAATGTAACCTTTACCTCTCACTTACTAGTGAAAAAGAATACTACTAGACTGCAATACCAAGTGACCACAAAAGATTAATCTCAGTTTTGAGAAATTCGTCAAAAAGTGTTATAGACTGTTGCACAGCCTTTTATTCGATGACTTCAAATTCACAATTTCTTTTTTTTTTGAACAACAATTCACAATTTAACCTCAAGAGGAATTCCATTTTCCGATTTGCACATAAAATAAAAATTAAAAACTATATTTGATAAAAAAAAAAAAAACTAAAAACTATAAGAGAATCAAGGATTGATCAAAGTATAATAGTGCAGATAGAGAAAATTAGAGCGTGAAAATCTTTCTTTTTGCTTACTCTGCAATGTCATTTGTACCTCCTCACTCCTCTCAATTGCTGATTCATCTCTCTGTTGTCAGCCCTGATCTCCATGGTGCTACCAGAGACGCTGCTGCCTTATCTTGTGTAAGCCTTCCTTCTTAGAAGATGAAAGAAGTCAATTTAGAAGAAGAGGAAATAATGGCGATGGAAATGCTCGAGAAACAAGGTCAAGAAATGGGGCTGATGAAGGGTTGACACTGTTGGTGTGTAACCCTTCAGCTGAAGCTTGGCGGCAAAGATCAAGTTTCATGTTTTATTTCAGTTTGAATGTGAGCCATTGGATCATAGTCCACATGGCAGATTAATCATGTATCTAGCCTAAGTAATAGAATAAGACAAGTGGCATCATCTCATAGGATGATAGCAATTAATGGTTAAGATTGTATTGTATGTTGGTGAGTGAAGGATCTCCCTTCCTTTCCTCATATAACGGTTATAATGTATTTGTGTGTTGAGCATGAAATTTGAAGAGACATTTTTTGCATCATCTTCTCTCTAACACTCTCCACCATTGAAGAGAATCTCCATTGAAATACATATAAAAAACACACAAACATTAACATGGCCTCAGAGCTTGGTTTCACTGTCTAAACTGGGCGTGAAATCTGTGAGTGCGATTGAGCTACATCTTTGAGCTTCAATCGAATCTGGAAATTGAGATTACTTGAATCCAAGTCTAACATGGATGGATCTGGTAATGTCGAGCTTAGAGCTCCAGTGTTCAATGGATAAAATTATGAGTTCTGGAGTATTCGAATGAAAATCATTTTGAAATCTCATGGTTTGTGGGAGTTGGTTGAAAATGGGTTTGAACCTCCAGATCTGAAGTCTAAGGAAGCTGCAGTCGACGAGATGAAGAAGGAGACGTCAAGTGAAGTGTCATTCAGTGAGATTTTGATGAAGGATGCTCGTGCGCTTGGGATGATTCAAGGCGCAGTCTCGGACCAGATCTTTCCCAGAATCGTGAATGAAGAAACATCCAAAGGAGCTTGAGATGTTGTAAAGGGTGAATTCCGAGGTGATAAACAAGTAAGAAATGTAAATTGCAAGGGTTACGTAGAGATTTTGAATATACTCGTACGAAGGATAGTGAACCATTAACTGTATATCTTTCTCGATTGTTTGATATCATTAATCAAATGAAAAGTTATGGAGAAGAATTATCTAGGGAGAGAATTGTGCAGAAATTACTGATTAGTCTTCCAAAAACATATGATGCAATATGTTTTGTGATTGAGCATTCTAGAGATCTTGAAACTATTAAGGTTCAAGAAGTTATGGCTTCTCTAAAAGGATTCGAGCAAAGGCTTGGTTTACATACTGAGTCTTCGACTGAGAGAGCATTTGCAAGTTGAAATGTAGCATCTAAGGGTGCCAGAAGTGGTGGAATTTTTGGGAATCAGAGGTCTCAAGAGAATTGGAAGTCAAAGGGAAAAGGTTGGGATCATAAGCCAAACTTTGTTCAGAAGCAGAATAACACTCAAAGAAGTTGGGATCACAAACCCAATTATTCTCAGAGATAGAATAATACTCAAAGGAATTGGGATCATAGGCCTAATTATGCTCAGAAGCAAAACAACTTTAAGAGTGATTGTAAATGGTGTGACAGGTTACACTATGGGAAGTGTTGGTATGAAGGTAAACCAAAATGCATAGGTTGTGGTAAGCCAGACAATTCTGTGAAAGATTGTCATGAGAATAAAGGAGTGCAGAAAGTTAATTATGTAAAGCAGATGGGAGATACAAGATCATTGTTTTATGCCTGCAATGCAGTGACAGATGTGAAAGTCAATAACTCATGGTACATTGATAGTGGTTGTAGTAACCACATGACAGGAGATGAGAAACTGTTGGTCAATGTTAAGAGAAATTTGACTTCTAAAGTAAAGATGGGAACTGGAGAAATTTGTCAAGTGACAGGAAATGGAACCTTGGTGATTGAGACTAAATTGGGAAGAAAATATATACAAGAAGTAATGCTTGTTCCTAGACTTGAGGAAAATCTTCTCAGTGTAGGACAAATGATGGAAAACGGTTATTATTTGTTGTTTGGAGGAGATGTAGTTAATATTTTTGATGGTTGGTCACTGGATAATTTAGTAGTGAGGGTGCATATGACCAACAATAAATGTTTTTGACAATGTTGCCTGCAACACAGTATGTACTAAGAGCAGGTGTCACACATTGCTCTCAGATATGGCATAAGAGATTGGGTCATTTGAATGAGGGAAGTCTCAAGGTACTTGAAGAACATGAGCTGGTGCACGGATTGCCTAAATTAGAAATGTCATCAAGTGTGTGTGAAGGTTGCATGTTAGGCAAACAACATAGGGACTCATTCCCTTCTCAATCGACTTGGACAACTAAAGATCCACTGGAGTTGATTCATACGGATATCTATGGTCCAATGCAAGTAGAGTCTCATTTTGGAAACAAGTACTTCTTGTTGTTTACAGATGACTGTACAAGGATGTCATGGGTGTACTTTCTGAGAAATAAGTCTGATGCGTTTGAATATTTCAAAAAGTTCAAGGCAATGATTGAGTTACAATGTGGATATAAGGTTAAATGTCTTAGAAGTGATCGAGGGGGAGAATTCCTTTCTGCAGAGTTTGGCAGACACTGTAATGGACAAGGAATTCAGAGACAATTAACTATGGCCTACACTCCTCAACAAAATGGAGTGTCTGAAAGAAAACTTTCATATGCATTTGGGCAGAAGCAGTGAATACTGCAGTCTATTTGATCAAAATGTGTCCTACCAAAGCTTTGAAGAAGTCAACCCCATTTGAAGCTTACAGTGGCAGAAAACCTGGAATAGCTCATTTGAAGATATTTGGCTCATTGTGCTATGTGCATATACCTTCTAATCTCAGACATAAACTGGAAGAAAACAGTCACAAGTGTATCTTTGTAGGCTATGGTACAAGTGAAAAAGGCTACAGATTGTTTGACCCAATTTCAAGAAAGATTATTCTGTTAAGGGATGCCACATTTGATGAGAGTGCTTCATGGAATTGGAACTGCACTACATATTCTGAAGTAAAGTTTCCAGTCATCACTGAACTTAAGTCTGCTAATGAAGTTTATGAGGTTGGTGAGAGTTCTCATTTTGAGGAGAACAATGGTTCTCAAATTGAAGGTGTGTCAGACAGATCCCAGATATATGATGATACACCTAAGAAATGGAGAAGTATAAGTGAGATCATGGCTCAATGCAATATGTGCATTATTGAACCTGAAAGTTATGATGATGCAGCTAAGAATGATTCATGGAGGAAAGCGAGGAATGCAATGAGAACTGAATTGGACATGATTGAGAAGAACAACACATGGCAACTTGTTGAGAGACCACATGATAAACCTGTCATTGGTGTTAAGTGGGTGTATAAGACTATTCACAAAAGCCTGGAATTGACTATAATGAGACCTTTGCCCCTGTGGCAAGGTTGGACACCATTAGAACTTTGATTGCTCTTGTTGCACAAAAGAAATGGAATCTGTACCAACTAGATGTGAAGTCTGCATTTCTCAATGGAGTGCTGAAAGAAGAAGTATATGTGGAGCAACCTTAAGGCTTTGTGAAGAAAAATGAAGAGACAAAAGTGTACAAGCTAAATAAGGCATTGTATAGATTAAAACAGGCACCAAAGGCCTGGTATGATGAGATTGATACATACTTCAATAGTGCTGGTTTCAAGAAAAGCTCAAGTGAGGCAACCTTGTATGTTAAGACAAGGAAGGACTTAGACATCATTATTGTCTCTTTATATGTAGATGATATTGTATATACTGGTAGCAGTCTACAAATGCTTGAAGAATTTAGAAATGACATGATGAAGCACTATGAGATGACTGATTTGGGTTTATTACATCATTTCCTTGGAATGGGTGTACTACAAACTGAGAATAGCATCTTTATACATCAAAAGAAGTATGCATAGAAATTAAATGAGAAGTTTGGTTTAAAAGACTGCAAACCAGTTGCTACTCCACTTGCAATGAATGAGAAATTAAGCAAAATTGATGGCAGTGAAGCTGCAGATGAGGGAGAATATAGGCAGTTTTAGGAAGTCTACTTTATTTGACAGTAACCAGGCCTGATGTGATGTTTGCAGCAAGTCTATTGGCACGATTCATGCATAATCCCACCAAGAAGCATATGGGAACAGCCAAAAGGGTACCGAGGTACATCTAGGGAACAGTTGACTTTGGAATTATCTTTGATAGGGGTAAATCAACTACTCTAATTGGTTACTATGACAGTGACTGGGTTGGAAGTGTGGATGATATGAGAAGCACTTCAGGGTATGCATTTACACTAGGGTCTGGTATGTTCTCATGGGCTTCAATCAAACAAAACACTGTGGCATTGTTTACTGCAGAAGCAGAATATGTTAGTGCTGCAGAAGCTACATAACAAGCAAAGTCGCTGAGATTTGTTCTAGAAGACTTTGGAGAAGAACAAGTGGAGGGAACTCAGATCATGTGTGATAATACATTAGCCACTGCTATGGCAAAAAATCCAGTCTTTCATCAAAAGACAAGACACATCAACAGGAAGTTTCACTTCATCCGAGAAGCAATTCAAGCCAAAAAAATTGAGTTGGTGTACTGCAGGACAGAGGAGTAGATTGCAAATATTCTTACTAAGGCCTTGCCTAAAGATCGATTTGTGTATCTAAGGGAGCTACTTGGAGTTAAATCAACTAAAGGGTTAGAAGGGAGTGTTGGTGTGTAACCCTTCAGCTGAAGCTTGGCGACAAAGATCAAGTTTCATGTTTTATTTCAGTTTGAATGTGAGCCATTGGATCATAGTCCACATGGCAGATGAATCATGTATCTAGCCTAAGTAATAGAATAAGACAAGTGGCATCATCTCATAGGATGATAGCAATTAATGATTAAGATTGTATTGTATGTTGGTGAGTGAAGGATCTACCTTCCTTTTCTCATATAACGGTTAAAATGTATTTGTGTGTTGAGCATGAAATTTGAAGAGACATTGTTTGCATCATCTTCTCTCTAACACTCTCTCCACCATTGAAGAGAATCTCCATTGAAATACATATAAAAAACACACAAACATTAACAGACATTAGCGGAGAATAACAAGACGAGATGCAAATAGGTGGCATTTGATGAAATTGGTAGTAATCAAGTAAAGGGACTCCATAGGTTGCCCTATTTCCTTACAAAATACAACCTACAGTGATTATCATCTCCTTTGGTTCATCCTATTATTTTTTAGGCTATTTTTTATTTTAGTCGTACTTTTGTATAAATTTAGACCTCGTTTGAAACTGGTTTTGAAATGCCTGAAAACACATTTTACAAATGTTTTTGGAACCAATCTTTAATAAAATGTAAGTGAATCATGGAAAAGCACTTGAAATACTTCCTACATGTGCTTCTTTCACAAAACACTTTAAGTACCTTTGGAACTCATAAACATTTTCTTTAGAAGTATTTTCAGTCATTTTTATAGAAGTGGACCAACGTTTTGGAGAATAAGAGTCTAAGTTTGGCTGAAAGTCTTGGTGATATTCTACAACAGTAGACTTCTAGAGCCCTAATTACAGAAAGTATAACAATGCAAATCAATATGAGATACAGTCAACTCCTAGAATAATATGGAATCCCTATGAACGAGGAGCTTGAGAATGATTAGTTGTTGTTAAGGATGGCTGCATAATTTCAGGAGCTGGTGGCTGAAGTGAGATCCCATGATTCTCGTCACCCCCCTCAAGCGAGACGAAACGTAGTGGAGTCTGAGCTTGGGAACAAGAGAAGAAAATCTCTCACGAGAGAGTCCCTTAGTAAAACTATCTGCAAGCTAATGAACCGATGGAACATAGCGGGTATGAACGACACTTTGGGTGGGCAATGTTGGATTATTTGATTGGGTATTTCAAAATACAACTCATTAGTCAAAGCAATTCATTGGTCATGATCATTCTTAATGATTTCTTTTAATTTTAATTTCAGTTTTGTTTGCAAACCAAAATTGACACATTAGGAGTTATAATGTTGGGGCTCTTAAATCAAATTTTATCTTTGAAGATTCCAACTCGATTAACCCATTAAAGAATCGAGCTGTTCACTCAATCCAAGTATTGCCAGTGTACGCTTATAAGGATCATAGGTTGTTGTATCCTGGAAAGTAAGGCGCCATAACCTGCTGCACTGAGACATTGTCTTAGAGGGGTGAAATCTACTCTTGAAGACTGAACTTACATGTCTCAACCTAAAATCTTGTTCTATTCAAGCATCGACGAAAAGCGGTTTCTACCGTACAAAAAATGATAAGTATTTTATCTTATTTGGTTTATTGTATTTAATAAATTGTGGTGATAAAGTTGTGATTCGCTAATAATTATTTTATATAATTTGTTGTAGGTGGAGTAGCATCCGCATCGCCAGTATTTCTAACAATCTTAAGAGTAGATTTTGGCTGCTACTCCTACTACTTATCAATCGCACATAGTCCTGCATGGAAAATTTCTATCCACGTTAGCTGCATGGATAATTTAAAAAGGAAAGCGTGATTGCGATATATATGGAGCTTTCAGATAAGTACCACAAATTATTTTAGTCATTCAATTATCTTTTAAACCTAAACATTAATTTCTTACCTTTTGTTATTTGAGCTTGTGCTTGTGTGCAAAGAGTTAAATTACTTTATGAGTATGTGTTTGTAAATCCAAAGAGCAAGACATATGTTTTGTCGGTTGTATGCATGCTTAATTGCTTATGACTAACTATTTGTTGCCTTTGCTACTGGTTATCTGGTAACCGATTATATATAATTCATTATCATTTCAGCCACTAGAAATGCATTATGTTTCTTAACGTAGGTGCCTTGATTAACTCATTGTTGTCTTGCTTAAATGTGAGTTATGCCCTATCTACGGTTTCTATGATTTGGTGCCTCGTCATATGTATAGAATTTTGTCATTCTTATATGTGAACACATGAGATTAATATTAACTAGAAGAAAAACCCACATTGATTACGGTGAATGTTTGTGGTTGATTTCAATCCACCACGGACATTGTACTCGTTAATAATCTGGACGTGATAAAAAGTCTGACTTTCTACCACGGACAATACACGTTATCAATTAAATAATAATCACGGCCCTAACCCGTGGTAGATTAGCATCAAGCATCACGCGCTATGACCGTTGTGGATCACTAATTGACCACGGCCAATGTCTCTTATGTATGTTGGATTTCTTAAGCATGTAGAACACAACATTGGAGAAGAATCTAGTTCTATATGTATATTGGATTTCTTAAGAATAAGAGAGATTATAGGGTTAGAGGGATGACCTAATCTGCTATGCCATATGCTAGAGCTAACTTGATGACCAATATATGCAGCAGCTGGAAAAATTGCTCTGGAGTATGCAGGTCTTGTAGGTATAGGAATGGGGTACAATCCATTATTGCAGAAGCCTTTGAACAGTACTCTCCCTGTGACTTTGTCATGAATCCAAAAGCAAAAAGCATAAAAAATTAGCCAACAATTGTTGTCAAGGCATATTCTATGTACTGAGAGTAAGTTTTGAGTGAGTTTAGGCACACAACGCACAAAATTCAGCTTTAATTTGTGAGCAGAAGTTTGGAAAGCAGTAGAGCCCATACAAGACACACTCAGACCTTCACCATTAGCAGTCTGAATAATTTTTGTGGATAGATATGGTGTAGCTAGAGACAAATTGCTCAGATTAGCAGTCATATGGTTGGTAGCACCTGAATTAGTAAGCCATACTTGTTGTGAATTCACTTGTTTCCCAAAGGTGGTGCTGAAGCATTAACATGAATTTCATTCATAAATGGTTGAGAAGATAGACCATTTGAATTCTTGAAATGGCAAAACTGAGCACTATGGTTTCTTTTTCCACAGATTTGGCAACCTTTAGGAATTGGAGATTTAGTATTCTGAAATCTACATGTATCAACAAAGTGGCCATATTTACCACATATTGGACATGGTGACACTTGAGAATTGGATGAAGGATATTGACTTTGTGGAGAAGAACCAAGAATCCCTCGAGTGGAATTGTTATATAACTATTTTCCATTGACAAATTTAGAATTGGAATCATACTGAAATTTCCCCATTCCTTTGTTCTTATTATAGAAAGGTCTATAACCAGATGAATTACCATCAGAAAAACCACTTGATTAATCTCTAGAGTTGAAATTAGTCCCAAATTTCGACCCTTTATCATTGAACTGCATTTCAGTGTCTCTAGCTACCAAAGCAGAAATGAAAAGAGTAGCAAATATATTTGCAAGCATTGCTTCCTCAGCAAGTAGTTGAGATCTAAGATCCTTAAGAGAAATTGCATTCTCTCTTCCTCTAATGATAGAACGAATAATATTAAACTTAGCAGGTAAGCTATTTAGAGTAAAGATTAATATATCATCATCATCATCATCAAATTTCACAGCAGCAGTAGATAAGTAATTCTAGCTTCTTTGATCCGTTGCAAATATAGAGAAATTGAATCATTACCCTTTTTGATATTCTAAAGTTTAGATTTCAATTGAAAGATACTGGTACGGGTCACTATGGAAAATTGTTCTTTTAGTCGATTCCATATATCTTGAGCACTTGTACTGCCAATAACACATGAGACAACAGATGGTGAAAGGGTAGCAGTGATCAACTGCATAAGTGCTTGATCATGCATCTTCCAAATCTTGAAATCCTCATATTCAACTTGGGTGGATGAAGTACAAGAATTGACCTCTGAACCACTAGATGTAGCAGCAAGAAACCTTGAAGGACAAGGCATGGGCCCATCAACAAACTCCATAATTTCATGACCTTCGAGCATCAATTGAACCTGGAAATTCTAAGTCAAGTAGTTGGATTCATCAAGCTTGGCTGTCACAGGAGTATAAACTATGGAGATGAGAGACATAATCAGAGACTGGACAATCTGTACCTGAGAAGATGTCACCATTGTTGAACAATTCGAATTCAAGAACCCATAAATTTTTTAACAAACACCTGGTGTGCAAGAAATTAGTTCTTACCCGATCAATGCCCAAGGAGCAAAATCAAAAGACTCGAGAAGAAATGAATTAGGATCAGAGAAAGAGAAAAGATGTAAAGCGGAAGCAATAGAATCAAGATCGATTACCAAGCGATTAGCCATTCCAACTCTGATACCATGTAAACCTTACTGTAATATGATGATGAAGAAGAAGCAATGAAGAAGATAAGAACATAGATAGCTTAGAGAAGAAGAAAGAAAGAGAGAGAGAGAGAGAGATTTCAATGATCAATACTTAAGAATTTCATTACACTTTCTGTTAGAGATACTTACATACTTATACTCTTTTTCATACTAAAGCTGATCTCTTAATCTAACAACCTTTCTTATCTAATGACAAGTGGCATCTTATTAACCATTGGATCACTATCCTTAACAGATTTTACCACACTTTATGCCCGTGGTAAATAACAAAAGGTGTTGTGGATATTAACAATATTGACCATGAACATTGCTCGCGGTGGCTTATTATATTTACAACGTGGTACTTTGTGTGTATTGTTATTTTACAATGGACTAAGATTTGTCTGTGTTAAAAAATTATTATTTACCACGTGCTTATTATGCTTGTGGTAAGTTTGTGCTTTTGATAGGAGCATATTTATACGACTTTGTTATCTTATTTCTTTGCATTTTCTTCGTTAATTTCCATTTATTTTGGTAATTTATATTATTTTTGTATTATTGTGGGTCCAATTGGTAAAGATGACAATAAATGGCAAAATGGTCCAATTTGTATGAGCATATGGAATCCATGGTTCTCGCTTCTAAGTAGTGGTGTTCCGTTCATGAGATCACATACATGTTTGTATTAATAATTCTAGAAAGTGCCTTCTTTGTTATAACATATGTGAGTGCAAGTCTACATGTTTATATCAATCTTCTCACATATACTTAGTATAGGGAATGTAGTCAGAAAATCTGTGTGAAAATAGAGAGTATATCCGGTGAGTAATTGAGTGAATTCTCTAAGGCATGTTTACTGCTTTCAAATGTTGTTTTAATTGATTAAATGCAAGCTAGTGAGTGGTTACTGCGGTTAATTATAAGCTCAAGAGTAAGGATTGCTAAAATCTTTGTAAGTAATGATTTTTAACATGTTAGGTTTTGTTGGAAATCTCAGAGGCAATTGTTGGAAGGTTTATGTTTTGTTTTGTTTTCTTTGTTTTTCTCGGGGACTAGCAAAAGCTAAGTGTGGGGGGATTTGATAGGAGCATATTTATGCGACTTTGTTATCTTATTTCTTTGCATTTTCTTCATTAATTTCCATTTATTTTGCTAATTTATGTCATTTTTGTATTATTGTAGGTCTAATTGGTAAAGATGACAATAAATGGCAAAATGGAGCAATTTGGAGCAGTTTTGGACTTGGATTGGACATCAGGCGTGGATAGCATATGGGCTGATGTTTTTGGTGTTTAAATGGTGCTAGATATGTGCTAAACTCTGGAGCAATTAAAGTTGAGGCTTGGAAGACAAGGACTTACACAAGAAAGCGGAATCCTAGTTGGAGATGAACCTTATCTTATCCAACCTTATCTTATCCTATCTTATCCAATCTTACCTTATCTTATCTCCAGCTACAAGGAGGAATCCTTATCATATTTCAATACTTCCTATCTAATTCTAGGAGTCCTAAAATAATTCAAACAACCTAATCTTTTTCCTCCTGGGATTCAGCTGTGCCTTTACCCTATATATACATTGTTGCCACAAATTAGAGAGAGAAGAGTGTGTCGTAACCTGCAATCATCCATTGAAGTCGTTGGAGTTTTCTGGGTTCTTTCTATCTTTATTTTAAGTTTCAATTTTATTTTAGATTACTTTTCAGTAATGATGAACATGTGTAACTAAGTTTCTTTCCAGCTAGAGGTGAATTCAAAGCCATGATCATATATTTTATATAAATTGATTACATCCAGTTATTGTTTCATAAAACATGAATGCAATTTACTTATTTGCTTTATAGAGAACTTATTCTTGTATGTTTATTAAGGGTGCACACTTAGTTTGCATGCAGGGATTTGATGCTAAAATATAAGGGAATTTCACCTACTCGTTATGAACTTATATTTGCAAGTAGTAAAAGTCACTAGTCATTATTGAGTTAAGTAAATTCCTGGCAGGAGTATTATGCTTTTCATAGTTACAAATGATTTGTCAATGCTTATGATTTTCACAAAACTTAATGATCTTTGAGATGTATCTCTATCATGCTTTTCATAGTTAGGGAACTTGAGAAGAATAATTTGGTTACGTCGCTGAGTCCAATTTAATGAACTTAGGAAAATCTGAGAGTTAATTAGTGCTGTTCAGCGTTGTCATTCATGGTGTATAAGAAGAATAATTGGAAATCGATTTGTATGCATATGATTCATGTGTGGAGAAGAATCCTTTAGCTATCATCTCACCCATATTTCATTCACAGCTTAATTTACTTGTTGACATTTACTTTTGTTCTAATTAAATTCGTCCAAAATATCTCCCTTCACTATTTTGTGGTTAGTTTAACTTAGTTTTAGGTTTTATAAGTTTAATTTGTGTTGATTAACATCCCTTCTAATTCCCGGAATAGAACGATCCCTACTTACTCATACTACGATTGCATAATTTATAAGGTTTAATTTGTGTGTTAGTTTCTACCACATCAAATTTTGGCGCCGTTGTCGGGGATTAGCAAAATTGCTAATCTTCCCTTTTGTTTCTATTCGTGTTTTCCTTGTGTTTCTGATTTAGTTTAGTTTAGTTTTCTTTGTTTTAGGTACTAGTTTATGACTTGCAGTTCTCAATCTATTCGTGAGTATATAAAGGAATTTGACGGCGATTTTGAGCGAACTTTGAGAAGGAAGAGGAAGCAGCCAGAATTCAATCCGCCTAGTTCTAGCATAAACATTCACCATAATGCATGACCCAACTTTACGTTTTTCGAATTTTAGATTCTACATAAATTGTGTATGCATTATATTCATAATTTTTGAATTATGTGAATTTGATATTACCATGAATTGCATCAAATATATGTTCATTCATTCAAATTACATAAGCATTAAATTGAATTGGAAAAAAAAAATCGGAAACCCTAGGGTTCTTCGAACCCATGACCTCTGACACCAAACTGGGCTCATAGGAGCCCCCCTTAGGCTACACTGCACTGGAGCACAATCCTTGCTCCATCTGAGACGATGCTGTTTTGGCATCAAACCCACG
Organism: Malus sylvestris; assembly: GCF_916048215.2. Taxonomy (NCBI): domain Eukaryota; kingdom Viridiplantae; phylum Streptophyta; class Magnoliopsida; order Rosales; family Rosaceae; genus Malus; species Malus sylvestris. The sequence continues at coordinate 15,808,155 of NC_062271.1, forward strand.
ACTCGGTGCTGCCTAAAGTCGGCCACAAACTCATCGTCGGTTCTCCTGGGAAATCACGACCTGCAGTCGTGTATTGGACCTAACTATCGTCGACGATGATTAGTTTTTCTCAAAAATCCGATGAACATCAAAGAATTCTTCGACAGATTCTTCAAATCATCAACGTTCTCATACCCCCCTGACGTCGAAACCTAGGTTTTTGTCCATAATTTGGGTTCCCAATTGAACCTCCGTACTTCGCCGTGTCATGACCCCCAAGGAAACTCACCTGAAACGATGTCGGAGATTCTCCCAATTTAATTCCAACACCCAATGCCACTAGGGTGTCTCGGATATTTTCGACCCGAGCTTTAATGGGCCTTGAACCCTTGGCTTACATCGTACAATGCCCTTTTTATAGCTTGTTACTTGATTGTTGTCTTGGCCCAGATCCAACAAACCAACTTGGATTTATGTTGGACCCGGCCCGCATAACACCAGCCCAAAGCTGGTTATTAATGCTCCCCGTGACGCATCACACCTGATCATGCCTCAGTTTGGGCCTTTGTTTTGGGCCCAGCTCCCTTTACAGCCCGTTTGCTGCTGTTGGGCTTGCAGCCCACCATGTATTTTGGGCCTGATTAACCCGAGCTTATCCCAGCCCATTCTTAGGCCTGGGCTGTATGACTCCAATTTGCTCAACCCACCCATAGGCTTTGGCCCATGTTTTTAGGCCCCCTAGCTTAATTGTTTATTTTTTTTAGACAATTTGGGTTTTATATTTGTTCACCCACACTTTAAATTTGGCTCGAAGTCCAAATAATTAATTCAATTATAATTATAGACCTGAAGTTCTATTTGCTTATTTTCTTGATGCATATTCCTGTGTATATATTTGTGTCTGTCTGCAGGAACTTATGAACCTAAAGTTCATAATTATTTCGAAACTTGAAGTTTCTAGAAACATGCCTTGTTTGAAAACTTAAAGTTTTCCTTAAAAACATCATCCATGAAAACCCGAAGCTTTTTCATGCAAATTTTAACCAATACATGTTTATTAGAACCTGAATGTTCTACTCCTATGTGAATGGACTAATATTTTTCTCCATTGCACTAACCACATCTTATCCATTTATTTTGTGATAGGAACATTTCGAATTTGAACTATCTCAACTTCACCGCTTTGGAGGTCTCTGGAAAGAACTGCCTCAAGTGGGTACAATATGTGAAATTCCACCTCACTGCAAAGAATTTGCATCCCGCCATTGAAGATGTGATGGACAACCCTATTGGCAAAGCTGAGAAAGGCAATGCCATGATCTTCATCCAAAGACATATTTATGATGCATTGCAGCTAAGTATCTTGTTGAGGAGGATCCATGAGCACTATGGGTCGCTTTGGCTGATCGCTTTGATCACCAAATAGACATATTCTCGCTTGAAGCAAGACATGACTGACATCATTTACACTTCCAAGACTTTAAGTATGTGGATGAATATAATCATAAAGCTTGTCGAATCCGATCACTTCTCAAGTTTTGTAACAAAACTTTGACCGAAGAGGATCTCCTGGAGAAGACCTATTCGACCTTGTCTGCTACTAATATTATCCTACAACAAGAATATAGAGCTCAGAAGTTCACCAAGTTCTCGGATTTGATCTCTGTTTTACTTCTCCCTGAAAAGCAAAATCAGCTATTGATGAAAAATCATCAAGCTCGACCTACTGGGCGACTACTGTGCCTGAAGCATAATATAGCACAAACCAATGCCCAAAATGCCAAAAGAGGCGTGGTAGGGGCGGCCAGAAGGCACCCCGTCAAGGTCAACAAAGCCAAGGCCCATCTAAGGGAGGAAACAAAGCCTAGAGGCGCCCCAACCTCTCTCCCAAGGCCTTAAACTTTAAGAATAAGGGAAAAGCACATGAAACCATAGATGCAAACATATGCTATCATTGTGGTTCAAAGGACCATTGGTCCCGTGTTTACCGAGCTCCCTAAACGGTAGTAGCTGAATATCATTTTCGTCGTAAGAAGTTTGAATCAAACGTTATGCCAGTGGACGAACCGGAGAGTTCCAAGATGGAGGTTTTTGACTTTCAAAAGGCCATTACCCCTATGGAAGATTAGAATCTTAAACATAAACTATTTTTTAGTTGAAATAAAACAATAGGTATTTGTTGGTGATTTGTTTTTTGGATATTAAGTTTTTAATTAATTTTCATCCTTGAATAGTTAAAATTATTTTGAATGGATATTTGTTTTAAGAACTTTTATGCATGTGACCGATTCAAATTAATTTTCATTCTAGGTATGACTAGTGGGAAGTTAGTTGTCTGATAGATAATGCAACGATGCACACCGTTTTACGTGAACGCATCTATTTCACTAACTTCATACCTAAGAATGCACCTTTGACAACCCTTCCAAGCCCATCGAACTTGATTAAAGGATATGGTAAGGTACGTATAATGTTGTCCAATGGTATGATTTTGACCATTAATGAGGCACTTTATTCACCACGTTCTGGAAGAACGTTGTTAAGTTTTAAGGACATTAGAGGTAATAATTACCACGCTGAAATCCATGTAGAAAACAAAGTTGAATTTTTGTGCATAACTTCCTATGAATATGGCCAAAAGCATATTCTAGAAAAGATTGAGCGTATCCCGAGTGGTCTGTATACTATGACCATACGCCACATAGTGCCCGGCCTTACATCTGGGACCACACATGAAATTACACTTTGGCATGATCGTTTGAGACATCTTGGACGAATAACGATGCACCGTATCCTCAAATCATCACACGGGCATCCATTAACCCAAAGTTTAGGTTGACCCTTATTCAAGGAATCACATGTCAAATATGTTCTATGGGAAAACTTATTACTAAGCTTTCTTACAACAAGATTCATTCAAATCCTCCTATTTTTCTACAACGGATTTAGGGGGACATTTGTGGACCGATTCACCTTCCATGCAGACCATTTAGATATTTTATGATTTTGGTTTATCCCTCCACACGTTGGTTATAAGTGTGCTTGTTCTCCACAAGGAACACTACATTCTCTAAATTGTTGGCTAAGGTTATCAAGCTCAAGGCTTACCACCTTGATTATCGGATTAAATCTATTCGATTGGATAATGCTGGAAATTCACATCTAAAACTTTTGACTACTATTGCATGTCAGTTGGGGTTGAAGTTGAACATCAAATACCCTATGTTCACACCTAGAATGGCTTGGTAGAGGCATTCATTAAGTGTTTACAAATGATTGCTCGATCGTTGGTCATATGTACCAAGCTTCCAATCGCTGCTTAGAGCCATGCAATATTGCACGCAACCATGTTGGTTAGCTTGAGGCCTGTTGCGACCCAACCATATAGCGCCCTTTAGTTGGTTACTGGATACAAACCCGACATATCGCATCTGCGCTTTTTTGGTTGTGCAGTTTATGTGCCGATTTCGCTGCCTTTAAAAATAGGGTCTTAACGAAGAATGAGAATCTATGTTGGATATGATTCTCCTTCGATCATTTATTACTTAGAACCTTTGACAGGCGATTTGTTTACTGCTCGTTTCACGGATTGTCACATTTATGAGACAGTCTGCCTATCGTTAGGGGGAGATAAGAACGTCAACATTCCTGAAGAACGACGCGAATTATTATGGACGACTCCCACTTTGTCTCATATATATCCCCACACCGCTCAGTTTGAAACTGAAGTGCAGCGCATATTAGATCTCCAGAGCATAACTCAGAGCATGCCAGATACTTTCACCGATCTAGTGCGAGTGACAAGATCACATATTCCAGCTATAAATGTGCCTGTAAAGATGAATGTACCAAATGTATGATGGACTTCCCTCTTGAAGGCCTGGGACACCAACTTTGGTGATCCACGTACATTAGTGGCTAGCCAATCATCTACCCTTTCACATAAGCATGGTAGACCTCTTAGTTCAAATGATTCACACCCTTGGAAGAGGAAACCCATGGAACAAGCACCTGAAGAGCCTACCGTGAATCCGACTGTCACTTACTCATTCTATCCAACTCATGATGAAATTCTAGATTACAGAATCATCATTGAAGAGACGAATCCTCTTCCCGAGAACCTTGAGATTTCGATTTATTATGCTAGCTTAGATGATGTGTGGTGTAGAAATGAAATGATCATCGACGATGCATTAGCATATGCAGTAGCTACTAAGATCATGTTGAGAGATGACATTGAATCCCGTTTCGTTGATGAATGTCGACGTAGAATCGATTGGTCAAACTGGAAACAAGCAACCCAAGTCGAACTCGATTTTCTTGCGAAACGTAAGGTGTTTATACCTGTAACTCCTACTCCTCCACATGTGAAGCCCATTGGCTACAAGTGGATTTTCGTTCGGAAGCGTAACAAGAAGAATGAAATTATGCATTACAAAGCTCGTCTTATTGGGCAAGGCTTCTCACAATGCCCCGGGATTGACTATGACGAAACTTATTCACCTATTATGGATGTGATTACTTTTAGCTACCTTATCAGTTTGGTAGTTTCTCAAAAATTGAGTAAGCAATTGATAGACGTAGTAATTGCATATCTCTATGGGGTTCTTGATACAAAATTTTATGTGAAAGTTCCCGAAGGATTTACATTGACTAGATCAAATATTTCCAAACCCTGGAACACACTCTTAATTCGGCTGAGGTGTGTACTCTACCGTTTGAAGCAATCCGAAAGAATGTGGTATAACCATCTGAGTAAATATTTGACTAGTCAGGGATATGTGAACAACGAACTATGCCCTTGTGTGTTCATTAAGAAGTCACATTCCGGTTTTGCGATCATTGCAGTTTATGTCGACGACATGAACCTCATTGGAGCTCGTGATAACTGCTGCACACTTAAAGTTAGAATTTAAGATGAAACATCTAGGAAAGACTCGATATTATCTCGGTCTTGAGATAAAGCACCGTTTTGATGGAATCTTAGTACATCAATCGAACTACACCCAGAAGGTGTTGCACCGCTTTAACGAGGATAAAGCGAAGCCTTCGAGTACTCCTATGGTTGTTCGATCACTAGATGCAAAACGAGATCATTTTCGTCCGACGGAGGATAATGAAGAGATTTTGGAGCCTGAAGTTCCTTATCTAAGTGCAATAGGTGCTTTATTGTACTTAGCTCAATGCACTAGACCCGACATCTTTTTCGCTGTATCTTTTGCAAGATACAGTAATGCACCAACACACAGACACTGGACTAGTGTTAAAGACATTTTTCGTTACCTTAAAGGTGCTACGGATTTGAGCTTGTTCTATCCCTATAGATCATCGAGTGATGCCGCACCCCCGTTTCTTAAGTTGATTCGTTCTTAAATGGGTTATGTCTGTACCGTTGGAGGCACCGCAGTCTCTTAGAGGTCAACTAGATAGACCTTAGTTGCCACTTCGTCTAACTATGCTGAAATTTTCGCCTTACACGGAGCAACTCGGGAATGCTTTTGGTTGAGAGCAGTTATACGCCATATTCAAAGCTTCTACAATCTTTACTCTATCATGGATGCCCCAACGATGATTTATGAAGACAATGCTGCATGCATCAAACAACTTAAGAAGGATTACATAAAAGGAAACAACAATAAGCACATTCTGAAGACTCAGAAGATTGAAGTCACGCAAATCCGTTAACATGACAATCTGGCCTACCTCTTTACCAAATCACTATCGAAGACGACGTTTTAGAAGCTTGTTCAAGGAATTGGTATGCGTAAACTTTCTGAGTTGTAACTTTGCTAGTTCTCTTTGGAATTATGTCAAACTCAAGGGGAGAATCTGAAGTATACTTGCTTGATCTTAATGTACTCTTTTTCCCTATGATTAGGAACATTTTTTCCATTGGATTTTTACTACCTAACTAGGTTTTGACGAGGCACCCACCTTGGGTTAATTATATCCCGAATGACGCCCAATAGACGTTTCATTTGACTTTGCATTTCTCATGCATTTTTCCTTAGACAATGGATTTTATCCTTACTCGGGTTTTTGCCATAGTCTTAGGGTTTTTTTAGTGAGACTTACTTCCTTATGCAAGTTCCTACCTTATTGAGAGTAGCTTTGTTCCCAGAATCAGTGCTGACGAGTCGACTTCTTCAACTTCTACGTGATGCCGAATCTACCTTGAGTATTTACACACTCAAGGGGGAGTGTTTTAAACTTTCCTAGTTTAAGTGTGATTGTGTAATCCTAGATTAGATTTGATTCTAGTTATTCTTTGCTATATGGACTTGTATTCCTTAGGGATGAAGGATTTCTTCTGCCTCTTATTACTATAAATAAAGGCACTATGTAGGAGGGAATAACACACACATTCCCCTACAATTCTACAAACACATCTCTCTCTTTTCTCTCCTTGCCGCCGGCCTTCTTCCCCTTGTCAGATAAAATAGGCTACAACATTTTCTTCCTTTTCTAAAAAGAGGGCTCTTAAGTTCCCCTTCTATCCATTATTTATGTCTTCTTCCCTCCCTTGATTCATCTTTCTTCCGAGTACATTTACATTCTTCACTTCCTCTTTATCAAAGGAAAGAATCGAGTTGTTCACACGATCCAAGTATCGTGAGTGTACACTTATAAGGATCATATGTTGTTGTATCCTGGAGAGTATGGTGCCATAACCTACTGCATTTAGAAATTGTGTTAGAAGGGCGAAATCCATTCTTAAGGACAATGAACTGACAAGTCTCAACCTAAAATTTTATTCTAGTCAAGCATTGACAAAGAGAGGTAGAAACCGTACAAAAGATAAGTTTTAATCTTATTTGGTTTATTTTATTTAATAAATTGTGGTGATAAAATTGTGATATGCTAATATTTATTTTATGTAATTTGTTGTAGGAGCAGTAGCATCCGCATCACTAGTACTTCCAACAAGCAATTCACAAACAAAATGATAATTCACACATGAAAGATGGGGTTAGCGGCAATGTGGAGAGCATAAATGTTGTCAACAAAAATGCAAGGAGGGATGCATAAAGGTACTCCCCGCTGTAGTAGCCAATGCATGATATTCAGCTTCCGTGCTAGATTGAGACATGGTAGATTGCTTTTTAGCCGTCTAAGTGAGGATGTTATGACCAGAAAAATACACGCACCAATAGTGGAGCGCTATCATCAGCAAAGCTAGCCCAATCAGAGTCAGATAAGCCATAAAGAGAAAGTTAAGAACTTTTATGGAAGCAGAAGGCCATGCTCAAGAGTTCCCTTTATACACCGGAAAATTCGCTTAACAGTTTGAAGGTGGATGGTGCTTGGAGCATGCATAAATTTGCACACCTGGTTCACCACATATGCGATGTCAGGATGAGAGAGTGGTACTGTAAACCACCAACCATACTTCATTAAGTAGATGGATCAGATAATGGGTCACCATTCAAACAGGAGAGCCTAGTAGATGAACTCAAGGGTGTAGGGTGTTAAGCATGATAAACAGATAAGATCTCACCAAGATTATATCTTGTAGAAGAAGATACAGAAAGAAAAGAGAGGGAAAAAATTGTATTGAATCTTTGTATATTACTTAATGAGAAAGATATTACATGTAGGAGTATTTATAGTTCCTCTCACAATCTTAACAAACTATGCAACAGAACATGTAATCTTATTACACTTGTCAACATCTCAACTGTTCATTCTATATATTCTAACATCCCCCCGCAATGTCATGTTTGGATAAACCTAACATGAGATTGAAACAATGTGTAAGAAACAAATGAGCAGTTAAACCCTTTGTCAGTATATCAGCATACTGCTCCCTTGAATTCACAAACTGCATAAGGAGCTTCTTCGTAGCAATTCTCTCTCGAACAAAGTGAACATCCACTTCTATGTGTTTTATTCGCTAATGTTGCAATGGATTGAGAGACAATGCAATGGCCGAAAGATTGTCACAAAACAATATGGGAGGAACTGATATGGGAACTTGCAGAAAAACTAGTAGTTGTTGAATCCAATCCAATTCTGCAGCAGTTGTGAATAATGCCCTATACTCAGACTCTGTTGATGATCTAGAGACAGTAGTTTGTTTCTTTAAACTCCAAGAGATTGGATTTGATCCCAAAAAGACTATAAATCTAGTGGTAGATCATCTATCATTCGGATCCCCAACCCAATCTGCATCACTGTATGCAGTAAGTCTCAAATCACCCTTAGAGTAAGACATACCAACCTTCATTGTCCCTTTTAAGTATCGTAAGATACGCTTGACTGCAGTAAAATGAGAGACCATAGATGCTTGTATGAATTGACACACCTGATGCACGAAAAATGCAATATCAGATCGTGTAAAAGTGAGATACTGAAGATCACCCACCACACTTCTGTATAGAGTTGGATTATTGTATAATTGTCCATCATCCTTAAGCAGCCTGTTATATGAAAGACATGGAGTATCACAGGACTTTGAGTCAAACATCTCAGTTTTTTGCAACAAATCCTGTATGTACTTTGTTTGAGATAAAAACAATCTATGAGAACTCCTTGTAATCTGAATTCCCAGAAAGTAATGCAAATCACCAAGGTCCTTGAGATCAAATTCAGAAGTGAGGGAGTCAGTAACTTGTTGAATAACATCAGGATTGTTGCCTGTGATGATAATATCATCCACATACATGAGTAATATCACAATAGTAGAACCTGCTGTCTTAACAAATAATGAGGAGTCTGAGTATGTGTCTTTGAACCCTATAGATGGCAAGAAAGCAGTAAATCTCTCATTCCATGCTCGAGGAGATTACTTAAGGCCATACATAGATTTGTGCAGTTTACAAACCAATTCAGGATGATGTGGATCAAGAAAACCTGGAGGTTGGGCCATATAAAATTCCTCTTGAAGAATGCCATGCAAAAAGGAATTTTTTACATCGAATTGCCTTATAGGCCAATCAAACTGAGCAGCTAAGGACAAAATGAGCCTCACTATTGTTGGTTTCACCACTGGGCTGAAAGTTTCTCCATAATCCAAGGCAGGTTCTTGACTAAAACCTTGTGCCATAAGTCTAGCTTTATGTCTAGCTATAGAGCCATACGCATGCTTTTTTATCTTAAAAATCCATTTGTAACCAACCAAGTTCTTGTGTGCTGGTAAAGGCACTAAACTCCATGTTCCTTGTTTAGATAACACTTAATTCTTCCTTCATAGCACTTATCCAAACAGGAATCTTAAGGGCAGATTTATAAGTGGATGGTTCAATAAGATTCAAATCAATACCTCCAAAATCTTCCACAGTAGTGAGGAGGACTTTCTTCTTAACAATGCCACTCTTACTTCTTGTTTGCATTGGATGCAGATTCAAGGATGGTACTGAAGAAATGACTTGAAGACTGTCAGGTTGAAAATCAAGGTCCACATGGATGTGAGAAGATGAGTGTGCAACATTGGAGATATCTGGAGGATTGGACTCTGGGATAGGTGAGATAGAAGAAGGAGAACCAATGGCAGGAGGTAAAATTATGGGAGACTCTGAATGTGTAGAGACGGGGGTACTTGGTATTGAAGAAACAATTTCATTGTCAAAATTCACAACTGGCAAAGGTAAAGAAATAAAAGATTGTGTATGGGTGATATCATTTTGTTTAGCTGTTGTTAATAAAGATCTATATGGAAATTCTTGCTCATTGAATATCACATGTCTTGATATATATAACTTGTGATTTGTGACTGCATAGCATATATAACCCTTATACTTGGAGGCATAACCTAAGAAGACACATTTCATGGTTTTAGGTTGCAATTTGGAACTATTGTAGGGTTTAAGTAAAGGAAAACATGCACATCCAAAAATCTTTAAGTGAGATATCAAAGGAACTGCACCAAATAGAATTTCAAAAGGAGACTGGTTCTGTAACACATGGGATGGCATCCTATTAATCAAATAGTTTGCAGTTTGAACAGCAAAGGACCAGAATTGAGATGGTAATTGGGACGATTGCAGCAAAGTCACTGTAGTTTCAACAACGTGCCTATGTTTTCGTTCTGCTAAGCCATTATGTTTAGGGGTGTAGGGACATGAAATTTGATGTTTAATACCCTTTGTTTTGAGAAAAGATTGAAACCTATTGCTCATATATTCCCCACCCCTATCACTTTGCTATTTTTTAAGTGATGCAGAAAACAGAGTAAGTATGAAAGAATGAAAGACACAGAAGATATCAAACAGATCTGATATATTCATTAATGGAAAGATCTAACAGTATGTTGTACATTCATCAATGAAAGTGACAAAGTATTTAAAACCATCTAAAGAAACACAAGGTATTGGCCCCCATATATCACTATGCAGTACATCAAAAGGATTTGCAGCTTTATTGACACTTAACTGGAATGGCAGTTTACAAAACTTGCCTTCTAAGCAGCTTTGACACATTACAGGTAAATTGTCATGCTTACAGGGAATATTAGCTTTTCTAAGTATTAAGGAAACAATAAGGTTTGAAGGATGACCTAGTCGGCTATGCCAAATAGTAAAGTTAACTAGTTAACCAAGCAAAGCTAATGGTTGAAGTTGAAATGAATTGACAGTAGACAAGGATGAAATTGGGTAGAGACCATTACTGCACACTCCTTTGTATAACATCCTCCCTGTAGCCTTGTCCTGAATCCAGAAATTGAAAGCATCAAAGATCATCCAACAATTGTTATCTAAGCAGATTTTATGAATAGATAATAGATTCTGAGATAACTTGGGAATGTATAAAACTGAATTGAGTTTCAATGGTTGCAATGGAGTTCTGATAACAGTGTTACCAATGTGAGAAATGTTCAGACCTTCACTATTTACAGTGTGTACCATCTCAGTTGATGGATAAGGAATGGCCAAAGAAAGATTACCAAACTCAGATGTCATATGATTAGTGGCACCCAAGTCAGTCAACCACACTTGAGGATTAGATTGATGAGATGACATGCCAGGAACACTTTGTGAGGACTGAGAAAGTATTGTATTCATTGCTTGCATAGGATGCTGAGAGGATGATTGACCAACATGCATTGGGAATTGCTGCTAAAATTGTGATTGAAATTGAGGTACTTTGTCTCTGTGAAAATAATATTGAGCAGTGTGATTTGATCTACCATAAATGAAACACTTGGGTTTATCTCGAGGTACATTGTTACAATATGGAGCAGTATGACCATCTTGATTATATAACTAACATGAAAGATAAGGACCAGGATATCCACCATATGCAGGCATAGGAAACTGACCAAGAAGACCAGGAGTTGGAATTTGCTAAACATGAGTTTGAGTAGGCATATTTGATTTAGAGTAGGCATACTTATTACCCTGATAAAGCTTGCCCTTTCCTTTATTTTTGTTATGATTATAAGGCTTAAAAGCATAGATGGATTGACCAGAATTATGGCCTTGATAATTCCCAGAATTAGTCTCTTGATAGCTGCCAGGATTATTCCCTTGATAGGTTTTACCATGATAACGAGTGCCCTTATTATTGTTGCCTTGAGAGTTGGTGCCCTGAGATGAACTTGCCTACCTTTATTACTAGCATCAACCAACATAGCAGACAGGAATGGTGGAGTACAATTAGTCTCAAGAATAGCCTCTTCAACAAGCAATTGTGCTCGAAACTCTGAGTGAAATAACACTTTCTCGGCCTCGAATTACGCATCTGAAAGTATTATACTCAAATGGTAAGCCATTGAGTGCTAAAATAACAATATCTTCATCCTCAAATTGCACTCCTGCAGCAGATAAGTAGTCTCTGGATTCTTTAATTTTCTGAAGATACTATGAGACAGTGTTGGTACCTTTCTTGATATTCTGTAAATCAGACTTCAACTGAAACACACTAGTCTTGGATACAGTCAAGAAATGTTCCTTCAATCTTCTCCACAAATCTTTAGAACAAGAACTACCAATGGCACACGAAACAGCAATAGGAGACAAGGTAGCCGTAATCAATTGCATAATAGCCCTATCATGCATTTTCCACACTTTATACTCATCAGTTTCAAGATTACACAGAGAACTACCAGATTCTACATAAAAATTTACAGAAACAGACGGTGAAAAACGAACAGGACAGGGGTTTGAACCATTAACAAAACCCATAATTCCATATCCTTCCAACAGTAATTCCATTTGAAAATGCCAATTCAAGTAATTTGCTTTATCCAATTTCACATTCACAGATGAAGAAACAGAATAAATTAAAGCAGTAATCGGAGACTGTAAAATCTAAAGTTGCGATGCAGTTACCATTTTTGCAGAAGAAAGAGAATTCTTGATTGAAGCAATCAATCAAACACCTGGTGTGCAGCAACTAAACTGATGAAGAAGACGAAGAGTGGTCAGTCGTAGAACCACAGAAATCCTGATTCTTGAAGACGGCAGAAGAAATAACAACCTAAAGGAGAGAAGAAGATTGATCAACTTCAAAGAGAAGACAAAATTAATGAGCGGAAGCTTGTTGCAGATCGGTTCTTGCGCGAGCAAAGACGGCGAAGGATACCATGTTAAGCATGATAAACAAATAAGATCTCACCAAGATTATATCTTGTAGAAGAAGATACAGAAAGAAAAGAGAGGGAAAGAATTGTATTGAATCCTTGTATATTACTTAATGAGAAAGATATTACATGTAGGAGTATTTATAGTTCCTCTCACAATCTTAACAAACTATGCAACAGAACATGTAATCTTATTACACTTGTCAACATCTCAACTATTCATTCTATATATTCTAACATAGGGCTCGGTTTGCAAGACTTCATGTTGAAGTTTTTGAGGAGGTCGAGTGCATAGCGAGTTTAGGTGAGTGAGATGGTGATAGGTGTGCACTGAACTTCCATGCCAAGGAAAAATCTAAGATCACCCATCTTGCGGTTGTCAAATTTGGAGCATAAGTTATCAATAAACGATGAAATCGCATTAGTATCATGACCATTAATAATGATGTCATCCACGTAGATAAGTACAAAGATGGAAGAGCAGGGATCATGGTGGATGAATAGGGAAGCATCTGAACAACTGGAAAAATGATTGAGTGATGAAAAATGAATTAAACCATTGAAACCAAGCTCAAGGAGCTTGTTTTAGGCCATATAACGCCTTATGTAACTTACAAACATATTTGGGCTGAAGAGGATTAATGAACCTAGGTGGTTGCTTCATATAAACTTCTTGAAGATTCCATTAAAAAATGCGTTGTGCAAGTCGAGTTGTTGAAGAGGCCAGCCTATAGATATAGCCAAGGAAAGGCCAAATACAGATTGTGGCAGGTTTGACAATGGGACTACAGGTTTCTTCATAGTCCAAGCCTTCTTGTTGATTAAACCTTTCACCACCAAACGTGCTTTGTGTCGATCAAGAGATCCATCAGCTTTTCTCTTGACTTTACATACCCATTTACAACCCACAATGTTCATGGATGGACATTATGGAATGAGAGACCATGTTTGGTTATTCATCAAAGCATCATATTCCTCTCGCATAGCATGTCATCCAATGATCATGTAATCGGGCCGAGTAGCAGCAGGTTCTTGAGATATATGGCAGCATCATCGTCTGGCAGGTTGCTGTGTTCTTGGAGCAGCATCATCTGGCAGGTTGATGAAGGCTGAGAGGTTGGTGTAGACACAAGAGAAGTGAGTTGCAGTGCTCTTTGGAAGGCGAAGGACTATCTGATGAGAAATCAGTGGAGGCACATGCGGAATGTTGCAGTACATCTGAAGAATAGTCACTTGCCGTGAGGGAAAGATAGGGAAATACAACATGTTCAATTTGAGTTGCAGGCGCATGCAATGTGTACTGTAGTGTGTGAGTGTTCTTGGAAGACAATTCATTAAATGGAAATGGCAGTTCATCAAAGGTCACATTTCACGAAGTGTATACCCAAAATTTGGAGAGGGAAGTTATGATTGAGACAATAAACACAATCCCTTTTCAACAATATAATGATGCCTACGTTCAACCACTCCGTTATGTTAGGGTGTATAGGGGCAAGACATTTGATGGCTGATGCCTTTATGACGAAAAATTGCAAGAACAACCGGTTTGTAAATTCACCATCACCATCCATTTGCAAAGTTTAAATGGTCTGATTTAGACGATTTTTAATCATCTTTGTGAACTCAACAGAGGTAGTAAGTGGCAATAGTACTATGGTCTGGTGATATTCCTCTTTATCTGAAAGTGAGAGGTCTTGGGTTCGAATTTATTGGATGGCGAATTCGATACCAAATTAGGCTGTCCATTGTGTGGCTTAACCGAACTCCTCCTTCTCCCTTAATGTAAAAATATTGATGTACTAAAAAAAAAAAAAACGAACAAAGAAACAAAGGTAGCAATTACATTAGATGCAAATGTAGCGGGTCCCCAAGGATCAAGATTTAGTAATTCTAACAGTGTTTGAGCATGTGATACGCGACTTTGGAGTTTGGATCCTTTTATTATGTGCGAGTGAGTCAAAGATGGTGCAGCGCGTCACACGAGATCAGTTTTTTAATGTCAGACCAACATGCTTTTGCATGTGGTGGGTTTAGGTTAATACACTTCTTCCTAGTAAGAAATACATTACGTATTTTTATATAAGTGATGAAAAATTTTATTTTTTAAGTTATTAATTTTTTAACACAAATATCTCATTATTTGTATAATGACACGTGATATATTATCCTGTGTACCAATCATATTGAAAAATTTCTTCTCCCTAGTGCCCTCAATGCCGCAAGAAATGCCTGTGGAAGTATGTGATCAAAACTTTTTGTGCCACGCATTGTTTCTACTGATGAAGAGTTATCAACACATAAAAGGCTAAAAATCTTATCCTCTTGAGGACAAGGTAAATGATTTATATATGTCATACTTTCTTAGGGCTAAATGTGATATATCCATAACAACTCCAAGAAATACTCATCTTTTAACCTCAAGAAATCGTTCTCATCCCTTGAGATTGTCATGTAAAAAGCCCATAGTGCAACCTTCAAAGGGTTATGTGGTAAGTTGTTAACTGGGTTGTATGCTTAGGCTTGATTTAAAATCCTTACAGCTTATCTTAGTGAGATTCTTGAATGAAATACTTTTGGACAATTTCTAAATCGTGAGTGCTTATTGATGTGAAATATTCTAACACTCAAATTAAAACTCTATGATTGTAGTATATGAAAGTAGGGATCATTTTAGGCCGGGGATTAGAAGGGCTGCTAATCTACACAAATTAAACTCTAAATCACTAAACTAGACTCAAAAACACAAAACTAGACTCCTATGACACTAAACTGAACAAACTGACTTAAAACAACACAACTAAGTGAAATTGACTCAAAACAAGAACTAAAGACTGATTTGGACGAAAATTAAACTAAACTTGACTCAAAATACTAAAGGGGATTGTTTTGACGAATTTAGACTTAAACAAATAACTTGCAAAAACAAAGTAAGTAAAAACGAATTTAGGGTGAATTCAAAGGTGAAAAACTAGCTAGAGGGTCCTTCTCCACACATGAAACATATGCATACAAATTGATTTCCAGTATTGTTTCTTTAAACCATGAATGACAATACAACAACAACAACAACAAAGCCTTTTCCCACTAAGTGGGGTCGGCTATATGAATCCTAGAACGCCATTGCGCTCGGTTTTGTGTCATGTCCTCCGTTAGATCCAAGTACTCTAAGTCTTTTCTTAGAGTCTCTTCCAAAGTTGTCCTAGGTCTTCCTCTACCCCTTCGGCCCTGAACATCTGTCCCGTAGTCACATCTTCGAACCGGAGCGTCAGTCGGCCTTCTTTGCACATGTTCAAAATCACCGGAGCCGATTTTCTCTCATATTTCCTACAATTTCGGCTACTCCTACTTTACCTCGGATATCCTCATTCCCAATCTTATCCTTTCTCGTGTGCCCACACATCCCACGAAGCATCCTCATCTCCGCTACACCCATTTTGTGTACGTGTTGATGCTTCACCACCCACATTCTGTGCCATACAACATCGCTAGCCTTATTGCCGTCCTATAAAATTTTCCCTTGAGCTTCAGTGGCCTACGACGGTCACACAACACGCCGGATGCACTCTTTCCATCCAGCTCGTATTCTATGGTTGAGATCTCCATCTAATTCTCCGTTCTCTTGCAAGATAGATCCTAGGTAGCGAAAACGATCGCTTTTTGTGATCTTCGCTAGATTGCTCCGGTCATTAGTGTGGATAAGTATATAAATGGATAGAGATAGGAAAGCAAACACAAGATGTACGTGGTTCACCCAGATTGGCTACGTCCACGGAATAGAAGAGTTCTCATTAATTGTGAAGGGTTTACACAAGTACATAGGTTCAAGCTCTCATTTAGTGAGTACAAGTGAATGATTTAGTACAAATGACATTAGGAAATATTGTGGGAGAATGATCTCGTAATCACGAAACTTCTAAGTATCGGAGTGTGGTGTCGTCTTGACTTGCCTTATCTGTCTCATAGGTAGATGTGGCATCTTCTCTGGAAGTACTCTTCCTCCATCCAGGGGTGGTATCTTTAACTGGTGGAGATGCACAAGGTAATGTATCAATTTCACTTGAAGCTTACTTGTAGTTTCAGGCTTGGTCAAGCGCGATACAAACCATGTAGTAGGAGTCCCCCAAGTCGCCGAGCTAGGGGGTCTGCTGAAAGAGGTGACAGACAAGGTAAGCAATCAAAGCTCCGACTGATTGTTCACCTTCTCCCCATCTTGCAGCAGCATGAAGGATAAAGAGAAGAAAAATGAGAAGAGATGATATGAGATACTTTTGCTTTTGAAGAAGTAACTTTCCACAGACTTATTCTTGAACTGAGCTGGAGGGTTTTCTGGTTTCCTCCAGAGTATAAGGCCGACTGAATAATTTGAGGGTCAAAACAAGTCCATCAAATCTAGAGTACGTTCCACCCTGCTGATATGGGATACTTTTGCTTTTGACAGAGTAATGAATGTATCGGCACGTGTGCTGTTACGCTTGTCTCCACATGCTTCCTTGTATCCTTCGCACTTGCCCTATCTGTTCCTCAAGCAGATGCGGAATCTTCCCTGGAAACATAAGATGTTGAAGATGAGTACTCGAGAGCAATGCCAGGTAAGTAATCAGGTAAGGGGTTCCAGGCAGTCAGTTCCTGGCTGGAAGCTTGATTCCAAGTGCTGACTGATTGCTCTCTTTCTCCTTGTCTTGCAGGTAAAAACAAGGCCAAAAGAAAAGACAGGGAAAAAGCATGATATGGGATACTCTTGCTTTTAACCCTGATGATATGAGATATTCTTGCTCTAGTATAGCTTGTTTGCAGAGGTATTATCGGGGGGAAAGAAAGCTGAATATTTCGAAAGGCTTCGTTGGGAGTGCCCTCTCAGATATGATGAAGGGTTGAGCATTTTTGCAGGTCTGCCTGTCCGTTGGGGATGGAGGTCGACATATATAGGAGTCTCCCTAACAACAAGTAGTAATGCTATTCCTTTACCCTGCTTGGTCATAGCACGGTAGTGGGAGCTGCCAGTTTCACATGTTTTAACTCTGTCAGAGCACTTTGAAAAAGTGGTCTGTGGTATCTGGCTCTCGAGATTCGGAGAACGATGCCTCTTCGATTTTTGAGAAAGCAATCATGCTGGGGGTATGACTCTCGAGATTCGGAGAGCAGTGTCTCTTCGATTTTTGAGGAAGTAATCATGTTGGGAGTCTGGCTCTCGAGATTCGGAGGGCGGTGCCTCTTCGATTTTGGAGCAAGCAATCTTGTTGGGAGTGTTGTCTCGAATGTGAGTAAAGGTTGGGCATGTTTGCTAGTCTACCTTGCCACGAAGCACAAAGGTTGACACACAGGGACTTTCCAATTATCCAGCAATGGTACTGTTCATTTACCCTCTCTTCGATTTTGAGAAAGTAGTCATGTTGGGAGTCTGGCTCTCGAGATTCGGAGGACGGTGCCTCTTCGATTTTGGAGCAAGCAATCTTATTGGGAGTGTTTTCTCGAATGTGAGTAAAGGTTGGGCATGTTTGCTAGTCTACCTTGCCACGAAGCACAGAGGTTGACACACAGGGACTTTCCAATTATCCAGCAGTGGTACTGTTCCTTTACAGTTGTGGGTAATAATATGGTAGCTAGACCTTCAAAATTTATGTGTCTAAACTTTTGTTAGTGCTGTTTCTTTGCTATTCTTTTACCTTTCTTGGTCAGAGCGATGTAGTGGGAGCTGCAAGCTTCACGTGCTCAACTTTGGCAGAGAACTTTGGCAAAGTTATTTGTGGTACCCATGAGCTATTGTTGCGTGTGGGAAGTGGGTGATTGAACAGTAAGATTCATGTGCTTTCTACTTCACCAGAAGTCTTCGACAGAATGCCCATAATTTCTGCAAAGCTGAGTGTGCGTGTGACAGGTGCTGACAAGGCTAGAAAAGTAGGTGCCTCTTCGATTTCTGAGATCGGCCCTCATGGTCTCTGAGCAGCCCAGCTTTTGAGAAAGCGAGCGCCTCTTCGATTGATTCGGAGAACGATGCCTCATCGATTTTTGAGAAAGCAATCATGCTGGGGGTCTGGCTCTCGAGATTCGGGGAGCAGTGTCTCTTCGATTTTTGAGAAAGTAATTATGTTGGGAGTCTGGCTCTCGAGATTCGGAGGGCTGTGCCTCTTCGATTTTGGAGCAAGCAATCTTGTTGGGAGTGTTTTCTCGAATGTGAGTAAAGGTTGGGCATGTTTGCTAGTCTACCTTGCCACGAAGCACAGAGGTTGACACACAGGGACTTTCCAATTATCCAGCAATGGTACTGTTCCTTTACCCTCTCTTCGATTTTTAAGAAAGTAGTCATGTTGGGAGTTTGGCTCTCGAGATTCGGAGGACGGTGCCTCTTCGATTTTGGAGCAAGCAAACTTATTGGGAGTGTTTTCTCGAATGTGAGTAAAGGTTGGGCATGTTTGCTAGTCTACCTTGCCACGAAGCACAGAGGTTGACACACAGGGACTTTCCAATTATCCAGCAGTGGTACTGTTCCTTTACCCTTGTGGGTAATAATATGGTAGCTAGACCTTCAAAATTTATGGGTCTAAACTTTGTTAGTGCTGTTTCTTTGCTATTCTTTTACCCTTCTTGGTCAGAGCGATGTAGTGGGAGCTGCAAGCTTCACGTGCTCAACTTTGGCAGAGAACTTTGGCAAAGTTATCTGTGGTACCCATGAGCTATTGTTGCGTGTGGGAAGTGGGTGATTGAACAGTAAGATTCATGTGTTTTCTACTTCCCCAGAAGTCTTTGACAGAATGCCCATAATTTCCGCAAAACTGAGTGTGCGTGTGACAGGTGCTGACAAGGCTGGAAAAGGCTGGAAAAGTAGGTGCCTCTTCGATTTCTGAGATCGGCCCTCGTGGTCTCTGGGGAGCCCAGCTTTTGAGAAAGCGAGCGCCTCTTCGATTTTTGAGATCGGCCATCGGCCTTCGTGGTCTTTGAGCAGCCCAACTTTTGAGAAAGCAAACGCCTCTTCGATTTCTGAGATCAACCCTCGTGATCTCTAAGCAGCCCAGCTTTTGAGAAAGCAAACGCCTCTTCGATTTCTGAGCAGGCGCCTCTTCGATTTCTGAGCAGGCGCCTCTTCGATTTCTGAAGCTTCGTCGAGTGCAGATTTTTATAGGGGCTGGCATTAAGTTCCAAAGCACACTTGAATCTCCACCAGTAGAAGCTTCATTCTTGCACTTCTAAGATCTTGATTTGTCCGACCTCTTCTCTCTTCAACACCTTTGAAAATGTCTGGCCCCTCCGACCGTCGTTTTGACTTTAACCTTGTTGAAGAGGCAGCCCCGCCTTCTCCAGACAACATATGGCGCCCATCCTTCGTCTCCCCTACTGGTCCTCTTACCGTTGGGGATTCCGTGATGAAAAATGATATGACCGCTGCGGTGGTGGCCAGGAACCTTCTCACTCCCAAAGATAACAGACTACTTTCCAAACGGTCTGATGAGTTAGCTGTTAAGGATTCGCTGGCTCTCAGTGTTCAGTGTGCAGGTTCTGTGTCTAATATGGCCCAACGCCTATTTGCTCGAACCCGCCAAGTTGAATCATTGGCGGCTGAAGTGATGAGTCTCAAACAGGAGATTAGAGGGCTCAAGCATGAGAATAAACAGTTGCACCGGCTCGCACATGACTATGCTACAAACATGAAGAGGAAGCTTGACCAGATGAAGGAAACTGATGGTCAGGTTTTACTTGATCATCAGAGATTTGTGGGTTTGTTCCAAAGGCATTTATTGCCTTCGTCTTCTGGGGCTGTACCGCGTAATGAAGCTCCAAATGATCAACCTCTGATGCCTCCTCCTTCTAGGGTTCTGTCCAGTACTGAGGCTCCAAATGATCCCCCTCCGGTGCCTTCTCTTTCTGGGGCTCTACCGACTGCTGAGACTTCTCCTAAGCAACCTTTGTGAAGGCTCCCTCTTGTGTGCTTATTTTGACTCATGTATATGTACATATTTGTAGCTTATCGGGGATATCAATAAATAAGCTTTCCTTCATTTCAACGTATTGTGTTAAATACACCAAAGCCTTCTTCGCTAAGTTCTTTGAATTTTCTTTTGTTAAAGCTTGTATGTTGAAGCTTTCTGAGTGGTGCATGTAGGTTGGGGTAGTGTTCCCTTAATTTTCCGAGTGAGGAAAACTTCTCGGTTAGAGACTTGGAAAATCCAAGTCACTGAGTGGGATCGGCTATATGAATCTTAGAACGCCATTGTGCTCGATCCTGTGTCATGTCCTTCGTTAGATCTAAGTACTCTAAGTCTTTTCTTAGAGTCTCTTCCAAAGTTTTCCTAGGTCTTCCTCTACCCCTTCGGCCCTGAACCTCTGTCCCATAGTCGCATCTTCTAATCGGAACGTCAGTAGGCCTTCTTTGCACATGTCCAAACCACCGTAACCGATTTTCTCTCATCTTTCCTTCAATTTCGGCTACTCCTACTTTACCCCGGATATCCTCATTCCTAATCTTATCCTTTCTCGTGTGCCCACACATCCAACGAAGCATCCTCATCTCCGCTACACCCATTTTGTGTACGTGTTGATGTTTCACCGCCCAACATTCTGTGCCATACAGCATCGCCGGCCTTATTGCCGTCCTATAAAATTTTCCCTTGAGCTTCAGTGGCATACGGCGGTCACACAACACGCCGGATGCACTCTTCCACTTCATCTATCCAGCTTGTATTCTATGGTTGAGATCTCCATCTAATTCTCCGTTCTTTTGCAAGATAGATCCTAGGTAACGAAAACGGTCGCTCTTTGGTATTTCTTGATCTCCGATCCTCACCCCTAACTCGTTTTGGCCTCCATTTGCACTGAACTTGCACTCCATATATTCTGTCTTTGATCGGCTTAGGCGAAGACCTTTAGATTCCAACACTTCTCTCCAAAGGTTAAGCTTTGCATTTACCCCTTCCTGAGTTTCATCTATCAACACTATATCGTTTGCGAAAAGCATACACCAAGGAATATCATCTTGAATATGTCGTGTTAACTCATCCATTACCAACGCAAAAAGGTAAGGACTTAAGGATGAGCCTTGATGTAATCCTACAGTTATGGGAAAGCTTTCGGTTTGTCCTTCATGAGTTCTTACGGCAGTCTTTGCTCCTTCATACATATCCTTTATAGCTTGGATATATGCTACTCGTACTCCTTTCTTCTCTAAAATCCTCCAAAGAATGTCTCTTGGGACCCTATCATACGCTTTTTCCAAATCTATAAAGACCATGTGTAAATCATTTTTCCCATCTCTATATCTTTCCATCAATCTTCGTAAGAGATAGATTGCCTCCATGGTTGAGCGCCCTGGCATGAACCCGAATTGGTTGTCCGAAACCCGTGTCTCTTGCCTCAATCTATGCTCAATGACTCTCTCCCAGAGCTTCATTGTATGACTCATTAGCTTAATACCCCTATAGTTCATGCAATTTTGTACGTCGCCCTTATTCTTGTAGATAGGCACCAAAGTGCTCATTCGCCACTCATTTGGCATCTTCTTCGTTTTCAAAATCCTATTGAAAAGGTCAGTGAGCCATGTTATACCTGTCTCTCCCAAAAGTTTCCACACTTCGATTGGTATATCGTCTGGGCCTATTGCTTTTTTATGCTTCATCTTCTTCAAAGCTACAACCACTTATTCCTTCCGGATTCGACGATAAAAAGAGTAGTTTCTACACTCTTCTGAGTTACTCAACTCCCCTAAAGAAGCACTCATTTCATGTCCTTCATTGAAAAGATTATGAAAATAACCTCTCCATCTGTCTTTAACCGCGTTCTCTGTAGCAAGAACCTTTCCATCCTCATCCTTGATGCACCTCACTTGGTTTAGGTCCCTTGTCTTCTTTTCCCTTGCTCTAGATAGTTTATAGATATCCAACTCTCCTTCTTTGGTATCTAGTCGTTTATACATATCGTCGTAAGCCGCTAACTTAGCTTCTCTGACAGCTTTCTTCGCCTCTTGCTTCGCTTTTCTATACCTTTCACCATTTTCATCAGTCCTCTCCTTGTATAAGGCTTTACAACATTCCTTCTTAGCCTTCACCTTTGTTTGTACCTCCTCATTCCACCACCAAGATTCCTTTTGGTGTGGGGCAAAGCCCTTGGACTCTCCTAATACCTCTTTGCTACTTTTCGGATACAACTAGCCATGGAATCCCACATTTGGCTAGCTTCCCCCTCTCTATCCCACACACATTGGGTGATTACCTTCTCTTTGAAAATGGCTTGTTTTTCTTCTTTTAGATTCCACCATCTAGTCCTTGGGCACTTCCAAGTCTTGTTCTTTTGTCTTACTCTTTTGATATGTACATCCATCACCAACAAGCGATGTTGATTAGCCACGCTCTCTCCTGGTATAACTTTGCAATCCTTACAAGTTATACGATCCCCTTTCCTCATTAGAAGAAAATCTATTTGTGTTTTTGACGACCCACTCTTGTAGGTGATCACATGTTCTTCTCTCTTCTTAAAGAAGGTGTTGGCTAAGAAGAGATCATATGCCATTGCAAAATCCAAGATAGCTTCCCCATCCTCGTTTCTCTCCCCAAAACCATGGCCACCATGAAAACCTCCATAGTTGCCTGTCTCCCTGCCCACGTGTCCATTTAAATCTCCTCCTATAAATAACTTCTCCGTCTGAGCAATTCCTTGCACCAAGTCTCCAAGATCTTCCCAAAATTTCTCCTTCGAACTCGTATCCAACCCTACTTGAGGTGCGTACGCACTAATCACATTGATAAGTTCTTGTCCTATTACAATCTTGATTGCCATGATTCTATCTCCTACCCTCTTGACATCTACAACATCTTGTACCAAGGTCTTGTCCACGATGATGCCAACACCGTTTCTCGTTCTATTTGTGCCCGAATACCAAAGTTTAAACCCTGAGTTTTCTAGATCCTTTGCCTTACTACCAACCCACTTAGTTTCTTGTAGGCACATAATATTTATCCTTCTCCTCACCATAACTTCCACTACTTCCATAGATTTTCCCGTTAAGGTTCCTATATTCCACGTTCCTAAACGCATTTTGCTCTCTTGAACTCTACCCTTCTGTCCTAGCTTCTTCACCCTCCCCCGTCTAATAGGATCAAAGTACTTCTTTTGTGTGTCCCGGGTAAAGTTGATAGGAGCATATGCTCCCAAACAACTTTGAGTGGAGTCGTTCGAAAAGAAGTTTCTATGGCCCCCTTGCTCATTTAACACTGCATCCGGGTGCCGATGGAGATACAGCGACCCTTGCTCACTTATCACTGTGCTCAGGCCACACAGCGCGCCACTTACGGGTGACGCCCTAGCTTTAGCGCGATTTTGTTCTGGATTCATTTTCATAAGGATTCGACGTGATCATGGAGTGCCGGCTGTCGACTACCTGACGCCCTCCCCCTCCTCCTTTATCCGGGCTTGGGACCGGCCATGTAAGACATAGGCGGAGTTCCATGAATGACAATGCCCCAAATTAATTGTGAATGCACTAATTAACTTTCA
The DNA here is from genome assembly GCF_916048215.2 of Malus sylvestris. Classification (NCBI taxonomy): domain Eukaryota; kingdom Viridiplantae; phylum Streptophyta; class Magnoliopsida; order Rosales; family Rosaceae; genus Malus; species Malus sylvestris. The sequence continues at coordinate 15,832,132 of NC_062271.1, forward strand.
GATTCTCCTAAGTTCATTGAATTGGATGGACAGCGCATTGCAACCAAATTATTCTTCTCAAGTTCCCTATATGAACAACATGATAGAGATACATATCAAAGACCATTAAGTTCTATGAAAATCATAAGCATTGACAAGACATTCATAACTATGAACTGCATGATACTCCTGCCAAAAATTTACTTAACACGATTGTGACTAGCAATCTCCACTACTTATAAATATAAGTTCATAATGATTAGGTGACATTCCCTAATATTTTAGCATCAAATCCCTGCATGCAAACTAAGTATACATCCCTAATGAACACACAAGAATAAGTTCTCAATAACGTAGATAAGTAAATCACATTCATGTTTTACGAAACAATAATTGAAGGTAATCAATTCATATAAAACATATGCCCATGGCTTCGAATTCACCTCTAACTAAAAATGAATTAGTTCCTCATGTTCATAATAATTGAAAAGCAAAGTAAAATAAACATGGAAACGAAACAAGGGAAGAAATAACTCTGAAAGTCTCCAATGGTTGCAGGTGGCTTGCGGCACAACCCCCCTTCTCCAATGGAAGTCACGGCAAAGTCTTCTCTCCTCCAAGGTTGCGACAAAAGGTATGAATTTAGGGCAGGGATAAGCTTTCTAGAAGGGATGCTTCTAGAAAGGGCTTCTAGAAATCAATTAAGTTTTTGGATAATGCTCCTTCCTTATAGCTAATTACTCATCTTCCAAGACTTGATTTCTCCATCTCTTTAGCACATTCCTATCCTCATTTGATATTCAAAAACTTCCATTCCTTATGCTCCACATGCATGCAATCCATTCTAGCCCAAAATTGCTTTAAAATGCTCCAAAATGCACTTTCTTGCCAACTTTTCCATTTGAACCTGAAAACACATGAAAATAGCTTAAAACACTCTAATAAGTAGAAACTAGCTATGAAAATACAAGAAAACAAGCTAAGTCGCATAAATATGCTCTTATCACTTGTGACAAGCTATTCCAGGACCTTCCTTACAAATGCAACATGATTCTCACAAATTCATTTGGAAAAAAATGACCAATGGATGCAGCAACTCACAAATCCATTTAAAAGAAAATGACCAATGGATGTAGCAACTCACAAATCCATTGGGAGCTCTTCGTACGTTTTGCTGAGACAACCTGGAGGATGATGATTGTGCAAGTGTAAGCTACATCATATCCCAAGTCCATTTTCAAACTTGTATGACTAAGCGCTACAACCTAGTGGTATACATCTTCATTTGTGAGTGAGAGAATGATAGGGTATACCATTGTAATAGTTTGTAGTGCTCTATGATTAGTACATGTATGTTTATCTTATTGTGGTTATCGAAACACTGCTCAAACATTATAGGTTGTTTTATTATGCGTGTATTGACCTTGACTCCTCATTGTACCAAAAAAGGGATAAACTTTTGGAACCCAATGCCAATTCCGTTAGGTTTGTGACCTCAGTTTTTAAGGAATTGCTTAGGACACAAGAGTAGGAATACAAACTTACACTCTACTTGATGCCGAATAGATGCGATTAACGGCTATAATGGGCTGAAGGGGTTCTTTATTCTATATGCATTTGATTAATGTTGAAGAAGATACAGTACCAATTTAATATGGAAAAGTAGAAAGTGGAAGAAAGTGCATTTCTTTGTACAAATATACATTTACACTAAGGAATACAACAATAAATTGATATCAAAAGTACATATTAAAATGGAGGAAAACTAGTATTCACGATTGAATTTGATATCATCTTTACCTGCAATAATTTCATTAGTTTTATTTATTACCTGCACAACTTAACTGACATATGCACCCAATTAAGAAAATAGATTAACTGCTTTATATAGCTGTGACAGATGCCATGCATTTGGAGTAAGATCCATCAGTACTGAAATTAAATAAAGCTTTAACCTTTTTATTGAACTTTTTAGTTTCAACTATTTGTATATTTCATCATGAGAAACAAAGTGCAAGGGAGAAGCTCTTATAGAGAGCTCGAGAATGGCTTAAAGCCCAATGGACAAAGCCTGGTATCAAGCCACATAAAGAATCAAAGAATAAACTAGCTAACCCTAATTACAAGTTTCAAGAAGAGCTAATCCTAGTTACAAGTTACAATGAAACACAAGACCAGCAATTAAGGAACAAATAGAAAAGTGGCGGCTGTAACTCACACATGTGATTATGAGTTGAAGAAGCAACTTGAGCCTATACATCACGTCTAGTACATCACTTCCAATACTCCCCTCAAGCTGGATCAAGAGGGTTAATTGATCCAAGCTTGCACAACAACCGTTGAAATTGTGTAGAGTCTAGAGCTTTCGTGAAGAGATCAACAAGTTGATCATGGCTTCTAGTGTACATAGTGTTGATGACGTTGGATTGAACTTGTGTACGAATGTAATGACAATCAACTTCAATGTGCTTCGTCCTTTCATGAAATACAGGATTAGAAGCAATATGCATGGCGGCCTGGTTGTCACAAAACAACAACATTGGTTCCTTGCTGGTGAAGCCAAGATCAAATAAAAGACTTTTCAACCATATGAATGCACAAGCTGCTACTGCCATAGCCCTATATTCAGCTTTAGCATTGGATCTTGCAACCACGGTTTGTTTCTTAATCTTCTAGATGACAAGATTACCTCCAAAAAAAGTACAAAAACCCATGATGGACTTCCGATCAAGGGCATTACCAGCCCAATTAGCATCAGTGTAGGCCATGATGTAATTGGACCCATTTTTCTTCATGAGTATGCCTCTACCGACTAAACTTTTGAGATATCTAAGTATTCTTTTGACAATCTCCCAATGAACTGATGTAGGAGAGTGCATAAATTGGTTGACAAGGCTCACTGAGTAAGCAATGTTAGGTCGAGTAATTGTGAGGTAAATAAGTTTTCCAACCATGCGCTGATAAACACCAGGATTGGAGAGAGGCTTACCTTTGGCATCCAACTGAAGTTTGCTAACAAGAGGAGTGAGAGCAGGTTTACACTTAAGCATGTGTGCTTTATCAAGAATATCAACTACATACTTCCTTTGATTTAAAAATAACCTCTTGGAAGAAGTGGCCATCTCAATGCCAAGGAAGTATTTCAAGACTCCTAAGTCTTTAATGGCAAATTGTTGGTGTATGGAGCACTTAAGAGCATTGATTTCATTCACATTGTCCCCCGTAATTATAAGATCATCAACATATATAAGCACAACTAGCTTGCCTAGGACACCACTGCGAACAAATAAGGAAGAGTCATCATGACTTTTTTTTAACCCTGCAACTTCAAAAACTGAGCTCAGTTTGGAATACCAAGCCCGAGGGGATTGTTTAAGTCCATATATAGCCGTGTGGAGCTTGCAAACTTTGTTGGGTTCATCTTCTCATGGGTGACCATGAGGTAGGTTCATGTACACCTCTTCTTCAAGATCACCATGGAGGAAAGCATTTTTTACATCCATTTAAAACAAGGGCCACTCATGATTAACTACCATTAATAGCAACACCCTCACTGTGTTCATTTTGGCAACCGGGGCAAAAGTCTCCTTGTAATCAATACCATAGGTTTGTGTGAAACAATAGGCTACCAACCGAGCCTTGTGTCTCTCAATGGTACCATTGGAATTGAATTTTATCTTGTATATCCATCTACTCCCTACAACCTTCTTTCCTTTGGGAAGATCAACCACACTCCAAGTTTGATTTTCATCCAATGTTTTAAGCTCTTCATGCATGGCTTTTTGCCACACAGGTGTACACACGACTTCTTGAAAACTTCTTGGCTCAAGATTGTTTGACAATTGGTTGAGAAATAATGCATGGGAGGATGACAATTTTTGGTTAAGTAATAGCTTCAGAGATATGGTACCTTGCAGAGTACATAACGTACTCTTGTAACCTTAACGGGGGATGTCGATCTCGAGTAGGGTTCCTTCTTGGTGCTACTACTGATTGTGGAGTTGCAGCTTGTCGTTGTGGTGCTGGAGCACTAGGTACTTCCTCACTGACCACCTCATCAATGTTGGAATTAATGATAGGGTTTGGGGGGTTTGCATGAATTTCTCCAGGAGTAGGCAGTGGAAAATTGTCCATTAGACTCTCCCTCTAAGCATTATTCTCAGAATCCTTGTGAAAGAAATGAGTGATTCATCAAACCAAATATTCTTAAAGATAACAAGCTTCCTAGCGTATGAGTTATAACATTTGTATCCCTTTTGAGAACTAGAGTGCCCCATAAATGCACATTTAACAGCTATAGGTTCTAGTTTATCACGATAAGTAGCTTGGATGTGAACATAACAAGTACATCCAAAGATTTTGAGATGGGTCAAATCCACGGTTCTTCCTTTCATGATTCAAAAGGTGACTTGGCATTCAACACATGAGTTGGAAGTCTATTAATGATGTAGGTTGCAGTGAGAAGTGCTTAGGACAAGAATCTCTTGGGAACTTGTATCTGAAACATAAGAGACCTTGTTTTCTCCAACAAATCCCTATTCTTTCTCTCAGCTACACTGTTTTGTTGTGGTGTACCAACACAACTAGTTTGATGCAAGATACCATGATTGCTCAAGTAATTGGACATGTTATTGGATGTATACTCGGTGCCATTATTTGACCTTAAGATATATAATTTAGAGGAGAATTGATTGGTTATTAGTTTGTGAAAGTCTTTGAAAGCTTCAAAAAATCACTTTTAAACTTTAAAAGATACAACCAGGTAACCCTAGAATAATAATCAATAAAAGTGACAATACTTGTACCTATCGAATGACTCAACACAAGAAGGTCCCCAAATATCTAAGTGAACAACTTCAAAAAGCTTACTGGTTCTAGACCGAGAGGATACAAAAGGCAACCTAGTAGATTTTGACATTTGACAAGTCTCACACTCATGTGTGCTTTTACAAAAATTTGGAAATAACTTAGACATCACTGGTTTTGAGGGATGAGCGAGGTGTTGGTTCCAAAGTTGGTACTCCTGGGCATGACTTAGGTTAGCAATGGGATCCTTAACAAGATTGAACTTCTTTAAGAGGTAGTATAGACCATTTAAGAATAACCCTTCACCAATCTTCTTCTGAGTGACTCGATCCTGAAACACAACGTTATGAGGAGAAAATATGGCAAGGCAATCCAAAGTGTGCATGATTTTTCATATGGACAAAAGCTGGAATGGAAATGAAGGAATGTAAAGTGTAGTGGACTCTACATCATTACCCATTAACCTAATTTTTCCTTTTCCTAAAACAGGTTCCCTTTTACCATTTGCTACAGATACGTGAGTAGGATTAGTTAATTTTTGAAACTTATGTAGACAAGATGTTTTATTAGTTATATGATCAGTGGCACCTGAGTCTACAATCCAAAAATCATGTGTGAGATGTGCATTGAGAGCAGTGAAGAGTGCACTGATAATACCTGGGATTTTGCTGTGTGTTGTGGTATCTGAACATGCCAAGAAGCCAACAAATTTTCCAAGCATGGCAGTGGGGTTTTCAGTGATCATCTTTTCATTCTCAGTGGTCCCGTTCTTTCTTTGGAGAAAGGCAGCAAATTCATTAATCAAGGAAATCGGATTTGAAGTGAAGTTTGCCATCTCATCAGCTGAACAACTATTTGCACGGATGGCTTTTGGAGCAAACCCTTTCCCATCTTTGATCATTTTCCCTTCCTTGTCAAACTTAGGTTTTAACTCAGGGTGTAAGATCCAACATTTTTCCCATATGTGCCCCTTAGAGTTGCAATATGTGCACTTCCAGTCAGCCTTCTTCCCATTAAAAACTCTTTCACCAGAGATTTTGTGGTTACTAGTGAAAGCCCTAGCCTTAGAGCTAGACTTGGGCTCAATATGCATTACCTTTCTTCAAGTTCTTCCTTTGAACTGCATGACACACGATGATGAATGATGGTAACTCTAGAGTCATTAGCAAATGACTACAAAGATCTTCATACTCAGCTCCCAAGCTTGCCAATAGTTGAAACACTTTATCTTCATCAGCCCTCTTTAAGAGCATAACGAATTCGGTTATGTGTGGATAGTATAGAGCAAGCTCATTCCTCATAGATTTCATGCTTCCAAGATGCTGAACAAAGGATTGGTCACCTTGCTTTAGGCCAGCAAGGCTCTTCTTCAGTTCAAATACACATGCAACATTGTTTTGGATGCCATACATTTCCTTGATAGATTCCCATAGTAGGTGTGAAGATCCTGAGTAGCTGAAGAGCTCCGACAACTTGGGCTCCATCGAGTTAAGAATCCAAGACATTACGAGCTGATCATTTGAGTGCCATGCATCAAAAGAGAGTGAGGTGGATTCTGGAGGCTTGATGGTTCCATTTACGTACCTTAGCTTCGATCTTCCTCCTAGGGCAAGAGAGACGGCTCGTGACCAAGGCAAATAATTGAACTCGTTCAACAATACTGAGCACAGTTGTTGGTTTGGATTGATCTCACCATGTATCACGTTGGTTGGTGTTGAGGTTGAGGAACTTGTAGCCTCATAATTGAATGGATTGTCTTCTGCCATCTCAACGAATGATGAACAGAAGGAAAAATGAACTAAAAAAAACCAACAAAGACAGGACCCTATGGTTCCTGCTCTGATACCATATTGAACTTTTTAGTTTCAACTATTTGTATATTTCATCATGAGAAACAAAGTACAAGGGAGAAACTCTTATAGAGAGCTCGATAGTGGCTTAAAGACCAATGGACAAAGCCTGGTATCAAGCCACATAAAGAACCAAAGAATAAACTAGTTAACTCTAATTACAAGTTTCAAGGAGAGCTAATCCTAGTTACAAGTTACAATGAAACACAAGACCAGCAATTAAGGAGCAAATTAAGGAACAAATAGAAAACTGGCAGTTGCAACTCACACATGTGATTGTGAGTTGAAGAAGTAACTTGAGCCTATACATCACGTCCAGTACATCACTTCCAATCTTTTCCTTAAGTAGATTGTTTCATAACATCTTGAATTAGATATGACATGTCTGAGTAAGATGATCCTCCTTCTTCCATAGCCATTCTACTCATCTCACCAACTTCTCTTGCTCTCGTTCTTCGCCTTTTGCCTTCTTCGTTATCATCCATCAGTGATTCTATTGCCTTCTTCACTCCTTATTTCTTCACCAACACCCAACTTTCTCTTCATCCCCCTACCTAACCGGGGCCTCTATACCAACCCGAGCCCCGATCCTCAAAACTTCTAAAATCATTTTTTCATTAAAGAACTGCTCGGCGAATAAAGGCCATGTAATCATTGGTACACTGGAACATACTCCTTGATAGCGATTTTACCACTTGTAAAACAAAGGGTTAATCCATAGAAAATTCTTGCAAGAGAACAAGTGTTGTAGTATAGAATGGCTCAAGCAAGGTCGATCTCCTCAGGGACTGGTATAAACAATTTATGAGCTTTTGTGTATTTAACTTAGTTAACTCTAAGAACTACACTAATTCAACAAAACTAAATACTATTGTACGTGACTTAAACAAACATTTAAAAAGGGAAATGGCTTATAGAAATAATAATTCAACTAAACAAAACAAGCAAAATGAGGAAATTCAAGATAAAATAAATGATTGAAGAAAAATAGATTGACAATATGCTAGAGTTCAACCTTTACCAACAACACTTCTACGTAGCTCTTCCAATTGCTTAAGTAATCGAAAACACATATGCTTTGAAGGTTGGGTTTTCCTTGTGTATGTTTTACTTGTGATATTCAAGTTAAAATGCATACCACTACATGCAATTTATCCATGACATTTGGATTAAATATAAACATGAATGATTCATTAATCTTGATGAAAATCCTTTTGTTAAACCATGTAATCCCTAAGAGTATGATATTTACCTTAAGAGAAATTACAATCCTCAATCACAAGAAGCATAACCAATTTTAACGTGACATTCGTTCAAAATTGCATCCAATGACTTTTCTAAGCATCCTAATGGTGATCAATCATCAAGACACATAGATAGTTTAATTTAGAGATTGAAAATATCAAAGCAAGCATGTAACAACACTTAAGCAATTGAAAGAGAAATCTACGTAATCATGTTGCGGCTCATGGCCTCACTCTAGCGAAAAGAAATTAGTTACACATAATTATTTGAATACGTAAGAAATTATCCATGAAGATTCCAAGAAGGAAAACAACCCTTTTTACAAAACAAGCTCTCCGATCTTCTCCTCCTTTTCTGCTATGTTGCTCTCTGCAACTCTCTACTCTGTAAGTCTCATCAGAGCTGCACACCTTTATTTTATGCTGCAATGAATACTCCTCTGCTGCTCCATTCTGTCCATCCTCCCTTCTGTCATTTTCTTCATTTGCTCTCTGCCCTTTAGTTATTGCCTTCAACAAAAGGCAATAATTGTCAAAACCAACCAAAGCTACAAGTGGAAGACCAAACAAACTCCACTTCATAGTGGGCACCCCATGTTCTCCTCTTTTCTACCATCTTTTCTTTCCTCTTTCCGGAAATGCCGTGTGTTCCCTCCACACTTTTATTTTATTTTATTTTTTTCTTCTCTTTCTTTCCCACTTCCGTGTGCTCCTCCCTTCATCCTCACTCTCCCACTTTGCTTTCTGATTTCTTTTTCAAACACCACCCGTGGAGACAAGCTCCACTTCCAATTCTTTTGTTTGTTTTTATTATTTCCTTTTCTCCTTTTTGCTTGAAATTGATCCTAAAGCAAATTTAACTGCACACTAACACAAGGTAAGGTAAAATGCAACCATTTTAACACAAAAACATCACAAAGACTTTAGAAATGGATGGTATAAATGTATGAAATATATGAGTGATCAAATACCACCAAACTTACATTTTTGCTAGTCTTCTAGCAAAACAAAACACAAAACAAAACCACTCAACTAAGACTAGATTCAACAACTTAGTAGCCAACTTCTCAATTTCGATTTCAGAGATAAGTGCTAACCATGAAACAAACAGCCAAGAACTAAGCAACAAGAGCTCAAAACATCATCCAATAGTTAACCAAATTTCCTTCAAACAAAACGTTGAAATGTCATGTGTGAGCTAGCCATGTCAATGCAATTCCAAGCTCCTTTAAATCATCATATGCAAACATGTGAACTTCTCACAAGACATACGCTCATTCACTCATAAGTTTTGGTTAATGTGTTTCACTCAAGTGATCTCATTGTACATGCCGCCATATGCTTGCTTGTCCACCTAACTCGCTATCAATATTTAAGTAATACCTTGGATCAGTAGGACTTTATTACGGTTGTAATGGGGCTAAAGGTGATAGGCTAATGAAAGACAGGATATGGAAATCAAATTTTTTGAGAAAGTACACTTTAGTAGTTTTCCAACACCTCAATATCACACCACCTCAAATTGAAAGCAAAATAATAAAACCTTGAGCACCTGTTACTCCCCAAATTCAACTTCAAAAGGAAATTTATACTTCGCAGACACATTTTCAACAAATCAACACTCTCCAATTTTTTTTTTTTTTTTATTTATGAAAGAAACAAATCTGCAAAGCTATGCATAAATCTGCAAAAGCTACATCACCCATCAAATTCACATTTCATTGTAATACACATGCTCCATCCATCTTTCTACATAAATGAAACCCCCAAGAGCACAACCCATGTAATACTTTCTCAAAACAATAAGGAATCGATTTCTGTGTATGGGCTCAACTCCAATATCGGAGCAAGGTAAAGAGATATGTCTAACAAAGAAATAGCTTAGTTAAAGGCTTAATGGGCTACTATGGATAAACATAGCATATAAGGTAGGCACGAAAGGCTCAAACGATCCAAAGATGGCCTATATTACTTCCAAGTTATTACATGAATTGATTGATTAATGAATCGAGAAGTATAAAGCAAGTTCTAGAGATACATGTACAGTGAGATTATATGCACAAGAAGGAATGAGATTGATGCATAATGGTTCAATCATGTATAGGCTCAAAAACTCACAAGGTTTACATAATCTCACATGATTCACATATGAAACGCTAAATCATGCTCAAGTTTCACATTGACAAGACTAGGCACATTTATTTTTCAAGTTGATTGCTGGAAATCACAGTTAACACAAAGACAACGAAAAGAACTTAGACTTCTTGAAAGTAAGAAGGAAATTAAGATCAAATCTCATCATTAAATTGAGAAGTAGCTACAAACAATAACAAAAATGCAAAAAAAAAAAAAATTTTTTTTTTAAAAGAAGTAAACTAACGAAATATATTTCCACCCCCAAACTTAATTATAGCATTGTGCCCAATGATAATGAAAGGAATTTTGAACAATAAGACATAAAAAATGGAAGGAAAGAAATACAAAATGAAATAAAGACACATAAAGAAAAGGAAAGAACACACCAATTTGTGTAGGCGAGGAGAGCAGCAGTAAAGATGCATTTTTGTTCCATGGTAGAATTCCAAATCATCCCCAAACTTGTTTCAACACGTCCCATTATGCATAAAAAATGTGTGAGTAACATGTGGGATTAAGAAACTTTGCAATAAGTTGTGGTAGAGACTGCAAAAGCATTACTTTCGTCACTGATGATAGCACGAGGTACTCCAAATCGGGGAAAAATAGTATTATGCAAGAAACCTAACACCACATAACTTTTGCATGTTGGAGAAGCTATTGCCTCCACCCACTTAGAGACATAATCAACCGCCACCAAGATGTAAAGATTGCCATGTGAAGAAGGGAAAGGTCCCATGAAGTCTATACCCCAAACATCAAATAGTTCAATCACCCAAATACTTTGTTGGGGCATCTCATTTCTCTGAGAAAGATTTCCAACTCTTTGACAATTATCACAAGCCTAGCAGCATAGGTATGCATCTTTGAATAAAGATGGCCAAAAGAAACCACTCTGTAAGATCTTGGCCGCTGTCCTTCTTGGTCCAAAATGACCACCACATGCATAGTGGTGAGTTAATTTCAAAATGCTTTCTTGTTCTTCTAAGGGGACACACCGACGAATGATTTGATCTTGGCAATGCTTGAAAAGGTATGGCTCATCCCAAAAGTAGTATTTTACAGTGGAGAGGAACTTCTTTCTTTGTTGGTAGCTGAACTCTAATGGTATTTCTCCAGATGCCAAATAATTTGCGATGTCAGAGTACCATGGTACTTATGAGTAACCGCTAGAAGTTGCTCGTCTGGAAAGCTCTCTTACAGGGGCAATGAATCTGCCTCATCAGTGCTTGCATTTACTAATCTTGAGAGATGATCCGCCACAACATTCTCACATCCCTTTTTATCTAGGATCTCCAAATCAAACTCTTGCAAGAGAAGGACCCATCGAATCAATCGTAGTTTGGCCTCTTTTTTAGACAATAAGTACTTGAGAGCAGAATGATCAGAATACACAATGACTTTAGCACCAATTAAGTACGATCGAAACTTTTCAAGAGCAAATACCACTGCAAGTAATTCTTTTTCCGTAGTGGCATAATTCAGCTGAGCATCATTCAAAGTGCAGCTGGCATAATATATAACATGGGGGAGCTTGTCACGTCGCTGACCAAGGACAGCACCCACAACATAATCGGAAGTATCGCGCATGAGCTCAAAAGGAAAGGTCCAATCTGGAGCTGTTATAATTGGGGCTGATGTGAGAAGATCCTTCAATTTGTTGAAAGCATCATGACAATCTGCATTAAAATCAAAACAAGCATCTTTAGCAAGTAAATTACAAAGAGGACGACTAATTTTGGAAAAATCCTTGATGAATCTTCGATAAAAACCAGCATGTCCCAAGAAAGATCTCACATTCTTCACAGAAGTTGGTGGTGGTAATTTGGCGATCACCTCAATCTTTGCCTTGTCGACCTCTATTCCTTTTCTTAAAATTAGATGTCCTAGCACAATGCCATGCTTAACCATAAAATAGCATTTCTCCCAATTTAACACAAGATTAGTCTCCCTGCATCTTTCCAAAACCAAAGACAAGTTATCCAAACATATATCGAAAGAATTACGAAAAACAAAAAAGTCATCCATAAAAACCTCAACAATATTTTCAACCATTCTAGAAAAAATACTCATCATGCATCGTTGGAAAGTGGCAGGGGCATTGCACAATATAAATGGCATTCGTCTGTATGCAAATGTACCAAAAGGGCATGTAAACGTTGTCTTCTCTTGATCCTCAGGGGCAATTGGAATTTGGTTGTACCCTGAATAACCATCTAAGAAACAATAGAAAGAATGACCAGCTAGTCTCTGAGCATCTGATCAATGAATGGCAGCAGAAAATGATCATTTCTAGTGCTGTTATTGGGTTTTCTATACTGAACACACATTCGCCATCCGGTGCTCATCCTTGTAGGCACAAGCTTGTTGTTATCATTCTTCACCACAATAATACCAGTTTTCTTTGGAACCACCTGAGTCAGGCTCACCCATTTGCTATCCGAGATTAGATAAATGATACCTGCATCGAGTAACTTCATCACCTCAACTCTTACAACTTCCTTCATGATTGGACTTAGACGTCTTTGAGCTTCAACAGTTGGTTTAGTCCCAGCCTCCATAAAAATCCTATGCATGCACAAAGCTGGACTAATACCCTTTATGTCAGCAAGTGTCCACCCCAGAGCATCTTGATACTTACGAATGACACTTAGTAATTTGTCTTCCTCCGTGTCATTAAGATCAACAGCAATAATAATAGGCAAGGTCTCGTTCACCCTGAGATGAGCATACTTGAGGTGGCTCGGCAGTAGCTTAAGCTCTAACTTCGGAGCTTGCTCACTTGAAGGAAGAAGGAGCTGCTTAGGCACTCCAAGGCTTTCATAAACATGTCGCCACTTTGGATTATGAATTGGTGCACTATCCAATGCAGCAATGACATCCACCACATTTTCTTCCATAGATAAAATAGCATCATGGTTGGTGAGGCAAGTTAACAGCTCATCATTAGATGATCGTGAGGCAAAGTTTGCATGCACAATCCCATCCAAAACATCAACACGAAAACACTCTTCAAGTTCAAGAGGACGCTTGATAGCTTCAAAGAGTTTGAATACAACTGACTCTCCTTGCACTCTTAAGGTTAAAGTACCTGCTTCAACATCAATAAGTGTCCGGGCGGTGGCCATGAACGGTCAGCCTAAAATGAGAGGCACTTCCTTGTCTTCCTCCATGTCAAGTACAATGAAATCAGTTGGGAGATAGAATTTATCCACTTTAATAATCACATCTTCCAAAATACCCAAAGGATAGGTCACGGACCTATCTGTCAATTGAAGACTCACATATGTCGGCTTGAGTCCTCCTTCACCTAATTTTTGAAAAACTGAATAAGGCATAAGGTTAACACTTGCTCCTAAATCAATCAATACTTTATGAAAATCAAGACTACCAATACTACAAGAGATAGTGAAACTCCCCGAATCTTTCTTCTTGGGTGGTAGCTTATGTAAGAGGACAACACTGCATTGCTCAGTTAAAATTACCTTCTCGTATTCCAAGAACTTTTTCTTTTTAGAACATAGCTCCTTTAGAAATTTGGCATATGATGGGATCTATTTAATAGCATCTAATAGAGGCAAATTAATTTGAACCTTAGCCAACGTCTTCATAAATTCAATGCATTGTTGATCCTTGGAACGTTGTTGCTGTCGTTGTGGAAATGGCAAAGGTGGCTTGTATGGTGGCTTGTCAGAAGGTGCAAATAAACTACCAAGGCCTTTTTCCTTGTTTGCATCAAAGTTGGGTCGAGATTGCACTTTGTCACTTGCACTAGGATCTGGAATACCTGCTACAGAAATAGCCTTTGACCAAGACTTTGGCTTCATGGTGCACCACTTCTCTGTTGTCATAGCACTTGCCATTTCTCTGTTGTCATAGCTCTTGCCACTTCTCTGTTGTCATAGCTCTTGCCAATTCTCAATGTTCGTATTACTTTGCAATGTTCCATCCCTCTTGGATTTTGCTCAGATTGCTCTGGAACTTTCCTTTCTCTCTTTCATTGAACATGGTAGCAAGCTGTCCAACTTGAGTCTCCAAATTTCCCATTGATGTCGTGAGATTCTGAATGCTAGTTTGTGTATTGTTGGTGCTATTAGAGTAAGCGGACATATGTTGAGCTAGCTATGACATTTGATCTTCAAGAGATGGTTTCTTAGTCTCACTAGTTGATTGGTAAGATTGTTGGTATTGACGTGGCTGTTGGTTGCCACCCCAACTAAGATTGGGATGGTTCTTCCACCCAGGATTATATGTATTTGAATAAGGGTCACTTCTGGGTCTAATGAAATTATTCACCATATTCACATGCTTTTGCACAAGCTCAGGGTAGCTATCCTTGTTAGGGCATTGAGTGATGTCATGAGTTGTCTCACTACAAATGATGCAAGCTTCTTGGGCATTGGGCATGGAAGAGACTTGCATTAAGGCCGCAAACTTGGCATTAAAATTCTTCTCCATTTTAGCAATTTGAGCATAAACATTAGGAGAACTCTGAGAAATCTCAAAAACTCTCCTCTTTTGTGTTTGTTCTTCTGTCCATTGTTGGGATTCAGAAGCCATCATATCAAATAACTCAAATGCTTCCCTTGCTGATTTTGACATTATTGACCCTCCAGCAGATGCATTCACTTGACTCTTGGTGGTGGCATTAAGACCATGTTGTAATGCTATTGGCAAGGCAGAGAATGCAGCCACGCCTTGGCTTTGTCCTTCAAAGAGAACGGAAACAAGCGTAACTTGATAGCTTTAGAAGAGAAACCTCTGATTATGGTGTTGTCACATGCCTTAATAAAATCAGCCAAATGCATGTTGGGATCACTGTTTGGCAACCCATGAAAGGATGGCAATATGTTGAGGATGTGAGGTTTGATTTCAAAGGTTGTCCCATCTTCCACAGCTGGATATATAATGCACCTTGGCACTGCATTGACTCTCACTACCAATGAATTCCTTAAAGGTTGACCTGCTGCAAGTAAGGCTAGGGCCATGTGTACAACTGGTGCCAAAGGTTGGAAAATAGATGTGTTGCTCTCAGGATCACATAACAAATCCTTAAGAAAAGTATCACCAATGTTGGAATCTTGTGCTAAATATTTTTCTCTAGCTAACTTCCTTGCACTTCTCTCTGGTTCAGGGTCGTAAGGAATAAGTACTTGATTCTTGGACTTTGTTCCAATCACCATATACTACACCTGAACAAACAATAGAAATATTAAGCCACAATAAAAATAAAAGTAAAATAAAATAAAACTTAATAGAAACTAACTAAACAACAAAAAGGAAAAGAAAGTAAGTAAACCTAGATGAATCAAAAACACGGTTTATGCAAATTGGCAACCACTAGTTAGTTAAACAAAGACAAAAATCTCACACCACACATCCACTGCACTTAATCAAAGATCGAAACTCAACTAAATTAATTGCTGTTTTTTTTAATTTAATTATTAAGAAAAATAAGACATAAACATAAGCATAAGAAAAATAAACACAAAAGCTCAGGAATTGTTGGCACAGTCCCCAGCAACGGCACCAATTTCTTGATGGCGATTTTACCACTTGTAAAACAAAGGGTTAAACCATAGAAAATTCTTGCAAGAGAACAAGTGTTGTAGTATAGAATGGCTCAAGCAAGGTCGATCTCCTCAGGGACTGGTATAAACAATTTATGAGCTTTTGTGTATTTAACTTAGTTAACTCTAAGAACTACACTAATTCAACAAAACTAAATACTATTGTACGTGACTTAAACAAACATTTAAAAAGGGAAATGGCTTATAGAAATAATGATTCAACTAAACAAAACAAGCAAAATGAGGAAATTCAAGATAAAATAAATGATTGAAGAAAAATAGATTGACAATATGCTAGAGTTCAACCTTTACCAACAACACTTCTACGTAGCTCCTCCAATTGCTTAAGTAATCGAAAACACATATGCTTTGAAGGTTGAGTTTTCCTTGTGTATGTTTTACTTGTGACATTCAAGTTAAAACGCATACCACTACATGCAATTTATCCATGACATTTGGATTAAATATAAACATGAATGATTCATTAATCTTGATGAAAATCCTTTTGTTAAACCATGTAATCCCTAAGAGTATGATATTTACCTTAGGAGAAATTACAATCCTCAATCACAAGAAGCATAACCAATTTTAACGTGACATTTGTTCAAAATTGCATCCAATGACTTTTCTAAGCATCCTAATGGTGATCAATCATCAAGACACATAGATAGTTTAATTTAGAGATTGAAAATATCAAAGCAAGCATGTAACAACACTTAAGCAATTGAAAGAGAAATCTACGTAATCATGTTGCGGCTCATGACCTCACTCTAGCGAAAAGAAATTAGTTACACATAATTATTTGAATACATAAGAAATTATCCATGAAGAATCAAAGAAGGAAAACAACCCTTTTTACAAAACAAGCTCTCTGATCTTCTCCTCCTTTTCTGCTATGTTGCTCTCTGCAACTCTCTACTCTGTAAGTCTCATCAGAGCTGCACACCTTTATTTTCTGCTGCAATGAATACTCCTCTGCTGCTCCATTCTGTCCGTCCTCCCCTCTGTCCTTTTCTTCATTTGCTCTCTGCCCTTTAGTTATTGCCTTCAACAAAAGGCAATAATTGTCAAAACCAACCAAAGCTACAAGTGGAAGACCAACCAAACTCCACTTCATAGTGGGCACCCCATGTTCTCCTCTTTTCTACCATCTTTTCTTTCCTCTTTCCGGAAATGCCGTGTGTTCCCTCCACACTTTTATTTTATTTTATTTTTTTCTTCTCTTTCTTTCCCACTTCTGTGTGCTCCTCCCTTCATCCTCACTCTCCCACTTTGCTTTCTGATTTCTTTTTCAAACACCACCCGTGGAGACAAGCTCCACTTCCAATTCTTTTGTTTGTTTTTATTATTTCATTTTCTCCTTTTTGCTTGAAATTGATCTTAAAGAAAATTTAACTGCACACTAACACAAGGTAAGGTAAAATGCAACCATTTTAACACAAAAACATCACAAAGACTTTAGAAATGGATGGTATAAATGCATGAAATATATGAGTGATCACTCCTTCTATTGTTGAGTTCCAACCACAGTGAGTAAAGAATCCTGCAATTGCAGGATTGGAGAGTATAAGAACTTGTGGAGCCCAACCCTTGATCAGAAGACCTCTCCCTTTGATCCTTTCCTCAAATCTTTCCTCCACTAACCACTTCTCTTATTCTAAATGCTTCTCACTTGTTTTGACTACCCAAATAAATGGCTGCCTTGAAACTTCTAAACCAAGGGCAAGCTCAATCAGTTGTGATGGAACTAGCCTACAATGGCTACCAAGACACGCATAGATAACTGACCTTGGTTTCATAGATTCGAGCCATTCCAAGCATTGCCTCTCATCAATTGAGGCTTTGTTGCCTCTAGAAAACCTGTCCATATTGTTCTTGTTGCACAAGGAAACCGGCCCAATGCACCCAACTTTTTTCTCAAGTACCTTGCTCAACTCCTCAGCACACCCATGCTCCAGTTCATCAAAGCTATTCACTACAACCGCATAGGATGTTAATTCTGCTTCTTGTATTTTGTCCCGAAAGTCATCTTAATCGGTCTGGGTAACAAATGTTCCAGGCAGCTGAGCCTTAGTGATCTCAATCCTATGGGGCAGCCCTGGCACCACAAAAGGTTCAAGGTCAGAGGTGACAGAATTGTGAGCATTGTAGGCTTTCACATTGTGAGAGCTCAACAGTGAGAAGCAGCACATCCCATGGAAAACAATCCTAGGAACATTGAACTTCTGAGCTGTTTTCGAAGTCCACCAGTGGGCCTTGTCCGAGATTATGCAGCTGGGATGAAGCTTTTGCTTGCGAAGATAGTTTTCGACCGGTTCTTGTAGCAAACTTAGAGCCTTATAAAATTTTCTGAGCGGGTCTCTTGAGGGTAAACTGTCAAGATTCTCACACCCAATTGGAAGTCCGACTTCTTGGCATGGAAATGGTATTTGCACAAGATCAATTGGAAGTCCAGATTCTTTTGCTCTAGAAATTGTCGTGTCGAATCTCGAGGCATTGTATGGAGTGGTGACCAAGCTAACCATCACCCCACGCTCTGCAATAAGTCTAGCCATGTCTACCATGGGCATCATATGGCCTTGTGCCATGAGGGAGATTAGGACAAAGTGAGGCTGCTTTTGCCTGGCTAGGGAAGCCATAGTAGGAAAAAGAAAATAGTGGTTTGCAACGCTTATCAGCTACTAAGATTAAACATATAAATGATACATTTGCATTTCCAAAAACTGGTTCAATATTTTGCAAAATGTCTCATAATGTGAGCTTGACTTTGAATATTATACGGGGGTGATTGAGTCATATTCTCATGCAATTTCATTCCCTGCGTGTCTCTAGTTCGTGTATTCTTTTCTTTGTTTTTGTTTTTTTAGGTGTAAAATACTTTAGGGTCCATTTAGATGATACTATTGTAATGCTTCTAGTGCATTTTTTTCTAGATTTTTGTTTCTTTTGATTACGTGTTAAAAACTTAGAACCCATTTAGATGACACGATTCAATATCCCTAGTTTGTTTTTTTTTTTTTTTATGTTTTTGTTTTTTTCAGTTACGTGTAAAACACTCTAGGACCCATTTGGACGATTCTATAATCGGGATATATTGACATTGTTTTGTTTAGACTATTATAATTCGGAATGTCAACATATAGACAAGAAGGAATTAAAAAAACAAATGATACCAAGCCCAGATCTGATACACCATTTGGACGAATTTGAAAGTGAGTTTTTGGTTTTTTTTTTTTTTTTTTTTGTTTTTTTGTTTTTTGGGGGGGGGTGGTTCGATTGGTTGTCCAGACTCCACAAGGACAATATAATATTCCCATCGACAGCCACGTCGAATAAAGGCCCTTTTTTGGATATATTTTTTTTTGGGTAAAATGGGAACTAGTTGTAGAACCTACTTCAAATCAAACTTCAACTGTCCAAAATGTTTATTTTTTAAATTGCACTTCATAGATCATCTTTGTAAAATATTAGCTAAATAAGAAATTTATAAAACATCTAATTGAATTCAAAGAAATTGACGAACATTATGTTCTAAGAAATATTGAAATTTTATCATGAGAATCAAATGGTTAGTGATTTTGGATTGGATTAATGTTTTGCAATGATGATCTATTAATGAAGATTAAAAAATAGATAGTTGAGTTCAATGTGAAGTGAACAACTAGTCCTTATCTTCAAAAAAAAAAAAAAAAAAAAACCAAAAAAAAAAATTGAAATCTCCTTAGATAGACTCTGTATATCTTGTAATTTTTTACAATCGTCCGCATACAAGCATCATAAACAATCAGATGAGGCCAAATAGAAAGAGGCCTCCCATGCGTGTGTGAGTAATACCATCGTGGCCATGGGCCATGTTTATAGTGTATCACCAATAGTGTAGACAAATTAATGAGTAGGTAAACTCATTTTGATTGGCTTTGTGAACAAAGAATTTGATCCAACAATTAGGCAATTGAGTAGACAAATTCCTCTCTCAATCAAAGTAACAATAATAATGCTATTCATACCATCTTAGGTGGTATTTGATGTAGACATTCACAATATTTGAATTAATCAGAATTTTAAATTTAGTTCATTATTTAATAAATTAATAATTAAGAAAAACTAGTTAATTAAATGATGATTGTGGTATACGATAAGTTTTTCTCCTTCCTTTTCTTGGGTTTTGAAAAATTTTCAAATGATGTGTTTGTCCACATCAGATGCCACTTAAAATAATGTAGAAATATGATATAAAAATATAGTATGAATAACATTCCTCTAAAGATTGGGTCAATTGCTATCATGTGTAAGAAGCGGATGGATCTTATAGATGTCTTGTTATTTGCTATCATTGACTTTGAAATATTCTAAAGCATAATATACATTACTTATGCAAAGAATTTAATAAAAGTTATTATTTGACAAAAAAACAAAAAACCCAAGACTGGGTTTGGTTTCTATCAACCCTTTACGAACCAACGGGGTTTCTACAACTGGCATTTCTACCCACAGAGCTTTGATTCCCATTGAACTCTATCTCATTGAAGTGGACATTATCATGTTACGTTTTGTCAAGTAGTTCAGTGAAGAGAAAGAGGCTCTTCTATATTATAATAATTTTTGTTATTTATGTACGTCTGTGCATGAATAATTTTAAATCCTCGCGAAGAAAAATCCAATGCTCTTTGTATTAAACAAAAATTTAAAGTATTTTACCAGTTCAGTAAAAAGAAAGAGGTGTAGTTTAAAGACTCTTGCTCACGTCCCTACGTTAATTAGCGATTGATAGTTTTGTGGGTCAACAACTTAAAACTTGTATAAGATAACCTAATTATGCACCTTGTATTAAACAAAGATTTGATGCAAACTTGTTCAACAAATTGACAGGAAAACTAAGCATGCTATTGTTAGAATTTGGAATTTGAATCTGTGATTTTGTGTAAGCTAGGATTAAAACCTATTCTAATTAATCCAACAATGTAAGCTAGGATTAATACCGAGTCTTCAACAAATCAGTTTACAATTTATGCTTCAACGCCCCCTTAAATTGTGAACTGATTTCAAACCAAGGAGATCTCTGAGATGATTAAACTGATCTTTTGCTCATGCCTTTGTAAAGATATCAGCAACTTTTCATTTGTGGGACAATGAACTAAAAATCAATCACTCGTTGTTGCAGTGCTTTCTTAATGAAATGATACCTTCTATTTATATGCTTGGGTTTCTAATGAAAATGGGATTCTTAGTGATGCATGATTGAAGTTTTATCACAATTTAGTGTAGCATCAGTTTGAACTTCACCAAAGTCTTATAGGACAATTCTTAACCAACTGGCTTGTGTGTTAGCTTCTAAAGCACTGATGTACTCAGGACTCAACTTCAACAATGAATAAGGCTACACATTGCTGCTTAACTGAAACCCAAAAGAAAACACCACTACAAAAAGTACAAGCATTGTTAGAAGTGTTTTTCACGACCTCTTCTGAACCACTCCAATCACTGTCACAAAATCCTATCATAATTGCTCCTTTTCCTTTCTTGTATTCAAAGCCAAAATCCAAAGTTCCTTGAATATAATTGAGAACTCCTTTTGCTATTCCATAGTGCTTATTTGAGGGACAATGCAGGGCCTTGCTAGCAAACAGGCATAATACATTATGTCTGGTCAAGTTGCACTAAGGTATAACGTGCTCCCAACAACCTTTATGTATTGAGCTTGATCAGCAGTTCTACTATCATCCTCTTTTCTCATAGTCACTTGGAATTAGTGGTGTACTCATAGGTTTGCAACCTGGAGCCCAAAATTCTTCAACAGAGTTAGTCATACTTTCTTTGATGTATAAATATGCTTTCTTCAGTTTATGTGATCTAGAGATCACAACTAAATACATAAACGATGCCAAGAGTAAAAGTCAAAATAAAATAGGGTAAACTGTCGGTTTACCCCCTGAACTTTCACCTCACTTTCGATTTCCCCCCTGAACTTTTCTATTGGAAAATTAAGGACTCAAACTAATTTTTTTAGCCAATTTGCCCCCTACCGTTAGTTTTTCATATATTCCATCCATATTTTCGTTAAGTGAGACCATATGTATAACATGTGAGGATAGTTAAGTCATTTCAATTTAAAAATGATTAAAAACTGAAAATAAATAATAATAATAATTTTCCCTCTATTTTTTCCCACTAATTCCTATCCTCAATTTTAATTTTCCCTCTCATTCCTATGCATGAGAAATAACATATGGTGTTATTGTCTTCATAAGTAGCTAAGTTAATCTTTTTTTTGAAGCATGTACTACCATTTTTATTTTCTCTAACAAATTAATAATTTGACAAATGCTCATGGTGTTATTGTCTCCAAAGCAGTGCATTAATATAAGAAACATGTCCATAAAAAAGACTAGGGTTTCTTATATTAATGCACTGCTTTGGAGACAATAGCATCATTAGCATTTGTCAAATTATTAATTTGTTAGAGAAAATAAAAATGGTAGACAATAACACCATATGTCATTTCTCATGCATAGGAATGAGAGGGAAAAATAAAATCGAGGATAGGAATTAGCAGGAAAAAATAGAGGGAAAGTTTTGCTTTTTTTATTATTTTCAGTTTTTTAATCATTTTTAAGAGTGAAATAACTTAACTACCCTCACATGTTGTGCACATGGTCTCACTTAACGGAAATATGGATGGAATATATGAAAAACTAACGGTAGGGGGCAAATTGGCTAAAAAAATTAGTTTGAGTCCTTAATTTTCCAATGGAAAAGTTCAGGGGGGAAATCGAAAGTGAGGTGAAAGTTCAGGGGGTAAACCGACAGTTTACTCAATAAAATAAATTAGAGAGCTATAGATTGAGAGATGAAACATTCTAACACTCAAAACCCAATAATTGTATAAAAGATATAAGGATTTGTGCATATTACACTTGTTTAAATCTTGAATTTATGGGTTTAGTTGTTCTTATGTTCTTGTTTGTAATGGACGACTAAGATTAGAACTAGTTCATAGACTAGATGAATGACAGCTTTTATAGTAGTTGTGTGTCTTAAGTTGTACACATGATGTGCACAGGAGTTGAGTCATGTTGTAGACGTGAGCGGGTTTGCAACTGTCGTCTTGCTCATTCCTATTTGTTAAGTAATCAAATCTAAGGAGCAACGCACTATATATTGTCTCTTCGTTCATCATCTTAATCAGTTTCTCATTTATTTTCAGTTTTCAATATAGAAAATCAAAGCTAATTCGAATACAGAACACTAACACATTTTGGCGGCAGCACGGTTGCAAAAATTGATATGAAATTAACTAGCACTCAAATTAACCCTCTTTT